>NW_027361896.1:5671134-6352951 GCF_039654945.1 Dendrobates tinctorius
TTGGTAGAATCGTGCAGGACAGAAATTTTTGATGTTTTTCTACTACTCTCATGAGCCCAAACAAGTCTCTAAAAGTATGAGTTTGCAACTACTTTACTTTTGGAGAAAATTCAAAACATTCATTATTCAATAGAGCCCAATAGCAAAAATCAGCGTTTTGAATGAAGAATCACATTTCTTGGTAGAATCATGCAGGATTGAAATTTTTGATGGTTTTTGACTCCTCTCAACAGTCCAAGCAAGATTCTAAAAGGATGAGTTTGCAACTACTTTACTTTTGGAGAAAATTCAAAACATTCATTATACAATAGGGCCCAAAATATCAACAACCAGCGGTTTGAATGAACACTCACATGTCTTGGTAGAATCATGCAGGATTGAAATTTTTGATCTTTTTTTACTCCACTCAACAGCCCAAACAAGTTTCTAAAAGGATGAGTTTGCAACTACTTTACTTTTGGAGAAAATTCAAAACATTCTTTATTCAATAAGGCCCAAAATATCAAAAACCAGCGGTTTGACTGAACACTCACATTTCTTGGTAGAATCGTGCAGGACTGAAATTTTTGATGTTTTTCTACTCCTCTCATGAGCCCAAACAAGACTCTAAAAGGATGAGTTTGCAACTACTTTACTTTTGGAGAAAATTCAAAACATTCATTATTCAATAGAGCCCAATAGCAAAAATTAGGTTTTGAATGAAGAATCACATTTCTTGGTAGAATCATGCAGGATTGAAATTTTTGATGGTTTTTTACTCCTCTCAACAGCCCAAACAAGTTTCTAAAAGGATGAGTTTGCAACTACTTTACTTTTGGAGAAAATTCAAAACATTCATTTTTCAATAGGGCCCAAAATATCAAAAACCAGCGGTTTGAATAAACACTCACATTTCTTGGTAGAATCGTGCAGGACTGAAATTTTTGATGTTTTTCTACTCCTCTCATGAGCCCAAACAAGACTCTAAAAGGATGAGTTTGCAACTACTTTACTTTTGGAGAAAAATCAAAACATTCATTATTCAATAGAGCCCAATAGCAAAAATCAGGTTTTGAATGAAGAATCACATTTCTTGGTAGAATCATGCAGGATTGAAATTTTTGATGTTTTTTTACTCCTCTCAACAGCCCAAACAAGTTTCTAAAAGGATGAGTTTGCAACTACTTTACATTTGGAGAAAATTCAAAACATTCATTATTCAATAGGGCCCAAAATATCAAAAATCAGCGGTTTGAATGAACACTCACATTTCTTGGTAGAATCGTGCAGGACTGAAATTTTTGATGTTTTTCTACTCCTCTCATGAGCCCAAACAAGACTTTAAAAGGATGACTTTGCAACTGCTTTACTTTTGGAGAAAATTCAAAACATTCATTATTCAATATAGCTCAATAGCAAAAATCAGCGTTTTGAATGAACAATCACATTTCTTGGTAGAATCATGCAGGATTGAAATTTTTGATGTTTTTTTACTCCTCTCAACAGCACAAACAAGTTTCTAAAAGGATGAGTTTGCAACTACTTTACTTTTGGAGAAAATTCAAAGCATTCATTATTCAATAGGGCCCAAAATATCAAAAACCAGCGGTTTGAATGAACACTCACATTTCTTGGTAGAATCGTGCAGGACTGAAATTTTTGATGTTTTTCTACTCCTCTCATGAGCCCAAACAAGACTCTAAAAGGATGAGTTTGCAACTACTTTACTTTTGGAGAAAATTCAAAACATTCATTATTCAATAGAGCCCAATAGCAAAAATCAGCGTTTTGAATGAACAATCACATTTCTTGGTAGAATCATGCAGGATTGAAATTTTTGATGTTTTTTTACTCCTCTCAACAGCCCAAACAAGTTTCTAAAAGGATGAGTTTGCAACTACTTTACTTTTGGAGAAAATTCAAAACATTCATTATTCAATAGAGCCCAATAGCAAAAAGCAGTGTTTTGAATGAACAATCACATTTCTTGGTAGAATCATGCAGGATTGAAATTTTTGATCTTTTTTTACTCCACTCAACAGCCCAAACAAGTTTCTAAAAGGACGAGTTTGCAACTACTTTACTTTTGGAGAAAATTCAAAACATTCATTATTCAATAGGGCTCAAAATATCAAAAACCAGCGGTTTGAATAAACACTCACATTTCTTGGTAGAATCGTGCAGGACTGAAATTTTTGATGTTTTTCTACTCATCTCATGAGCCCAAACAAGACTCTAAAAGGATGAGTTTGCAACTACTTTACTTTTGGAGAAAAATCAAAACATTCATTATTCAATAGAGCCCAATAGCAAAAATCAGGTTTTGAATGAAGAATCACATTTCTTGGTAGAATCATGTTTTTTATTCATTTCATTGTGCATTCAGTGCATATATGGGTGTGACCGCCCTTTTTCTGAGGTGGGAAAGCCATCCAGTCTGGCCTAAGCTGTTACTAGTGGTTCAGTCGCTCGACCCTTATTCACATTCACGCCACTTGGCAAGTGAAAAGGTTTTAAATACTAGAGTAGGGACTGTCCCACAAGGGTTGCCGTGACGTGGCGGGATGGCTTGTACATTATTTTGATCAAAATTATGTTTACTAAATACCCTTATTATTATCATTACATTTATGCATTATTTGCAGTATATTTTTTACTTTTTAGTTATATTTGTGTTTTTTGCTTTTTGTTTTCTCTGGTTAATGGTCATGTGTTAATATGCACTTACATTGTGCATACGCATTAACTTACTTTTCTCAGTTCAGATTTGTTTTTTATTCATTTCATTGTGCATTCAGTGCATATATGGGTGTGACCGCCCTTTTTCTGAGCTGGGAAAGCCATCCAGTCTGGCCTAAGCTGTTACTAGTGGTTCAGTCGCTCGACCCTTATTCACATTCACGCCACTTGGCAAGTGAAAAGGTTTTAAATACTAGAGTAGGGACTGTCCCACAAGGGTTGCCGTGACGTGGCGGGATGGCTTGTACATTATTTTGATCAAAATTATGTTTACTAAATACCCTTATTATTATCATTACATTTATGCATTATTTGCAGTATATTTTTTACTTTTTAGTTATATTTGTGTTTTTTGCTTTTTGTTTTCTCTGGTTAATGGTCATGTGTTAATATGCACTTACATTGTGCATACGCATTAACTTACTTTTCTCAGTTCAGATTTGTTTTTTATTCATTTCATTGTGCATTCAGTGCATATATGGGTGTGACCGCCCTTTTTCTGAGGTGGGAAAGCCATCCAGTCTGGCCTAAGCTGTTACTAGTGGTTCAGTCGCTCGACCCTTATTCACATTCACGCCACTTGGCAAGTGAAAAGGTTTTAAATACTAGAGTAGGGACTGTCCCACAAGGGTTGCCGTGACGTGGCGGGATGGCTTGTACATTATTTTGATCAAAATTATGTTTACTAAATACCCTTATTATTATCATTACATTTATGCATTATTTGCAGTATATTTTTTACTTTTTAGTTATATTTGTGTTTTTTGCTTTTTGTTTTCTCTGGTTAATGGTCATGTGTTAATATGCACTTACATTGTGCATACGCATTAACTTACTTTTCTCAGTTCAGATTTGTTTTTTATTCATTTCATTGTGCATTCAGTGCATATATGGGTGTGACCGCCCTTTTTCTGAGCTGGGAAAGCCATCCAGTCTGGCCTAAGCTGTTACTAGTGGTTCAGTCGCTCGACCCTTATTCACATTCACGCCACTTGGCAAGTGAAAAGGTTTTAAATACTAGAGTAGGGACTGTCCCACAAGGGTTGCCGTGACGTGGCGGGATGGCTTGTACATTATTTTGATCAAAATTATGTTTACTAAATACCCTTATTATTATCATTACATTTATGCATTATTTGCAGTATATTTTTTACTTTTTAGTTATATTTGTGTTTTTTGCTTTTTGTTTTCTCTGGTTAATGGTCATGTGTTAATATGCACTTACATTGTGCATACGCATTAACTTACTTTTCTCAGTTCAGATTTGTTTTTTATTCATTTCATTGTGCATTCAGTGCATATATGGGTGTGACCGCCCTTTTTCTGAGCTGGGAAAGCCATCCAGTCTGGCCTAAGCTGTTACTAGTGGTTCAGTCGCTCGACCCTTATTCACATTCACGCCACTTGGCAAGTGAAAAGGTTTTAAATACTAGAGTAGGGACTGTCCCACAAGGGTTGCCGTGACGTGGCGGGATGGCTTGTACATTATTTTGATCAAAATTATGTTTACTAAATACCCTTATTATTATCATTACATTTATGCATTATTTGCAGTATATTTTTTACTTTTTAGTTATATTTGTGTTTTTTGCTTTTTGTTTTCTCTGGTTAATGGTCATGTGTTAATATGCACTTACATTGTGCATACGCATTAACTTACTTTTCTCAGTTCAGATTTGTTTTTTATTCATTTCATTGTGCATTCAGTGCATATATGGGTGTGACCGCCCTTTTTCTGAGCTGGGAAAGCCATCCAGTCTGGCCTAAGCTGTTACTAGTGGTTCAGTCGCTCGACCCTTATTCACATTCACGCCACTTGGCAAGTGAAAAGGTTTTAAATACTAGAGTAGGGACTGTCCCACAAGGGTTGCCGTGACGTGGCGGGATGGCTTGTACATTATTTTGATCAAAATTATGTTTACTAAATACCCTTATTATTATCATTACATTTATGCATTATTTGCAGTATATTTTTTACTTTTTAGTTATATTTGTGTTTTTTGCTTTTTGTTTTCTCTGGTTAATGGTCATGTGTTAATATGCACTTACATTGTGCATACGCATTAACTTACTTTTCTCAGTTCAGATTTGTTTTTTATTCATTTCATTGTGCATTCAGTGCATATATGGGTGTGACCGCCCTTTTTCTGAGCTGGGAAAGCCATCCAGTCTGGCCTAAGCTGTTACTAGTGGTTCAGTCGCTCGACCCTTATTCACATTCACGCCACTTGGCAAGTGAAAAGGTTTTAAATACTAGAGTAGGGACTGTCCCACAAGGGTTGCCGTGACGTGGCGGGATGGCTTGTACATTATTTTGATCAAAATTATGTTTACTAAATACCCTTATTATTATCATTACATTTATGCATTATTTGCAGTATATTTTTTACTTTTTAGTTATATTTGTGTTTTTTGCTTTTTGTTTTCTCTGGTTAATGGTCATGTGTTAATATGCACTTACATTGTGCATACGCATTAACTTACTTTTCTCAGTTCAGATTTGTTTTTTATTCATTTCATTGTGCATTCAGTGCATATATGGGTGTGACCGCCCTTTTTCTGAGCTGGGAAAGCCATCCAGTCTGGCCTAAGCTGTTACTAGTGGTTCAGTCGCTCGACCCTTATTCACATTCACGCCACTTGGCAAGTGAAAAGGTTTTAAATACTAGAGTAGGGACTGTCCCACAAGGGTTGCCGTGACGTGGCGGGATGGCTTGTACATTATTTTGATCAAAATTATGTTTACTAAATACCCTTATTATTATCATTACATTTATGCATTATTTGCAGTATATTTTTTACTTTTTAGTTATATTTGTGTTTTTTGCTTTTTGTTTTCTCTGGTTAATGGTCATGTGTTAATATGCACTTACATTGTGCATACGCATTAACTTACTTTTCTCAGTTCAGATTTGTTTTTTATTCATTTCATTGTGCATTCAGTGCATATATGGGTGTGACCGCCCTTTTTCTGAGCTGGGAAAGCCATCCAGTCTGGCCTAAGCTGTTACTAGTGGTTCAGTCGCTCGACCCTTATTCACATTCACGCCACTTGGCAAGTGAAAAGGTTTTAAATACTAGAGTAGGGACTGTCCCACAAGGGTTGCCGTGACGTGGCGGGATGGCTTGTACATTATTTTGATCAAAATTATGTTTACTAAATACCCTTATTATTATCATTACATTTATGCATTATTTGCAGTATATTTTTTACTTTTTAGTTATATTTGTGTTTTTTGCTTTTTGTTTTCTCTGGTTAATGGTCATGTGTTAATATGCACTTACATTGTGCATACGCATTAACTTACTTTTCTCAGTTCAGATTTGTTTTTTATTCATTTCATTGTGCATTCAGTGCATATATGGGTGTGACCGCCCTTTTTCTGAGCTGGGAAAGCCATCCAGTCTGGCCTAAGCTGTTACTAGTGGTTCAGTCGCTCGACCCTTATTCACATTCACGCCACTTGGCAAGTGAAAAGGTTTTAAATACTAGAGTAGGGACTGTCCCACAAGGGTTGCCGTGACGTGGCGGGATGGCTTGTACATTATTTTGATCAAAATTATGTTTACTAAATACCCTTATTATTATCATTACATTTATGCATTATTTGCAGTATATTTTTTACTTTTTAGTTATATTTGTGTTTTTTGCTTTTTGTTTTCTCTGGTTAATGGTCATGTGTTAATATGCACTTACATTGTGCATACGCATTAACTTACTTTTCTCAGTTCAGATTTGTTTTTTATTCATTTCATTGTGCATTCAGTGCATATATGGGTGTGACCGCCCTTTTTCTGAGCTGGGAAAGCCATCCAGTCTGGCCTAAGCTGTTACTAGTGGTTCAGTCGCTCGACCCTTATTCACATTCACGCCACTTGGCAAGTGAAAAGGTTTTAAATACTAGAGTAGGGACTGTCCCACAAGGGTTGCCGTGACGTGGCGGGATGGCTTGTACATTATTTTGATCAAAATTATGTTTACTAAATACCCTTATTATTATCATTACATTTATGCATTATTTGCAGTATATTTTTTACTTTTTAGTTATATTTGTGTTTTTTGCTTTTTGTTTTCTCTGGTTAATGGTCATGTGTTAATATGCACTTACATTGTGCATACGCATTAACTTACTTTTCTCAGTTCAGATTTGTTTTTTATTCATTTCATTGTGCATTCAGTGCATATATGGGTGTGACCGCCCTTTTTCTGAGCTGGGAAAGCCATCCAGTCTGGCCTAAGCTGTTACTAGTGGTTCAGTCGCTCGACCCTTATTCACATTCACGCCACTTGGCAAGTGAAAAGGTTTTAAATACTAGAGTAGGGACTGTCCCACAAGGGTTGCCGTGACGTGGCGGGATGGCTTGTACATTATTTTGATCAAAATTATGTTTACTAAATACCCTTATTATTATCATTACATTTATGCATTATTTGCAGTATATTTTTTACTTTTTAGTTATATTTGTGTTTTTTGCTTTTTGTTTTCTCTGGTTAATGGTCATGTGTTAATATGCACTTACATTGTGCATACGCATTAACTTACTTTTCTCAGTTCAGATTTGTTTTTTATTCATTTCATTGTGCATTCAGTGCATATATGTGTGTGACCGCCCTTTTTCTGAGCTGGGAAAGCCATCCAGTCTGGCCTAAGCTGTTACTAGTGGTTCAGTCGCTCGACCCTTATTCACATTCACGCCACTTGGCAAGTGAAAAGGTTTTAAATACTAGAGTAGGGACTGTCCCACAAGGGTTGCCGTGACGTGGCGGGATGGCTTGTACATTATTTTGATCAAAATTATGTTTACTAAATACCCTTATTATTATCATTACATTTATGCATTATTTGCAGTATATTTTTTACTTTTTAGTTATATTTGTGTTTTTTGCTTTTTGTTTTCTCTGGTTAATGGTCATGTGTTAATATGCACTTACATTGTGCATACGCATTAACTTACTTTTCTCAGTTCAGATTTGTTTTTTATTCATTTCATTGTGCATTCAGTGCATATATGGGTGTGACCGCCCTTTTTCTGAGCTGGGAAAGCCATCCAGTCTGGCCTAAGCTGTTACTAGTGGTTCAGTCGCTCGACCCTTATTCACATTCACGCCACTTGGCAAGTGAAAAGGTTTTAAATACTAGAGTAGGGACTGTCCCACAAGGGTTGCCGTGACGTGGCGGGATGGCTTGTACATTATTTTGATCAAAATTATGTTTACTAAATACCCTTATTATTATCATTACATTTATGCATTATTTGCAGTATATTTTTTACTTTTTAGTTATATTTGTGTTTTTTGCTTTTTGTTTTCTCTGGTTAATGGTCATGTGTTAATATGCACTTACATTGTGCATACGCATTAACTTACTTTTCTCAGTTCAGATTTGTTTTTTATTCATTTCATTGTGCATTCAGTGCATATATGGGTGTGACCGCCCTTTTTCTGAGCTGGGAAAGCCATCCAGTCTGGCCTAAGCTGTTACTAGTGGTTCAGTCGCTCGACCCTTATTCACATTCACGCCACTTGGCAAGTGAAAAGGTTTTAAATACTAGAGTAGGGACTGTCCCACAAGGGTTGCCGTGACGTGGCGGGATGGCTTGTACATTATTTTGATCAAAATTATGTTTACTAAATACCCTTATTATTATCATTACATTTATGCATTATTTGCAGTATATTTTTTACTTTTTAGTTATATTTGTGTTTTTTGCTTTTTGTTTTCTCTGGTTAATGGTCATGTGTTAATATGCACTTACATTGTGCATACGCATTAACTTACTTTTCTCAGTTCAGATTTGTTTTTTATTCATTTCATTGTGCATTCAGTGCATATATGGGTGTGACCGCCCTTTTTCTGAGCTGGGAAAGCCATCCAGTCTGGCCTAAGCTGTTACTAGTGGTTCAGTCGCTCGACCCTTATTCACATTCACGCCACTTGGCAAGTGAAAAGGTTTTAAATACTAGAGTAGGGACTGTCCCACAAGGGTTGCCGTGACGTGGCGGGATGGCTTGTACATTATTTTGATCAAAATTATGTTTACTAAATACCCTTATTATTATCATTACATTTATGCATTATTTGCAGTATATTTTTTACTTTTTAGTTATATTTGTGTTTTTTGCTTTTTGTTTTCTCTGGTTAATGGTCATGTGTTAATATGCACTTACATTGTGCATACGCATTAACTTACTTTTCTCAGTTCAGATTTGTTTTTTATTCATTTCATTGTGCATTCAGTGCATATATGGGTGTGACCGCCCTTTTTCTGAGCTGGGAAAGCCATCCAGTCTGGCCTAAGCTGTTACTAGTGGTTCAGTCGCTCGACCCTTATTCACATTCACGCCACTTGGCAAGTGAAAAGGTTTTAAATACTAGAGTAGGGACTGTCCCACAAGGGTTGCCGTGACGTGGCGGGATGGCTTGTACATTATTTTGATCAAAATTATGTTTACTAAATACCCTTATTATTATCATTACATTTATGCATTATTTGCAGTATATTTTTTACTTTTTAGTTATATTTGTGTTTTTTGCTTTTTGTTTTCTCTGGTTAATGGTCATGTGTTAATATGCACTTACATTGTGCATACGCATTAACTTACTTTTCTCAGTTCAGATTTGTTTTTTATTCATTTCATTGTGCATTCAGTGCATATATGGGTGTGACCGCCCTTTTTCTGAGCTGGGAAAGCCATCCAGTCTGGCCTAAGCTGTTACTAGTGGTTCAGTCGCTCGACCCTTATTCACATTCACGCCACTTGGCAAGTGAAAAGGTTTTAAATACTAGAGTAGGGACTGTCCCACAAGGGTTGCCGTGACGTGGCGGGATGGCTTGTACATTATTTTGATCAAAATTATGTTTACTAAATACCCTTATTATTATCATTACATTTATGCATTATTTGCAGTATATTTTTTACTTTTTAGTTATATTTGTGTTTTTTGCTTTTTGTTTTCTTTGGTAGAATCATGCAGGATTGAAATTTTTGATGTTTTTTTACTCCTCTCAACAGCCCAAACAAGTTTCTAAAAGGATGAGTTTGCAACTACTTTACATTTGGAGAAAATTCAAAACATTCATTATTCAATAGGGCCCAAAATATCAAAAATCAGCGGTTTGAATGAACACTCACATTTCTTGGTAGAATCGTGCAGGACTGAAATTTTTGATGTTTTTCTACTCCTCTCATGAGCCCAAACAAGACTTTAAAAGGATGACTTTGCAACTGCTTTACTTTTGGAGAAAATTCAAAACATTCATTATTCAATATAGCCCAATAGCAAAAATCAGCATTTCGAATGAACAATTACATTTCTTGGTAGAATCATGCAGGATTGAAATTTTTGATGTTTTTTTACTCCTCTCAACAGCCCAAACAAGTTTCTAAAAGGATGAGTTTGCAACTACTTTACTTTTGGAGAAAATTCAAAGCATTCATTATTCAATAGGGCCCAAAATATCAAAAACCAGCGGTTTGAATGAACACTCACATTTCTTGGTAGAATCGTGCAGGACTGAAATTTTTGATGTTTTTCTATTCCTCTCATGAGCCCAAACAAGACTCTAAAAGGATGAGTTTGCAACTACTTTACTTTTGGAGAAAATTCAAAACATTCATTATTCAATAGAGCCCAATAGCAAAAATCAGCGGTTTGAATGAACAATCACATTTCTTGGTAGAATCATGCAGGATTGAAATTTTTGATGGTTTTTTACTCCTCTCAACAGCCCAAACAAGTTTCTAAAAGGATGAGTTTGCAACTACTTTACTTTTGGAGAAAATTCAAAACATTCATTATACAATAGGGCCCAAAATATCAACAACCAGCGGTTTGAATGAACACTCACATTTCTTGGTAGAATCATGCAGGATTGAAATTTTTGATCTTTTTTTACTCCATTCAACAGCCCAAACAAGTTTCTAAAAGGATGAGTTTGCAACTACTTTACTTTTGGAGAAAATTCAAAATATTCTTTATTCAATAAGGCCCAAAATATCAAAAACCAGCGGTTTGACTGAACACTCACATTTCTTGGTAGAATCGTGCAGGACTGAAATTTTTGATGTTTTTCTACTCCTCTCATGAGCCCAAACAAGACTCTAAAAGGATGAGTTTGCAACTACTTTACTTTTGCAGAAAATTCAAAACATTCATTATTCAATAGAGCCCAATAGCAAAAATTAGGTTTTGAATGAAGAATCACATTTCTTGGTAGAATCATGCAGGATTGAAATTTTTGATGTTTTTTTACTCCTCTCAACAGCCCAAACAAGTTTCTAAAAGGATGAGTTTGCAACTACTTTACTTTTGGAGAAAATTCAAAACATTCTTTATTCAATAAGGCCCAAAATATCAAAAACCAGCGGTTTGACTGAACACTCACATTTCTTGGTAGAATCGTGCAGGACTGAAATTTTTGATGTTTTTCTACTCCTCTCATGAGCCCAAACAAGACTCTAAAAGGATGAGTTTGCAACTACTTTACTTTTGGAGAAAATTCAAAACATTCATTATTCAATAGAGCCCAATAGCAAAAATTAGGTTTTGAATGAAGAATCACATTTCTTGGTAGAATCATACAGGATTGAAATTTTTGATGGTTTTTTACTCCTCTCAACAGCCCAAACAAGTTTCTAAAAGGATTAGTTTGCAACTACTTTACTTTTGGAGAAAATTCAAAACATTCTTTATTCAACAAGGCCCAAAATATCAAAAACCAGCGGTTTGACTGAACACTCACATTTCTTGGTAGAATCGTGCAGGACAGAAATTTTTGATGTTTTTCTACTCTTCTCATGAGCCCAAACAAGACTCTAAAAGGATGAGTTTGCAACTACTTTACTTTTGGAGAAAATTCAAAACATTCATTATTCAATAGAGCCCAATAGCAAAAATCAGCGTTTTGAATGAAGAATCACATTTCTTGGTAGAATCATGCAGGATTGAAATTTTTGATGGTTTTTGACTCCTCTCAACAGTCCAAGCAAGTTTCTAAAAGGATGAGTTTGCAACTACTTTACTTTTGGAGAAAATTCAAAGCATTCATTATTCAATAGGGCCCAAAATATCAAAAACCAGCGGTTTGAATGAACACTCAAATTTCTTGGTAGAATCATGCAGGATTGAAATTTTTGATCTTTTTTTACTCCACTCAACAGCCCAAACAAGTTTCTAAAAGGATGAGTTTGCAACTACTTTACTTTTGGAGAAAATTCAAAACATTCATTATTCAATAGGGCCCAAAATATCAAAAACCAGCTGTTTGAATGAACACTCACATTTCTTGGTAGAATCATGCAGGATTGAAATTTTTGATGTTTTTTTACTACTCTCAACAGCCCAAACAAGTTTCTAAAAGGATGAGTTTGCAAATACTTTACTTTTGGAGAAAATTCAAAACATTCATTATTCAATAAAGCCCAATAGCAAAAAGCAGTGTTTTGAATGAACAATCACATTTCTTGGTAGAATCATGCAGGATTGAAATTTTTGATGGTTTTTGACTCCTCTCATCAGTCCAAGCAAGATTCTAAAAGGATGAGTTTGCAACTACTTTACTTTTGGAGAAAATTCAAAACATTCATTATTCAATAGAGCCCAATAGCAAAAATCAGGTTTTGAATGAAGAATCACATTTCTTAGTAGAATCATGCAGGATTGAAATTTTTGATGGTTTTTTACTCCTCTCAACAGCCCAAACAAGTTTCTAAAAGGATGAGTTTGCAACTACTTTACATTTGGAGAAAATTCAAAACATTCATTATTCAATAGGGCCCAAAATATGAAAAACCAGCGGTTTGAATGAACACTCACATTTCTTGGTAGAATCGTGCAGGACTGAAATTTTTGATGTTTTTCTACTCCTCTCATAAGCCCAAACAAGACTCTAAAAGGATGAGTTTGCAAATACTTTACTTTTGGAGAAAATTCAAAACGTTCATTATTCAATAGAGCCCAATAGCAAAAATTAGGTTTTGAATGAAGAATCACATTTCTTGGTAGAATCATGCAGGATTGAAATTTTTGATGGTTTTTTACTCCTCTCAACAGCCCAAACAAGTTTCTAAAAGGATGAGTTTGCAACTACTTTACTTTTGGAGAAAATTCAAAACATTCTTTATTCAATAAGGCCCAAAATATCAAAAACCAGCGGTTTGACTGAACACTCACATTTCTTGGTAGAATCATGCAGGACTGAAATTTTTGATGTTTTTCTACTCCTCTCATGAGCCCAAACAAGACTCTAAAAGGATGAGTTTGCAACTACTTTACTTTTGGAGAAAATTCAAAACATTCATTATTCAATAGAGCCCAATAGCAAAAATTAGGTTTTGAATGAAGAATCACATTTCTTGGTAGAATCATGCAGGATTGAAATTTTTTATGGTTTTTTACTCCACTCAACAGCCCAAACAAGTTTCTAAAAGGATGAGTTTGCAACTACTTTACTTTTGGAGAAAATTCAAAACATTCTTTATTCAACAAGGCCCAAAATATCAAAAGCCAGCGGTTTGACTGAACACTCACATTTCTTGGTAGAATCGTGCAGGACAGAAATTTTTGATGTTTTTCTACTCCTCTCATGAGCCCAAACAAGACTCTAAAAGGATGAGTTTGCAACTACTTTACTTTTGGAGAAAATTCAAAACATTCATTATTCAATAGAGCCCAATAGCAAAAATCAGCGTTTTGAATGAAGAATCACATTTCTTGGTAGAATCATGCAGGATTGAAATTTTTGATGGTTTTTGACTCCTCTCAACAGTCCAAGCAAGATTCTAAAAGGATGAGTTTGCAACTACTTTACTTTTGGAGAAAATTCAAAACATTCATTATACAATAGGGCCCAAAATATCAACAACCAGCGGTTTGAATGAACACTCACATGTCTTGGTAGAATCATGCAGGATTGAAATTTTTGATGGTTTTTTACTCCTCTCAACAGCCCAAACAAGTTTCTAAAAGGATGAGTTTGCAACTACTTTACATTTGGAGAAAATTCAAAACATTCATTATTCAATAGGGCCCAAAATATCAAAAACAAGCGGTTTGAATGAACACTCACATTTCTTGGTAGAATCGTGCAGGACTGAAATTTTTGATGTTTTTCTACTCCTCTCATGAGCCCAAACAAGACTCTAAAAGGATGAGTTTGCAACTACTTTACTTTTGGAGAAAATTCAAAACGTTCATTATTCAATAGATCCCAATAGCAAAAATTAGGTTTTGAATGAAGAATCACATTTCTTGGTAGAATCATGCAGGATTGAAATTTTTGATGGTTTTTTAATCCTCTCAACAGCCCAAACAAGTTTCTAAAAGGATGAGTTTGCAACTACTTTACTTTTGGAGAAAATTCAAAACATTCTTTATTCAATAAGGCCCAAAATATCAAAAACCAGCGGTTTGACTGAACACTCACATTTCTTGGTAGAATCATGCAGGACTGAAATTTTTGATGTTTTTCTACTCCTCTCATGAGCCCAAACAAGACTCTAAAAGGATGAGTTTGCAACTACTTTACTTTTGGAGAAAATTTAAAACATTCATTATTCAATAGAGCCCAATAGCAAAAATTAGGTTTTGAATGAAGAATCACATTTCTTGGTAGAATCATGCAGGATTGAAATTTTTTATGGTTTTTTACTCCACTCAACAGCCCAAACAAGTTTCTAAAAGGATGAGTTTGCAACTACTTTACTTTTGGAGAAAATTCAAAACATTCTTTATTCAACAAGGCCCAAAATATCAAAAGCCAGCGGTTTGACTGAACACTCACATTTCTTGGTAGAATCGTGCAGGACAGAAATTTTTGATGTTTTTCTACTACTCTCATGAGCCCAAACAAGTCTCTAAAAGTATGAGTTTGCAACTACTTTACTTTTGGAGAAAATTCAAAACATTCATTATTCAATAGAGCCCAATAGCAAAAATCAGCGTTTTGAATGAAGAATCACATTTCTTGGTAGAATCATGCAGGATTGAAATTTTTGATGGTTTTTGACTCCTCTCAACAGTCCAAGCAAGATTCTAAAAGGATGAGTTTGCAACTACTTTACTTTTGGAGAAAATTCAAAGCATTCATTATTCAATAGGGCCCAAAATATCAAAAACCAGCGGTTTGAATGAACACTCACATTTCTTGGTAGAATCATGCAGGATTGAAATTTTTGATCTTTTTTTACTCCACTCAACAGCCCAAACAAGTTTCTAAAAGGATGAGTTTGCAACTACTTTACTTTTGGAGAAAATTCAAAACATTCATTATTCAATAGGGCCCAAAATATCAAAAACCAGCTGTTTGAATGAACACTCACATTTCTTGGTGGAATCGTGCAGGACTGAAATTTTTGATGTTTTTCTACTCCTTTCATAAGCCCAAACAAGACTCTAAAAGGATGAGTTTGCAACTACTTTACTTTTGGAGAAAATTCAAAACATTCATTATTCAATAGAGCCCAATAGCAAAAATCAGCGTTTTGAATGAACAATCACATTTCTTGGTAGAATCATGCAGGATTGAAATTTTTGATGTTTTTTTACTACACTCAACAGCCCAAACAAGTTTCTAAAAGGATGAGTTTGCAAATACTTTACTTATGGAGAAAATTCAAAACATTCATTATTCAATAGAGCCCAATAGCAAAAAGCAGTGTTTTGAATGAACAATCACATTTCTTGGTAGAATCATGCAGGATTGAAATTTTTGATGTTTTTTTACTACTCTCAACAGCCCAAACAAGTTTCTAAAAGGATGAGTTTGCAACTACTTTACTTTTGGAGAATATTCAAAACATTCATTATTCAATAGGGCCCAAAATATCAAAAACCAGCGGTTTGAATGAACACTCACATTTCTTGGTAGAATCGTGCAGGACTGAAATTTTTGATGTTTTTCTACTCCTCTCATGAGCCCAAACAAGACTCTAAAAGGTTGAGTTTGCAACTACTTTACTTTTGGAGAAAATTCAAAACATTCATTATTCAATAGAGCCCAATAGCAAAAATCAGCGTTTTGAATGAAGAATCACATTTCTTGGCAGAAACATGCAGGATTGAAATTTTTGATGGTTTTTTACTCCTCTCAACAGCCCAAACAAGTTTCTAAAAGGATGAGTTTGCAACTACTTTACTTTTGGAGAAAATTCAAAACATTCATTATTCAATAGAGCCCAATAGCAAAAATCAGGTTTTGAATGAAGAATCACATTTCTTGGTAGAATCATGCAGGATTGAAATTTTTGATGGATTTTACTCCTCTCAACAGCCCAAACAAGTTTCTAAAAGGATGAGTTTGCAACTACTTTACTTTTGGTGAAAATTCAAAGCATTCATTATTCAATAGAGCCCAATAGCAAAAATCAGGTTTTGAATGAAGAATCACATTTCTTGTTAGAATCATGCAGGATTGAAATTTTTGATGTTTTTTTACTCCTCTCAACAGCCCAAACAAGTTTCTAAAAGGATGAGTTTGCAACTACTTTACATTTGGAGAAAATTCAAAACATTCATTATTCAATAGGGCCCAAAATATCAAAAATCAGCGGTTTGAATGAACACTCACATTTCTTGGTAGAATCGTGCAGTACTGAAATTTTTGATGTTTTTCTACTCCTCTCATGAGCCCAAACAAGACTTTAAAAGGATGACTTTGCAACTGCTTTACTTTTGGAGAAAATTCAAAACATTCATTATACAATAGGGCCCAAAATATCAACAACCAGCGGTTTGAATGAACACTCACATTTCTTGGTAGAATCATGCAGGATTGAAATTTTTGATCTTTTTTTACTCCATTCAACAGCCCAAACAAGTTTCTAAAAGGATGAGTTTGCAAATACTTTACTTTTGGAGAAAATTCAAAACATTCTTTATTCAATAAGGTCCAAAATATCAAAAACCAGCGGTTTGACTGAACACTCACATTTCTTGGTAGAATCGTGCAGGACTGAAATTTTTGATGTTTTTCTACTCCTCTCATGAGCCCAAACAAGACTCTAAAAGGATGAGTTTGCAACTACTTTACTTTTGGAGAAAATTCAAAACATTCATTATTCAATAGAGCCCAATAGCAAAAATTAGGTTTTGAATGAAGAATCACAATTCTTGGTAGAATCATACAAGATTGAAATTTTTGATGGTTTTTTACTCCTCTCAACAGCCCAAACAAGTTTCTAAAAGGATGAGTTTGCAACTACTTTACTTTTGGAGAAAATTCAAAACATTCTTTATTCAACAAGGCCCAAAATATCAAAAACCAGCGGTTTGACTGAACACTCACATTTCTTGGTAGAATCGTGCAGGACAGAAATTTTTTATGTTTTTCTACTCCTCTCATGAGCCCAAACAAGACTCTAAAAGGATGAGTTTGCAACTACTTTACTTTTGGAGAAAATTCAAAACATTCATTATTCAATAGAGCCCAATAGCAAAAATAAGCGTTTTGAATGAAGAATCACATTTCTTGGTAGAATCATGCAGGATTGAAATTTTTGATGGTTTTTGACTCCTCTCAACAGTCCAAGCAAGATACTAAAAGGATGAGTTTGCAACTACTTTACTTTTGGAGAAAATTCAAAACATTCATTATAGAATAGGGCCCAAAATATCAACAACCAGCGGTTTGAATGAACACTCACATTTCTTGGTAGAATCATGCAGGATTGAAATTTTTGATCTTTTTTTACTCCACTCAACAGCCCAAACAAGTTTCTAAAAGGATGAGTTTGCAACTACTTTACTTTTGGAGAAAATTCAAAACATTCTTTATTCAATAAGGCCCAAAATATCAAAAACTAGCGGTTTGACTGAACACTCACATTTCTTGGTAGAATCATGCAGGACTGAAATTTTTGATGTTTTTCTACTCCTCTCATGAGCCCAAACAAGACTCTAAAAGGATGAGTTTGCATCTACTTTACTTTTGGAGAAAATTCAAAACATTCATTATTCAGTAGAGCCCAATAGCAAAAATTAGGTTTTGAATGAAGAATCACATTTCTTGGTAGAATCATGCAGGATTGAAATTTTTGATGTTTTTTTACTCCTCTCAACAGCCCAAACAAGTTTCTAAAAGGATGAGTTTGCAACTACTTTACTTTTGGAGAAAATTCAAAACATTATTTATTCAATAAGGCCCAAAATATCAAAAACCAGCGGTTTGACTGAACACTCACATTTCTTGGTAGAATCGTGCAGGACTGAAATTTTTGATGTTTTTCTACTCCTCTCAACAGCACAAACAAGTTTCTAAAAGGATGAGTTTGCAACTTCTTTATTTTTGGAGAAAATTCAAAGCATTCATTATTCAATAGGGCCCAAAATATAAAAAACCAGCGGTTTGAATGAACACTCACATTTCTTGGTAGAATCGTGCAGGACTGAAATTTTTGATGTTTTTCTACTCCTCTCATGAGCCCAAACAAGACTTTAAAAGGATGACTTTGCAACTGCTTTACTTTTGGAGAAAATTCAAAACATTCATTATTCAATATAGCTCAATAGCAAAAATCAGCGTTTTGAATGAACAATCACATTTCTTGGTAGAATCATGCAGGATTGAAATTTTTGATGTTTTTTTACTCCTCTCAACAGCCCAAACAAGTTTCTAAAAGGATGAGTTTGCAACTACTTTACTTTTGGAGAAAATTCAAAGCATTCATTATTCAATAGGGCCCAAAATATCAAAAACCAGCGGTTTGAATGAACACTCACATTTCTTGGTAGAATCGTGCAGGACTGAAATTTTTGATGTTTTTCTACTCCTCTCATGAGCCCAAACAAGACTCTAAAAGGATGAGTTTGCAACTACTTTACTTTTGGAGAAAATTCAAAACATTCATTATTCAATAGAGCCCAATAGCAAAAATCAGGTTTTGAATGAAGAATCACATTTCTTGGTAGAATCATGCAGGATTGAAATTTTTGATGGTTTTTTACTCCTCTCAACAGCCCAAACAAGTTTCTAAAAGGATGAGTTTGCAACTACTTTACATTTGGAGAAAATTCAAAACATTCATTATTCAATAGGGCCCAAAATATCAAAAACCAGCGGTTTGAATGAACACTCACATTTCTTGGTAGAATCGTGCAGGACTGAAATTTTTGATGTTTTTCTACTCCTCTCATGAGCCCAAACAAGACTCTAAAAGGATGAGTTTGCAACTACTTTACTTTTGGAGAAAATTCAAAACGTTCATTATTCAATAGAGCCCAATAGCAAAAATTAGGTTTTGAATCAAGAATCACATTTTTTGGTAGAATCATGCAGGATTGAAATTTTTGATGGTTTTTTACTCCTCTCACCAGCCCAAACAAGTTTCTAAAAGGATGAGTTTGCAACTACTTTACTTTTGGAGAAAATTCAAAACATTCATTATTCAATAGAGCCCAATAGCAAAAATCAGGTTTTGAATGAAGAATCACATTTCTTGGTAGAATCATGCAGGATTGAAATTTTTGATGGTTTTTTACTCCTCTCAACAGCCCAAACAAGTTTCTAAAAGGATGAGTTTGCAACTACTTTACTTTTGGAGAAAATTCAAAGCATTCATTATTCAATAGGGCCCAAAATATCAAAAACCAGCGGTTTGAATGAACACTCACCTTTCTTGGTAGAATCGTGCAGGACTGAAATTTTTGATGTTTTTCTACTCCTCTCATGAGCCCAAACAAGACTCTAAAAGGATGAGTTTGCAAATACTTTACTTTTGGAGAAAATTCAAAACATTCATTATTCAATAGAGCCCAATAGCAAAAATCAGCGTTTTGAATGAAGAATCACATTTCTTGGTAGAATCATGCAGGATTGAAATTTTTGATGGTTTTTGACTTCTCTCAACAGTCCAAGCAAGATTCTAAAAGGATGAGTTTGCAACTACTTTACTTTTGGAGAAAATTCAAAACATTCATTATACAATAGGGCCCAAAATATCAACAACCAGCGGTTTGAATGAACACTCACATTTCTTGGCAGAATCATGCAGGATTGAAATTTTTGATCTTTTTTTACTCCACTCAACAGCCCAAACAAGTTTCTAAAAGGATGAGTTTGCAACTACTTTACTTTTGGAGAAAATTCAAAACATTCTTTATTCAATAAGGCCGAAAATATCAAAAACCAGCGGTTTGACTGAACACTCACATTTCTTGGTAGAATCGTGCAGGACTGAAATTTTTGATGTTTTTCTACTCCTCTCATGAGCCCAAACAAGACTCTAAAAGAATGAGTTTGCAACTACTTTACTTTTGGAGAAAAATCAAAACATTCATTATTCAATAGAGCCCAATAGCAAAAATCAGGTTTTGAATGAAGAATCACATTTCTTGTTAGAATCATGCAGGATTGAAATTTTTGATGTTTTTTTACTCCTCTCAACAGCCCAAACAAGTTTCTAAAAGGATGAGTTTGCAACTACTTTACATTTGGAGAAAATTCAAAACATTCATTATTCAATAGGGCCCAAAATATCAAAAATCAGCGGTTTGAATGAACACTCACATTTCTTGGTAGAATCGTGCAGGACTGAAATTTTTGATGTTTTTCTACTCCTCTCATGAGCCCAAACAAGACTTTAAAAGGATGACTTTGCAACTGCTTTACTTTTGGAGAAAATTCAAAACATTCATTATACAATAGGGCCTAAAATATCAACAACCAGCGGTTTGAATGAACACTCACATTTCTTGGTAGAATCATGCAGGATTGAAATTTTTGATCTTTTTTTACTCCATTCAACAGCCCAAACAAGTTTCTAAAAGGATGAGTTTGCAAATACTTTACTTTTGGAGAAAATTCAAAACATTCTTTATTCAATAAGGCCCAAAATATCAAAAACCAGCGGTTTGACTGAACACTCACATTTCTTGGTAGAATCGTGCAGGACTGAAATTTTTGATGTTTTTCTACTCCTCTCATGAGCCCAAACAAGACTCTAAAAGGATGAGTTTGCAACTACTTTACTTTTGGAGAAAATTCAAAACATTCATTATTCAATAGAGCCCAATAGCAAAAATTAGGTTTTGAATGAAGAATCACATTTCTTGGTAGAATCATGCAGGATTGAAATTTTTGATGGTTTTTTACTCCTCTCAACAGCCCAAACAAGTTTCTAAAAGGATGAGTTTGCAACTACTTTACTTTTGGAGAAAATTCAAAACATTCTTTATTCAATAAGGCCCAAAATATCAAAAACCAGCGGTTTGACTGAACACTCACATTTCTTGGTAGAATCGTGCAGGACTGAAATTTTTGATGTTTTTCTACTCCTCTCATGAGCCCAAACAAGACTCTAAAAGGATGAGTTTGCAACTACTTTACTTTTGGAGAAAATTCAAAACATTCATTATTCAATAGAGCCCAATAGCAAAAATTAGGTTTTGAATGAAGAATCACATTTCTTGGTAGAATCATACAGGATTGAAATTTTTGATGGTTTTTTACTCCTCTCAACAGCCCAAACAAGTTTCTAAAAGGATGAGTTTGCAACTACTTTACTTTTGGAGAAAATTCAAAACATTCTTTATTCAACAAGGCCCAAAATATCAAAAACCAGCGGTTTGACTGAACACTCACATTTCTTGGTAGAATCGTGCAGGACAGAAATTTTTGATGTTTTTCTACTCCTCTCATGAGCCCAAACAAGACTCTAAAAGGATGAGTTTGCAACTACTTTACTTTTGGAGAAAATTCAAAACATTCATTATTCAATAGAGCCCAATAGCAAAAATAAGCGTTTTGAATGAAGAATCACATTTCTTGGTAGAATCATGCAGGATTGAAATTTTTGATGGTTTTTGACTCCTCTCAACAGTCCAAGCAAGATACTAAAAGGATGAGTTTGCAACTACTTTACTTTTGGAGAAAATTCAAAACATTCATTATAGAATAGGGCCCAAAATATCAACAACCAGCGGTTTGAATGAACACTCACATTTCTTGGTAGAATCATGCAGGATTGAAATTTTTGATCTTTTTTTACTCCACTCAACAGCCCAAACAAGTTTCTAAAAGGATGAGTTTGCAACTACTTTACTTTTGGAGAAAATTCAAAACATTCTTTATTCAATAAGGCCCAAAATATCAAAAACTAGCGGTTTGACTGAACACTCACATTTCTTGGTAGAATCGTGCAGGACTGAAATTTTTGATGTTTTTCTACTCCTCTCATGAGCCCAAACAAGACTCTAAAAGGATGAGTTTGCATCTACTTTACTTTTGGATAAAATTCAAAACATTCATTATTCAATAGAGCCCAATAGCAAAAATTAGGTTTTGAATGAAGAATCACATTTCTTGGTAGAATCATGCAGGATTGAAATTTTTGATGTTTTTTTACTCCTTTCAACAGCCCAAACAAGTTTCTAAAAGGATGAGTTTGCAACTACTTTACTTTTGGAGAAAATTCAAAACATTATTTATTCAATAAGGCCCAAAATATCAAAAACCAGCGGTTTGACTGAACACTCACATTTCTTGGTAGAATCGTGCAGGACTGAAATTTTTGATGTTTTTCTACTCCTCTCAACAGCCCAAACAAGTTTCTAAAAGGATGAGTTTGCAACTTCTTTATTTTTGGATAAAATTCAAAGCATTCATTATTCAATAGGGCCCAAAATATCAAAAACCAGCGGTTTGAATGAACACTCACATTTCTTGGTAGAATCGTGCAGGACTGAAATTTTTGATGTTTTTCTACTCCTCTCATGAGCCCAAACAAGACTTTAAAAGGATGACTTTGCAACTGCTTTACTTTTGGAGAAAATTCAAAACATTCATTATTCAATAGAGCCCAATAGCAAAAATTAGGTTTTGAATGAAGAATCACATTTCTTGGTAGAATCATGCAGGATTGAAATTTTTGATGTTTTTTTACTCCTCTCAACAGCCCAAACAAGTTTCTAAAAGGATGAGTTTGCAACTACTTTACTTTTGGAGAAAATTCAAAACATTCTTTATTCAGCAAGGCCCAAAATATCAAAAACCAGAGGTTTGACTGAACACTCACATTTCTTGGTAGAATCGTGCAGGACAGAAATTTTTGATGTTTTTCTACTCCTCTCATGAGCCCAAACAAGACTCTAAAAGGATGAGTTTGCAACTACTTTACTTTTGGAGAAAATTCAAAACATTCATTATTCAATTAAGCCCAATAGCAAAAATCAGTGTTTTGAATGAAGAATCACATTTCTTGGTAGAATCATGCAGGATTGAAATTTTTGATGGTTTTTGACTCCTCTCAACAGTCCAAGCAAGATTCTAAAAGGATGGGTTTGCAACTACTTTACTTTTGGAGAAAATTCAAAACATTCATTATACAATAGGGCCCAAAATATCAACAACCAGCGGTTTGAATGAACACTCACATTTCTTGGTAGAATCATGCAGGATTGAAATTTTTGATCTTTTTTTACTCCACTCAACAGCCCAAACAAGTTTCTAAAAGGATGAGTTTGCAACTACTTTACTTTTGGAGAAAATTCAAAACATTCTTTATTCAATAAGGCCCAAAATATCAAAAACCAGCGGTTTGACTGAACACTCACATTTCTTGGTAGAATCGTGCAGGACTGAAATTTTTGATGTTTTTCTACTCCTCTCATGAGCCCAAACAAGACTCTAAAAGGATGAGTTTGCAACTACTTTACTTTTGGAGAAAATTCAAAACATTCATTATTCAATAGAGCCCAATAGCAAAAATTAGGTTTTGAATGAAGAATCACATTTCTTGGTAGAATCATGCAGGATTGAATTTTTTGATGGTTTTTTACTCCTCTCAACAGCACAAACAAGTTTCTAAAAGGATGAGTTTGCAACTACTTTACTTTTGGAGAAAATTCAAAACATTCTTTATTCAATAAGGCCCAAAATATCAAAAACCAGCGGTTTGACTGAACACTCACATTTCTTGGTAGAATCGTGCAGGACTGAAATTTTTGATGTTTTTCTACTCCTCTCATGAGCCCAAACAAGACTCTAAAAGGATGAGTTTGCAACTACTTTACTTTTGGAGAAAATTCAAAACATTCATTATTCAATAGAGCCCAATAGCAAAAATTAGGTTTTGAATGAAGAATCACATTTCTTGGTAGAATCAAACAGCCCAAACAAGTTTCTAAAAGGATGAGTTTGCAACTACTTTACTTTTGGAGAAAATTCAAAACATTCTTTATTCAATAAGGCCCAAAATATCAAAAACCAGTGGTTTGACTGAACACTCACATTTCTTGGTAGAATCGTGCAGGACTGAAATTTTTGATGTTTTTCTACTCCTCTCATGAGCCCAAACAAGACTCTAAAAGGATGAGTTTGCAACTACTTTACTTTTGGAGAAAATTCAAAACATTCATTATTCAATAGAGCCCAATAGCAAAAATTAGGTTTTGAATGAAGAATCACATTTCTTGGTAGAATCATGCAGGATTGAAATTTTTGATGTTTTTTTACTCCTCTCAACAGTCCAAACAAGTTTCTAAAAGGATGAGTTTGCAACTACTTTACTTTTGGAGAAAATTCAAAGCATTCATTATTCAATAGGGCCCAAAATATCAAAAACCAGCGGTTTGAATGAACACTCACATTTCTTGGTAGAATCATGCAGGATTGAAATTTTTGATCTTTTTTTACTCCACTCAACAGCCCAAAAAAGTTTCTAAAAGGATGAGTTTGCAACTACTTTACTTTTGGAGAAAATTCAAAACATTCATTATTCAATAGGGCCCAAAATATCAAAAACCAGCTGTTTGAATGAACACTCACATTTCTTGGTAGAATCGTGCAGGACTGAAATTTTTGATGTTTTTCTACTCCTTTCATAAGCCCAAACAAGACTCTAAAAGGATGAGTTTGCAACTACTTTACTTTTGGAGAAAATTCAAAACATTCATTATTCAATAGAGCCCAATAGCAAAAATCAGCGTTTTGAATGAACAATCACATTTCTTGGTAGAATCATGCAGGATTGAAATTTTTGATGCTTTTTTACTACACTCAACAGCCCAAACAAGTTTCTAAAAGGATGAGTTTGCAAATACTTTACTTTTGGAGAAAATTCAAAACATTCATTATTCAATAGAGCCCAATAGCAAAAAGCAGTGTTTTGAATGAACAATCACATTTCTTGGTAGAATCATGCAGGATTGAAATTTTTGATGTTTTTTTACTACTCTCAACAGCCCAAACAAGTTTCTAAAAGGATGAGTTTGCAACTACTTTACTTTTGGAGAATATTCAAAACATTCATTATTCAATAGGGCCCAAAATATCAAAAACCAGCGGTTTGAATGAACACTCACATTTCTTGGTAGAATGGTGCAGGACTGAAATTTTTGATGTTTTTCTACTCCTCTCATGAGCCCAAACAAGACTCTAAAAGGTTGAGTTTGCAACTACTTTACTTTTGGAGAAAATTCAAAACATTCATTATTCAATAGAGCCCAATAGCAAAAATCAGCGTTTTGAATGAAGAATCACATTTCTTGGCAGAAACATGCAGGATTGAAATTTTTGATGGTTTTTGACTCCTCTCAACAGTCCAAGCAAGATTCTAAAAGGATGAGTTTGCAACTACTTTACTTTTGGAGAAAATTCAAAACATTCATTATTCAATAGAGCCCAATAGCAAAAATCAGGTTTTGAATGAAGAATCACATTTCTTGGTAGAATCATGCAGGATTGAAATTTTTGATGGTTTTTTACTCCACTCAACAGCCCAAACAAGTTTCTAAAAGGATGAGTTTGCAACTACTTTACATTTGGAGAAAATTCAAAACATTCATTATTCAATAGGGCCCAAAATATCAAAAACCAGCGGTTTGAATGAACACTCACATTTCTTGGTAGAATCGTGCAGGACTGAAATTTTTGATGTTTTTCTACTCCTCTCATGAGCCCAAACAAGACTCTAAAAGGATGAGTTTGCAACTACTTTACTTTTGGAGAAAATTCAAAACGTTCATTATTCAATAGAGCCCAATAGCAAAAATTAGGTTTTGAATGAAGAATCACATTTCTTGGTAGAATCATGCAGGATTGAAATTTTTGATGGTTTTTTACTCCTCTCAACAGCCCAAACAAGTTTCTAAAAGGATGAGTTTGCAACTACTTTACTTTTGGAGAAAATTCAAAACATTCTTTATTCAATAAGGCCCAAAATATCAAAAACCAGCGGTTTGACTGAACACTCACATTTCTTGGTAGAATCATGCAGGACTGAAATTTTTGATGTTTTTCTACTCCTCTCATGAGCCCAAACAAGACTCTAAAAGGATGAGTTTGCAACTACTTTACTTTTGGAGAAAATTTAAAACATTCATTATTCAATAGAGCCCAATAGCAAAAATTAGGTTTTGAATGAAGAATCACATTTCTTGGTAGAATCATGCAGGATTGAAATTTTTTATGGTTTTTTACTCCACTCAACAGCCCAAACAAGTTTCTAAAAGGATGAGTTTGCAACTACTTTACTTTTGGAGAAAATTCAAAACATTCTTTATTCAACAAGGCCCAAAATATCAAAAGCCAGCGGTTTGACTGAACACTCACATTTCTTGGTAGAATCGTGCAGGACAGAAATTTTTGATGTTTTTCTACTACTCTCATGAGCCCAAACAAGTCTCTAAAAGTATGAGTTTGCAACTACTTTACTTTTGGAGAAAATTCAAAACATTCATTATTCAATAGAGCCCAATAGCAAAAATCAGCGTTTTGAATGAAGAATCACATTTCTTGGTAGAATCATGCAGGATTGAAATTTTTGATGGTTTTTGACTCCTCTCAACAGTCCAAGCAAGATTCTAAAAGGATGAGTTTGCAACTACTTTACTTTTGGAGAAAATTCAAAACATTCATTATACAATAGGGCCCAAAATATCAACAACCAGCGGTTTGAATGAACACTCACATTTCTTGGTAGAATCATGCAGGATTGAAATTTTTGATCTTTTTTTACTCCACTCAACAGCCCAAACAAGTTTCTAAAAGGATGAGTTTGCAACTACTTTACTTTTGGAGAAAATTCAAAACATTCTTTATTCAATAAGGCCCAAAATATCAAAAACCAGCGGTTTGACTGAACACTCACATTTCTTGGTAGAATCGTGCAGGACTGAAATTTTTGATGTTTTTCTACTCCTCTCATGAGCCCAAACAAGACTCTAAAAGGATGAGTTTGCAACTACTTTACTTTTGGAGAAAATTCAAAACATTCATTATTCAATAGAGCCCAATAGCAAAAATTAGGTTTTGAATGAAGAATCACATTTCTTGGTAGAATCATGCAGGATTGAAATTTTTGATGGTTTTTTACTCCTCTCAACAGCCCAAACAAGTTTCTAAAAGGATGAGTTTGCAACTACTTTACTTTTGGAGAAAATTCAAAACATTCATTTTTCAATAGGGCCCAAAATATCAAAAACCAGCGGTTTGAATAAACACTCACATTTCTTGGTAGAATCGTGCAGGACTGAAATTTTTGATGTTTTTCTACTCCTCTCATGAGCCCAAACAAGACTCTAAAAGGATGAGTTTGCAACTACTTTACTTTTGGAGAAAATTCAAAACATTCATTATTCAATAGAGCCCAACAGCAAAAATCAGGTTTTGAATGAAGAATCACATTTCTTGGTAGAATCATGCAGGATTGAAATTTTTGATGTTTTTTTACTCCTCTCAACAGCCCAAACAAGTTTCTAAAAGGATGAGTTTGCAACTACTTTACATTTGGAGAAAATTCAAAACATTCATTATTCAATAGGGCCCAAAATATCAAAAATCCGCGGTTTGAATGAACACTCACATTTCTTGGTAGAATCGTGCAGGACTGAAATTTTTGATGTTTTTCTACTCCTCTCATGAGCCCAAACAAGACTCTAAAAGGATGAGTTTGCAACTACTTTACTTTTGGAGAAAAATCAAAACATTCATTATTCAATAGAGCCCAATAGCAAAAATCAGGTTTTGAATGAAGAATCACATTTCTTGGTAGAATCATGCAGGATTGAAATTTTTGATGTTTTTTTACTCCTCTCAACAGCCCAAACAAGTTTCTAAAAGGATGAGTTTGCAACTACTTTACATTTGGAGAAAATTCAAAACATTCATTATTCAATAGGGCCCAAAATATCAAAAATCAGCGGTTTGAATGAACACTCACATTTCTTGGTAGAATCGTGCAGGACTGAAATTTTTGATGTTTTTCTACTCCTCTCATGAGCCCAAACAAGACTTTAAAAGGATGACTTTGCAACTGCTTTACTTTTGGAGAAAATTCAAAACATTCATTATTCAATATAGCCCAATAGCAAAAATCAGCGTTTTGAATGAACAATTACATTTCTTGGTAAAATCATGCAGGATTGAAATTTTTGATGTTTTTTGACTCCTCTCAACAGTCCAAGCAAGATTCTAAAAGGATGAGTTTGCAACTACTTTACTTTTGGAGAAAATTCAAAACATTCATTATACAATAGGGCCCAAAATAACAACAATCAGCGGTTTTAATGAACACTCACATTTCTTGGTAGAATCATGCAGGATTGAAATTTTTGATCTTTTTTTACTCCACTCAACAGCCCAAACAAGTTTCTAAAAGGATGAGTTTGCAACTACTTTACTTTTGGAGAAAATTCAAAACATTCTTTATTCAATAAGGCCCAAAATATCAAAAACCAGCGGTTTGACTGAACACTCACATTTCTTGGTAGAATCGTGCAGGACTGAAATTTTTGATGTTTTTCTACTCCTCTCATGAGCCCAAACAAGACTCTAAAAGGATGAGTTTGCAACTACTTTACATTTGGAGAAAATTCAAAACATTCATTATTCAATAGAGCCCAATAGCAAAAATCAGCGTTTTGAATGAACAATCACATTTCTTGGTAGAATCATGCAGGATTGAAATTTTTGATGTTTCTTTACTCCTCTCAACAGCCCAAACAAGTTTCTAAAAGGATGAGTTTGCAACTACTTTACTTTTGGAGAAAATTCAAAACATTCATTATTCAATAGAGCCCAATAGCAAAAAGCAGTGTTTTGAATGAACAATCACATTTCTTGGTAGAATCATGCAGGATTGAAATTTTTGATCTTTTTTTACTCCACTCAACAGCCCAAACAAGTTTCTAAAAGGATGAGTTTGCAACTACTTTACTTTTGGAGAAAATTCAAAACATTCATTATTCAATAGGGCCCAAAATATCAAAAACCAGCGGTTTGAATAAACACTCACATTTCTTGGTAGAATCGTGCAGGACTGAAATTTTTGATGTTTTTCTACTCCTCTCATGAGCCCAAACAAGACTCTAAAAGGATGAGTTTGCAACTACTTTACTTTTGGAGAAAAATCAAAACATTCATTATTCAATAGAGCCCAATAGCAAAAATCAGGTTTTGAATGAAGAATCACATTTCTTGGTAGAATCATGCAGGATTGAAATTTCTGATGTTTTTTTACTCCTCTCAACAGCCCAAACAAGTTTCTAAAAGGATGAGTTTGCAACTACTTTACATTTGGAGAAAATTCAAAACATTCATTATTCAATAGGGCCCAAAATATCAAAAATCAGCGGTTTGAATGAACACTCACATTTCTTGGTAGAATCGTGCAGGACTGAAATTTTTGATGTTTTTCTACTCCTCTCATGAGCCAACAAGACTTTAAAAGGATGACTTTGCAACTGCTTTACTTTTGGAGAAAATTCAAAACATTCATTATTCAATATAGCCCAATAGCAAAAATCAGTGTTTTGAATGAACAATTACATTTCTTGGTAGAATCAAGCAGGATTGAAATTTTTGATGTTTTTTTACTCCTCTCAACAGCCCAAACAAGTTTCTAAAAGGATGAGTTTGCAACTACTTTACTTTTGGAGAAAATTCAAAGCATTCATTATTCAATAGGGCCCAAAATATCAAAAACCAGCGGTTTGAATGAACACTCACATTTCTTGGTAGAATCGTGCAGGATTGAAATTTTTGATGTTTTTCTACTCCTCTCATGAGCCCAAACAAGAATCTAAATGGATGAGTTTGCAACTACTTTACTTTTGGAGAAAATTCAAAACATTCATTATTCAATAGAGCCCAATAGCAAAAATCAGCGTTTTGAATGAACAATCACATTTCTTGGTAGAATCATGCAGGATTGAAATTTTTGATGGTTTTTTACTCCTCTCAACAGCCCAAACAAGTTTCTAAAAGGATGAGTTTGCAACTACTTTACTTTTGAAGAAAATTCAAAACATTCATTATTCAATAGAGCCCAATAGCAAAAATCAGGTTTTGAATGAAGAATCACATTTCTTGGTAGAATCATGCAGGATTGAAATTTTTGATGGTTTTTTACTCCTCTCAACAGCCCAAACAAGTTTCTAAAAGGATGAGTTTGCAACTACTTTACTTTTGGAGAAAATTCAAAGCATTCATTATTCAATAGGGCCCAAAATATCAAAAACCAGCGGTTTGAATGAACACTCACCTTTCTTGGTAGAATCGTGCAGGACTGAAATTTTTGATGTTTTTCTACTCCTCTCATGAGCCCAAACAAGACTCTAAAAGGATGAGTTTGCAACTACTTTACTTTTGGAGAAAATTCAAAACATTCATTATTCAATAGAGCCCAATAGCAAAAATTAGGTTTTGAATGAAGAATCACATTTCTTGGTAGAATCATGCAGGATTGAAATTTTTGATGCTTTTTTACTCCTCTCAACAGACCAAACAAGTTTCTAAAAGGATGAGTTTGCAACTACTTTACTTTTGGAGAAAATTCAAAACATTCTTTATTCAATAAGGCCCAAAATATCAAAAACCAGCGGTTTAACTGAACACTCACATTTCTTGGTAGAATCGTGCAAGACTGAAATTTTTGATGTTTTTCTACTCCTCTCATGAGCCCAAACAAGACTCTAAAAGGATGAGTTTGCAACTACTTTACATTTGGAGAAAATTCAAAACATTCATTATTCAATAGAGCCCAATAGCAAAAATCAGCGTTTTGAATGAAGAATCACATTTCTTGGTAGAATCATGCAGGATTGAAATTTTTGATGGTTTTTGACTCCTCTCAACAGTCCAAGCACGATTCTAAAAGGATGAGTTTGCAACTACTTTACTTTTGGAGAAAATTCAAAACATTCATTATACAATAGGGCCCAAAATATCAACAACCAGCGGTTTGAATGAACACTCACATTTCTTGGTAGAATCATGCAGGATTGAAATTTTTGATCTTTTTTTACTCCACTCAACAGCCCAAACAAGTTTCTAAAAGGATGAGTTTGCAACTACTTTACTTTTGGAGAAAATTCAAAACATTCTTTATTCAATAAGGCCCAAAATATCAAAAACCAGCGGTTTAACTGAACACTCACATTTCTTGGTAGAATCGTGCAAGACTGAAATTTTTGATGTTTTTCTACTCCTCTCATGAGCCCAAACAAGACTCTAAAAGGATGAGTTTGCAACTACTTTACTTTTGGAGAAAATTCAAAACATTCATTATTCAATAGAGCCCAATAGCAAAAATTAGGTTTTGAATGAAGAATCACATTTCTTGGTAGAATCATGCAGGATTGAAATTTTTGATCGTTTTTTACTCCTCTCAACAGACCAAACAAGTTTCTAAAAGGATGAGTTTGCAACTACTTTACTTTTGGAGAAAATTCAAAACATTCTTTATTCAATAAGGCCCAAAATATCAAAAACCAGCGGTTTGACTGAACACTCACATTTCTTGGTAGAATCGTGCAGGACTGAAATTTTTGATGTTTTTCTACTCCTCTCATGAGCCCAAACAAGACTCTAAAAGGATGAGTTTGCAACTACTTTACTTTTGGAGAAAATTCAAAACATTCATTATTCAATAGAGCCCAGTAGCAAAAATTAGGTTTTGAATGAAGAATCACATTTCTTGATAGAATCATGCAGGATTGAAATTTTTGATGGTTTTTTACTCCTCTCAACAGCCCAAACAAGTTTCTAAAAGGATGAGTTTGCAACTACTTTACTTTTGGAGAAAATTCAAAACATTCTTTATTCAACAAGGCCCAAAATATCAAAAACCAGAGGTTTGACTGAACACTCACATTTCTTGGTAGAATCGTGCAGGACAGAAATTTTTGATGTTTTTCTACTCCTCTCATGAGCCCAAACAAGACTCTAAAAGGATGAGTTTGCAACTACTTTACTTTTGGAGAAAATTCAAAACATTCATTATTCAATTAAGCCCAATAGCAAAAATCAGTGTTTTGAATGAAGAATCACATTTCTTGGTAGAATCATGCAGGATTGAAATTTTTGATGGTTTTTGACTCCTCTCAACAGTCCAAGCAAGATTCTAAAAGGATGGGTTTGCAACTACTTTACTTTTGGAGAAAATTCAAAACATTCATTATACAATAGGGCCCAAAATATCAACAACCAGCGGTTTGAATGAACACTCACATTTCTTGGTAGAATCATGCAGGATTGAAATTTTTGATCTTTTTTTACTCCACTCAACAGCCCAAACAAGTTTCTAAAAGGATGAGTTTGCAACTACTTTACTTTTGGAGAAAATTCAAAACATTCTTTATTCAATAAGGCCCAAAATATCAAAAACCAGCGGTTTAACTGAACACTCACATTTCTTGGTAGAATCGTGCAAGACTGAAATTTTTGATGTTTTTCTACTCCTCTCATGAGCCCAAACAAGACTCTAAAAGGATGAGTTTGCAACTACTTTACATTTGGAGAAAATTCAAAACATTCATTATTCAATAGGGCCCAAAATATCAAAAATCCGCGGTTTGAATGAACACTCACATTTCTTGGTAGAATCGTGCAGGACTGAAATTTTTGATGTTTTTCTACTCCTCTCATGAGCCCAAACAAGACTTTAAAAGGATGACTTTGCAACTGCTTTACTTTTGGAGAAAATTCAAAACATTCATTATTCAATATAGCCCAATAGCAAAAATCAGCGTTTTGAATGAACAATTACATTTCTTGGTAAAATCATGCAGGATTGAAATTTTTGATGTTTTTTTACTCCTCTCAACAGCCCAAACAAGTTTCTAAAAGGATGAGTTTGCAACTACTTTACTTTTGGAGAAAATTCAAAGCATTCATTATTCAATAGGGCCCAAAATATCAAAAACCAGCGGTTTGAATGAACACTCACATTTCTTGGTAGAATCGTGCAGGACTGAAATTTTTGATGTTTTTCTACTCCTCTCATGAGCCCAAACAAGACTCTAAAAGGATGAGTTTGCAACTACTTTACTTTTGGAGAAAATTCAAAACATTCATTATTCAATAGAGCCCAATAGCAAAAATCAGCGGTTTGAATGAACAATCACATTTCTTGGTAGAATCATGCAGGATTGAAATTTTTGATGGTTTTTTACTCCTCTCAACAGCCCAAACAAGTTTCTAAAAGGATGAGTTTGCAACTACTTTACTTTTGGAGAAAATTCAAAACATTCATTATTCAATAGAGCCCAATAGCAAAAATCAGGTTTTGAATGAAGAATCACATTTCTTGGTAGAATCATGCAGGATTGAAATTTTTGATGGTTTTTGACTCCTCTCAACAGTCCAAGCAAGATTCTAAAAGGATGAGTTTGCAACTACTTTACTTTTGGAGAAAATTCAAAACATTCATTATACAATAGGGCCCAAAATAACAACAATCAGCGGTTTTAATGAACACTCACATTTCTTGGTAGAATCATGCAGGATTGAAATTTTTGATCTTTTTTTACTCCACTCAACAGCCCAAACAAGTTTCTAAAAGGATGAGTTTGCAACTACTTTACTTTTGGAGAAAATTCAAAACATTCTTTATTCAATAAGGCCCAAAATATCAAAAACCAGCGGTTTGACTGAACACTCACATTTCTTGGTAGAATCGTGCAGGACTGAAATTTTTGATGTTTTTCTACTCCTCTCATGAGCCCAAACAAGACTCTAAAAGGATGAGTTTGCAACTACTTTACTTTTGGAGAAAATTCAAAACATTCATTATTCAATAGAGCCCAATAGCAAAAATTAGGTTTTGAATGAAGAATCACATTTCTTGGTAGAATCATGCAGGATTGAAATTTTTGATGGTTTTTTACTCCTCTCAACAGCCCAAACAAGTTTCTAAAAGGATGAGTTTGCAACTACTTTACTTTTGGAGAAAATTCAAAACATTCATTATTCAATAGGGCCCAAAATATCAAAAATCAGCGGTTTGAATGAACACTCACATTTCTTGGTAGAATCGTGCAGGACTGAAATTTTTGATGTTTTTTTACTCCACTCATGAGCCCAAACAAGACTTTAAAAGGATGACTTTGCAACTGCTTTACTTTTGGAGAAAATTCAAAACATTCATTATTCAATATAGCTCAATAGCAAAAATCAGCGTTTTGAATGAACAATCACATTTCTTGGTAGAATCATGCAGGATTGAAATTTTTGATGTTTTTTTACTCCTCTCAACAGCCCAAACAAGTTTCTAAAAGGATGAGTTTGCAACTACTTTACTTTTGGAGAAAATTCAAAACATTCATTATTCAATAGGGCCCAAAATATCAAAAACCAGCGGTTTGAATGAACACTCACATTTCTTGGTAGAATCGTGCAGGACTGAAATTTTTGATGTTTTTCTACTCCTCTCATGAGCCCAAACAAGACTCTAAAAGGATGAGTTTGCAACTACTTTACTTTTGGAGAAAATTCAAAACATTCATTATTCAATAGAGCCCAATAGCAAAAATCAGCGTTTTGAATGAACAATCACATTTCTTGGTAGAATCATGCAGGATTGAAATTTTTGATGTTTCTTTACTCCTCTCAACAGCCCAAACAAGTTTCTAAAAGGATGAGTTTGCAACTACTTTACTTTTGGAGAAAATTCAAAACATTCATTATTCAATAGAGCCCAATAGCAAAAAGCAGTGTTTTGAATGAACAATCACATTTCTTGGTAGAATCATGCAGGATTGAAATTTTTGATCTTTTTTTACTCCACTCAACAGCCCAAACAAGTTTCTAAAAGGATGAGTTTGCAACTACTTTACTTTTGGAGAAAATTCAAAACATTCATTATTCAATAGGGCCCAAAATATCAAAAACCAGCGGTTTGAATAAACACTCACATTTCTTGGTAGAATCGTGCAGGACTGAAATTTTTGATGTTTTTCTACTCCTCTCATGAGCCCAAACAAGACTCTAAAAGGATGAGTTTGCAACTACTTTACTTTTGGAGAAAAATCAAAACATTCATTATTCAATAGAGCCCAATAGCAAAAATCAGGTTTTGAATGAAGAATCACATTTCTTGGTAGAATCATGCAGGATTGAAATTTTTGATGGTTTTTTACTCCTCTCAACAGCCCAAACAAGTTTCTAAAAGGATGAGTTTGCAACTACTTTACTTTTGGAGAAAATTCAAAACATTCTTTATTCAATAAGGCCCAAAATATCAAAAACCAGCGGTTTGACTGAACACTCACATTTCTTGGTAGAATCATGCAGGACTGAAATTTTTGATGTTTTTCTACTCCTCTCATGAGCCCAAACAAGACTCTAAAAGGATGAGTTTGCAACTACTTTACTTTTGGAGAAAATTTAAAACATTCATTATTCAATAGAGCCCAATAGCAAAAATTAGGTTTTGAATGAAGAATCACATTTCTTGGTAGAATCATGCAGGATTGAAATTTTTTATGGTTTTTTACTCCACTCAACAGCCCAAACAAGTTTCTAAAAGGATGAGTTTGCAACTACTTTACTTTTGGAGAAAATTCAAAACATTCTTTATTCAACAAGGCCCAAAATATCAAAAGCCAGCGGTTTGACTGAACACTCACATTTCTTGGTAGAATCGTGCAGGACAGAAATTTTTGATGTTTTTCTACTACTCTCATGAGCCCAAACAAGTCTCTAAAAGTATGAGTTTGCAACTACTTTACTTTTGGAGAAAATTCAAAACATTCATTATACAATAGGGCCCAAAATATCAACAACCAGCGGTTTGAATGAACACTCACATTTCTTGGTAGAATCATGCAGGATTGAAATTTTTGATCTTTTTTTACTCCACTCAACAGCCCAAACAAGTTTCTAAAAGGATGAGTTTGCAACTACTTTACTTTTGGAGAAAATTCAAAACATTCTTTATTCAATAAGGCCCAAAATATCAAAAACCAGCGGTTTGACTGAACACTCACATTTCTTGGTAGAATCGTGCAGGACTTAAATTTTTGATGTTTTTCTACTCCTCTCATGAGCCCAAACAAGACTTTAAAAGGATGACTTTGCAACTGCTTTACTTTTGGAGAAAATTCAAAACATTCATTATTCAATATAGCTCAATAGCAAAAATCAGCATTTTGAATGAACAATCACATTTCTTGGTAGAATCATGCAGGATTGAAATTTTTGATGTTTTTTTACTCCTCTCAACAGCCCAAACAAGTTTCTAAAAGGATGAGTTTGCAACTACTTTACTTTTGGAGAAAATTCAAAGCATTCATTATTCAATAGGGCCCAAAATATCAAAAACCAGCGGTTTGAATGAACACTCACATTTCTTGGTAGAATCGTGCAGGACTGAAATTTTTGATGTTTTTCTACTCCTCTCATGAGCCCAAACAAGACTCTAAAAGGATGAGTTTGCAACTACTTTACTTTTGGAGAAAATTCAAAACATTCATTATTCAATAGAGCCCAATAGCAAAAATCAGCGTTTTGAATAAACAATCACATTTCTTGGTAGAATCATGCAGGATTGAAATTTTTGATGGTTTTTGACTCCTCTCAACAGTCCAAGCAAGATTCTAAAAGGATGAGTTTGCAACTACTTTACTTTTGGAGAAAATTCAAAACATTCATTATACAATAGGGCCCAAAATAACAACAATCAGCGGTTTGAATGAACACTCACATTTCTTGGTAGAATCGTGCAGGATTGAAATTTTTGATGTTTTTCTACTCCTCTCATGAGCCCAAACAAGAATCTAAAAGGATGAGTTTGCAACTACTTTACTTTTGGAGAAAATTCAAAACATTCATTATTCAATAGAGCCCAATAGCAAAAATCAGCGTTTTGAATGAACAATCACATTTCTTGGTAGAATCATGCAGGATTGAAATTTTTGATGGTTTTTTACTCCTCTCAACAGCCCAAACAAGTTTCTAAAAGGATGAGTTTGCAACTACTTTACTTTTGGAGAAAATTCAAAACATTCATTATTCAATAGAGCCCAATAGCAAAAATCAGGTTTTGAATGAAGAATCACATTTCTTGGTAGAATCATGCAGGATTGAAATTTTTGATGGTTTTTTACTCCTCTCAACAGCCCAAACAAGTTTCTAAAAGGATGAGTTTGCAACTACTTTACTTTTGGAGAAAATTCAAAGCATTCATTATTCAATAGGGCCCAAAATATCAAAAACCAGCGGTTTGAATGAACACTCACCTTTCTTGGTAGAATCGTGCAGGACTGAAATTTTTGATGTTTTTCTACTCCTCTCATGAGCCCAAACAAGACTCTAAAAGGATGAGTTTGCAACTACTTTACTTTTGGAGAAAATTCAAAACATTCATTATTCAATAGAGCCCAATAGCAAAAATTAGGTTTTGAATGAAGAATCACATTTCTTGGTAGAATCATGCAGGATTGAAATTTTTGATGGTTTTTTACTCCTCTCAACAGACCAAACAAGTTTCTAAAAGGATGAGTTTGCAACTACTTTACTTTTGGAGAAAATTCAAAACATTCTTTATTCAATAAGGCCCAAAATATCAAAAACCAGCGGTTTAACTGAACACTCACATTTCTTGGTAGAATCGTGCAAGACTGAAATTTTTGATGTTTTTCTACTCCTCTCATGAGCCCAAACAAGACTCTAAAAGGATGAGTTTGCAACTACTTTACTTTTGGAGAAAATTCAAAACATTCATTATTCAATAGAGCCCAATAGCAAAAATCAGCGTTTTGAATGAAGAATCACATTTCTTGGTAGAATCATGCAGGATTGAAATTTTTGATGGTTTTTGACTCCTCTCAACAGTCCAAGCACGATTCTAAAAGGATGAGTTTGCAACTACTTTACTTTTGGAGAAAATTCAAAACATTCATTATACAATAGGGCCCAAAATATCAACAACCAGCGGTTTGAATGAACACTCACATTTTTTGGTAGAATCATGCAGGATTGAAATTTTTGATCTTTTTTTACTCCACTCAACAGCCCAAACAAGTTTCTAAAAGGATGAGTTTGCAACTACTTTACTTTTGGAGAAAATTCAAAACATTCTTTATTCAATAAGGCCCAAAATATCAAAAACCAGCGGTTTAACTGAACACTCACATTTCTTGGTAGAATCGTGCAAGACTGAAATTTTTGATGTTTTTCTACTCCTCTCATGAGCCCAAACAAGACTCTAAAAGGATGAGTTTGCAACTACTTTGCTTTTGGAGAAAATTCAAAACATTCATTATTCAATAGAGCCCAATAGCAAAAATTAGGTTTTGAATGAAGAATCACATTTCTTGGTAGAATCATGCAGGATTGAAATTTTTGATGGTTTTTTACTCCTCTCAACAGACCAAACAAGTTTCTAAAAGGATGAGTTTGCAACTACTTTACTTTTGGAGAAAATTCAAAACATTCTTTATTCAATAAGGCCCAAAATATCAAAAACCAGCGGTTTGACTGAACACTCACATTTCTTGGTAGAATCGTGCAGGACTGAAATTTTTGATGTTTTTCTACTCCTCTCATGAGCCCAAACAAGACTCTAAAAGGATGAGTTTGCAACTACTTTACTTTTGGAGAAAATTCAAAACATTCATTATTCAATAGAGCCCAGTAGCAAAAATTAGGTTTTGAATGAAGAATCACATTTCTTGATAGAATCATGCAGGATTGAAATTTTTGATGGTTTTTTACTCCTCTCAACAGCCCAAACAAGTTTCTAAAAGGATGAGTTTGCAACTACTTTACTTTTGGAGAAAATTCAAAACATTCTTTATTCAACAAGGCCCAAAATATCAAAAACCAGAGGTTTGACTGAACACTCACATTTCTTGGTAGAATCGTACAGGACAGAAATTTTTGATGTTTTTCTACTCCTCTCATGAGCCCAAACAAGACTCTAAAAGGATGAGTTTGCAACTACTTTACTTTTGGAGAAAATTCAAAACATTCATTATTCAATTAAGCCCAATAGCAAAAATCAGTGTTTTGAATGAAGAATCACATTTCTTGGTAGAATCATGCAGGATTGAAATTTTTGATGGTTTTTGACTCCTCTCAACAGTCCAAGCAAGATTCTAAAAGGATGGGTTTGCAACTACTTTACTTTTGGAGAAAATTCAAAACATTCATTATACAATAGGGCACAAAATATCAACAACCAGCGGTTTGAATGAACACTCACATTTCTTGGTAGAATCATGCAGGATTGAAATTTTTGATCTTTTTTTACTCCACTCAACAGCCCAAACAAGTTTCTAAAAGGATGAGTTTGCAACTACTTTACTTTTGGAGAAAATTCAAAACATTCTTTATTCAATAAGGCCCAAAATATCAAAAACCAGCGGTTTGACTGAACACTCACATTTCTTGGTAGAATCGTGCAGGACTGAAATTTTTGATGTTTTTCTACTCCTCTCATGAGCCCAAACAAGACTCTAAAAGGATGAGTTTGCAACTACTTTACTTTTGGAGAAAATTCAAAACATTCATTATTCAATAGAGCCCAATAGCAAAAAGTAGGTTTTGAATGAAGAATCACATTTCTTGGTAGAATCATACAGGATTGAAATTTTTGATGGTTTTTTACTCCTCTCAACAGCCCAAACAAGTTTCTAAAAGGATGAGTTTGCAACTAATTTACTTTTGGAGAAAATTCAAAACATTCTTTATTCAACAAGGCCCAAAATATCAAAAACCAGCGGTTTGACTGAACACTCACATTTCTTGGTAGAATCATGCAGGACAGAAATTTTTTATGTTTTTCTACTCCTCTCATGAGCCCAAACAAGACTCTAAAAGGATGAGTTTGCAACTACTTTACTTTTGGAGAAAATTCAAAACATTCATTATTCAATAGAGCCCAATAGCAAAAATCAGCGTTTTGAATGAAGAATCACATTTCTTGGTAGAATCATGCAGGATTGAAATTTTTGATGTTTTTTTACTCCTCTCAACAGCCCAAACAAGTTTCTAAAAGGATGAGTTTGCAACTACTTTACTTTTGGAGAAAATTCAAAGCATTCATTATTCAATAGGGCCCAAAATATCAAAAACCAGCGGTTTGAATGAACACTCACATTTCTTGGTAGAATCGTGCAGGACTGAAATTTTTGATGTTTTTCTACTCCTCTCATGAGCCCAAACAAGACTCTAAAAGGATGAGTTTGCAACTACTTTACTTTTGGAGAAAATTCAAAACATTCATTATTCAATAGAGCCCAATAGCAAAAATCAGCGTTTTGAATGAAGAATCACATTTCTTGGTAGAATCATGCAGGATTGAAATTTTTGATGTTTTTTTACTCCTCTCAACAGCCCAAACAAGTTTCTAAAAGGATGAGTTTGCAACTACTTTACTTTTGGAGAAAATTCAAAGCATTCATTATTCAATAGGGCCCAAAATATCAAAAACCAGCGGTTTGAATGAACACTCACATTTCTTGGTAGAATCGTGCAGGACTGAAATTTTTTATGTTTTTCTACTCCTCTCATGAGCCCAAACAAGACTCTAAAAGGATGAGTTTGCAACTACTTTACTTTTGGAGAAAATTCAAAACATTCATTATTCAATAGAGCCCAATAGCAAAAATCAGCGTTTTGAATAAACAATCACATTTCTTGGTAGAATCATGCAGGATTGAAATTTTTGATGGTTTTTGACTCCTCTCAACAGTCCAAGCAAGATTCTAAAAGGATGAGTTTGCAACTACTTTACTTTTGGAGAAAATTCAAAACATTCATTATACAATAGGGCCCAAAATAACAACAATCAGCGGTTTGAATGAACACTCACATTTCTTGGTAGAATCGTGCAGGATTGAAATTTTTGATGTTTTTCTACTCCTCTCATGAGCCCAAACAAGAATCTAAAAGGATGAGTTTGCAACTACTTTACTTTTGGAGAAAATTCAAAACATTCATTATTCAATAGAGCCCAATAGCAAAAATCAGGTTTTGAATGAAGAATCACATTTCTTGGTAGAATCATGCAGGATTGAAATTTTTGATGGTTTTTTACTCCTCTCAACAGCCCAAACAAGTTTCTAAAAGGATGAGTTTGCAACTACTTTACTTTTGGAGAAAATTCAAAACATTCATTATTCAATAGAGCCCAATAGCAAAAATCAGGTTTTGAATGAAGAATCACATTTCTTGGTAGAATCATGCAGGATTGAAATTTTTGATGGTTTTTTACTCCTCTCAACAGCCCAAACAAGTTTCTAAAAGGATGAGTTTGCAACTACTTTACTTTTGGAGAAAATTCAAAGCATTCATTATTCAATAGGGCCCAAAATATCAAAAACCAGCGGTTTGAATGAACACTCACCTTTCTTGGTAGAATCGTGCAGGACTGAAATTTTTGATGTTTTTCTACTCCTCTCATGAGCCCAAACAAGACTCTAAAAGGATGAGTTTGCAACTACTTTACTTTTGGAGAAAATTCAAAACATTCATTATTCAATAGAGCCCAATAGCAAAAATTAGGTTTTGAATGAAGAATCACATTTCTTGGTAGAATCATGCAGGATTGAAATTTTTGATGGTTTTTTACTCCTCTCAACAGACCAAACAAGTTTCTAAAAGGATGAGTTTGCAACTACTTTACTTTTGGAGAAAATTCAAAACATTCTTTATTCAATAAGGCCCAAAATATCAAAAACCAGCGGTTTAACTGAACACTCACATTTCTTGGTAGAATCGTGCAAGACTGAAATTTTTGATGTTTTTCTACTCCTCTCATGAGCCCAAACAAGACTCTAAAAGGATGAGTTTGCAACTACTTTACTTTTGGAGAAAATTCAAAACATTCATTATTCAATAGAGCCCAATAGCAAAAATTAGGTTTTGAATGAAGAATCACATTTCTTGGTAGAATCATGCAGGATTGAAATTTTTGATGGTTTTTTACTCCGCTCAACAGCCCAAACAAGTTTCTAAAAGGATGAGTTTGCAACTACTTTACTTTTGGAGAAAATTCAAAACATTCTTTATTCAACAAGGCCCAAAATATCAAAAACCAGCGGTTTGACTGAACACTCACATTTCTTGGTAGAATCGTGCAGGACAGAAATTTTTGATGTTTTTCTACTCCTCTCATGAGCCCAAACAAGACTCTAAAAGGATGAGTTTGCAACTACTTTACTTTTGGAGAAAATTCAAAACATTCATTATTCAATAGAGCCCAATAGCAAAAATCAGCGTTTTGAATGAAGAATCACATTTCTTGGTAGAATCATGCAGGATTGAAATTTTTGATGGTTTTTGACTCCTCTCAACAGTCCAAGCACGATTCTAAAAGGATGAGTTTGCAACTACTTTACTTTTGGAGAAAATTCAAAACATTCATTATACAATAGGGCCCAAAATATCAACAACCAGCGGTTTGAATGAACACTCACATTTTTTGGTAGAATCATGCAGGATTGAAATTTTTGATCTTTTTTTACTCCACTCAACAGCCCAAACAAGTTTCTAAAAGGATGAGTTTGCAACTACTTTACTTTTGGAGAAAATTCAAAACATTCTTTATTCAATAAGGCCCAAAATATCAAAAACCAGCGGTTTAACTGAACACTCACATTTCTTGGTAGAATCGTGCAAGACTGAAATTTTTGATGTTTTTCTACTCCTCTCATGAGCCCAAACAAGACTCTAAAAGGATGAGTTTGCAACTACTTTACTTTTGGAGAAAATTCAAAACATTCATTATTCAATAGAGCCCAATAGCAAAAATTAGGTTTTGAATGAAGAATCACATTTCTTGGTAGAATCATGCAGGATTGAAATTTTTGATCGTTTTTTACTTCTCTTAACAGAACAAACAAGTTTCTAAAAGGATGAGTTTGCAACTACTTTACTTTTGGAGAAAATTCAAAACATTCTTTATTCAATAAGGCCCAAAATATCAAAAACCAGCGGTTTGACTGAACACTCACATTTCTTGGTAGAATCGTGCAGGACTGAAATTTTTGATGTTTTTCTACTCCTCTCATGAGCCCAAACAAGACTCTAAAAGGATGAGTTTGCAACTACTTTACTTTTGGAGAAAATTCAAAACATTCATTATTCAATAGAGCCCAGTAGCAAAAATTAGGTTTTGAATGAAGAATCACATTTCTTGATAGAATCATGCAGGATTGAAATTTTTGATGGTTTTTTACTCCTCTCAACAGCCCAAACAAGTTTCTAAAAGGATGAGTTTGCAACTACTTTACTTTTGGAGAAAATTCAAAACATTCTTTATTCAACAAGGCCCAAAATATCAAAAACCAGAGGTTTGACTGAACACTCACATTTCTTGGTAGAATCGTGCAGGACAGAAATTTTTGATGTTTTTCTACTCCTCTCATTAGCCCAAACAAGACTCTAAAAGGATGAGTTTGCAACTACTTTACTTTTGGAGAGAATTCAAAACATTCATTATTCAATTAAGCCCAATAGCAAAAATCAGTGTTTTGAATGAAGAATCACATTTCTTGGTAGAATCATGCAGGATTGAAATTTTTGATGGTTTTTGACTCCTCTCAACAGTCCAAGCAAGATTCTAAAAGGATGGGTTTGCAAATACTTTACTTTTGGAGAAAATTCAAAACATTCATTATACAATAGGGCCCAAAATATCAACAACCAGCGGTTTGAATGAACACTCACATTTCTTGGTAGAATCATGCAGGATTGAAATTTTTGATCTTTTTTTACTCCACTCAACAGCCCAAACAAGTTTCTAAAAGGATGAGTTTGCAACTACTTTACTTTTGGAGAAAATTCAAAACATTCTTTATTCAATAAGGCCCAAAATATCAAAAACCAGCGGTTTAACTGAACACTCACATTTCTTGGTAGAATCGTGCAAGACTGAAATTTTTGATGTTTTTCTACTCCTCTCATGAGCCCAAACAAGACTCTAAAAGGATGAGTTTGCAACTACTTTACTTTTGGAGAAAATTCAAAACATTCATTATTCAATAGAGCCCAATAGCAAAAATTAGGTTTTGAATGAAGAATCACATTTCTTGGTAGAATCATGCAGGATTGAAATTTTTGATGGTTTTTTACTCCTCTCAACAGACCAAACAAGTTTCTAAAAGGATGAGTTTGCAACTACTTTACTTTTGGAGAAAATTCAAAACATTCTTTATTCAATAAGGCCCAAAATATCAAAAACCAGCGGTTTGACTGAACACTCACATTTCTTGGTAGAATCGTGCAGGACTGAAATTTTTGATGTTTTTCTACTCCTCTCATGAGCCCAAACAAGACTCTAAAAGGATGAGTTTGCAACTACTTTACTTTTGGAGAAAATTCAAAACATTCATTATTCAATAGAGCCCAGTAGCAAAAATTAGGTTTTGAATGAAGAATCACATTTCTTGATAGAATCATGCAGGATTGAAATTTTTGATGGTTTTTTACTCCTCTCAACAGCCCAAACAAGTTTCTAAAAGGATGAGTTTGCAACTACTTTACTTTTGGAGAAAATTCAAAACATTCTTTATTCAACAAGGCCCAAAATATCAAAAACCAGAGGTTTGACTGAACACTCACATTTCTTGGTAGAATCGTGCAGGACAGAAATTTTTGATGTTTTTCTACTCCTCTCATGAGCCCAAACAAGACTCTAAAAGGATGAGTTTGCAACTACTTTACTTTTGGAGAAAATTCAAAACATTCATTATTCAATTAAGCCCAATAGCAAAAATCAGTGTTTTGAATGAAGAATCACATTTCTTGGTAGAATCATGCAGGATTGAAATTTTTGATGGTTTTTGACTCCTCTCAACAGTCCAAGCAAGATTCTAAAAGGATGGGTTTGCAACTACTTTACTTTTGGAGAAAATTCAAAACATTCATTATACAATAGGGCACAAAATATCAACAACCAGCGGTTTGAATGAACACTCACATTTCTTGGTAGAATCATGCAGGATTGAAATTTTTGATCTTTTTTTACTCCACTCAACAGCCCAAACAAGTTTCTAAAAGGATGAGTTTGCAACTACTTTACTTTTGGAGAAAATTCAAAACATTCTTTATTCAATAAGGCCCAAAATATCAAAAACCAGCGGTTTGACTGAACACTCACATTTCTTGGTAGAATCGTGCAGGACTGAAATTTTTGATGTTTTTCTACTCCTCTCATGAGCCCAAACAAGACTCTAAAAGGATGAGTTTGCAACTACTTTACTTTTGGAGAAAATTCAAAACATTCATTATTCAATAGAGCCCAATAGCGAAAAGTAGGTTTTGAATGAAGAATCACATTTCTTGGTAGAATCATACAGGATTGAAATTTTTGATGGTTTTTTACTCCTCTCAACAGCCCAAACAAGTTTCTAAAAGGATGAGTTTGCAACTAATTTACTTTTGGAGAAAATTCAAAACATTCTTTATTCAACAAGGCCCAAAATATCAAAAACCAGCGGTTTGACTGAACACTCACATTTCTTGGTAGAATCATGCAGGACAGAAATTTTTGATGTTTTTCTACTCCTCTCATGAGCCCAAACAAGACTCTAAAAGGATGAGTTTGCAACTACTTTACTTTTGGAGAAAATTCAAAACATTCATTATTCAATAGAGCCCAATAGCAAAAATCAGCGTTTTGAATGAAGAATCACATTTCTTGGTAGAATCATGCAGGATTGAAATTTTTGATGGTTTTTGACTCCTCTCAACAGTCCAAGCAAGATTCTAAAAGGATGAGTTTGCAACTACTTTACTTTTGGAGAAAATTCAAAACATTCATTATACAATAGGGCCCAAAATATCAACAACCAGCGGTTTGAATGAACACTCACATTTCTTGGTAGAATCATGCAGGATTTAAATTTTTGATCTTTTTTTACTCCACTCAACAGCCCAAACAAGTTTCTAAAAGGATGAGTTTGCAACTACTTTACTTTTGGAGAAAATTCAAAACATTCTTTATTCAATAAGGCCCAAAATATCAAAAACTAGCGGTTTGACTGAACACTCACATTTCTTGGTAGAATCGTGCAGGACTGAAATTTTTGATGTTTTTCTACTCCTCTCATGAGCCCAAACAAGACTCTAAAAGGATGAGTTTGCAACTACTTTACTTTTGGAGAAAATTCAAAACATTCATTATTCAATAGAGCCCAATAGCAAAAATTAGGTTTTGAATGAAGAATCACATTTCTTGGTAGAATCATGCAGGATTGAAATTTTTGATGTTTTTTTACTCCTCTCAACAGTCCAAACAAGTTTCTAAAAGGATGAGTTTGCAACTACTTTACTTTTGGAGAAAATTCAAAGCATTCATTATTCAATAGGGCCCAAAATATCAAAAACCAGCGGTTTGAATGAACACTCACATTTCTTGGTAGAATCATGCAGGATTGAAATTTTTGATCTTTTTTTACTCCACTCAACAGCCCAAACAAGTTTCTAAAAGGATGAGTTTGCAACTACTTTACTTTTGGAGAAAATTCAAAACATTCATTATTCAATAGGGCCCAAAATATCAAAAACCAGCTGTTTGAATGAACACTCACATTTCTTGGTAGAATCGTGCAGGACTGAAATTTTTGATGTTTTTCTACTCCTTTCATAAGCCCAAACAAGACTCTAAAAGGATGAGTTTGCAACTACTTTACTTTTGGAGAAAATTCAAAACATTCATTATTCAATAGAGCCCAATAGCAAAAATCAGCGTTTTGAATGAACAATCACATTTCTTGGTAGAATCATGCAGGATTGAAATTTTTGATGTTTTTTTACTACACTCAGCAGCCCAAACAAGTTTCTAAAAGGATGAGTTTGCAAATACTTTACTTATGGAGAAAATTCAAAACATTCATTATTCAATAGAGCCCAATAGCAAAAAGCAGTGTTTTGAATGAACAATCACATTTCTTGGTAGAATCATGCAGGATTGAAATTTTTGATGTTTTTTTACTACTCTCAACAGCCCAAACAAGTTTCTAAAAGGATGAGTTTGCAACTACCTTACTTTTGGAGAATATTCAAAACATTCATTATTCAATAGGGCCCAAAATATCAAAAACCAGCGGTTTGAATGAACACTCACATTTCTTGGTAGAATCGTGCAGGACTGAAATTTTTAATGTTTTTCTACTCCTCTCATGAGCCCAAACAAGACTCTAAAAGGTTGAGTTTGCAACTACTTTACTTTTGGAGAAAATTCAAAACATTCATTATTCAATAGAGCCCAATAGCAAAAATCAGCGTTTTGAATGAAGAATCACATTTCTTGGCAGAAACATGCAGGATTGAAATTTTTGATGGTTTTTGACTCCTCTCAACTGTCCAAGCAAGATTCTAAAAGGATGAGTTTGCAACTACTTTACTTTTGGAGAAAATTCAAAACATTCATTATTCAATAGAGCCCAATAGCAAAAATCAGGTTTTGAATGAAGAATCACATTTCTTGGTAGAATCATGCAGGATTGAAATTTTTGATGGTTTTTTACTCCTCTCAACAGCCCAAACAAGTTTCTAACAGGATGAGTTTGCAACTACTTTACATTTGGAGAAAATTCAAAACATTCATTATTCAATAGGGCCCAAAATATCAAAAACCAGCGGTTTGAATGAACACTCACATTTCTTGGTAGAATCATGCAGGATTGAAATTTTTGATCTTTTTTGACTCCACTCAACAGCCCAAACAAGTTTCTAAAAGGATGAGTTTGCAACTACTTTACTTTTGGAGAAAATTCAAAACATTCATTATTCAATAGGGCCCAAAATATCAAAAACCAGCTGTTTGAATGAACACTCACATTTCTTGGTAGAATCGTGCAGGACTGAAATTTTTGATGTTTTTCTACTCCTTTCATAAGCCCAAACAAGACTCTAAAAGGATGAGTTTGCAACTACTTTACTTTTGGAGAAAATTCAAAACATTCATTATTCAATAGAGCCCAATAGCAAAAATCAGCGTTTTGAATGAACAATCACATTTCTTGGTAGAATCATGCAGGATTGAAATTTTTGATGTTTTTTTACTACACTCAACAGCCCAAACAAGTTTCTAAAAGGATGAGTTTGCAAATACTTTACTTATGGAGAAAATTCAAAACATTCATTATTCAATAGAGCCCAATAGCAAAAAGCAGTGTTTTGAATGAACAATCACATTTCTTGGTAGAATCATGCAGGATTGAAATTTTTGATGTTTTTTTACTACTCTCAACAGCCCAAGCAAGATTCTAAAAGGATGAGTTTGCAACTACTTTACTTTTGGAGAAAATTCAAAACATTCATTATTCAATAGAGCCCAATAGCAAAAATTAGGTTTTGAATGAAGAATCACATTTCTTGGTAGAATCATGCAGGATTGAAATTTTTGATGGTTTTTTACTCCTCTCAACAGCCCAAACAAGTTTCTAAAAGGATGAGTTTGCAACTACTTTACATTTGGAGAAAATTCAAAACATTCATTATTCAATAGGGCCCAAAATATCAAAAACCAGCGGTTTGAATGAACACTCACATTTCTTGGTAGAATCGTGCAGGACTGAAATTTTTGATGTTTTTCTACTCCTCTCATGAGCCCAAACAAGACTCTAAAAGGATGAGTTTGCAACTACTTTACTTTTGGAGAAAATTCAAAACGTTCATTATTCAATAGAGCCCAATAGCAAAAATTAGGTTTTGAATGAAGAATCACATTTCTTGGTAGAATCATGCAGGATTGAAATTTTTGATGGTTTTTTACTCCTCTCAACAGCCCAAACAAGTTTCTAAAAGGATGAGTTTGCAACTACTTTACTTTTGGAGAAAATTCAAAACATTCTTTATTCAATAAGGCCCAAAATATCAAAAACCAGCGGTTTGACTGAACACTCACATTTCTTGGTAGAATCATGCAGGACTGAAATTTTTGATGTTTTTCTACTCCTCTCATGAGCCCAAACAAGACTCTAAAAGGATGAGTTTGCAACTACTTTACTTTTGGAGAAAATTTAAAACATTCATTATTCAATAGAGCCCAATAGCAAAAATTAGGTTTTGAATGAAGAATCACATTTCTTGGTAGAATCATGCAGGATTGAAATTTTTTATGGTTTTTTACTCCACTCAACAGCCCAAACAAGTTTCTAAAAGGATGAGTTTGCAACTACTTTACTTTTGGAGAAAATTCAAAACATTCTTTATTCAACAAGGCCCAAAATATCAAAAGCCAGCGGTTTGACTGAACACTCACATTTCTTGGTAGAATCGTGCAGGACAGAAATTTTTGATGTTTTTCTACTACTCTCATGAGCCCAAACAAGTCTCTAAAAGTATGAGTTTGCAACTACTTTACTTTTGGAGAAAATTCAAAACATTCATTATTCAATAGAGCCCAATAGCAAAAATCAGCGTTTTGAATGAAGAATCACATTTCTTGGTAGAATCATGCAGGATTGAAATTTTTGATGGTTTTTGACTCCTCTCAACAGTCCAAGCAAGATTCTAAAAGGATGAGTTTGCAACTACTTTACTTTTGGAGAAAATTCAAAACATTCATTATACAATAGGGCCCAAAATATCAACAACCAGCGGTTTGAATGAACACTCACATTTCTTGGTAGAATCATGCAGGATTGAAATTTTTGATGTTTTTTTACTCCTCTCAACAGCCCAAACAAGTTTCTAAAAGGATGAGTTTGCAACTACTTTACTTTTGGAGAAAATTCAAAACATTCTTTATTCAATAAGGCCCAAAATATCAAAAACCAGCGGTTTGACTGAACACTCACATTTCTTGGTAGAATCGTGCAGGACTGAAATTTTTGATGTTTTTCTACTCCTCTCATGAGCCCAAACAAGACTCTAAAAGGATGAGTTTGCAACTACTTTACTTTTGGAGAAAATTCAAAACATTCATTATTCAATAGAGCCCAATAGCAAAAATTAGGTTTTGAATGAAGAATCACATTTCTTGGTAGAATCATGCAGGATTGAAATTTTTGATGTTTTTTTACTCCTCTCAACAGTCCAAACAAGTTTCTAAAAGGATGAGTTTGCAAATACTTTACTTATGGAGAAAATTCAAAACATTCATTATTCAATAGAGCCCAATAGCAAAAAGCAGTGTTTTGAATGAACAATCACATTTCTTGGTAGAATCATGCAGGATTGAAATTTTTGATGTTTTTTTACTACTCTCAACAGCCCAAACAAGTTTCTAAAAGGATGAGTTTGCAACTACTTTACTTTTGGAGAATATTCAAAACATTCATTATTCAATAGGGCCCAAAATATCAAAAACCAGCGGTTTGAATGAACACTCACATTTCTTGGTAGAATCGTGCAGGACTGAAATTTTTGATGGTTTTCTACTCCTCTCATGAGCCCAAACAAGACTCTAAAAGGTTGAGTTTGCAACTACTTTACTTTTGGAGAAAATTCAAAACATTCATTATTCAATAGAGCCCAATAGCAAAAATCAGCGTTTTGAATGAAGAATCACATTTCTTGGCAGAAACATGCAGGATTGAAATTTTTGATGGTTTTTGACTCCTCTCAACTGTCCAAGCAAGATTCTAAAAGGATGAGTTTGCAACTACTTTACTTTTGGAGAAAATTCAAAACATTCATTATTCAATAGAGCCCAATAGCAAAAATCAGGTTTTGAATGAAGAATCACATTTCTTGGTAGAATCATGCAGGATTGAAATTTTTGATGGTTTTTTACTCCTCTCAACAGCCCAAACAAGTTTCTAACAGGATGAGTTTGCAACTACTTTACATTTGGAGAAAATTCAAAACATTCATTATTCAATAGGGCCCAAAATATCAAAAACCAGCGGTTTGAATGAACACTCACATTTCTTGGTAGAATCGTGCAGGACTGAAATTTTTGATGTTTTTCTACTCCTCTCATGAGCCCAAACAAGACTCTAAAATGATGAGTTTGCAACTACTTTACTTTTGGAGAAAATTCAAAACGTTCATTATTCAATAGAGCCCAATAGCAAAAATTAGGTTTTGAATGAAGAATCACATTTCTTGGTAGAATCATGCAGGATTGAAATTTTTGATGGTTTTTTACTCCTCTCAACAGCCCAAACAAGTTTCTAAAAGGATGAGTTTGCAACTACTTTACTTTTGGAGAAAATTCAAAACATTCTTTATTCAACAAGGCCCAAAATATCAAAAGCCAGCGGTTTGACTGAACACTCACATTTCTTGGTAGAATCGTGCAGGACAGAAATTTTTGATGTTTTTCTACTACTCTCATGAGCCCAAACAAGTCTCTAAAAGTATGAGTTTGCAACTACTTTACTTTTGGAGAAAATTCAAAACATTCATTATTCAATAGAGCCCAATAGCAAAAATCAGCGTTTTGAATGAAGAATCACATTTCTTGGTAGAATCATGCAGGATTGAAATTTTTGATGGTTTTTGACTCCTCTCAACAGTCCAAGCAAGATTCTAAAAGGATGAGTTTGCAACTACTTTACTTTTGGAGAAAATTCAAAACATTCATTATACAATAGGGCCCAAAATATCAACAACCAGCGGTTTGAATGAACACTCACATGTCTTGGTAGAATCATGCAGGATTGAAATTTTTGATCTTTTTTTACTCCACTCAACAGCCCAAACAAGTTTCTAAAAGGATGAGTTTGCAACTACTTTACTTTTGGAGAAAATTCAAAACATTCTTTATTCAATAAGGCCCAAAATATCAAAAACCAGCGGTTTGACTGAACACTCACATTTCTTGGTAGAATCGTGCAGGACTGAAATTTTTGATGTTTTTCTACTCCTCTCATGAGCCCAAACAAGACTCTAAAAGGATGAGTTTGCAACTACTTTACTTTTGGAGAAAATTCAAAACATTCATTATTCAATAGAGCCCAATAGCAAAAATTAGGTTTTGAATGAAGAATCACATTTCTTGGTAGAATCATGCAGGATTGAAATTTTTGATGGTTTTTTACTCCTCTCTACAGCCCAAACAAGTTTCTAAAAGGATGAGTTTGCAACTACTTTACATTTGGAGAAAATTCAAAACATTCATTATTCAATAGGGCCCAAAATATCAAAAACCAGCGGTTTGAATGAACACTCACATTTCTTGGTAGAATCGTGCAGGACTGAAATGTTTGATGTTTTTCTACTCCTCTCATGAGCCCAAACAAGACTCTAAAAGGATGAGTTTGCAACTACTTTACTTTTGGAGAAAATTCAAAACGTTCATTATTCAATAGAGCCCAATAGCAAAAATTAGGTTTTGAATGAAGAATCACATTTCTTGGTAGAATCATGCAGGATTGAAATTTTTGATGGTTTTTTACTCCTCTCAACAGCCCAAACAAGTTTCTAAAAGGATGAGTTTGCAACTACTTTACTTTTGGAGAAAATTCAAAACATTCTTTATTCAATAAGGCCCAAAATATCAAAAACCAGCGGTTTGACTGAACACTCACATTTCTTGGTAGAATCATGCAGGACTGAAATTTTTGATGTTTTTCTACTCCTCTCATGAGCCCAAACAAGACTCTAAAAGGATGAGTTTGCAACTACTTTACTTTTGGAGAAAATTTAAAACATTCATTATTCAATAGAGCCCAATAGCAAAAATTAGGTTTTGAATGAAGAATCACATTTCTTGGTAGAATCATGCAGGATTGAAATTTTTTATGGTTTTTTACTCCACTCAACAGCCCAAACAAGTTTCTAAAAGGATGAGTTTGCAACTACTTTACTTTTGGAGAAAATTCAAAACATTCTTTATTCAACAAGGCCCAAAATATCAAAAGCCAGCGGTTTGACTGAACACTCACATTTCTTGGTAGAATCGTGCAGGACAGAAATTTTTGATGTTTTTCTACTACTCTCATGAGCCCAAACAAGTCTCTAAAAGTATGAGTTTGCAACTACTTTACTTTTGGAGAAAATTCAAAACATTCATTATTCAATAGAGCCCAATAGCAAAAATCAGCGTTTTGAATGAAGAATCACATTTCTTGGTAGAATCATGCAGGATTGAAATTTTTGATGGTTTTTGACTCCTCTCAACAGTCCAAGCAAGATTCTAAAAGGATGAGTTTGCAACTACTTTACTTTTGGAGAAAATTCAAAACATTCATTATACAATAGGGCCCAAAATATCAACAACCAGCGGTTTGAATGAACACTCACATGTCTTGGTAGAATCATGCAGGATTGAAATTTTTGATCTTTTTTTACTCCACTCAACAGCCCAAACAAGTTTCTAAAAGGATGAGTTTGCAACTACTTTACTTTTGGAGAAAATTCAAAACATTCTTTATTCAATAAGGCCCAAAATATCAAAAACCAGCGGTTTGACTGAACACTCACATTTCTTGGTAGAATCGTGCAGGACTGAAATTTTTGATGTTTTTCTACTCCTCTCATGAGCCCAAACAAGACTCTAAAAGGATGAGTTTGCAACTACTTTACTTTTGGAGAAAATTCAAAACATTCATTATTCAATAGAGCCCAATAGCAAAAATTAGGTTTTGAATGAAGAATCACATTTCTTGGTAGAATCATGCAGGATTGAAATTTTTGATGGTTTTTTACTCCTCTCTACAGCCCAAACAAGTTTCTAAAAGGATGAGTTTGCAACTACTTTACATTTGGAGAAAATTCAAAACATTCATTATTCAATAGGGCCCAAAATATCAAAAACCAGCGGTTTGAATGAACACTCACATTTCTTGGTAGAATCGTGCAGGACTGAAATGTTTGATGTTTTTCTACTCCTCTCATGAGCCCAAACAAGACTCTAAAAGGATGAGTTTGCAACTACTTTACTTTTGGAGAAAATTCAAAACGTTCATTATTCAATAGAGCCCAATAGCAAAAATTAGGTTTTGAATGAAGAATCACATTTCTTGGTAGAATCATGCAGGATTGAAATTTTTGATGGTTTTTTACTCCTCTCAACAGCCCAAACAAGTTTCTAAAAGGATGAGTTTGCAACTACTTTACTTTTGGAGAAAATTCAAAACATTCTTTATTCAATAAGGCCCAAAATATCAAAAACCAGCGGTTTGACTGAACACTCACATTTCTTGGTAGAATCATGCAGGACTGAAATTTTTGATGTTTTTCTACTCCTCTCATGATCCCAAACAAGACTCTAAAAGGATGAGTTTGCAACTACTTTACTTTTGGAGAAAATTTAAAACATTCATTATTCAATAGAGCCCAATAGCAAAAATTAGGTTTTGAATGAAGAATCACATTTCTTGGTAGAATCATGCAGGATTGAAATTTTTTATGGTTTTTTACTCCACTCAACAGCCCAAACAAGTTTCTAAAAGGATGAGTTTGCAACTACTTTACTTTTGGAGAAAATTCAAAACATTCTTTATTCAACAAGGCCCAAAATATCAAAAGCCAGCGGTTTGACTGAACACTCACATTTCTTGGTAGAATCGTGCAGGACAGAAATTTTTGATGTTTTTCTACTACTCTCATGAGCCCAAACAAGTCTCTAAAAGTATGAGTTTGCAACTACTTTACTTTTGGAGAAAATTCAAAACATTCATTATTCAATAGAGCCCAATAGCAAAAATCAGCGTTTTGAATGAAGAATCACATTTCTTGGTAGAATCATGCAGGATTGAAATTTTTGATGGTTTTTGACTCCTCTCAACAGTCCAAGCAAGATTCTAAAAGGATGAGTTTGCAACTACTTTACTTTTGGAGAAAATTCAAAACATTCATTATACAATAGGGCCCAAAATATCAACAACCAGCGGTTTGAATGAACACTCACATGTCTTGGTAGAATCATGCAGGATTGAAATTTTTGATCTTTTTTTACTCCACTCAACAGCCCAAACAAGTTTCTAAAAGGATGAGTTTGCAACTACTTTACTTTTGGAGAAAATTCAAAACATTCTTTATTCAACAAGGCCCAAAATATCAAAAACCAGCGGTTTGACTGAACACTCACATTTCTTGGTAGAATCATGCAGGACAGAAATTTTTGATGTTTTTCTACTCCTCTCATGAGCCCAAACAAGACTCTAAAAGGATGAGTTTGCAACTACTTTACTTTTGGAGAAAATTCAAAACATTCATTATTCAATAGAGCCCAATAGCAAAAATCAGCGTTTTGAATGAAGAATCACATTTCTTGGTAGAATCATGCAGGATTGAAATTTTTGATGGTTTTTGACTCCTCTCAACAGTCCAAGCAAGATTCTAAAAGGATGAGTTTGCAACTACTTTACTTTTGGAGAAAATTCAAAACATTCATTATACAATAGGGCCCAAAATATCAACAACCAGCGGTTTGAATGAACACTCACATTTCTTGGTAGAATCATGCAGGATTTAAATTTTTGATCTTTTTTTACTCCACTCAACAGCCCAAACAAGTTTCTAAAAGGATGAGTTTGCAACTACTTTACTTTTGGAGAAAATTCAAAACATTCTTTATTCAATAAGGCCCAAAATATCAAAAACTAGCGGTTTGACTGAACACTCACATTTCTTGGTAGAATCGTGCAGGACTGAAATTTTTGATGTTTTTCTACTCCTCTCATGAGCCCAAACAAGACTCTAAAAGGATGAGTTTGCAACTACTTTACTTTTGGAGAAAATTCAAAACATTCATTATTCAATAGAGCCCAATAGCAAAAATTAGGTTTTGAATGAAGAATCACATTTCTTGGTAGAATCATGCAGGATTGAAATTTTTGATGTTTTTTTACTCCTCTCAACAGTCCAAACAAGTTTCTAAAAGGATGAGTTTGCAACTACTTTACTTTTGGAGAAAATTCAAAGCATTCATTATTCAATAGGGCCCAAAATATCAAAAACCAGCGGTTTGAATGAACACTCACATTTCTTGGTAGAATCATGCAGGATTGAAATTTTTGATCTTTTTTTACTCCACTCAACAGCCCAAACAAGTTTCTAAAAGGATGAGTTTGCAACTACTTTACTTTTGGAGAAAATTCAAAACATTCATTATTCAATAGGGCCCAAAATATCAAAAACCAGCTGTTTGAATGAACACTCACATTTCTTGGTAGAATCGTGCAGGACTGAAATTTTTGATGTTTTTCTACTCCTTTCATAAGCCCAAACAAGACTCTAAAAGGATGAGTTTGCAACTACTTTACTTTTGGAGAAAATTCAAAACATTCATTATTCAATAGAGCCCAATAGCAAAAATCAGCGTTTTGAATGAACAATCACATTTCTTGGTAGAATCATGCAGGATTGAAATTTTTGATGTTTTTTTACTACACTCAGCAGCCCAAACAAGTTTCTAAAAGGATGAGTTTGCAAATACTTTACTTATGGAGAAAATTCAAAACATTCATTATTCAATAGAGCCCAATAGCAAAAAGCAGTGTTTTGAATGAACAATCACATTTCTTGGTAGAATCATGCAGGATTGAAATTTTTGATGTTTTTTTACTACTCTCAACAGCCCAAACAAGTTTCTAAAAGGATGAGTTTGCAACTACCTTACTTTTGGAGAATATTCAAAACATTCATTATTCAATAGGGCCCAAAATATCAAAAACCAGCGGTTTGAATGAACACTCACATTTCTTGGTAGAATCGTGCAGGACTGAAATTTTTAATGTTTTTCTACTCCTCTCATGAGCCCAAACAAGACTCTAAAAGGTTGAGTTTGCAACTACTTTACTTTTGGAGAAAATTCAAAACATTCATTATTCAATAGAGCCCAATAGCAAAAATCAGCGTTTTGAATGAAGAATCACATTTCTTGGCAGAAACATGCAGGATTGAAATTTTTGATGGTTTTTGACTCCTCTCAACTGTCCAAGCAAGATTCTAAAAGGATGAGTTTGCAACTACTTTACTTTTGGAGAAAATTCAAAACATTCATTATTCAATAGAGCCCAATAGCAAAAATCAGGTTTTGAATGAAGAATCACATTTCTTGGTAGAATCATGCAGGATTGAAATTTTTGATGGTTTTTTACTCCTCTCAACAGCCCAAACAAGTTTCTAACAGGATGAGTTTGCAACTACTTTACATTTGGAGAAAATTCAAAACATTCATTATTCAATAGGGCCCAAAATATCAAAAACCAGCGGTTTGAATGAACACTCACATTTCTTGGTAGAATCATGCAGGATTGAAATTTTTGATCTTTTTTGACTCCACTCAACAGCCCAAACAAGTTTCTAAAAGGATGAGTTTGCAACTACTTTACTTTTGGAGAAAATTCAAAACATTCATTATTCAATAGGGCCCAAAATATCAAAAACCAGCTGTTTGAATGAACACTCACATTTCTTGGTAGAATCGTGCAGGACTGAAATTTTTGATGTTTTTCTACTCCTTTCATAAGCCCAAACAAGACTCTAAAAGGATGAGTTTGCAACTACTTTACTTTTGGAGAAAATTCAAAACATTCATTATTCAATAGAGCCCAATAGCAAAAATCAGCGTTTTGAATGAACAATCACATTTCTTGGTAGAATCATGCAGGATTGAAATTTTTGATGTTTTTTTACTACACTCAACAGCCCAAACAAGTTTCTAAAAGGATGAGTTTGCAAATACTTTACTTATGGAGAAAATTCAAAACATTCATTATTCAATAGAGCCCAATAGCAAAAAGCAGTGTTTTGAATGAACAATCACATTTCTTGGTAGAATCATGCAGGATTGAAATTTTTGATGTTTTTTTACTACTCTCAACAGCCCAAACAAGTTTCTAAAAGGATGAGTTTGCAACTACCTTACTTTTGGAGAATATTCAAAACATTCATTATTCAATAGGGCCCAAAATATCAAAAACCAGCGGTTTGAATGAACACTCACATTTCTTGGTAGAATCGTGCAGGACTGAAATTTTTGATGTTTTTCTACTCCTCTCATGAGCCCAAACAAGACTCTAAAAGGTTGAGTTTGCAACTACTTTACTTTTGGAGAAAATTCAAAACATTCATTATTCAATAGAGCCCAATAGCAAAAATCAGCGTTTTGAATAAAGAATCACATTTCTTGGCAGAAACATGCAGGATTGAAATTTTTGATGGTTTTTGACTCCTCTCAACTGTCCAAGCAAGATTCTAAAAGGATGAGTTTGCAACTACTTTACTTTTGGAGAAAATTCAAAACATTCATTATTCAATAGAGCCCAATAGCAAAAATCAGGTTTTGAATGAAGAATCACATTTCTTGGTAGAATCATGCAGGATTGAAATTTTTGATGGTTTTTTACTCCGCTCAACAGCCCAAACAAGTTTCTAACAGGATGAGTTTGCAACTACTTTACATTTGGAGAAAATTCAAAACATTCATTATTCAATAGGGCCCAAAATATCAAAAACCAGCGGTTTGAATGAACACTCACATTTCTTGGTAGAATCGTGCAGGACTGAAATTTTTGATGTTTTTCTACTCCTCTCATGAGCCCAAACAAGACTCTAAAAGGATGAGTTTGCAACTACTTTACTTTTGGAGAAAATTCAAAACGTTCATTATTCAATAGAGCCCAATAGCAAAAATTAGGTTTTGAATGAAGAATCACATTTCTTGGTAGAATCATGCAGGATTGAAATTTTTGATGGTTTTTTACTCCTCTCAACAGCCCAAACAAGTTTCTAAAAGGATGAGTTTGCAACTACTTTACTTTTGGAGAAAATTCAAAACATTCTTTATTCAATAAGGCCCAAAATATCAAAAACCAGCGGTTTGACTGAACACTCACATTTCTTGGTAGAATCATGCAGGACTGAAATTTTTGATGTTTTTCTACTCCTCTCATGAGCCCAAACAAGACTCTAAAAGGATGAGTTTGCAACTACTTTACTTTTGGAGAAAATTTAAAACATTCATTATTCAATAGAGCCCAATAGCAAAAATTAGGTTTTGAATGAAGAATCACATTTCTTGGTAGAATCATGCAAGATTGAAATTTTTTATGGTTTTTTACTCCACTCAACAGCCCAAACAAGTTTCTAAAAGGATGAGTTTGCAACTACTTTACTTTTGGAGAAAATTCAAAACATTCTTTATTCAACAAGGCCCAAAATATCAAAAGCCAGCGGTTTGACTGAACACTCACATTTCTTGGTAGAATCGTGCAGGACAGAAATTTTTGATGTTTTTCTACTACTCTCATGAGCCCAAACAAGTCTCTAAAAGTATGAGTTTGCAACTACTTTACTTTTGGAGAAAATTCAAAACATTCATTATTCAATAGAGCCCAATAGCAAAAATCAGCGTTTTGAATGAAGAATCACATTTCTTGGTAGAATCATGCAGGATTGAAATTTTTGATGGTTTTTGACTCCTCTCAACAGTCCAAGCAAGATTCTAAAAGGATGAGTTTGCAACTACTTTACTTTTGGAGAAAATTCAAAACATTCATTATACAATAGGGCCCAAAATATCAACAACCAGCGGTTTGAATGAACACTCACATGTCTTGGTAGAATCATGCAGGATTTAAATTTTTGATCTTTTTTTACTCCACTCAACAGCCCAAACAAGTTTCTAAAAGGATGAGTTTGCAACTACTTTACTTTTGGAGAAAATTCAAAACATTCTTTATTCAATAAGGCCCAAAATATCAAAAACCAGCGGTTTGACTGAACACTCACATTTCTTGGTAGAATCGTGCAGGACTGAAATTTTTGATGTTTTTCTACTCCTCTCATGAGCCCAAACAAGACTCTAAAAGGATGAGTTTGCAACTACTTTACTTTTGGAGAAAATTCAAAACATTCATTATTCAATAGAGCCCAATAGCAAAAATTAGGTTTTGAATGAAGAATCACATTTCTTGGTAGAATCATGCAGGATTGAAATTTTTGATGGTTTTTTACTCCTCTCAACAGCCCAAACAAGTTTCTAAAAGGATGAGTTTGCAACTACTTTACATTTGGAGAAAATTCAAAACATTCATTATTCAATAGGGCCCAAAATATCAAAAACCAGCGGTTTGAATGAACACTCACATTTCTTGGTAGAATCGTGCAGGACTGAAATTTTTGATGTTTTTCTACTCCTCTCATGAGCCCAAACAAGACTCTAAAAGGATGAGTTTGCAACTACTTTACTTTTGGAGAAAATTCAAAACGTTCATTATTCAATAGAGCCCAATAGCAAAAATTAGGTTTTGAATGAAGAATCACATTTCTTGGTAGAATCATGCAGGATTGAAATTTTTGATGGTTTTTTACTCCTCTCAACAGCCCAAACAAGTTTCTAAAAGGATGAGTTTGCAACTACTTTACTTTTGGAGAAAATTCAAAACATTCTTTATTCAATAAGGCCCAAAATATCAAAAACCAGCGGTTTGACTGAACACTCACATTTCTTGGTAGAATCATGCAGGACTGAAATTTTTGATGTTTTTCTACTCCTCTCATGAGCCCAAACAAGACTCTAAAAGGATGAGTTTGCAACTACTTTACTTTTGGAGAAAATTTAAAACATTCATTATTCAATAGAGCCCAATAGCAAAAATTAGGTTTTGAATGAAGAATCACATTTCTTGGTAGAATCATGCAGGATTGAAATTTTTTATGGTTTTTTACTCCACTCAACAGCCCAAACAAGTTTCTAAAAGGATGAGTTTGCAACTACTTTACTTTTGGAGAAAATTCAAAACATTCTTTATTCAACAAGGCCCAAAATATCAAAAGCCAGCGGTTTGACTGAACACTCACATTTCTTGGTAGAATCGTGCAGGACAGAAATTTTTGATGTTTTTCTACTACTCTCATGAGCCCAAACAAGTCTCTAAAAGTATGAGTTTGCAACTACTTTACTTTTGGAGAAAATTCAAAACATTCATTATTCAATAGAGCCCAATAGCAAAAATCAGCGTTTTGAATGAAGAATCACATTTCTTGGTAGAATCATGCAGGATTGAAATTTTTGATGGTTTTTGACTCCTCTCAACAGTCCAAGCAAGATTCTAAAAGGATGAGTTTGCAACTACTTTACTTTTGGAGAAAATTCAAAACATTCATTATACAATAGGGCCCAAAATATCAACAACCAGCGGTTTGAATGAACACTCACATTTCTTGGTAGAATCATGCAGGATTGAAATTTTTGATGTTTTTTTACTCCTCTCAACAGCCCAAACAAGTTTCTAAAAGGATGAGTTTGCAACTACTTTACTTTTGGAGAAAATTCAAAACATTCTTTATTCAATAAGGCCCAAAATATCAAAAAACAGCGGTTTGACTGAACACTCACATTTCTTGGTAGAATCGTGCAGGACTGAAATTTTTGATGTTTTTCTACTCCTCTCATGAGCCCAAACAAGACTCTAAAAGGATGAGTTTGCAACTACTTTACTTTTGGAGAAAATTCAAAACATTCATTATTCAATAGAGCCCAATAGCAAAAATTAGGTTTTGAATGAAGAATCACATTTCTTGGTAGAATCATGCAGGATTGAAATTTTTGATGTTTTTTTACTCCTCTCAACAGTCCAAACAAGTTTCTAAAAGGATGAGTTTGCAACTACTTTACTTTTGGAGAAAATTCAAAGCATTCATTACTCAATAGGGCCCAAAATATCAAAAACCAGCGGTTTGAATGAACACTCACATTTCTTGGTAGAATCATGCAGGATTGAAATTTTTGATCTTTTTTTACTCCACTCAACAGCCCAAACAAGTTTCTAAAAGGATGAGTTTGCAACTACTTTACTTTTGGAGAAAATTCAAAACATTCATTATTCAATAGGGCCCAAAATATCAAAAACCAGCTGTTTGAATGAACACTCACATTTCTTGGTAGAATCGTGCAGGACTGAAATTTTTGATGTTTTTCTACTCCTTTCATAAGCCCAAACAAGACTCTAAAAGGATGAGTTTGCAACTACTTTACTTTTGGAGAAAATTCAAAACATTCATTATTCAATAGAGCCCAATAGCAAAAATCAGCGTTTTGAATGAACAATCACATTTCTTGGTAGAATCATGCAGGATTGAAATTTTTGATGTTTTTTTACTACACTCAACAGCCCAAACAAGTTTCTAAAAGGATGAGTTTGCAAATACTTTACTTATGGAGAAAATTCAAAACATTCATTATTCAATAGAGCCCAATAGCAAAAAGCAGTGTTTTGAATGAACAATCACATTTCTTGGTAGAATCATGCAGGATTGAAATTTTTGATGTTTTTTTACTACTCTCAACAGCCCAAACAAGTTTCTAAAAGGATGAGTTTGCAACTACTTTACTTTTGGAGAATATTCAAAACATTCATTATTCAATAGGGCCCAAAATATCAAAAACCAGCGGTTTGAATGAACACTCACATTTCTTGGTAGAATCGTGCAGGACTGAAATTTTTGATGTTTTTCTACTCCTCTCATGAGCCCAAACAAGACTCTAAAAGGTTGAGTTTGCAACTACTTTACTTTTGGAGAAAATTCAAAACATTCATTATTCAATAGAGCCCAATAGCAAAAATCAGCGTTTTGAATGAAGAATCACATTTCTTGGCAGAAACATGCAGGATTGAAATTTTTGATGGTTTTTGACTCCTCTCAACTGTCCAAGCAAGATTCTAAAAGGATGAGTTTGCAACTACTTTACTTTTGGAGAAAATTCAAAACATTCATTATTCAATAGAGCCCAATAGCAAAAATCAGGTTTTGAATGAAGAATCACATTTCTTGGTAGAATCATGCAGGATTGAAATTTTTGATGGTTTTTTACTCCTCTCAACAGCCCAAACAAGTTTCTAACAGGATGAGTTTGCAACTACTTTACATTTGGAGAAAATTCAAAACATTCATTATTCAATAGGGCCCAAAATATCAAAAACCAGCGGTTTGAATGAACACTCACATTTCTTGGTAGAATCGTGCAGGACTGAAATTTTTGATGTTTTTCTACTCCTCTCATGAGCCCAAACAAGACTCTAAAATGATGAGTTTGCAACTACTTTACTTTTGGAGAAAATTCAAAACGTTCATTATTCAATAGAGCCCAATAGCAAAAATTAGGTTTTGAATGAAGAATCACATTTCTTGGTAGAATCATGCAGGATTGAAATTTTTGATGGTTTTTTACTCCTCTCAACAGCCCAAACAAGTTTCTAAAAGTATGAGTTTGCAACTACTTTACTTTTGGAGAAAATTCAAAACATTCTTTATTCAACAAGGCCCAAAATATCAAAAGCCAGCGGTTTGACTGAACACTCACATTTCTTGGTAGAATCGTGCAGGACAGAAATTTTTGATGTTTTTCTACTACTCTCATGAGCCCAAACAAGTCTCTAAAAGTATGAGTTTGCAACTACTTTACTTTTGGAGAAAATTCAAAACATTCATTATTCAATAGAGCCCAATAGCAAAAATCAGCGTTTTGAATGAAGAATCACATTTCTTGGTAGAATCATGCAGGATTGAAATTTTTGATGGTTTTTGACTCCTCTCAACAGTCCAAGCAAGATTCTAAAAGGATGAGTTTGCAACTACTTTACTTTTGGAGAAAATTCAAAACATTCATTATACAATAGGGCCCAAAATATCAACAACCAGCGGTTTGAATGAACACTCACATGTCTTGGTAGAATCATGCAGGATTGAAATTTTTGATCTTTTTTTACTCCACTCAACAGCCCAAACAAGTTTCTAAAAGGATGAGTTTGCAACTACTTTACTTTTGGAGAAAATTCAAAACATTCTTTATTCAATAAGGCCCAAAATATCAAAAACCAGCGGTTTGACTGAACACTCACATTTCTTGGTAGAATCGTGCAGGACTGAAATTTTTGATGTTTTTCTACTCCTCTCATGAGCCCAAACAAGACTCTAAAAGGATGAGTTTGCAACTACTTTACTTTTGGAGAAAATTCAAAACATTCATTATTCAATAGAGCCCAATAGCAAAAATTAGGTTTTGAATGAAGAATCACATTTCTTGGTAGAATCATGCAGGATTGAAATTTTTGATGGTTTTTTACTCCTCTCTACAGCCCAAACAAGTTTCTAAAAGGATGAGTTTGCAACTACTTTACATTTGGAGAAAATTCAAAACATTCATTATTCAATAGGGCCCAAAATATCAAAAACCAGCGGTTTGAATGAACACTCACATTTCTTGGTAGAATCGTGCAGGACTGAAATGTTTGATGTTTTTCTACTCCTCTCATGAGCCCAAACAAGACTCTAAAAGGATGAGTTTGCAACTACTTTACTTTTGGAGAAAATTCAAAACGTTCATTATTCAATAGAGCCCAATAGCAAAAATTAGGTTTTGAATGAAGAATCACATTTCTTGGTAGAATCATGCAGGATTGAAATTTTTGATGGTTTTTTACTCCTCTCAACAGCCCAAACAAGTTTCTAAAAGGATGAGTTTGCAACTACTTTACTTTTGGAGAAAATTCAAAACATTCTTTATTCAATAAGGCCCAAAATATCAAAAACCAGCGGTTTGACTGAACACTCACATTTCTTGGTAGAATCATGCAGGACTGAAATTTTTGATGTTTTTCTACTCCTCTCATGAGCCCAAACAAGACTCTAAAAGGATGAGTTTGCAACTACTTTACTTTTGGAGAAAATTTAAAACATTCATTATTCAATAGAGCCCAATAGCAAAAATTAGGTTTTGAATGAAGAATCACATTTCTTGGTAGAATCATGCAGGATTGAAATTTTTTATGGTTTTTTACTCCACTCAACAGCCCAAACAAGTTTCTAAAAGGATGAGTTTGCAACTACTTTACTTTTGGAGAAAATTCAAAACATTCTTTATTCAACAAGGCCCAAAATATCAAAAGCCAGCGGTTTGACTGAACACTCACATTTCTTGGTAGAATCGTGCAGGACAGAAATTTTTGATGTTTTTCTACTACTCTCATGAGCCCAAACAAGTCTCTAAAAGTATGAGTTTGCAACTACTTTACTTTTGGAGAAAATTCAAAACATTCATTATTCAATAGAGCCCAATAGCAAAAATCAGCGTTTTGAATGAAGAATCACATTTCTTGGTAGAATCATGCAGGATTGAAATTTTTGATGGTTTTTGACTCCTCTCAACAGTCCAAGCAAGATTCTAAAAGGATGAGTTTGCAACTACTTTACTTTTGGAGAAAATTCAAAACATTCATTATACAATAGGGCCCAAAATATCAACAACCAGCGGTTTGAATGAACACTCACATGTCTTGGTAGAATCATGCAGGATTGAAATTTTTGATCTTTTTTTACTCCACTCAACAGCCCAAACAAGTTTCTAAAAGGATGAGTTTGCAACTACTTTACTTTTGGAGAAAATTCAAAACATTCTTTATTCAATAAGGCCCAAAATATCAAAAACCAGCGGTTTGACTGAACACTCACATTTCTTGGTAGAATCGTGCAGGACTGAAATTTTTGATGTTTTTCTACTCCTCTCATGAGCCCAAACAAGACTCTAAAAGGATGAGTTTGCAACTACTTTACTTTTGGAGAAAATTCAAAACATTCATTATTCAATAGAGCCCAATAGCAAAAATTAGGTTTTGAATGAAGAATCACATTTCTTGGTAGAATCATGCAGGATTGAAATTTTTGATGGTTTTTTACTCCTCTCTACAGCCCAAACAAGTTTCTAAAAGGATGAGTTTGCAACTACTTTACATTTGGAGAAAATTCAAAACATTCATTATTCAATAGGGCCCAAAATATCAAAAACCAGCGGTTTGAATGAACACTCACATTTCTTGGTAGAATCGTGCAGGACTGAAATGTTTGATGTTTTTCTACTCCTCTCATGAGCCCAAACAAGACTCTAAAAGGATGAGTTTGCAACTACTTTACTTTTGGAGAAAATTCAAAACGTTCATTATTCAATAGAGCCCAATAGCAAAAATTAGGTTTTGAATGAAGAATCACATTTCTTGGTAGAATCATGCAGGATTGAAATTTTTGATGGTTTTTTACTCCTCTCAACAGCCCAAACAAGTTTCTAAAAGGATGAGTTTGCAACTACTTTACTTTTGGAGAAAATTCAAAACATTCTTTATTCAATAAGGCCCAAAATATCAAAAACCAGCGGTTTGACTGAACACTCACATTTCTTGGTAGAATCATGCAGGACTGAAATTTTTGATGTTTTTCTACTCCTCTCATGAGCCCAAACAAGACTCTAAAAGGATGAGTTTGCAACTACTTTACTTTTGGAGAAAATTTAAAACATTCATTATTCAATAGAGCCCAATAGCAAAAATTAGGTTTTGAATGAAGAATCACATTTCTTGGTAGAATCATGCAGGATTGAAATTTTTTATGGTTTTTTACTCCACTCAACAGCCCAAACAAGTTTCTAAAAGGATGGGTTTGCAACTACTTTACTTTTGGAGAAAATTCAAAACATTCTTTATTCAACAAGGCCCAAAATATCAAAAGCCAGCGGTTTGACTGAACACTCACATTTCTTGGTAGAATCGTGCAGGACAGAAATTTTTGATGTTTTTCTACTACTCTCATGAGCCCAAACAAGTCTCTAAAAGTATGAGTTTGCAACTACTTTACTTTTGGAGAAAATTCAAAACATTCATTATTCAATAGAGCCCAATAGCAAAAATCAGCGTTTTGAATGAAGAATCACATTTCTTGGTAGAATCATGCAGGATTGAAATTTTTGATGGTTTTTGACTCCTCTCAACAGTCCAAGCAAGATTCTAAAAGGATGAGTTTGCAACTACTTTACTTTTGGAGAAAATTCAAAACATTCATTATACAATAGGGCCCAAAATATCAACAACCAGCGGTTTGAATGAACACTCACATGTCTTGGTAGAATCATGCAGGATTGAAATTTTTGATCTTTTTTTACTCCACTCAACAGCCCAAACAAGTTTCTAAAAGGATGAGTTTGCAACTACTTTACTTTTGGAGAAAATTCAAAACATTCTTTATTCAATAAGGCCCAAAATATCAAAAACCAGCGGTTTGACTGAACACTCACATTTCTTGGTAGAATCGTGCAGGACTGAAATTTTTGATGTTTTTCTACTCCTCTCATGAGCCCAAACAAGACTCTAAAAGGATGAGTTTGCAACTACTTTACTTTTGGAGAAAATTCAAAACATTCATTATTCAATAGAGCCCAATAGCAAAAATTAGGTTTTGAATGAAGAATCACATTTCTTGGTAGAATCATGCAGGATTGAAATTTTTGATGGTTTTTTACTCCTCTCTACAGCCCAAACAAGTTTCTAAAAGGATGAGTTTGCAACTACTTTACATTTGGAGAAAATTCAAAACATTCATTATTCAATAGGGCCCAAAATATCAAAAACCAGCGGTTTGAATGAACACTCACATTTCTTGGTAGAATCGTGCAGGACTGAAATGTTTGATGTTTTTCTACTCCTCTCATGAGCCCAAACAAGACTCTAAAAGGATGAGTTTGCAACTACTTTACTTTTGGAGAAAATTCAAAACGTTCATTATTCAATAGAGCCCAATAGCAAAAATTAGGTTTTGAATGAAGAATCACATTTCTTGGTAGAATCATGCAGGATTGAAATTTTTGATGGTTTTTTACTCCTCTCAACAGCCCAATCAAGTTTCTAAAAGGATGAGTTTGCAACTACTTTACTTTTGGAGAAAATTCAAAACATTCTTTATTCAATAAGGCCCAAAATATCAAAAACCAGCGGTTTGACTGAACACTCACATTTCTTGGTAGAATCATGCAGGACTGAAATTTTTGATGTTTTTCTACTCCTCTCATGAGCCCAAACAAGACTCTAAAAGGATGAGTTTGCAACTACTTTACTTTTGGAGAAAATTTAAAACATTCATTATTCAATAGAGCCCAATAGCAAAAATTAGGTTTTGAATGAAGAATCACATTTCTTGGTAGAATCATGCAGGATTGAAATTTTTTATGGTTTTTTACTCCACTCAACAGCCCAAACAAGTTTCTAAAAGGATGAGTTTGCAACTACTTTACTTTTGGAGAAAATTCAAAACATTCTTTATTCAACAAGGCCCAAAATATCAAAAGCCAGCGGTTTGACTGAACACTCACATTTCTTGGTAGAATCGTGCAGGACAGAAATTTTTGATGTTTTTCTACTACTCTCATGAGCCCAAACAAGTCTCTAAAAGTATGAGTTTGCAACTACTTTACTTTTGGAGAAAATTCAAAACATTCATTATTCAATAGAGCCCAATAGCAAAAATCAGCGTTTTGAATGAAGAATCACATTTCTTGGTAGAATCATGCAGGATTGAAATTTTTGATGGTTTTTGACTCCTCTCAACAGTCCAAGCAAGATTCTAAAAGGATGAGTTTGCAACTACTTTACTTTTGGAGAAAATTCAAAACATTCATTATACAATAGGGCCCAAAATATCAACAACCAGCGGTTTGAATGAACACTCACATTTCTTGGTAGAATCATGCAGGATTGAAATTTTTGATGTTTTTTTACTCCTCTCAACAGCCCAAACAAGTTTCTAAAAGGATGAGTTTGCAACTACTTTACTTTTGGAGAAAATTCAAAACATTCTTTATTCAATAAGGCCCAAAATATCAAAAACCAGCGGTTTGACTGAACACTCACATTTCTTGGTAGAATCGTGCAGGACTGAAATTTTTGATGTTTTTCTACTCCTCTCATGAGCCCAAACAAGACTCTAAAAGGATGAGTTTGCAACTACTTTACTTTTGGAGAAAATTCAAAACATTCATTATTCAATAGAGCCCAATAGCAAAAATTAGGTTTTGAATGAAGAATCACATTTCTTGGTAGAATCATGCAGGATTGAAATTTTTGATGGTTTTTTACTCCTCTCAACAGCCCAAACAAGTTTCTAAAAGGATGAGTTTGCAACTACTTTACTTTTGGAGAAAATTCAAAACATTCATTTTTCAATAGGGCCCAAAATATCAAAAACCAGCGGTTTGAATAAACACTCACATTTCTTGGTAGAATCGTGCAGGACTGAAATTTTTGATGTTTTTCTACTCCTCTCATGAGCCCAAACAAGACTCTAAAAGGATGAGTTTGCAACTACTTTACTTTTGGAGAAAAATCAAAACATTCATTATTCAATAGAGCCCAATAGCAAAAATCAGGTTTTGAATGAAGAATCACATTTCTTGGTAGAATCATGCAGGATTGAAATTTTTGATGTTTTTTTACTCCTCTCAACAGCCCAAACAAGTTTCTAAAAGGATGAGTTTGCAACTACTTTACATTTGGAGAAAATTCAAAACATTCATTATTCAATAGGGCCCAAAATATCAAAAATCAGCGGTTTGAATGAACACTCACATTTCTTGGTAGAATCGTGCAGGACTGAAATTTTTGATGTTTTTCTACTCCTCTCATGAGCCCAAACAAGACTTTAAAAGGATGACTTTGCAACTGCTTTACTTTTGGAGAAAATTCAAAACATTCATTATTCAATATAGCTCAATAGCAAAAATCAGCGTTTTGAATGAACAATCACATTTCTTGGTAGAATCATGCAGGATTGAAATTTTTGATGTTTTTTTACTCCTCTCAACAGCCCAAACAAGTTTCTAAAAGGATGAGTTTGCAACTACTTTACTTTTGGAGAAAATTCAAAGCATTCATTATTCAATAGGGCCCAAAATATCAAAAACCAGCGGTTTGAATGAACACTCACATTTCTTGGAAGAATCGTGCAGGACTGAAATTTTTGATGTTTTTCTACTCCTCTCATGAGCCCAAACAAGACTCTAAAAGGATGAGTTTGCAACTACTTTACTTTTGGAGAAAATTCAAAACATTCATTATTCAATAGAGCCCAATAGCAAAAATCAGCGTTTTGAATGAACAATCACATTTCTTGGTAGAATCATGCAGGATTGAAATTTTTGATGTTTTTTTACTCCTCTCAACAGCCCAAACAAGTTTCTAAAAGGATGAGTTTGCAACTACTTTACTTTTGGAGAAAATTCAAAACATTCATTATTCAATAGAGCCCAATAGCAAAAAGCAGTGTTTTGAATGAACAATCACATTTCTTGGTAGAATCATGCAGGATTGAAATTTTTGATCTTTTTTTACTCCACTCAACAGCCCAAACAAGTTTCTAAAAGGACGAGTTTGCAACTACTTTACTTTTGGAGAAAATTCAAAACATTCATTATTCAATAGGGCTCAAAATATCAAAAACCAGTGGTTTGAATAAACACTCACATTTCTTGGTAGAATCGTGCAGGACTGAAATTTTTGATGTTTTTCTACTCCTCTCATGAGCCCAAACAAGACTCTAAAAGGATGAGTTTGCAACTACTTTACTTTTGGAGAAAAATCAAACCATTCATTATTCAATAGAGCCCAATAGCAAAAATCAGGTTTTGAATGAAGAATCACATTTCTTGGTAGAATCATGCAGGATTGAAATTTTTGATGTTTTTTTACTCCTCTCAACAGCCCAAACAAGTTTCTAAAAGGATGAGTTTGCAACTACTTTACATTTGGAGAAAATTCAAAACATTCATTATTCAATAGGGCCCAAAATATCAAAAATCAGCGGTTTGAATGAACACTCACATTTCTTGGTAGAATCGTGCAGGACTGAAATTTTTGATGTTTTTCTACTCTCATGAGCCCAAACAAGACTTTAAAAGGATGACTTTGCAACTGCTTTACTTTTGGAGAAAATTCAAAACATTCATTATTCAATATAGCCCAATAGCAAAAATCAGCGTTTTGAATGAACAATTACATTTCTTGGTAGAATCATGCAGGATTGAAATTTTTGATGTTTTTTTACTCCTCTCAACAGCCCAAACAAGTTTCTAAAAGGATGAGTTTGCAACTACTTTACTTTTGGAGAAAATTCAAAGCATTCATTATTCAATAGGGCCCAAAATATCAAAAACCAGCGGTTTGAATGAACACTCACATTTCTTGGTAGAATCGTGCAGGACTGAAATTTTTGATGTTTTTCTATTCCTCTCATGAGCCCAAACAAGACTCTAAAAGGATGAGTTTGCAACTACTTTACTTTTGGAGAAAATTCAAAACATTCATTATTCAATAGAGCCCAATAGCAAAAATCAGCGGTTTGAATGAACAATCACATTTCTTGGTAGAATCATGCAGGATTGAAATTTTTGATGGTTTTTTACTCCTCTCAACAGCCCAAACAAGTTTCTAAAAAGATGAGTTTGCAACTACTTTACTTTTGGAGAAAATTCAAAACATTCATTATTCAATAGAGCCCAATAGCAAAAATCAGGTTTTGAATGAAGAATCACATTTCTTGGTAGAATCATGCAGGATTGAAATTTTTGATGGTTTTTTACTCCTCTCAACAGCCCAAACAAGTTTCTAAAAGGATGAGTTTGCAACTACTTTACTTTTGGAGAAAATTCAAAGCATTCATTATTCAATAGGGCCCAAAATATCAAAAACCAGCGGTTTGAATGAACACTCACCTTTCTTGGTAGAATCGTGCAGGACTGAAATTTTTAATGTTTTTCTACTCCTCTCATGAGCCCAAACAAGACTCTAAAAGTATGAGTTTGCAACTACTTTACTTTTGGAGAAAATTCAAAACGTTCATTATTCAATAGAGCCCAATAGCAAAAATCAGCGTTTTGAATGAAGAATCACATTTCTTGGTAGAATCATGCAGGATTGAAATTTTTGATGGTTTTTGACTCCTCTCAACAGTCCAAGCAAGATTCTAAAAGGATGAGTTTGCAACTACTTTACTTTTGGAGAAAATTCAAAACATTCATTATACAATAGGGCCCAAAATATCAACAATCAGCCGTTTGAATGAACACTCACATTTCTTGGTAGAATCATGCAGGATTGAAATTTTTGATCTTTTTTTACTCCACTCAACAGCCCAAACAAGTTTCTAAAAGGATGAGTTTGCAACTACTTTACTTTTGGAGAAAATTCAAAACATTCTTTATTCAATAAGGCCCAAAATATCAAAAACCAGCGGTTTGACTGAACACTCACATTTCTTGGTAGAATCGTGCAGGACTGAAATTTTTGATGTTTTTCTACTCCTCTCATGAGCCCAAACAAGACTCTAAAAGGATGAGTTTGCAACTACTTTACTTTTGGAGAAAATTCAAAACATTCATTATTCAATAGAGCCCAATAGCAAAAATTAGGTTTTGAATGAAGAATCACATTTCTTGGTAGAATCATGCAGGATTGAAATTTTTGATGGTTTTTTACTCCTCTCAACAGCCCAAACAAGTTTCTAAAAGGATGAGTTTGCAACTACTTTACTTTTGGAGAAAATTCAAAACATTCATTTTTCAATAGGGCCCAAAATATCAAAAACCAGCGGTTTGAATAAACACTCACATTTCTTGGTAGAATCGTGCAGGACTGAAATTTTTGATGTTTTTCTACTCCTCTCATGAGCCCAAACAAGACTCTAAAAGGATGAGTTTGCAACTACTTTACTTTTGGAGAAAAATCAAAACATTCATTATTCAATAGAGCCCAATAGCAAAAATCAGGTTTTGAATGAAGAATCACATTTCTTGGTAGAATCATGCAGGATTGAAATTTTTGATGTTTTTTTACTCCTCTCAACAGGCCAAACAAGTTTCTAAAAGGATGAGTTTGCAACTACTTTACTTTTGGAGAAAATTCAAAGCATTCATTATTCAATAGGGCCCAAAATATCAAAAACCAGCGGTTTGAATGAACACTCACATTTCTTGGTAGAATCGTGCAGGACTGAAATTTTTGATGTTTTTCTACTCCTCTCATGAGCCCAAACAAGACTCTAAAAGGATGAGTTTGCAACTACTTTACTTTTGGAGAAAATTCAAAACATTCATTATTCAATAGAGCCCAATAGCAAAAATCAGCGTTTTGAATGAACAATCACATTTCTTGGTAGAATCATGCAGGATTGAAATTTTTGATGTTTTTTTACTCCTCTCAACAGCCCAAACAAGTTTCTAAAAGGATGAGTTTGCAACTACTTTACTTTTGGAGAAAATTCAAAACATTCATTATTCAATAGAGCCCAATAGCAAAAAGCAGTGTTTTGAATGAACAATCACATTTCTTGGTAGAATCATGCAGGATTGAAATTTTTGATCTTTTTTTACTCCACTCAACAGCCCAAACAAGTTTCTAAAAGGACGAGTTTGCAACTACTTTACTTTTGGAGAAAATTCAAAACATTCATTATTCAATAGGGCTCAAAATATCAAAAACCAGCGGTTTGAATAAACACTCACATTTCTTGGTAGAATCGTGCAGGACTGAAATTTTTGATGTTTTTCTACTCCTCTCATGAGCCCAAACAAGACTCTAAAAGGATGAGTTTGCAACTACTTTACTTTTGGAGAAAAATCAAACCATTCATTATTCAATAGAGCCCAATAGCAAAAATCAGGTTTTGAATGAAGAATCACATTTCTTGGTAGAATCATGCAGGATTGAAATTTTTGATGTTTTTTTACTCCTCTCAACAGCCCAAACAAGTTTCTAAAAGGATGAGTTTGCAACTACTTTACATTTGGAGAAAATTCAAAACATTCATTATTCAATAGGGCCCAAAATATCAAAAATCAGCGGTTTGAATGAACACTCACATTTCTTGGTAGAATCGTGCAGGACTGAAATTTTTGATGTTTTTCTACTCCTCTCATGAGCCCAAACAAGACTTTAAAAGGATGACTTTGCAACTGCTTTACTTTTGGAGAAAATTCAAAACATTCATTATTCAATATAGCCCAATAGCAAAAATCAGCGTTTTGAATGAACAATTACATTTCTTGGTAGAATCATGCAGGATTGAAATTTTTGATGTTTTTTTACTCCTCTCAACAGCCCAAACAAGTTTCTAAAAGGATGAGTTTGCAACTACTTTACTTTTGGAGAAAATTCAAAGCATTCATTATTCAATAGGGCCCAAAATATCAAAAACCAGCGGTTTGAATGAACACTCACATTTCTTGGTAGAATCGTGCAGGACTGAAATTTTTGATGTTTTTCTATTCCTCTCATGAGCCCAAACAAGACTCTAAAAGGATGAGTTTGCAACTACTTTACTTTTGGAGAAAATTCAAAACATTCATTATTCAATAGAGCCCAATAGCAAAAATCAGCGGTTTGAATGAACAATCACATTTCTTGGTAGAATCATGCAGGATTGAAATTTTTGATGGTTTTTTACTCCTCTCAACAGCCCAAACAAGTTTCTAAAAGGATGAGTTTGCAACTACTTTACTTTTGGAGAAAATTCAAAACATTCATTATTCAATAGAGCCCAATAGCAAAAATCAGGTTTTGAATGAAGAATCACATTTCTTGGTAGAATCATGCAGGATTGAAATTTTTGATGGTTTTTTACTCCTCTCAACAGCCCAAACAAGTTTCTAAAAGGATGAGTTTGCAACTACTTTACTTTTGGAGAAAATTCAAAGCATTCATTATTCAATAGGGCCCAAAATATCAAAAACCAGCGGTTTGAATGAACACTCACCTTTCTTGGTAGAATCGTGCAGGACTGAAATTTTTAATGTTTTTCTACTCCTCTCATGAGCCCAAACAAGACTCTAAAAGTATGAGTTTGCAACTACTTTACTTTTGGAGAAAATTCAAAACATTCATTATTCAATAGAGCCCAATAGCAAAAATCAGCGTTTTGAATGAAGAATCACATTTCTTGGTAGAATCATGCAGGATTGAAATTTTTGATGGTTTTTGACTCCTCTCAACAGTCCAAGCAAGATTCTAAAAGGATGAGTTTGCAACTACTTTACTTTTGGAGAAAATTCAAAACATTCATTATACAATAGGGCCCAAAATATCAACAATCAGCCATTTGAATGAACACTCACATTTCTTGGTAGAATCATGCAGGATTGAAATTTTTGATCTTTTTTTACTCCACTCAACAGCCCAAACAAGTTTCTAAAAGGATGAGTTTGCAACTACTTTACTTTTGGAGAAAATTCAAAACATTCTTTATTCAATAAGGCCCAAAATATCAAAAACCAGCGGTTTGACTGAACACTCACATTTCTTGGTAGAATCGTGCAGGACTGAAATTTTTGATGTTTTTCTACTCCTCTCATGAGCCCAAACAAGACTCTAAAAGGATGAGTTTGCAACTACTTTACTTTTGGAGAAAATTCAAAACATTCATTATTCAATAGAGCCCAATAGCAAAAATTAGGTTTTGAATGAAGAATCACATTTCTTGGTAGAATCATGCAGGATTGAAATTTTTGATGGTTTTTTACTCCTCTCAACAGCCCAAACAAGTTTCTAAAAGGATGAGTTTGCAACTACTTTACTTTTGGAGAAAATTCAAAACATTCATTATTCAATAGGGCCCAAAATATCAAAAACCAGCGGTTTGAATAAACACTCACATTTCTTGGTAGAATCGTGCAGGACTGAAATTTTTGATGTTTTTCTACTCCTCTCATGAGCCCAAACAAGACTCTAAAAGGATGAGTTTGCAACTACTTTACTTTTGGAGAAAAATCAAAACATTCATTATTCAATAGAGCCCAATAGCAAAAATCAGGTTTTGAATGAAGAATCACATTTCTTGGTAGAATCATGCAGGATTGAAATTTTTGATTTTTTTTTACTCCTCTCAACAGCCCAAACAAGTTTCTAAAAGGATGAGTTTGCAACTACTTTACATTTGGAGAAAATTCAAAACATTCATTATTCAATAGGGCCCAAAATATCAAAAATCAGCGGTTTGAATGAACACTCACATTTCTTGGTAGAATCGTGCAGGACTGAAATTTTTGATGTTTTTCTACTCCTCTCATGAGCCCAAACAAGACTTTAAAAGGATGACTTTGCAACTGCTTTACTTTTGGAGAAAATTCAAAACATTCATTATTCAATATAGCCCAATAGCAAAAATCAGCGTTTTGAATGAACAATTAAATTTCTTGGTAGAATCATGCAGGATTGAAATTTTTGATGTTTTCTTACTCCTCTCAACAGCCCAAACAAGTTTCTAAAAGGATGAGTTTGCAACTACTTTACTTTTGGAGAAAATTCAAAGCATTCATTATTCAATAGGGCCCAAAATATCAAAAACCAGCGGTTTGAATGAACACTCACATTTCTTTTTTAGAATCATGCAGGACTGAAATTTTTGATGTTTTTCTACTCCTCTCATGAGCCCAAACAAGACTCTAAAAGGATGAGTTTGCAACTACTTTACTTTTGGAGAAAATTCAAAACATTCATTATTCAATAGAGCCCAATAGCAAAAATCAGCGTTTTGAATGAACAATCACATTTCTTGGTAGAATCATGCAAGATTGAAATTTTTGATGTTTTTTTACTCCTCTCAACAGCCCAAACAATTTTCTAAAAGGATGAGTTTGCAACTACTTTACTTTTGGAGAAAATTCAAAACATTCATTATTCAATAGAGCCCAATAGCAAAAAGCAGTGTTTTGAATGAACAATCACATTTCTTGGTAGAATCATGCAGGATTGAAATTTTTGATCTTTTTTTACTCCACTCAGCAGCCCAAACAAGTTTCTAAAAGGATGAGTTTGCAACTACTTTACTTTTGGAGAAAATTCAAAACATTCATTATTAAATAGGGCCCAAAATATCAAAAAACAGCGGTTTGAATGAACACTCACATTTCTTGGTAGAATCGTGCAGGACTGAAATTTTTGATGTTTTTCTACTCCGCTCATGAGCCCAACAAGACTCTAAAAGGATGAGTTTACAACTACTTTACTTTTGGAGAAAATTCAAAACATTCATTATTCAATAGAGCCCAATAGCAAAAATCAGGTTTTGAATGAAGAATCACATTTCTTGGTAGAATCATGCAGGATTGAAATTTTTGATGGTTTTTTACTCCTCTCAACAGCCCAAACAAGTTTCTAAAAGGATGAGTTTGCAACTACTTTACTTTTGGAGAAAATTCAAAGCATTCATTATTCAATAGGGCCCAAAATATCAAAAACCAGCAGTTTGAATGAACACTCACCTTTCTTGGTAGAATCGTGCAGGACTGAATTTTTGATGTTTTTCTACTCCTCTCATGAGCCCAAACAAGACTCTAAAAGGATGAGTTTGCAACTACTTTACTTTTGGAGAAAATTCAAAACATTCATTATTCAATAGAGCCCAATAGCAAAAATTAGGTTTTGAATGAAGAATCACATTTCTTGGTAGAATCATGCAGGATTGAAATTTTTGATGGTTTTCTACTCCTCTCAACAGCCCAAACAAGTTTCTAAAAGGATGAGTTTGCAACTACTTTACTTTTGGAGAAAATTCAAAACATTCTTTATTCAACAAGGCCCAAAATATCAAAAACCAGCGGTTTGACTGAACACTCACATTTCTTGGTAGAATCGTGCAGGACAGAAATTTTTGATGTTTTTCTACTCCTCTCATGAGCCCAAACAAGACTCTAAAAGGATGAGTTTGCAACTACTTTACTTTTGGAGAAAATTCAAAACATTCATTATTCAATAGAGCCCAATAGCAAAAATCAGCGTTTTGAATGAAGAATCACATTTCTTGGTAGAATCATGCAGGATTGAAATTTTTGATGGTTTTTGACTCCTCTCAACAGTCCAAGCACGATTCTAAAAGGATGAGTTTGCAACTACTTTACTTTTGGAGAAAATTCAAAACATTCATTATACAATAGGGCCCAAAATATCAACAACCAGCGGTTTGAATGAACACTCACATTTCTTGGTAGAATCATGCAGGATTGAAATTTTTGATCTTTTTTTACTCCACTCAACAGCCCAAACAAGTTTCTAAAAGGATGAGTTTGCAACTACTTTACTTTTGGAGAAAATTCAAAACATTCTTTATTCAATAAGGCCCAAAATATCAAAAACCAGCGGTTTAACTGAACACTCACATTTCTTGGTAGAATCGTGCAAGACTGAAATTTTTGATGTTTTTCTACTCCTCTCATGAGCCCAAACAAGACTCTAAAAGGATGAGTTTGCAACTACTTTACTTTTGGAGAAAATTCAAAACATTCATTATTCAATAGAGCCCAATAGCAAAAATTAGGTTTTGAATGAAGAATCACATTTCTTGGTAGAATCATGCAGGATTGAAATTTTTGATGGTTTTTTACTCCTCTCAACAGCCCAAACAAGTTTCTAAAAGGATGAGTTTGCAACTACTTTACTTTTGGAGAAAATTCAAAACATTCATTATTCAATAGGGCCCAAAATATCAAAAACCAGCGGTTTGAATGAACACTCACATATCTTGGTAGAATCGTGCAGGACTGAAATTTTTGATGTTTTTCTACTCCTCTCATGAGCCCAAACAAGACTCTAAAAGGATGAGTTTGCAACTACTTTACTTTTGGAGAAAATTCAAAACATTCATTATTCAATAGAGCCCAATAGCAAAAATCAGCATTTTGAATGAAGAATCACATTTTTTGGTAGAATCATGCAGGATCGAAATTTTTGATGGTTTTTGACTCCTCTCAACAGTCCAAGCAAGATTCTAAAAGGATGAGTTTGCAACTACTTTACTTTTGGAGAAAATTCAAAACATTCATTATACAATAGGGCCCAAAATATCAACAACCAGCGGTTTGAATGAACACTCACATTTCTTGGTAGAATCATGCAGGATTGAAATTTTTGATCTTTTTTTACTCCATTCAACAGCCCAAACAAGTTTCTAAAAGGATGAGTTTGCAACTACTTTACTTTTGGAGAAAATTCAAAACATTCTTTATTCAATAAGGCCCAAAATATCAAAAACCAGCGGTTTGACTGAACACTCACATTTCTTGGTAGAATCGTGCAGGACTGAAATTTTTGATGTTTTTCTACTCCTCTCATGATCCCAAACAAGACTCTAAAAGGATGAGTTTGCAACTACTTTACTTTTGGAGAAAATTCAAAACATTCATTATTCAATAGAGCCCAATAGCAAAAATTAGGTTTTGAATGAAGAATCACATTTCTTGGTAGAATCATGCAGGATTGAAATTTTTGATGTTTTTTTACTCCTCTCAACAGCCCAAACAAGTTTCTAAAAGGATGAGTTTGCAACTACTTTACTTTTGGAGAAAATTCAAAACATTCTTTATTCAATAAGGCCCAAAATATCAAAAACCAGCGGTTTGACTGAACACTCACATTTCTTGGTAGAATCGTGCAGGACTGAAATTTTTGATGTTTTTCTACTCCTCTCATGAGCCCAAACAAGACTCTAAAAGGATGAGTTTGCAACTACTTTACTTTTGGAGAAAATTCAAAACATTCATTATTCAATAGAGCCCAATAGCAAAAATTAGGTTTTGAATGAAGAATCACATTTCTTGGTAGAATCATACAGGATTGAAATTTTTGATGGTTTTTTACTCCTCTCAACAGCCCAAACAAGTTTCTAAAAGGATGAGTTTGCAACTACTTTACTTTTGGAGAAAATTCAAAACATTCTTTATTCAACAAGGCCCAAAATATCAAAAACCAGCGGTTTGACTGAACACTCACATTTCTTGGTAGAATCGTGCAGGACAGAAATTTTTGATGTTTTTCTACTCTTCTCATGAGCCCAAACAAGACTCTAAAAGGATGAGTTTGCAAATACTTTACTTTTGGAGAAAATTCAAAACATTCATTATTCAATAGAGCCCAATAGCAAAAATCAGCGTTTTGAATGAAGAATCACATTTCTTGGTAGAATCATGCAGGATTGAAATTTTTGATGGTTTTTGACTCCTCTCAACAGTCCAAGCAAGTTTCTAAAAGGATGAGTTTGCAACTACTTTACTTTTGGAGAAAATTCAAAGCATTCATTATTCAATAGGGCCCAAAATATCAAAAACCAGCGGTTTGAATGAACACTCAAATTTCTTGGTAGAATCATGCAGGATTGAAATTTTTGATCTTTTTTTACTCCACTCAACAGCCCAAACAAGTTTCTAAAAGGATGAGTTTGCAACTACTTTACTTTTGGAGAAAATTCAAAACATTCATTATTCAATAGGGCCCAAAATATCAAAAACCAGCTGTTTGAATGAACACTCACATTTCTTGGTAGAATCGTGCAGGACTGAAATTTTTGATGTTTTTCTACTCCTTTCATAAGCTCAAACAAGACTCTAAAAGGATGAGTTTGCAACTACTTTACTTTTGGAGAAAATTCAAAACATTCATTATTCAATAGAGCCCAATAGCAAAAATCAGCGTTTTGAATGAACAATCACATTTCTTGGTAGAATCATGCAGGATTGAAATTTTTGATGTTTTTTTACTACTCTCAACAGCCCAAACAAGTTTCTAAAAGGATGAGTTTGCAAATACTTTACTTTTGGAGAAAATTCAAAACATTCATTATTCAATAAAGCCCAATAGCAAAAAGCAGTGTTTTGAATGAACAATCACATTTCTTGGTAGAATCATGCAGGATTGAAATTTTTGATGTTTTTTTACTACTCTCAACAGCCCAAACAAGTTTCTAAAAGGATGAGTTTGCAACTACTTTACTTTTGGAGAATATTCAAAACATTCATTATTCAATAGGGCCCAAAATATCAAAAACCAGCGGTTTGAATGAACACTCACATTTCTTGGTAGAATCGTGCAGGACTGAAATTTTTGATGTTTTTCTACTCCTCTCATGAGCCCAAACAAGACTCTAAAAGGTTGAGTTTGCAACTACTTTACTTTTGGAGAAAATTCAAAACATTCATTATTCAATAGAGCCCAATAGCAAAAATCAGCGTTTTGAATGAAGAATCACACTTCTTGGCAGAAACATGCAGGATTGAAATTTTTGATGGTTTTTGACTCCTCTCATCAGTCCAAGCAAGATTCTAAAAGGATGAGTTTGCAACTACTTTACTTTTGGAGAAAATTCAAAACATTCATTATTCAATAGAGCCCAATAGCAAAAATCAGGTTTTGAATGAAGAATCACATTTCTTGGTAGAATCATGCAGGATTGAAATTTTTGATGGTTTTTTACTCCTCTCAACAGCCCAAACAAGTTTCTAAAAGGATGAGTTTGCAACTACTTTACATTTGGAGAAAATTCAAAACATTCATTATTCAATAGGGCCCAAAATATCAAAAACCAGCGGTTTGAATGAACACTCACATTTCTTGGTAGAATCGTGCAGGACTGAAATTTTTGATGTTTTTCTACTCCTCTCATAAGCCCAAACAAGGCTCTAAAAGGATGAGTTTGCAAATACTTTACTTTTGGAGAAAATTCAAAACGTTCATTATTCAATAGAGCCCAATAGCAAAAATTAGGTTTTGAATGAAGAATCACATTTCTTGGTAGAATCATGCAGGATTGAAATTTTTGATGGTTTTTTACTCCTCTCAACAGCCCAAACAAGTTTCTAAAAGGATGAGTTTGCAACTACTTTACTTTTGGAGAAAATTCAAAACATTCTTTATTCAATAAGGCCCAAAATATCAAAAACCAGCGGTTTGACTGAACACTCACATTTCTTGGTAGAATCATGCAGGACTGAAATTTTTGATGTTTTTCTACTCCTCTCATGAGCCCAAACAAGACTCTAAAAGGATGAGTTTGCAACTACTTTACTTTTGGAGAAAATTCAAAACATTAATTATTCAATAGAGCCCAATAGCAAAAATTAGGTTTTGAATGAAGAATCACATTTCTTGGTAGAATCATGCAGGATTGAAATTTTTTATGGTTTTTTACTCCACTCAACAGCCCAAACAAGTTTCTAAAAGGATGAGTTTGCAACTACTTTACTTTTGGAGAAAATTCAAAACATTCTTTATTCAACAAGGCCCAAAATATCAAAAGCCAGCGGTTTGACTGAACACTCACATTTCTTGGTAGAATCGTGCAGGACAGAAATTTTTGATGTTTTTCTACTCCTCTCATGAGCCCAAACAAGACTCTAAAAGGATGAGTTTGCAACTACTTTACTTTTGGAGAAAATTCAAAACATTCATTATTCAATAGAGCCTAATAGCAAAAATCAGCGTTTTGAATGAAGAATCACATTTCTTGGTAGAATCATGCAGGATTGAAATTTTTGATGGTTTTTGACTCCTCTCAACAGTCCAAGCAAGATTCTAAAAGGATGAGTTTGCAACTACTTTACTTTTGGAGAAAATTCAAAACATTCATTATACAATAGGGCCCAAAATATCAACAACCAGCGGTTTGAATGAACACTCACATGTCTTGGTAGAATCATGCAGGATTGAAATTTTTGATCTTTTTTTACTCCACTCAACAGCCCAAACAAGTTTCTGAAAGGATGAGTTTGCAACTACTTTACTTTTGGAGAAAATTCAAAACATTCTTTATTCAACAAGTCCCAAAATATCAAAAGCCAGCGGTTTGACTGAACACTCACATTTCTTGGTAGAATCGTGCAGGACAGAAATTTTTGATGTTTTTCTACTACTCTCATGAGCCCAAACAAGTCTCTAAAAGTATGAGTTTGCAACTACTTTACTTTTGGAGAAAATTCAAAACATTCATTATTCAATAGAGCCCAATAGCAAAAATCAGCGTTTTGAATGAAGAATCACATTTCTTGGTAGAATCATGCAGGATTGAAATTTTTGATGGTTTTTGACTCCTCTCAACAGTCCAAGCAAGATTCTAAAAGGATGAGTTTGCAACTACTTTACTTTTGGAGAAAATTCAAAACATTCATTATACAATAGGGCCCAAAATATCAACAACCAGCGGTTTGAATGAACACTCACATTTCTTGGTAGAATCATGCAGGATTGAAATTTTTGATGTTTTTTTACTCCTCTCAACAGCCCAAACAAGTTTCTAAAAGGATGAGTTTGCAACTACTTTTCTTTTGGAGAAAATTCAAAACATTCTTTATTCAATAAGGCCCAAAATATCAAAAACCAGCGGTTTGACTGAACACTCACATTTCTTGGTAGAATCGTGCAGGACTGAAATTTTTGATGTTTTTCTACTCCTCTCTTGAGCCCAAACAAGACTCTAAAAGGATGAGTTTGCAACTACTTTACTTTTGGAGAAAATTCAAAACATTCATTATTCAATAGAGCCCAATAGCAAAAATTAGGTTTTGAATGAAGAATCACATTTCTTGGTAGAATCATGCAGGATTGAAATTTTTGATGTTTTTTTACTCCTCTCAACAGTCCAAACAAGTTTCTAAAAGGATGAGTTTGCAACTACTTTACTTTTGGAGAAAATTCAAAGCATTCATTATTCAATAGGGCCCAAAATATCAAAAACCAGTGGTTTGAATGAACACTCACATTTCTTGGTAGAATCATGCAGGATTGAAATTTTTGATCTTTTTTTACTCCACTCAACAGCCCAAACAAGTTTCTAAAAGGATGAGTTTGCAACTACTTTACTTTTGGAGAAAATTCAAAACATTCATTATTCAATAGGGCCCAAAATATCAAAAACCAGCTGATTGAATGAACACTCACATTTCTTGGTAGAATCGTGCAGGACTGAAATTTTTGATGTTTTTCTACTCCTTTCATAAGCCCAAACAAGACTCTAAAAGGATGAGTTTGCAACTACTTTACTTTTGGAGAAAATTCAAAACATTCATTATTCAATAGAGCCCAATAGCAAAAATCAGCATTTTGAATGAACAATCACATTTCTTGGTAGAATCATGCAGGATTGAAATTTTTGATGTTTTTTTACTACACTCAACAGCCCAAACAAGTTTCTAAAAGGATGAGTTTGCAAATACTTTACTTATGGAGAAAATTCAAAACATTCATTATTCAATAGAGCCCAATAGCAAAAAGCAGTGTTTTGAATGAACAATCACATTTCTTGGTAGAATCATGCAGGATTGAAATTTTTGATGTTTTTTTACTACTCTCAACAGCCCAAACAAGTTTCTAAAAGGATGAGTTTGCAACTACTTTACTTTTGGAGAATATTCAAAACATTCATTATTCAATAGGGCCCAAAATATCAAAAACCAGCGGTTTGAATGAACACTCACATTTCTTGGTAGAATCGTGCAGGACTGAAATTTTTGATGTTTTTCTACTCCTCTCATGAGCCCAAACAAGACTCTAAAAGGTTGAGTTTGCAACTACTTTACTTTTGGAGAATATTCAAAACATTCATTATTCAATAGAGCCCAATAGCAAAAATCAGCGTTTTGAATGAAGAATCACATTTCTTGGCAGAAACATGCAGGATTGAAATTTTTGATGGTTTTTGACTCCTCTCAACTGTCCAAGCAAGATTCTAAAAGGATGAGTTTGCAACTACTTTACTTTTGGAGAAAATTCAAAACATTCATTATTCAATAGAGCCCAATAGCAAAAATCAGGTTTTGAATGAAGAATCACATTTCTTGGTAGAATCATGCAGGATTGAAATTTTTGATGGTTTTTTACTCCTCTCAACAGCCCAAACAAGTTTCTAACAGGATGAGTTTGCAACTACTTTACATTTGGAGAAAATTCAAAACATTCATTATTCAATAGGGCCCAAAATATCAAAAACCAGCGGTTTGAATGAACACTCACATTTCTTGGTAGAATCGTGCAGGACTGAAATTTTTGATGTTTTTCTACTCCTCTCATGAGCCCAAACAAGACTCTAAAAGGATGAGTTTGCAACTACTTTACTTTTGGAGAAAATTCAAAACGTTCATTATTCAATAGAGCCCAATAGCAAAAATTAGGGTTTGAATGAAGAATCACATTTCTTGGTAGAATCATGCAGGATTGAAATTTTTGATGGTTTTTTACTCCTCTCAACAGCCCAAACAAGTTTCTAAAAGGATGAGTTTGCAACTACTTTACTTTTGGAGAAAATTCAAAACATTCTTTATTCAATAAGGCCCAAAATATCAAAAACCAGCGGTTTGACTGAACACTCACATTTCTTGGTAGAATCATGCAGGACTGAAATTTTTGATGTTTTTCTACTCCTCTCATGAGCCCAAACAAGACTCTAAAAGGATGAGTTTGCAACTACTTTACTTTTGGAGAAAATTTAAAACATTCATTATTCAATAGAGCCCAATAGCAAAAATTAGGTTTTGAATGAAGAATCACATTTCTTGGTAGAATCATGCAGGATTGAAATTTTTTATGGTTTTTTACTCCACTCAACAGCCCAAACAAGTTTCTAAAAGGATGAGTTTGCAACTACTTTACTTTTGGAGAAAATTCAAAACATTCTTTATTCAACAAGGCCCAAAATATCAAAAGCCAGCGGTTTGACTGAACACTCACATTTCTTGGTAGAATCGTGCAGGACAGAAATTTTTGATGTTTTTCTACTACTCTCATGAGCCCAAACAAGTCTCTAAAAGTATGAGTTTGCAACTACTTTACTTTTGGAGAAAATTCAAAACATTCATTATTCAATAGGGCCCAAAATATCAAAAACCAGCTGTTTGAATGAACACTCACATTTCTTGGTAGAATCGTGCAGGACTGAAATTTTTGATGTTTTTCTACTCCTTTCATAAGCCCAAACAAGACTCTAAAAGGATGAGTTTGCAACTACTTTACTTTTGGAGAAAATTCAAAACATTCATTATTCAATAGAGCCCAATAGCAAAAATCAGCGTTTTGAATGAACAATCACATTTCTTGGTAGAATCATGCAGGATTGAAATTTTTGATGTTTTTTTACTACTCTCAACAGCCCAAACAAGTTTCTAAAAGGATGAGTTTGCAAATACTTTACTTTTGGAGAAAATTCAAAACATTCATTATTCAATAAAGCCCAATAGCAAAAAGCAGTGTTTTGAATGAACAATCACATTTCTTGGTAGAATCATGCAGGATTGAAATTTTTGATGTTTTTTTACTACTCTCAACAGCCCAAACAAGTTTCTAAAAGGATGAGTTTGCAACTACTTTACTTTTGGAGAATATTCAAAACATTCATTATTCAATAGGGCCCAAAATATCAAAAACCAGCGGTTTGAATGAACACTCACATTTCTTGGTAGAATCGTGCAGGACTGAAATTTTTGATGTTTTTCTACTCCTCTCATGAGCCCAAACAAGACTCTAAAAGGTTGAGTTTGCAACTACTTTACTTTTGGAGAAAATTCAAAACATTCATTATTCAATAGAGCCCAATAGCAAAAATCAGCGTTTTGAATGAAGAATCACATTTCTTGGCAGAAACATGCAGGATTGAAATTTTTGATGGTTTTTGACTCCTCTCATCAGTCCAAGCAAGATTCTAAAAGGATGAGTTTGCAACTACTTTACTTTTGGAGAAAATTCAAAACATTCATTATTCAATAGAGCCCAATAGCAAAAATCAGGTTTTGAATGAAGAATCACATTTCTTGGTAGAATCATGCAGGATTGAAATTTTTGATGGTTTTTTACTCCTCTCAACAGCCCAAACAAGTTTCTAAAAGGATGAGTTTGCAACTACTTTACATTTGGAGAAAATTCAAAACATTCATTATTCAATAGGGCCCAAAATATCAAAAACCAGCGGTTTGAATGAACACTCACATTTCTTGGTAGAATCGTGCAGGACTGAAATTTTTGATGTTTTTCTACTCCTCTCATAAGCCCAAACAAGACTCTAAAAGGATGAGTTTGCAAATACTTTACTTTTGGAGAAAATTCAAAACGTTCATTATTCAATAGAGCCCAATAGCAAAAATTAGGTTTTGAATGAAGAATCACATTTCTTGGTAGAATCATGCAGGATTGAAATTTTTGATGGTTTTTTACTCCTCTCAACAGCCCAAACAAGTTTCTAAAAGGATGAGTTTGCAACTACTTTACTTTTGGAGAAAATTCAAAACATTCTTTATTCAATAAGGCCCAAAATATCAAAAACCAGCGGTTTGACTGAACACTCACATTTCTTGGTAGAATCATGCAGGACTGAAATTTTTGATGTTTTTCTACTCCTCTCATGAGCCCAAACAAGACTCTAAAAGGATGAGTTTGCAACTACTTTACTTTTGGAGAAAATTCAAAACATTCATTATTCAATAGAGCCCAATAGCAAAAATTAGGTTTTGAATGAAGAATCACATTTCTTGGTAGAATCATGCAGGATTGAAATTTTTTATGGTTTTTTACTCCACTCAACAGCTCAAACAAGTTTCTAAAAGGATGAGTTTGCAACTACTTTACTTTTGGAGAAAATTCAAAACATTCTTTATTCAACAAGGCCCAAAATATCAAAAGCCAGCGGTTTGACTGAACACTCACATTTCTTGGTAGAATCGTGCAGGACAGAAATTTTTGATGTTTTTCTACTCCTCTCATGAGCCCAAACAAGACTCTAAAAGGATGAGTTTGCAACTACTTTACTTTTGGAGAAAATTCAAAACATTCATTATTCAATAGAGCCCAATAGCAAAAATCAGCGTTTTGAATGAAGAATCACATTTCTTGGTAGAATCATGCAGGATTGAAATTTTTGATGGTTTTTGACTCCTCTCAACAGTCCAAGCAAGATTCTAAAAGGATGAGTTTGCAACTACTTTACTTTTGGAGAAAATTCAAAACATTCATTATACAATAGGGCCCAAAATATCAACAACCAGCGGTTTGAATGAACACTCACATGTCTTGGTAGAATCATGCAGGATTGAAATTTTTGATCTTTTTTTACTCAACTCAACAGCCCAAACAAGTTTCTAAAAGGATGAGTTTGCAACTACTTTACTTTTGGAGAAAATTCAAAACATTCTTTATTCAATAAGGCCCAAAATATCAAAAACCAGCGGTTTGACTGAACACTCACATTTCTTGGTAGAATCGTGCAGGACTGAAATTTTTGATGTTTTTCTACTCCTCTCATGAGCCCAAACAAGACTCTAAAAGGATGAGTTTGCAACTACTTTACTTTTGGAGAAAATTCAAAACATTCATTATTCAATAGAGCCCAATAGCAAAAATTAGGTTTTGAATGAAGAATCACATTTCTTGGTAGAATCATGCAGGATTGAAATTTTTGATGGTTTTTTACTCCTCTCAACAGCCCAAACAAGTTTCTAAAAGGATGAGTTTGCAACTACTTTACATTTGGAGAAAATTCAAAACATTCATTATTCAATAGGGCCCAAAATATCAAAAACCAGCGGTTTGAATGAACACTCACATTTCTTGGTAGAATCGTGCAGGACTGAAATTTTTGATGTTTTTCTACTCCTCTCATGAGCCCAAACAAGACTCTAAAAGGATGAGTTTGCAACTACTTTACTTTTGGAGAAAATTCAAAACGTTCATTATTCAATAGAGCCCAATAGCAAAAATTAGGTTTTGAATGAAGAATCACATTTCTTGGTAGAATCATGCAGGATTGAAATTTTTGATGGTTTTTTACTCCTCTCAACAGCCCAAACAAGTTTCTAAAAGGATGAGTTTGCAACTACTTTACTTTTGGAGAAAATTCAAAACATTCTTTATTCAATAAGGCCCAAAATATCAAAAACCAGCGGTTTGACTGAACACTCACATTTCTTGGTAGAATCATGCAGGACTGAAATTTTTGATGTTTTTCTACTCCTCTCATGAGCCCAAACAAGACTCTAAAAGGATGAGTTTGCAACTACTTTACTTTTGGAGAAAATTTAAAACATTCATTATTCAATAGAGCCCAATAGCAAAAATTAGGTTTTGAATGAAGAATCACATTTCTTGGTAGAATCATGCAGGATTGAAATTTTTTATGGTTTTTTACTCCACTCAACAGCCCAAACAAGTTTCTAAAAGGATGAGTTTGCAACTACTTTACTTTTGGAGAAAATTCAAAACATTCTTTATTCAACAAGGCCCAAAATATCAAAAGCCAGCGGTTTGACTGAACACTCACATTTCTTGGTAGAATCGTGCAGGACAGAAATTTTTGATGTTTTTCTACTACTCTCATGAGCCCAAACAAGTCTCTAAAAGTATGAGTTTGCAACTACTTTACTTTTGGAGAAAATTCAAAACATTCATTATTCAATAGAGCCCAATAGCAAAAATCAGCGTTTTGAATGAAGAATCACATTTCTTGGTAGAATCATGCAGGATTGAAATTTTTGATGGTTTTTGACTCCTCTCAACAGTCCAAGCAAGATTCTAAAAGGATGAGTTTGCAACTACATTACTTTTGGAGAAAATTCAAAACATTCATTATACAATAGGGCCCAAAATATCAACAACCAGCGGTTTGAATGAACACTCACATTTCTTGGTAGAATCATGCAGGATTGAAATTTTTGATGTTTTTTTACTCCTCTCAACAGCCCAAACAAGTTTCTAAAAGGATGAGTTTGCAACTACTTTACTTTTGGAGAAAATTCAAAACATTCTTTATTCAATAAGGCCCAAAATATCAAAAACCAGCGGTTTGACTGAACACTCACATTTCTTGGTAGAATCGTGCAGGACTGAAATTTTTGATGTTTTTCTACTCCTCTCTTGAGCCCAAACAAGACTCTAAAAGGATGAGTTTGCAACTACTTTACTTTTGGAGAAAATTCAAAACATTCATTATTCAATAGAGCCCAATAGCAAAAATTAGGTTTTGAATGAAGAATCACATTTCTTGGTAGAATCATGCAGGATTGAAATTTTTGATGTTTTTTTACTCCTCTCAACAGTCCAAACAAGTTTCTAAAAGGATGAGTTTGCAACTACTTTACTTTTGGAGAAAATTCAAAGCATTCATTATTCAATAGGGCCCAAAATATCAAAAACCAGTGGTTTGAATGAACACTCACATTTCTTGGTAGAATCATGCAGGATTGAAATTTTTGATCTTTTTTTACTCCACTCAACAGCCCAAACAAGTTTCTAAAAGGATGAGTTTGCAACTACTTTACTTTTGGAGAAAATTCAAAACATTCATTATTCAATAGGGCCCAAAATATCAAAAACCAGCTGTTTGAATGAACACTCACATTTCTTGGTAGAATCGTGCAGGACTGAAATTTTTGATGTTTTTCTACTCCTTTCATAAGCCCAAACAAGACTCTAAAAGGATGAGTTTGCAACTACTTTACTTTTGGAGAAAATTCAAAACATTCATTATTCAATAGAGCCCAATAGCAAAAATCAGCGTTTTGAATGAACAATCACATTTCTTGGTAGAATCATGCAGGATTGAAATTTTTGATGTTTTTTTACTACACTCAACAGCCCAAACAAGTTTCTAAAAGGATGAGTTTGCAAATACTTTACTTATGGAGAAAATTCAAAACATTCATTATTCAATAGAGCCCAATAGCAAAAAGCAGTGTTTTGAATGAACAATCACATTTCTTGGTAGAATCATGCAGGATTGAAATTTTTGATGTTTTTTTACTACTCTCAACAGCCCAAACAAGTTCCTAAAAGGATGAGTTTGCAACTACTTTACTTTTGGAGAATATTCAAAACATTCATTATTCAATAGGGCCCAAAATATCAAAAACCAGCGGTTTGAATGAACACTCACATTTCTTGGTAGAATCGTGCAGGACTGAAATTTTTGATGTTTTTCTACTCCTCTCATGAGCCCAAACAAGACTCTAAAAGGTTGAGTTTGCAACTACTTTACTTTTGGAGAATATTCAAAACATTCATTATTCAATAGAGCCCAATAGCAAAAATCAGCGTTTTGAATGAAAAATCACATTTCTTGGCAGAAACATGCAGGATTGAAATTTTTGATGGTTTTTGACTCCTCTCAACTGTCCAAGCAAGATTCTAAAAGGATGAGTTTGCAACTACTTTACTTTTGGAGAAAATTCAAAACATTCATTATTCAATAGAGCCCAATAGCAAAAATCAGGTTTTGAATGAAGAATCACATTTCTTGGTAGAATCATGCAGGATTGAAATTTTTGATGGTTTTTTACTCCTCTCAACAGCCCAAACAAGTTTCTAACAGGATGAGTTTGCAACTACTTTACATTTGGAGAAAATTCAAAACATTCATTATTCAATAGGGCCCAAAATATCAAAAACCAGCGGTTTGAATGAACACTCACATTTCTTGGTAGAATCGTGCAGGACTGAAATTTTTGATGTTTTTCTACTCCTCTCATGAGCCCAAACAAGACTCTAAAAGGATGAGTTTGCAACTACTTTACTTTTGGAGAAAATTCAAAACGTTCATTATTCAATAGAGCCCAATAGCAAAAATTAGGGTTTGAATGAAGAATCACATTTCTTGGTAGAATCATGCAGGATTGAAATTTTTGATGGTTTTTTACTCCTCTCAACAGCCCAAACAAGTTTCTAAAAGGATGAGTTTGCAACTACTTTACTTTTGGAGAAAATTCAAAACATTCTTTATTCAATAAGGCCCAAAATATCAAAAACCAGCGGTTTGACTGAACACTCACATTTCTTGGTAGAATCATGCAGGACTGAAATTTTTGATGTTTTTCTACTCCTCTCATGAGCCCAAACAAGACTCTAAAAGGATGAGTTTGCAACTACTTTACTTTTGGAGAAAATTTAAAACATTCATTATTCAATAGAGCCCAATAGCAAAAATTAGGTTTTGAATGAAGAATCACATTTCTTGGTAGAATCATGCAGGATTGAAATTTTTTATGGTTTTTTACTCCACTCAACAGCCCAAACAAGTTTCTAAAAGGATGAGTTTGCAACTACTTTACTTTTGGAGAAAATTCAAAACATTCTTTATTCAACAAGGCCCAAAATATCAAAAGCCAGCGGTTTGACTGAACACTCACATTTCTTGGTAGAATCGTGCAGGACAGAAATTTTTGATGTTTTTCTACTACTCTCATGAGCCCAAACAAGTCTCTAAAAGTATGAGTTTGCAACTACTTTACTTTTGGAGAAAATTCAAAACATTCATTATTCAATAGAGCCCAATAGCAAAAATCAGCGTTTTGAATGAAGAATCACATTTCTTGGTAGAATCATGCAGGATTGAAATTTTTGATGGTTTTTGACTCCTCTCAACAGTCCAAGCAAGATTCTAAAAGGATGAGTTTGCAACTACTTTACTTTTGGAGAAAATTCAAAACATTCATTATACAATAGGGCCCAAAATATCAACAACCAGCGGTTTGAATGAACACTCACATGTCTTGGTAGAATCATGCAGGATTGAAATTTTTGATCTTTTTTTACTCCACTCAACAGCCCAAACAAGTTTCTAAAAGGATGAGTTTGCAACTACTTTACTTTTGGAGAAAATTCAAAACATTCTTTATTCAATAAGGCCCAAAATATCAAAAACCAGCGGTTTGACTGAACACTCACATTTCTTGGTAGAATCGTGCAGGACTGAAATTTTTGATGTTTTTCTACTCCTCTCATGAGCCCAAACAAGACTCTAAAAGGATGAGTTTGCAACTACTTTACTTTTGGAGAAAATTCAAAACATTCATTATTCAATAGAGCCCAATAGCAAAAATTAGGTTTTGAATGAAGAATCACATTTCTTGGTAGAATCATGCAGGATTGAAATTTTTGATGGTTTTTTACTCCTCTCAACAGCCCAAACAAGTTTCTAAAAGGATGAGTTTGCAACTACTTTACATTTGGAGAAAATTCAAAACATTCATTATTCAATAGGGCCCAAAATATCAAAAACCAGCGGTTTGAATGAACACTCACATTTCTTGGTAGAATCGTGCAGGACTGAAATTTTTGATGTTTTTCTACTCCTCTCATGAGCCCAAACAAGACACTAAAAGGATGAGTTTGCAACTACTTTACTTTTGGAGAAAATTCAAAACGTTCATTATTCAATAGAGCCCAATAGCAAAAATTAGGTTTTGAATGAAGAATCACATTTCTTGGTAGAATCATGCAGGATTGAAATTTTTGATGGTTTTTTACTCCTCTCAACAGCCCAAACAAGTTTCTAAAAGGATGAGTTTGCAACTACTTTACTTTTGGAGAAAATTCTAAACATTCTTTATTCAATAAGGCCCAAAATATCAAAAACCAGCGGTTTGACTGAACACTCACATTTCTTGGTAGAATCATGCAGGACTGAAATTTTTGATGTTTTTCTACTCCTCTCATGAGCCCAAACAAGACTCTAAAAGGATGAGTTTGCAACTACTTTACTTTTGGAGAAAATTTAAAACATTCATTATTCAATAGAGCCCAATAGCAAAAATCAGCGTTTTGAATGAAGAATCACATTTCTTGGTAGAATCATGCAGGATTGAAATTTTTGATGGTTTTTGACTCCTCTCAACAGTCCAAGCAAGATTCTAAAAGGATGAGTTTGCAACTACTTTACTTTTGGAGAAAATTCAAAACATTCATTATACAATAGGGCCCAAAATATCAACAACCAGCGGTTTGAATGAACACTCACATTTCTTGGTAGAATCATGCAGGATTGAAATTTTTGATCTTTTTTTACTCCACTCAACAGCCCAAACAAGTTTCTAAAAGGATGAGTTTGCAACTACTTTACTTTTGGAGAAAATTCAAAACATTCTTTATTCAATAAGGCCCAAAATATCAAAAACCAGCGGTTTGACTGAACACTCACATTTCTTGGTAGAATCGTGCAGGACTGAAATTTTTGATGTTTTTCTACTCCTCTCATGAGCCCAAACAAGACTCTAAAAGGATGAGTTTGCAACTACTTTACTTTTGGAGAAAATTCAAAACATTCATTATTCAATAGAGCCCAATAGCAAAAATTAGGTTTTGAATGAAGAATCACATTTCTTGGTAGAATCATGCAGGATTGAAATTTTTGATGGTTTTTTACTCCTCTCAACAGCCCAAACAAGTTTCTAAAAGGATGAGTTTGCAACTACTTTACTTTTGGAGAAAATTCAAAACATTCATTTTTCAATAGGGCCCAAAATATCAAAAACCAGCGGTTTGAATAAACACTCACATTTCTTGGTAGAATCGTGCAGGACTGAAATTTTTGATGTTTTTCTACTCCTCTCATGAGCCCAAACAAGACTCTAAAAGGATGAGTTTGCAATTACTTTACTTTTGGAGAAAAATCAAAACATTAATTATTCAATAGAGCCCAATAGCAAAAATCAGGTTTTGAATGAAGAATCACATTTCTTGGTAGAATCATGCAGGATTGAAATTTTTGATGTATTTTTACTCCTCTCAACAGCCCAAACAAGTTTCTAAAAGGATGAGTTTGCAACTACTTTACATTTGGAGAAAATTCAAAACATTCATTATTCAATAGGGCCCAAAATATCAAAAATCAGCGGTTTGAATGAACACTCACATTTCTTGGTAGAATCGTGCAGGACTGAAATTTTTGATGTTTTTCTACTCCTCTCATGAGCCCAAACAAGACTTTAAAAGGATGACTTTGCAACTGCTTTACTTTTGGAGAAAATTCAAAACATTCATTATTCAATATAGCTCAACAGCAAAAATCAGCGTTTTGAATGAACAATCACATTTCTTGGTAGAATCATGCAGGATTGAAATTTTTGATGTTTTTTTTCTCCTCTCAACAGCCCAAACAAGTTTCTAAAAGGATGAGTTTGCAACTACTTTACTTTTGGAGAAAATTCAAAGCATTCATTATTCAATAGGGCCCAAAATATCAAAAACCAGCGGTTTGAATGAACACTCACATTTCTTGGTAGAATCGTGCAGGACTGAAATTTTTGATGTTTTTCTACTCCTCTCATGAGCCCAAACAAGACTCTAAAAGGATGAGTTTGCAACTACTTTACTTTTGGAGAAAATTCAAAACATTCATTATTCAATAGAGCCCAATAGCAAAAATCAGCGTTTTGAATGAACAATCACATTTCTTGGTAGAATCATGCAGGATTGAAATTTTTGATGTTTTTTACTCCTCTCAACAGCCCAAACAAGTTTCTAAAAGGATGAGTTTGCAACTACTTTACTTTTGGAGAAAATTCAAAACATTCATTATTCAATAGAGCCCAATAGCAAAAAGCAGTGTTTTGAATGAACAATCACATTTCTTGGTAGAATCATGCAGGATTGAAATTTTTGATCTTTTTTTACTCCACTCAACAGCCCAAACAAGTTTCTAAAAGGATGAGTTTGCAACTACTTTACTTTTGGAGAAAATTCAAAACATTCATTATTCAATAGGGCTCAAAATATCAAAAACCAGCGGTTTGAATAAACACTCACATTTCTTGGTAGAATCGTGCAGGACTGAAATTTTTGATGTTTTTCTACTCCTCTCATGAGCCCAAACAAGACTCTAAAAGGTGAGTTTGCAACTACTTTACTTTTGGAGAAAAATCAAAACATTCATTATTCAATAGAGCCCTATAGCAAAAATCAGGTTTTGAATGAAGAATCACATTTCTTGGTAGAATCATGCAGGATTGAAATTTTTGATGTTTTTTTACTCCTCTCAACAGCCCAAACAAGTTTCTAAAAGGATGAGTTTGCAACTACTTTACATTTGGAGAAAATTCAAAACATTCATTATTCAATAGGGCCCAAAATATCAAAAATCAGCGGTTTGAATGAACACTCACATTTCTTGGTAGAATCGTGCAGGACTGAAATTTTTGATGTTTTTCTACTCCTCTCATGAGCCCAAACAAGACTTTAAAAGGATGACTTTGCAACTGCTTTACTTTTGGAGAAAATTCAAAACATTCATTATTCAATATAGCCCAATAGCAAAAATCAGCGTTTTGAATGAACAATTACATTTCTTGGTAGAATCATGCAGGATTGAAATTTTTGATGTTTTTTTACTCCTCTCAACAGCCCAAACAAGTTTCTAAAAGGATGAGTTTGCAACTACTTTACTTTTGGAGAAAATTCAAAGCATTCATTATTCAATAGGGCCCAAAATATCAAAAACCAGCGGTTTGAATGAACACTCACATTTCTTGGTAGAATCGTGCAGGACTGAAATTTTTGATGTTTTTCTACTCCTCTCATGAGCCCAAACAAGACTCTAAAAGGATGAGTTTGCAACTACTTTACTTTTGAAGAAAATTCAAAACATTCATTATTCAATAGAGCCCAATAGCAAAAATCAGCGGTTTGAATGAACAATCACATTTCTTGGTAGAATCATGCAGGATTGAAATTTTTGATGGTTTTTTACTCCTCTCAACAGCCCAAACAAGTTTCTAAAAGGATGAGTTTGCAACTACTTTACTTTTGGAGAAAATTCAAAACATTTATTATTCAATAGAGCCCAATAGCAAAAATCAGGTTTTGAATGAAGAATCACATTTCTTGGTAGAATCATGCAGGATTGAAATTTTTGATGGTTTTTTACTCCTCTCAACAGCCCAAACAAGTTTCTAAAAGGATGAGTTTGCAACTACTTTACTTTTGGAGAAAATTCAAAGCATTCATTATTCAATAGGGCCCAAAATATCAAAAACCAGCGGTTTGAATGAACACTCACCTTTCTTGGTAGAATCGTGCAGGACTGAAATTTTTAATGTTTTTCTACTCCTCTCATGAGCCCAAACAAGACTCTAAAAGTATGAGTTTGCAACTACTTTACTTTTGGAGAAAATTCAAAACATTCATTATTCAATAGAGCCCAATAGCAAAAATCAGCGTTTTGAATGAAGAATCACATTTCTTGGTAGAATCATGCAGGATTGAAATTTTTGATGGTTTTTGACTCCTCTCAACAGTCCAAGCAAGATTCTAAAAGGATGAGTTTGCAACTACTTTACTTTTGGAGAAAATTCAAAACATTCATTATACAATAGGGCCCAAAATGTCAACAATCAGCGGTTTGAATGAACACTCACATTTCTTGGTAGAATCATGCAGGATTGAAATTTTTGATCTTTTTTTACTCCACTCAACAGCCCAAACAAGTTTCTAAAAGGATGAGTTTGCAACTACTTTACTTTTGGAGAAAATTCAAAACATTCTTTATTCAATAAGGCCCAAAATATCAAAAACCAGCGGTTTGACTGAACACTCACATTTCTTGGTAGAATCGTGCAGGACTGAAATTTTTGATGTTTTTCTACTCCTCTCATGAGCCCAAACAAGACTCTAAAAGGATGAGTTTGCAACTACTTTACTTTTGGAGAAAATTCAAAACATTCATTATTCAATAGAGCCCAATAGCAAAAATTAGGTTTTGAATGAAGAATCACATTTCTTGGTAGAATCATGCAGGATTGAAATTTTTGATGGTTTTTTACTCCTCTCAACAGCCCAAACAAGTTTCTAAAAGGATGAGTTTGCAACTACTTTACTTTTGGAGAAAATTCAAAACATTCATTATTCAATAGGGCCCAAAATATCAAAAACCAGCGGTTTGAATAAACACTCACATTTCTTGGTAGAATCGTGCAGGACTGAAATTTTTGATGTTTTTCTACTCCTCTCATGAGCCCAAACAAGACTCTAAAAGGATGAGTTTGCAACTACTTTACTTTTGGAGAAAAATCAAAACATTCATTATTCAATAGAGCCCAATAGCAAAAATCAGGTTTTGAATGAAGAATCACATTTCTTGGTAGAATCATGCAGGATTGAAATTTTTGATTTTTTTTTACTCCTCTCAACAGCCCAAACAAGTTTCTAAAAGGATGAGTTTGCAACTACTTTACATTTGGAGAAAATTCAAAACATTCATTATTCAATAGGGCCCAAAATATCAAAAATCAGCGGTTTGAATGAACACTCACATTTCTTGGTAGAATCGTGCAGGACTGAAATTTTTGATGTTTTTCTACTCCTCTCATGAGCCCAAACAAGACTCTAAAAGGATGAGTTTGCAACTACTTTACTTTTGGAGAAAATTCAAAACATTCATTATTCAATAGAGCCCAATAGCAAAAATCAGCGTTTTGAATGAACAATCACATTTCTTGGTAGAATCATGCAGGATTGAAATTTTTGATGTTTTTTTACTCCTCTCAACAGCCCAAACAATTTTCTAAAAGGATGAGTTTGCAACTACTTTACTTTTGGAGAAAATTCAAAACATTCATTATTCAATAGAGCCCAATAGCAAAAAGCAGTGTTTTGAATGAACAATCACATTTCTTGGTAGAATCATGCAGGATTGAAATTTTTGATCTTTTTTTACTCCACTCAACAGCCCAAACAAGTTTCTAAAAGGATGAGTTTGCAACTTCTTTACTTTTGGAGAAAATTCAAAACATTCATTATTAAATAGGGCCCAAAATATCAAAAAACAGCAGTTTGAATGAACACTCACATTTCTTGGTAGAATCGTTAAGGACTGAAATTTTTGTTGTTTTTCTACTCCGCTCATGAGCCCAAACAAGACTCTAAAAGGATGAGTTTACAACTACTTTACTTTTGGAGAAAATTCAAAACATTCATTATTCAATAGAGCCCAATAGCAAAAATCAGGTTTTGAATGAAGAATCACATTTCTTGGTAGAATCATGCAGGATTGAAATTTTTGATGGTTTTTTACTCCTCTCAACAGCCCAAACAAGTTTCTAAAAGGATGAGTTTGCAACTACTTTACTTTTGGAGAAAATTCAAAGCATTCATTATTCAATAGGGCCCAAAATATCAAAAACCAGCAGTTTGAATGAACACTCACCTTTCTTGGTAGAATCGTGCAGGACTGAATTTTTGATGTTTTTCTACTCCTCTCATGAGCCCAAACAAGACTCTAAAAGGATGAGTTTGCAACTACTTTACTTTTGGAGAAAATTCAAAACATTCATTATTCAATAGAGCCCAATAGCAAAAATTAGGTTTTGAATGAAGAATCACATTTCTTGGTAGAATCATGCAGGATTGAAATTTTTGATGGTTTTTTACTCCTCTCAACATCCCAAACAAGTTTCTAAAAGGATGAGTTTGCAACTACTTTACTTTTGGAGAAAATTCAAAACATTCTTTATTCAACAAGGCCCAAAATATCAAAAACCAGCGGTTTGACTGAACACTCACATTTCTTGGTAGAATCGTGCAGGACAGAAATTTTTGATGTTTTTCTACTCCTCTCATGAGCCCAAACAAGACTCTAAAAGGATGAGTTTGCAACTACTTTACTTTTGGAGAAAATTCAAAACATTCATTATTCAATAGAGCCCAATAGCAAAAATCAGCGTTTTGAATGAAGAATCACATTTCTTGGTAGAATCATGCAGGATTGAAATTTTTGATGGTTTTTGACTCCTCTCAACAGTCCAAGCACGATTCTAAAAGGATGAGTTTGCAACTACTTTACTTTTGGAGAAAATTCAAAACATTCATTATACAATAGGGCCCAAAAAATCAACAACCAGTGGTTTGAATGAACACTCACATTTCTTGGTAGAATCATGCAGGATTGAAATTTTTGATCTTTTTTTACTCCACTCAACAGCCCAAACAAGTTTCTAAAAGGATGAGTTTGCAACTACTTTACTTTTGGAGAAAATTCAAAACATTCTTTATTCAATAAGGCCCAAAATATCAAAAACCAGCGGTTTAACTGAACATTCACATTTCTTGGTAGAATCGTGCAAGACTGAAATTTTTGATGTTTTTCTACTCCTCTCATGAGCCCAAACAAGACTCTAAAAGGATGAGTTTGCAACTACTTTACTTTTGGAGAAAATTCAAAACATTCATTATTCAATAGAGCCCAATAGCAAAAATTAGGTTTTGAATGAAGAATCACATTTCTTGATAGAATCATGCAGGATTGAAATTTTTGATGGTTTTTTACTCCTCTCAACAGCCCAAACAAGTTTCTAAAAGGATGAGTTTGCAACTACTTTACTTTTGGGGAAAATTCAAAACATTCCTTATTCAATAAGGCCCAAAATATCAAAAACCAGCGGTTTGACTGAACACTCACATTTCTTGGTAGAATCGTGCAGGACTGAAATTTTTGATGTTTTTCTACTCCTCTCATGAGCCCAAACAAGACTCTAAAAGGATGAGTTTGCAACTACTTTACTTTTGGAGAAAATTCAAAACATTCATTATTCAATAGAGCCCAGTAGCAAAAATTAGGTTTTGAATGAAGAATCACATTTCTTGATAGAATCATGCAGGATTGAAATTTTTGATGGTTTTTTACTCCTCTCAACAGCCCAAACAAGTTTCTAAAAGGATGAGTTTGCAACTACTTTACTTTTGGAGAAAATTCAAAACATTCTTTATTCAACAAGGCCCAAAATATCAAAAACCAGCGGTTTGACTGAACACTCACATTTCTTGGTAGAATCGTGCAGGACAGAAATTTTTGATGTTTTTCTACTCCTCTCATGAGCCCAAACAAGACTCTAAAAGAATGAGTTTGCAACTACTTTACTTTTGGAGAAAATTCAAAACATTCATTATTCAATAGAGCCCAATAGCAAAAATCAGTGTTTTGAATGAAGAATCACATTTCTTGGTAGAATCATGCAGGATTTAAATTTTTGATCTTTTTTTACTCCACTCAACAGCCCAAACAAGTTTCTAAAAGGATGAGTTTGCAACTACTTTACTTTTGGAGAAAATTCAAAACATTCATTATTCAATAGGGCCCAAAATATCAAAAACCAGCGGTTTGAATGAACACTCACATATCTTGGTAGAATCGTGCAGGACTGAAATTTTTGATCTTTTTTTACTCCATTCAACAGCCCAAACAAGTTTCTAAAAGGATGAGTTTGCAACTACTTTACTTTTGGAGAAAATTCAAAACATTCTTTATTCAATAAGGCCCAAAATATCAAAAACCAGCGGTTTGACTGAACACTCACATTTCTTGGTAGAATCGTGCAGGACTGAAATTTTTGATGTTTTTCTACTCCTCTCATGAGCCCAAACAAGACTCTAAAAGGATGAGTTTGCAACTACTTTACTTTTGGAGAAAATTCAAAACATTCATTATTCAATAGAGCCCAATAGCAAAAATTAGGTTTTGAATGAAGAATCACATTTCTTGGTAGAATCATGCAGGATTGAAATTTTTGATGTTTTTTTACTCCTCTCAACAGCCCAAACAAGTTTCTAAAAGGATGAGTTTGCAACTGCTTTACTTTTGGAGAAAATTCAAAACATTCTTTATTCAATAAGGCCCAAAATATCAAAAACCAGCGGTTTGACTGAACACTCACATTTCTTGGTAGAATCGTGCAGGACTGAAATTTTTGATGTTTTTCTACTCCTCTCATGAGCCCAAACAAGACTCTAAAAGGATGAGTTTGCAACTACTTTACTTTTGGAGAAAATTCAAAACATTCATTATTCAATAGAGCCCAATAGCAAAAATTAGGTTTTGAATGAAGAATCACATTTCTTGGTAGAATCATACAGGATTGAAATTTTTGATGGTTTTTTACTCCTCTCAACAGCCCAAACAAGTTTCTAAAAGGATGAGTTTGCAACTACTTTACTTTTGGAGAAAATTCAAAACATTCTTTATTCAACAAGGCCGAAAATATCAAAAACCAGCGGTTTGACTGAACACTCACATTTCTTGGTAGAATCGTGCAGGACAGAAATTTTTGATGTTTTTCTACTCTTCTCATGAGCCCAAACAAGACTCTAAAAGGATGAGTTTGCAACTACTTTACTTTTGGAGAAAATTCAAAACATTCATTATTCAATAGAGCCCAATAGCAAAAATCAGCGTTTTGAATGAAGAATCACATTTCTTGGTAGAATCATGCAGGATTGAAATTTTTGATGGTTTTTGACTCCTCTCAACAGTCCAAGCAAGTTTCTAAAAGGATGAGTTTGCAACTACTTTACTTTTGGAGAAAATTCAAAGCATTCATTATTCAATAGAGCCCAATAGCAAAAAGCAGTGTTTTGAATGAACAATCACATTTCTTGGTAGAATCATGCAGGATTGAAATTTTTGATCTTTTTTTACTCCACTCAACAGCCCAAACAAGTTTCTAAAAGGATGAGTTTGCAACTTCTTTACTTTTGGAGAAAATTCAAAACATTCATTATTAAATAGGGCCCAAAATATCAAAAAACAGCGGTTTGAATGAACACTCACATTTCTTGGTAGAATCGTTAAGGACTGAAATTTTTGTTGTTTTTCTACTCCGCTCATGAGCCCAAACAAGACTCTAAAAGGATGAGTTTACAACTACTTTACTTTTGGAGAAAATTCAAAACATTCATTATTCAATAGAGCCCAATAGCAAAAATCAGGTTTTGAATGAAGAATCACATTTCTTGGTAGAATCATGCAGGATTGAAATTTTTGATGGTTTTTTACTCCTCTCAACAGCCCAAACAAGTTTCTAAAAGGATGAGTTTGCAACTACTTTACTTTTGGAGAAAATTCAAAGCATTCATTATTCAATAGGGCCCAAAATATCAAAAAACAGCAGTTTGAATGAACACTCACCTTTCTTGGTAGAATCGTGCAGGACTGAATTTTTGATGTTTTTCTACTCCTCTCATGAGCCCAAACAAGACTCTAAAAGGATGAGTTTGCAACTACTTTACTTTTGGAGAAAATTCAAAACATTCATTATTCAATGGAGCCCAATAGCAAAAATTAGGTTTTGAATGAAGAATCACATTTCTTGGTAGAATCATGCAGGATTGAAATTTTTGATGGTTTTTTACTCCTCTCAACATCCCAAACAAGTTTCTAAAAGGATGAGTTTGCAACTACTTTACTTTTGGAGAAAATTCAAAACATTCTTTATTCAACAAGGCCCAAAATATCAAAAAACAGCGGTTTGACTGAACACTCACATTTCTTGGTAGAATCGTGCAGGACAGAAATTTTTGATGTTTTTCTACTCCTCTCATGAGCCCAAACAAGACTCTAAAAGGATGAGTTTGCAACTACTTTACTTTTGGAGAAAATTCAAAACATTCATTATTCAATAGAGCCCAATAGCAAAAATCAGCGTTTTGAATGAAGAATCACATTTCTTGGTAGAATCATGCAGGATTGAAATTTTTGATGGTTTTTGACTCCTCTCAACAGTCCAAGCACGATTCTAAAAGGATGAGTTTGCAACTACTTTACTTTTGGAGAAAATTCAAAACATTCATTATACAATAGGGCCCAAAAAATCAACAACCAGCGGTTTGAATGAACACTCACATTTCTTGGTAGAATCATGCAGGATTGAAATTTTTGATCTTTTTTTACTCCACTCAACAGCCCAAACAAGTTTCTAAAAGGATGAGTTTGCAACTACTTTACTTTTGGAGAAAATTCAAAACATTCTTTATTCAATAAGGCCCAAAATATCAAAAACCAGCGGTTTAACTGAACACTCACATTTCTTGGTAGAATCGTGCAAGACTGAAATTTTTGATGTTTTTCTACTCCTCTCATGAGCCCAAACAAGACTCTAAAAGGATGAGTTTGCAACTACTTTACTTTTGGAGAAAATTCAAAACATTCATTATTCAATAGAGCCCAATAGCAAAAATTAGGTTTTGAATGAAGAATCACATTTCTAGATAGAATCATGCAGGATTGAAATTTTTGATGGTTTTTTACTCCTCTCAACAGCCCAAACAAGTTTCTAAAAGGATGAGTTTGCAACTACTTTACTTTTGGGGAAAATTCAAAACATTCCTTATTCAATAAGGCCCAAAATATCAAAAACCAGCGGTTTGACTGAACACTCACATTTCTTGGTAGAATCGTGCAGGACTGAAATTTTTGATGTTTTTCTACTCCTCTCATGAGCCCAAACAAGACTCTAAAAGGATGAGTTTGCAACTACTTTACTTTTGGAGAAAATTCAAAACATTCATTATTCAATAGAGCCCAGTAGCAAAAATTAGGTTTTGAATGAAGAATCACATTTCTTGATAGAATCATGCAGGATTGAAATTTTTGATGGTTTTTTACTCCTCTCAACAGCCCAAACAAGTTTCTAAAAGGATGAGTTTGCAACTACTTTACTTTTGGAGAAAATTCAAAACATTCTTTATTCAACAAGGCCCAAAATATCAAAAACCAGCGGTTTGACTGAACACTCACATTTCTTGGTAGAATCGTGCAGGACAGAAATTTTTGATGTTTTTCTACTCCTCTCATGAGCCCAAACAAGACTCTAAAAGAATGAGTTTGCAACTACTTTACTTTTGGAGAAAATTCAAAACATTCATTATTCAATAGAGCCCAATAGCAAAAATCAGTGTTTTGAATGAAGAATCACATTTCTTGGTAGAATCATGCAGGATTTAAATTTTTGATCTTTTTTTACTCCACTCAACAGCCCAAACAAGTTTCTAAAAGGATGAGTTTGCAACTACTTTACTTTTGGAGAAAATTCAAAACATTCATTATTCAATAGGGCCCAAAATATCAAAAACCAGCGGTTTGAATGAACACTCACATATCTTGGTAGAATCGTGCAGGACTGAAATTTTTGATCTTTTTTTACTCCATTCAACAGCCCAAACAAGTTTCTAAAAGGATGAGTTTGCAACTACTTTACTTTTGGAGAAAATTCAAAACATTCTTTATTCAATAAGGCCCAAAATATCAAAAACCAGCGGTTTGACTGAACACTCACATTTCTTGGTAGAATCGTGCAGGACTGAAATTTTTGATGTTTTTCTACTCCTCTCATGAGCCCAAACAAGACTCTAAAAGGATGAGTTTGCAACTACTTTACTTTTGGAGAAAATTCAAAACATTCATTATTCAATAGAGCCCAATAGCAAAAATTAGGTTTTGAATGAAGAATCACATTTCTTGGTAGAATCATGCAGGATTGAAATTTTTGATGTTTTTTTACTCCTCTCAACAGCCCAAACAAGTTTCTAAAAGGATGAGTTTGCAACTGCTTTACTTTTGGAGAAAATTCAAAACATTCTTTATTCAATAAGGCCCAAAATATCAAAAACCAGCGGTTTGACTGAACACTCACATTTCTTGGTAGAATCGTGCAGGACTGAAATTTTTGATGTTTTTCTACTCCTCTCATGAGCCCAAACAAGACTCTAAAAGGATGAGTTTGCAACTACTTTACTTTTGGAGAAAATTCAAAACATTCATTATTCAATAGAGCCCAATAGCAAAAATTAGGTTTTGAATGAAGAATCACATTTCTTGGTAGAATCATACAGGATTGAAATTTTTGATGGTTTTTTACTCCTCTCAACAGCCCAAACAAGTTTCTAAAAGGATGAGTTTGCAACTACTTTACTTTTGGAGAAAATTCAAAACATTCTTTATTCAACAAGGCCGAAAATATCAAAAACCAGCGGTTTGACTGAACACTCACATTTCTTGGTAGAATCGTGCAGGACAGAAATTTTTGATGTTTTTCTACTCTTCTCATGAGCCCAAACAAGACTCTAAAAGGATGAGTTTGCAACTACTTTACTTTTGGAGAAAATTCAAAACATTCATTATTCAATAGAGCCCAATAGCAAAAATCAGCGTTTTGAATGAAGAATCACATTTCTTGGTAGAATCATGCAGGATTGAAATTTTTGATGGTTTTTGACTCCTCTCAACAGTCCAAGCAAGTTTCTAAAAGGATGAGTTTGCAACTACTTTACTTTTGGAGAAAATTCAAAGCATTCATTATTCAATAGGGCCCAAAATATCAAAAACCAGCGGTTTGAATGAACACTCAAATTTCTTGGTAGAATCATGCAGGATTGAAATTTTTGATCTTTTTTTACTCCACTCAACAGCCCAAACAAGTTTCTAAAAGGATGAGTTTGCAACTACTTTACTTTTGGAGAAAATTCAAAACATTCATTATTCAATAGGGCCCAAAATATCAAAAACCAGCTGTTTGAATGAACACTCACATTTCTTGGTAGAATCGTGCAGGACTGAAATTTTTGATGTTTTTCTACTCCTTTCATAAGCCCAAACAAGACTCTAAAAGGATGAGTTTGCAACTACTTTACTTTTGGAGAAAATTCAAAACATTCATTATTCAATAGAGCCCAATAGCAAAAATCAGCGTTTTGAATGAACAATCACATTTCTTGGTAGAATCATGCAGGATTGAAATTTTTGATGTTTTTTTACTACTCTCAACAGCCCAAACAAGTTTCTAAAAGGATGAGTTTGCAAATACTTTACTTTTGGAGAAAATTCAAAACATTCATTATTCAATAAAGCCCAATAGCAAAAAGCAGTGTTTTGAATGAACAATCACATTTCTTGGTAGAATCATGCAGGATTGAAATTTTTGATGTTTTTTTACTACTCTCAACAGCCCAAACAAGTTTCTAAAAGGATGAGTTTGCAACTACTTTACTTTTGGAGAATATTCAAAACATTCATTATTCAATAGGGCCCAAAATATCAAAAACCAGCGGTTTGAATGAACACTCACATTTCTTGGTAGAATCGTGCAGGACTGAAATTTTTGATGTTTTTCTACTCCTCTCATGAGCCCAAACAAGACTCTAAAAGGTTGAGTTTGCAACTACTTTACTTTTGGAGAAAATTCAAAACATTCATTATTCAATAGAGCCCAATAGCAAAAATCAGCGTTTTGAATGAAGAATCACATTTCTTGGCAGAAACATGCAGGATTGAAATTTTTGATGGTTTTTGACTCCTCTCATCAGTCCAAGCAAGATTCTAAAAGGATGAGTTTGCAACTACTTTACTTTTGGAGAAAATTCAAAACATTCATTATTCAATAGAGCCCAATAGCAAAAATCAGGTTTTGAATGAAGAATCACATTTCTTGGTAGAATCATGCAGGATTGAAATTTTTGATGGTTTTTTACTCCTCTCAACAGCCCAAACAAGTTTCTGAAAGGATGAGTTTGCAACTACTTTACATTTGGAGAAAACTCAAAACATTCATTATTCAATAGGGCCCAAAATATCAAAAACCAGCGGTTTGAATGAACACTCACATTTCTTGGTAGAATCGTGCAGGACTGAAATTTTTGATGTTTTTCTACTCCTCTCATAAGCCCAAACAAGACTCTAAAAGGATGAGTTTGCAACTACTTTACTTTTGGAGAAAATTCAAAACGTTCATTATTCAATAGAGCCCAATAGCAAAAATTAGGTTTTGAATGAAGAATCACATTTCTTGGTAGAATCATGCAGGATTGAAATTTTTGATGGTTTTTTACTCCTCTCAACAGCCCAAACAAGTTTCTAAAAGGATGAGTTTGCAACTACTTTACTTTTGGAGAAAATTCAAAACATTCTTTATTCAATAAGGCCCAAAATATCAAAAACCAGCGGTTTGACTGAACACTCACATTTCTTGGTAGAATCATGCAGGACTGAAATTTTTGATGTTTTTCTACTCCTCTCATGAGCCCAAACAAGACTCTAAAAGGATGAGTTTGCAACTACTTTACTTTTGGAGAAAATTCAAAACATTCATTATTCAATAGAGCCCAATAGCAAAAATTAGGTTTTGAATGAAGAATCACATTTCTTGGTAGAATCATGCAGGATTGAAATTTTTTATGGTTTTTTACTCCACTCAACAGCCCAAACAAGTTTCTAAAAGGATGAGTTTGCAACTACTTTACTTTTGGAGAAAATTCAAAACATTCTTTATTCAACAAGGCCCAAAATATCAAAAGCCAGCGGTTTGACTGAACACTCACATTTCTTGGTAGAATCGTGCAGGACAGAAATTTTTGATGTTTTTCTACTCCTCTCATGAGCCCAAACAAGACTCTAAAAGGATGAGTTTGCAACTACTTTACTTTTGGAGAAAATTCAAAACATTCATTATTCAATAGAGCCCAATAGCAAAAATCAGCGTTTTGAATGAAGAATCACATTTCTTGGTAGAATCATGCAGGATTGAAATTTTTGATGGTTTTTGACTCCTCTCAACAGTCCAAGCAAGATTCTAAAAGGATGAGTTTGCAACTACTTTACTTTTGGAGAAAATTCAAAACATTCATTATACAATAGGGCCCAAAATATCAACAACCAGCGGTTTGAATGAACACTCACATGTCTTGGTAGAATCATGCAGGATTGAAATTTTTGATCTTTTTTTACTCCACTCAACAGCCCAAACAAGTTTCTAAAAGGATGAGTTTGCAACTACTTTACTTTTGGAGAAAATTCAAAACATTCTTTATTCAATAAGGCCCAAAATATCAAAAACCAGCGGTTTGACTGAACACCCACATTTCTTGGTAGAATCGTGCAGGACTGAAATTTTTGATGTTTTTCTACTCCTCTCATGAGCCCAAACAAGACTCTAAAAGGATGAGTTTGCAACTACTTTACTTTTGGAGAAAATTCAAAACATTCATTATTCAATAGAGCCCAATAGCAAAAATTAGGTTTTGAATGAAGAATCACATTTCTTGGTAGAATCATGCAGGATTGAAATTTTTGATGGTTTTTTACTCCTCTCAACAGCCCAAACAAGTTTCTAAAAGGATGAGTTTGCAACTACTTTACATTTGGAGAAAATTCAAAACATTCATTATTCAATAGGGCCCAAAATATCAAAAACCAGCGGTTTGAATGAACACTCACATTTCTTGGTAGAATCGTGCAGGACTGAAATTTTTGATGTTTTTCTACTCCTCTCATGAGCCCAAACAAGACTCTAAAAGGATGAGTTTGCAACTACTTTACTTTTGGAGAAAATTCAAAACGTTCATTATTCAATAGAGCCCAATAGCAAAAATTAGGTTTTGAATGAAGAATCACATTTCTTGGTAGAATCATGCAGGATTGAAATTTTTTATGGTTTTTTACTCCACTCAACAGCCCAAACAAGTTTCTAAAAGGATGAGTTTGCAACTACTTTACTTTTGGAGAAAATTCAAAACATTCTTTATTCAACAAGGCCCAAAATATCAAAAGCCAGCGGTTTGACTGAACACTCACATTTCTTGGTAGAATCGTGCAGGACAGAAATTTTTGATGTTTTTCTACTACTCTCATGAGCCCAAACAAGTCTCTAAAAGTATGAGTTTGCAACTACTTTACTTTTGGAGAAAATTCAAAACATTCATTATTCAATAGAGCCCAATAGCAAAAATCAGCGTTTTGAATGAAGAATCACATTTCTTGGTAGAATCATGCAGGATTGAAATTTTTGATGGTTTTTGACTCCTCTCAACAGTCCAAGCAAGATTCTAAAAGGATGAGTTTGCAACTACTTTACTTTTGGAGAAAATTCAAAACATTCATTATACAATAGGGCCCAAAATATCAACAACCAGCGGTTTGAATGAACACTCACATTTCTTGGTAGAATCATGCAGGATTGAAATTTTTGATGTTTTTTTACTCCTCTCAACAGCCCAAACAAGTTTCTAAAAGGATGAGTTTGCAACTACTTTACTTTTGGAGAAAATTCAAAACATTCTTTATTCAATAAGGCCCAAAATATCAAAAACCAGCGGTTTGACTGAACACTCACATTTCTTGGTAGAATCGTGCAAGACTGAAATTTTTGATGTTTTTCTACTCCTCTCATGAGCCCAAACAAGACTCTAAAAGGATGAGTTTGCAACTACTTTACTTTTGGAGAAAATTCAAAACATTCATTATTCAATAGAGCCCAATAGCAAAAATTAGGTTTTGAATGAAGAATCACATTTCTTGGTAGAATCATGCAGGATTGAAATTTTTGATGTTTTTTTACTCCTCTCAACAGTCCAAACAAGTTTCTAAAAGGATGAGTTTGCAACTACTTTACTTTTGGAGAAAATTCAAAGCATTCATTATTCAATAGGGCCCAAAATATCAAAAACCAGCGGGTTGAATGAACACTCACATTTCTTGGTAGAATCATGCAGGATTGAAATTTTTGATCTTTTTTTACTCCACTCAACAGCCCAAACAAGTTTCTAAAAGGATGAGTTTGCAACTACTTTACTTTTGGAGAAAATTCAAAACATTCATTATTCAATAGGGCCCAAAATATCAAAAACCAGCTGTTTGAATGAACACTCACATTTCTTGGTAGAATCGTGCAGGACTGAAATTTTTGATGTTTTTCTACTCCTTTCATAAGCCCAAACAAGACTCTAAAAGGATGAGTTTGCAACTACTTTACTTTTGGAGAAAATTCAAAACATTCATTATTCAATAGAGCCCAATAGCAAAAATCAGCGTTTTGAATGAACAATCACATTTCTTGGTAGAATCATGCAGGATTGAAATTTTTGATGTTTTTTTACTACACTCAACAGCCCAAACAAGTTTCTAAAAGGATGAGTTTGCAAATACTTTACTTATGGAGAAAATTCAAAACATTCAATATTCAATAGAGCCCAATAGCAAAAAGCAGTGTTTTGAATGAACAATCACATTTCTTGGTAGAATCATGCAGGATTGAAATTTTTGATGTTTTTTTACTACTCTCAACAGCCCAAACAAGTTTCTAAAAGGATGAGTTTGCAACTACTTTACTTTTGGAGAATATTCAAAACATTCATTATTCAATAGGGCCCAAAATATCAAAAACCAGCGGTTTGAATGAACACTCACATTTCTTGGTAGAATCGTGCAGGACTGAAATTTTTGATGTTTTTCTACTCCTCTCATGAGCCCAAACAAGACTCTAAAAGGTTGAGTTTGCAACTACTTTACTTTTGGAGAAAATTCAAAACATTCATTATTCAATAGAGCCCAATAGCAAAAATCAGCGTTTTGAATGAAGAATCACATTTCTTGGCAGAAACATGCAGGATTGAAATTTTTGATGGTTTTTGACTCCTCTCAACTGTCCAAGCAAGATTCTAAAAGGATGAGTTTGCAACTACTTTACTTTTGGAGAAAATTCAAAACATTCATTATTCAATAGAGCCCAATAGCAAAAATCAGGTTTTGAATGAAGAATCACATTTCTTGGTAGAATCATGCAGGATTGAAATTTTTGATGGTTTTTTACTCCTCTCAACAGCCCAAACAAGTTTCTAAAAGGATGAGTTTGCAACTACTTTACTTTTGGAGAAAATTCAAAACATTCTTTATTCAATAAGGCCCAAAATATCAAAAACCAGCGGTTTGACTGAACACTCACATTTCTTGGTAGAATCATGCAGGATTGAAATTTTTGATGTTTTTCTACTCCTCTCATGAGCCCAAACAAGACTCTAAAAGGATGAGTTTGCAACTACTTTACTTTTGGAGAAAATTTAAAACATTCATTATTCAATAGAGCCCAATAGCAAAAATTAGGTTTTGAATGAAGAATCACATTTCTTGGTAGAATCATGCAGGATTGAAATTTTTTATGGTTTTTTACTCCACTCAACAGCCCAAACAAGTTTCTAAAAGGATGAGTTTGCAACTACTTTACTTTTGGAGAAAATTCAAAACATTCTTTATTCAACAAGGCCCAAAATATCAAAAGCCAGCGGTTTGACTGAACACTCACATTTCTTGGTAGAATCGTGCAGGACAGAAATTTTTGATGTTTTTCTACTACTCTCATGAGCCCAAACAAGTCTCTAAAAGTATGAGTTTGCAACTACTTTACTTTTGGAGAAAATTCAAAACATTCATTATTCAATAGAGCCCAATAGCAAAAATCAGCGTTTTGAATGAAGAATCACATTTCTTGGTAGAATCATGCAGGATTGAAATTTTTGATGGTTTTTGACTCCTCTCAACAGTCCAAGCAAGATTCTAAAAGGATGAGTTTGCAACTACTTTACTTTTGGAGAAAATTCAAAACATTCATTATACAATAGGGCCCAAAATATCAACAACCAGCGGTTTGAATGAACACTCACATGTCTTGGTAGAATCATGCAGGATTGAAATTTTTGATCTTTTTTTACTCCACTCAACAGCCCAAACAAGTTTCTAAAAGGATGAGTTTGCAACTACTTTACTTTTGGAGAAAATTCAAAACATTCTTTATTCAATAAGGCCCAAAATATCAAAAACCAGCGGTTTGACTGAACACTCACATTTCTTGGTAGAATCGTGCAGGACTGAAATTTTTGATGTTTTTCTACTCCTCTCATGAGCCCAAACAAGACTCTAAAAAGATGAGTTTGCAACTACTTTACTTTTGGAGAAAATTCAAAACATTCATTATTCAATAGAGCCCAATAGCAAAAATTAGGTTTTGAATGAAGAATCACATTTCTTGGTAGAATCATGCAGGATTGAAATTTTTGATGGTTTTTTACTCCTCTCAACAGCCCAAACAAGTTTCTAAAAGAAGGAGTTTGCAACTACTTTACATTTGGAGAAAATTCAAAACATTCATTATTCAATAGGGCCCAAAATATCAAAAACCAGCGGTTTGAATGAACACTCACATTTCTTGGTAGAATCGTGCAGGACTGAAATTTTTGATGTTTTTCTACTCCTCTCATGAGCCCAAACAAGACACTAAAAGGATGAGTTTGCAACTACTTTACTTTTGGAGAAAATTCAAAACGTTCATTATTCAATAGAGCCCAATAGCAAAAATTAGGTTTTGAATGAAGAATCACATTTCTTGGTAGAATCATGCAGGATTGAAATTTTTGATGGTTTTTTACTCCTCTCAACAGCCCAAACAAGTTTCTAAAAGGATGAGTTTGCAACTACTTTACTTTTGGAGAAAATTCAAAACATTCTTTATTCAATAAGGCCCAAAATATCAAAAACCAGCGGTTTGACTGAACACTCACATTTCTTGGTAGAATCATGCAGGACTGAAATTTTTGATGTTTTCTACTCCTCTCATGAGCCCAAACAAGACTCTAAAAGGATGAGTTTGCAACTACTTTACTTTTGGAGAAAATTTAAAACATTCATTATTCAATAGAGCCCAATAGCAAAAATTAGGTTTTGAATGAAGAATCACATTTCTTGGTAGAATCATGCAGGATTGAAATTTTTTATGGTTTTTTACTCCACTCAACAGCCCAAACAAGTTTCTAAAAGGATGAGTTTGCAACTACTTTACTTTTGGAGAAAATTCAAAACATTCTTTATTCAACAAGGCCCAAAATATCAAAAGCCAGCGGTTTGACTGAACACTCACATTTCTTGGTAGAATCGTGCAGGACAGAAATTTTTGATGTTTTTCTACTACTCTCATGAGCCCAAACAAGTCTCTAAAAGTATGAGTTTGCAACTACTTTACTTTTGGAGAAAATTCAAAACATTCATTATTCAATAGAGCCCAATAGCAAAAATCAGCGTTTTGAATGAAGAATCACATTTCTTGGTAGAATCATGCAGGATTGAAATTTTTGATGGTTTTTGACTCCTCTCAACAGTCCAAGCAAGATTCTAAAAGGATGAGTTTGCAACTACTTTACTTTTGGAGAAAATTCAAAACATTCATTATACAATAGGGCCCAAAATATCAACAACCAGCGGTTTGAATGAACACTCACATTTCTTGGTAGAATCATGCAGGATTGAAATTTTTGATCTTTTTTTACTCCACTCAACAGCCCAAACAAGTTTCTAAAAGGATGAGTTTGCAACTACTTTACTTTTGGAGAAAATTCAAAACATTCTTTATTCAATAAGGCCCAAAATATCAAAAACCAACGGTTTGACTGAACACTCACATTTCTTGGTAGAATCGTGCAGGACTGAAATTTTTGATGTTTTTCTACTCCTCTCATGAGCCCAAACAAGACTCTAAAAGGATGAGTTTGCAACTACTTTACTTTTGGAGAAAATTCAAAACATTCATTATTCAATAGAGCCCAATAGCAAAAATTAGGTTTTGAATGAAGAATCACATTTCTTGGTAGAATCATGCAGGATTGAAATTTTTGATGGTTTTTTACTCCTCTCAACAGCCCAAACAAGTTTCTAAAAGGATTAGTTTGCAACTACTTTACTTTTGGAGAAAATTCAAAACATTCATTTTTCAATAGGGCCCAAAATATCAAAAACCAGCGGTTTGAATAAACACTCACATTTCTTGGTAGAATCGTGCAGGACTGAAATTTTTGATGTTTTTCTACTCCTCTCATGAGCCCAAACAAGACTCTAAAAGGATGAGTTTGCAACTACTTTACTTTTGGAGAAAAATCAAAACATTCATTATTCAATAGAGCCCAATAGCAAAAATCAGGTTTTGAATGAAGAATCACATTTCTTGGTAGAATCATGCAGGATTGAAATTTTTGATGTTTTTTTACTCCTCTCAACAGCCCAAACAAGTTTCTAAAAGGATGAGTTTGCAACTACTTTACATTTGTAGAAAATTCAAAACATTCATTATTCAATAGGGCCCAAAATATCAAAAATCAGCGGTTTGAATGAACACTCACATTTCTTGGTAGAATCGTGCAGGACTGAAATTTTTGATGTTTTTCTACTCCTCTCATGAGCCCAAACAAGACTTTAAAAGGATGACTTTGCAACTGCTATACTTTTGGAGAAAATTCAAAACATTCATTATTCAATATAGCTCAATAGCAAAAATCAGTGTTTTGAATGAACAATCACATTTCTTGGTAGAATCATGCAGGATTGAAATTTTTGATGTTTTTTTACTCCTCTCAACAGCCCAAACAAGTTTCTAAAAGGATGAGTTTGCAACTACTTTACTTTTGGAGAAAATTCAAAGCATTCATTATTCAATAGGGCCCAAAATATCAAAAACCAGCGGTTTGAATGAACACTCACATTTCTTGGTAGAATCGTGCAGGACTGAAATTTTTGATGTTTTTCTACTCCTCTCATGAGCCCAAACAAGACTCTAAAAGGATGAGTTTGCAACTACTTTACTTTTGGAGAAAATTCAAAACATTCATTATTCAATAGAGCCCAATAGCAAAAATCAGCGTTTTGAATGAACAATCACATTTCTTGGTAGAATCATGCAGGATTGAAATTTTTGATGTTTTTTACTCCTCTCAACAGCCCAAACAAGTTTCTAAAAGGATGAGTTTGCAACTACTTTACTTTTGGAGAAAATTCAAAACATTCATTATTCAATAGAGCCCAATAGCAAAAAGCAGTGTTTTGAATGAACAATCACATTTCTTGGTAGAATCATGCAGGATTGAAATTTTTGATCTTTTTTTACTCCACTCAACAGCCCAAACAAGTTTCTAAAAGGATGAGTTTGCAACTACTTTACTTTTGGAGAAAATTCAAAACATTCATTATTCAATAGGGCTCAAAATATCAAAAACCAGCGGTTTGAATAAACACTCACATTTCTTGGTAGAATCATGCAGGACTGAAATTTTTGATGTTTTTCTACTCCTCTCATGAGCCCAAACAAGACTCTAAAAGGATGAGTTTGCAACTACTTTACTTTTGGAGAAAATTCAAAACATTCATTATTCAATAGAGCCCAATAGCAAAAATCAGCGGTTTGAATGAACAATCACATTTCTTGGTAGAATCATGCAGGATTGAAATTTTTGATGGTTTTTTACTCCTCTCAACAGCCCAAACAAGTTTCTAAAAGGATGAGTTTGCAACTACTTTACTTTTGGAGAAAATTCAAAACATTCATTATTCAATAGAGCCCAATAGCAAAAATCAGGTTTTGAATGAAGAATCACATTTCTTGGTAGAATCATGCAGGATTGAAATTTTTGATGGTTTTTTACTCCTCTCAACAGCCCAAACAAGTTTCTAAAAGGATGAGTTTGCAACTACTTTACTTTTGGAGAAAATTCAAAGCATTCATTATTCAATAGGGCCCAAAATATCAAAAACCAGCGGTTTGAATGAACACTCACCTTTCTTGGTAGAATCGTGCAGGACTGAAATTGTTAATGTTTTTCTACTCCTCTCATGAGCCCAAACAAGACTCTAAAAGTATGAGTTTGCAACTACTTTACTTTTGGAGAAAATTCAAAACATTCATTATTCAATAGAGCCCAATAGCAAAAATCAGCGTTTTGAATGAAGAATCACATTTCTTGGTAGAATCATGCAGGATTGAAATTTTTGATGGTTTTTGACTCCTCTCAACAGTCCAAGCAAGATTCTAAAAGGATGAGTTTGCAACTACTTTACTTTTGGAGAAAATTCAAAACATTCATTATAGAATAGGGCCCAAAATATCAACAATCAGCGGTTTGAATGAACACTCACATTTCTTGGTAGAATCATGCAGGATTGAAATTTTTGATATTTTTTTACTCCACTCAACAGCCCAAACAAGTTTCTAAAAGGATGAGTTTGCAACTACTTTACTTTTGGAGAAAATTCAAAACATTCTTTATTCAATAAGGCCCAAAATATCAAAAACCAGCGGTTTGACTGAACACTCACATTTCTTGGTAGAATCGTGCAGGACTGAAATTTTTGATGTTTTTCTACTCCTCTCATGAGCCCAAACAAGACTCTAAAAGGATGAGTTTGCAACTACTTTACTTTTGGAGAAAATTCAAAACATTCATTATTCAATAGAGCCCAATAGCAAAAATTAGGTTTTGAATGAAGAATCACATTTCTTGGTAGAATCATGCAGGATTGAAATTTTTGATGGTTTTTTACTCCTCTCAACAGCCCAAACAAGTTTCTAAAAGGATGAGTTTGCAACTACTTTACTTTTGGAGAAAATTCAAAACATTCATTATTCAATAGGGCCCAAAATATCAAAAACCAGCGGTTTGAATAAACACTCACATTTCTTGGTAGAATCGTGCAGGACTGAAATTTTTGATGTTTTTCTACTCCTCTCATGAGCCCAAACAAGACTCTAAAAGGATGAGTTTGCAACTACTTTACTTTTGGAGAAAAATCAAAACATTCATTATTCAATAGAGCCCAATAGCAAAAATCAGGTTTTGAATGAAGAATCACATTTCTTGGTAGAATCATGCAGGATTGAAATTTTTGATTTTTTTTTTACTCCTCTCAACAGCCCAAACAAGTTTCTAAAAGGATGAGTTTGCAACTACTTTACATTTGGAGAAAATTCAAAACATTCATTATTCAATAGGGCCCAAAATATCAAAAACCAGCGGTTTGAATGAACACTCACATTTCTTGGTAGAATCGTGCAGGACTGAAATTTTTGATGTTTTTCTACTCCTCTCATGAGCCCAAACAAGACTTTAAAAGGATGACTTTGCAACTGCTTTACTTTTGGAGAAAATTCAAAACATTCATTATTCAATATAGCCCAATAGCAAAAATCAGCGTTTTGAATGAACAATTACATTTCTTGGTAGAATCATGCAGGATTGAAATTTTTGATGTTTTTTTACTCCTCTCAACAGCCCAAACAAGTTTCTAAAAGGATGAGTTTGCAACTACTTTACTTTTGGAGAAAATTCAAAGCATTCATTATTCAATAGGGCCCAAAATATCAAAAAACAGCGGTTTGAATGAACACTCACATTTCATTTTTAGAATCATGCAGGACTGAAATTTTTGATGTTTTTCTACTCCTCTCATGAGCCCAAACAAGACTCTAAAAGGATGAGTTTGCAACTACTTTACTTTTGGAGAAAATTCAAAACATTCATTATTCAATAGAGCCCAATAGCAAAAATCAGCATTTTGAATGAACAATCACATTTCTTGGTAGAATCATGCAGGATTGAAATTTTTGATGTTTTTTTACTCCTCTCAACAGCCCAAACAATTTTCTAAAAGGATGAGTTTGCAACTACTTTACTTTTGGAGAAAATTCAAAACATTCATTATTCAATAGAGCCCAATAGCAAAAAGCAGTGTTTTGAATGAACAATCACATTTCTTGGTAGAATCATGCAGGATTGAAATTTTTGATGTTTTTTTACTCCTCTCAACAGCCCAAACAAGTTTCTAAAAGGATGAGTTTGCAACTACTTTACTTTTGGAGAAAATTCAAAACATTCTTTATTCAACAAGGCCGAAAATATCAAAAACCAGCGGTTTGACTGAACACTCACATTTCTTGGTAGAATCGTGCAGGACAGAAATTTTTGATGTTTTTCTACTCTTCTCATGAGCCCAAACAAGACTCTAAAAGGATGAGTTTGCAACTACTTTACTTTTGGAGAAAATTCAAAACATTCATTATTCAATAGAGCCCAATAGCAAAAATCAGCGTTTTGAATGAAGAATCACATTTCTTGGTAGAATCATGCAGGATTGAAATTTTTGATGGTTTTTGACTCCTCTCAACAGTCCAAGCAAGTTTCTAAAAGGATGAGTTTGCAACTACTTTACTTTTGGAGAAAATTCAAAGCATTCATTATTCAATAGGGCCCAAAATATCAAAAACCAGCGGTTTGAATGAACACTCAAATTTCTTGGTAGAATCATGCAGGATTGAAATTTTTGATCTTTTTTTACTCCACTCAACAGCCCAAACAAGTTTCTAAAAGGATGAGTTTGCAACTACTTTACTTTTGGAGAAAATTCAAAACATTCACTATTCAATAGGGCCCAAAATATCAAAAACCAGCTGTTTGAATGAACACTCACATTTCTTGGTAGAATCGTGCAGGACTGAAATTTTTGATGTTTTTCTACTCCTTTCATAAGCCCAAACAAGACTCTAAAAGGATGAGTTTGCAACTACTTTACTTTTGGAGAAAATTCAAAACATTCATTATTCAATAGAGCCCAATAGCAAAAATCAGCGTTTTGAATGAACAATCACATTTCTTGGTAGAATCATGCAGGATTGAAATTTTTGATGTTTTTTTACTACTCTCAACAGCCCAAACAAGTTTCTAAAAGGATAAGTTTGCAAATACTTTACTTTTGGAGAAAATTCAAAACATTCATTATTCAATAAAGCCCAATAGCAAAAAGCAGTGTTTTGAATGAACAATCACATTTCTTGGTAGAATCATGCAGGATTGAAATTTTTGATGTTTTTTTACTACTCTCAACAGCCCAAACAAGTTTCTAAAAGGATGAGATTGCAACTACTTTACTTTTGGAGAATATTCAAAACATTCATTATTCAATAGGGCCCAAAATATCAAAAACCAGCGGTTTGAATGAACACTCACATTTCTTGGTAGAATCGTGCAGGACTGAAATTTTTGATGTTTTTCTACTCCTCTCATGAGCCCAAACAAGACTCTAAAAGGTTGAGTTTGCAACTACTTTACTTTTGGAGAAAATTCAAAACATTCATTATTCAATAGAGCCCAATAGCAAAAATCAGCGTTTTGAATGAAGAATCACATTTCTTGGCAGAAACATGCAGGATTGAAATTTTTGATGGTTTTTGACTCCTCTCATCAGTCCAAGCAAGATTCTAAAAGGATGAGTTTGCAACTACTTTACTTTTGGAGAAAATTCAAAACATTCATTATTCAATAGAGCCCAATAGCAAAAATCAGGTTTTGAATGAAGAATCACATTTCTTGGTAGAATCATGCAGGATTGAAATTTTTGATGGTTTTTTACTCCTCTCAACAGCCCAAACAAGTTTCTGAAAGGATGAGTTTGCAACTACTTTACATTTGGAGAAAACTCAAAACATTCATTATTCAATAGGGCCCAAAATATCAAAAACCAGCGGTTTGAATGAACACTCACATTTCTTGGTAGAATCGTGCAGGACTGAAATTTTTGATGTTTTTCTACTCCTCTCATAAGCCCAAACAAGACTCTAAAAGGATGAGTTTGCAACTACTTTACTTTTGGAGAAAATTCAAAACGTTCATTATTCAATAGAGCCCAATAGCAAAAATTAGGTTTTGAATGAAGAATCACATTTCTTGGTAGAATCATGCAGGATTGAAATTTTTTATGGTTTTTTACTCCACTCAACAGCCCAAACAAGTTTCTAAAAGGATGAGTTTGCAACTACTTTACTTTTGGAGAAAATTCAAAACATTCTTTATTCAACAAGGCCCAAAATATCAAAAGCCAGCGGTTTGACTGAACACTCACATTTCTTGGTAGAATCGTGCAGGACAGAAATTTTTGATGTTTTTCTACTCCTCTCATGAGCCCAAACAAGACTCTAAAAGGATGAGTTTGCAACTACTTTACTTTTGGAGAAAATTCAAAACATTCATTATTCAATAGAGCCCAATAGCAAAAATCAGCGTTTTGAATGAAGAATCACATTTCTTGGTAGAATCATGCAGGATTGAAATTTTTGATGGTTTTTGACTCCTCTCAACAGTCCAAGCAAGATTCTAAAAGGATGAGTTTGCAACTACTTTACTTTTGGAGAAAATTCAAAACATTCATTATACAATAGGGCCCAAAATATCAACAACCAGCGGTTTGAATGAACACTCACATGTCTTGGTAGAATCATGCAGGATTGAAATTTTTGATCTTTTTTTACTCCACTCAACAGCCCAAACAAGTTTCTAAAAGGATGAGTTTGCAACTACTTTACTTTTGGAGAAAATTCAAAACATTCTTTATTCAATAAGGCCCAAAATATCAAAAACCAGCGGTTTGACTGAACACTCACATTTCTTGGTAGAATCGTGCAGGACTGAAATTTTTGATGTTTTTCTACTCCTCTCATGAGCCCAAACAAGACTCTAAAAGGATGAGTTTGCAACTACTTTACTTTTGGAGAAAATTCAAAACATTCATTATTCAATAGAGCCCAATAGCAAAAATTAGGTTTTGAATGAAGAATCACATTTCTTGGTAGAATCATGCAGGATTGAAATTTTTGATGGTTTTTTACTCCTCTCAACAGCCCAAACAAGTTTCTAAAAGGATGAGTTTGCAACTACTTTACATTTGGAGAAAATTCAAAACATTCATTATTCAATAGGGCCCAAAATATCAAAAACCAGCGGTTTGAATGAACACTCACATTTCTTGGTAGAATCGTGCAGGACTGAAATTTTTGATGTTTTTCTACTCCTCTCATGAGCCCAAACAAGACTCTAAAAGGATGAGTTTGCAACTACTTTACTTTTGGAGAAAATTCAAAACGTTCATTATTCAATGGAGCCCAATAGCAAAAATTAGGTTTTGAATGAAGAATCACATTTCTTGGTAGAATCATGCAGGATTGAAATTTTTGATGGTTTTTTACTCCTCTCAACAGCCCAAACAAGTTTCTAAAAGGATGAGTTTGCAACTACTTTACTTTTGGAGAAAATTCAAAACATTCTTTATTCAATAAGGCCCAAAATATCAAAAACCAGCGGTTTGACTGAACACTCACATTTCTTGGTAGAATCATGCAGGACTGAAATTTTTGATGTTTTTCTACTCCTCTCATGAGCCCAAACAAGACTCTAAAAGGATGAGTTTGCAACTACTTTACTTTTGGAGAAAATTTAAAACATTCATTATTCAATAGAGCCCAATAGCAAAAATTAGGTTTTGAATGAAGAATCACATTTCTTGGTAGAATCATGCAGGATTGAAATTTTTTATGGTTTTTTACTCCACTCAACAGCCCAAACAAGTTTCTAAAAGGATGAGTTTGCAACTACTTTACTTTTGGAGAAAATTCAAAACATTCTTTATTCAACAAGGCCCAAAATATCAAAAGCCAGCGGTTTGACTGAACACTCACATTTCTTGGTAGAATCGTGCAGGACAGAAATTTTTGATGTTTTTCTACTACTCTCATGAGCCCAAACAAGTCTCTAAAAGTATGAGTTTGCAACTACTTTACTTTTGGAGAAAATTCAAAACATTCATTATTCAATAGAGCCCAATAGCAAAAATCAGCGTTTTGAATGAAGAATCACATTTCTTGGTAGAATCATGCAGGATTGAAATTTTTGATGGTTTTTGACTCCTCTCAACAGTCCAAGCAAGATTCTAAAAGGATGAGTTTGCAACTACTTTACTTTTGGAGAAAATTCAAAACATTCATTATACAATAGGGCCCAAAATATCAACAGCCAGCGGTTTGAATGAACACTCACATTTCTTGGTAGAATCATGCAGGATTGAAATTTTTGATGTTTTTTTACTCCTCTCAACAGCCCAAACAAGTTTCTAAAAGGATGAGTTTGCAACTACTTTACTTTTGGAGAAAATTCAAAACATTCTTTATTCAATAAGGCCCAAAATATCAAAAACCAGCGGTTTGACTGAACACTCACATTTCTTGGTAGAATCGTGCAGGACTGAAATTTTTGATGTTTTTCTACTCCTCTCATGAGCCCAAACAAGACTCTAAAAGGATGAGTTTGCAACTACTTTACTTTTGGAGAAAATTCAAAACATTCATTATTCAATAGAGCCCAATAGCAAAAATTAGGTTTTGAATGAAGAATCACATTTCTTGGTAGAATCATGCAGGATTGAAATTTTTGATGTTTTTTTACTCCTCTCAACAGTCCAAACAAGTTTCTAAAAGGATGAGTTTGCAACTACTTTACTTTTGGAGAAAATTCAAAGCATTCATTATTCAATAGGGCCCAAAATATCAAAAACCAGCTGTTTGAATGAACACTCACATTTCTTGGTAGAATCGTGCAGGACTGAAATTTTTGATGTTTTTCTACTCCTTTCATAAGCCCAAACAAGACTCTAAAAGGATGAGTTTGCAACTACTTTACTTTTGGAGAAAATTCAAAACATTCATTATTCAATAGAGCCCAATAGCAAAAATCAGCGTTTTGAATGAACAATCACATTTCTTGGTAGAATCATGCAGGATTGAAATTTTTGATGTTTTTTTTACTACACTCAACAGCCCAAACAAGTTTCTAAAAGGATGAGTTTGCAAATACTTTACTTATGGAGAAAATTCAAAACATTCAATATTCAATAGAGCCCAATAGCAAAAAGCAGTGTTTTGAATGAACAATCACATTTCTTGGTAGAATCATGCAGGATTGAAATTTTTGATGTTTTTTTACTACTCTCAACAGCCCAAACAAGTTTCTAAAAGGATGAGTTTGCAACTACTTTACTTTTGGAGAATATTCAAAACATTCATTATTCAATAGGGCCCAAAATATCAAAAACCAGCGGTTTGAATGAACACTCACATTTCTTGGTAGAATCGTGCAGGACTGAAATTTTTGATGTTTTTCTACTCCTCTCATGAGCCCAAACAAGACTCTAAAAGGTTGAGTTTGCAACTACTTTACTTTTGGAGAAAATTCAAAACATTCATTATTCAATAGAGCCCAATAGCAAAAATCAGCGTTTTGAATGAAGAATCACATTTCTTGGCAGAAACATGCAGGATTGAAATTTTTGATGGTTTTTGACTCCTCTCAACTGTCCAAGCAAGATTCTAAAAGGATGAGTTTGCAACTACTTTACTTTTGGAGAAAATTCAAAACATTCATTATTCAATAGAGCCCAATAGCAAAAATCAGGTTTTGAATGAAGAATCACATTTCTTGGTAGAATCATGCAGGATTGAAATTTTTGATGGTTTTTTACTCCTCTCAACAGCCCAAACAAGTTTCTAACAGGATGAGTTTGCAACTACTTTACATTTGGAGAAAATTCAAAACATTCATTATTCAATAGGGCCCAAAATATCAAAAACCAGCGGTTTGAATGAACACTCACATTTCTTGGTAGAATCGTGCAGGACTGAAATTTTTGATGTTTTTCTACTCCTCTCATGAGCCCAAACAAGACTCTAAAAGGATGAGTTTGCAACTACTTTACTTTTGGAGAAAATTCAAAACATTCATTATTCAATAGAGCCCAATAGCAAAAATCAGCGTTTTGAATGAAGAATCACATTTCTTGGTAGAATCATGCAGGATTGAAATTTTTGATGGTTTTTGACTCCTCTCAACAGTCCAAGCAAGTTTCTAAAAGGATGAGTTTGCAACTACTTTACTTTTGGAGAAAATTCAAAGCATTCATTATTCAATAGGGCCCAAAATATCAAGAACCAGCGGTTTGAATGAACACTCAAATTTCTTGGTAGAATCATGCAGGATTGAAATTTTTGATCTTTTTTTACTCCACTCAACAGCCCAAACAAGTTTCTAAAAGGATGAGTTTGCAACTACTTTACTTTTGGAGAAAATTCAAAACATTCATTATTCAATAGGGCCCAAAATATCAAAAACCAGCTGTTTGAATGAACACTCACATTTCTTGGTAGAATCGTGCAGGACTGAAATTTTTGATGTTTTTCTACTCCTTTCATAAGCCCAAACAAGACTCTAAAAGGATGAGTTTGCAACTACTTTACTTTTGGAGAAAATTCAAAACATTCATTATTCAATAGAGCCCAATAGCAAAAATCAGCGTTTTGAATGAACAATCACATTTCTTGGTAGAATCATGCAGGATTGAAATTTTTGATGTTTTTTTACTACTCTCAACAGCCCAAACAAGTTTCTAAAAGGATGAGTTTGCAAATACTTTACTTTTGGAGAAAATTCAAAACATTCATTATTCAATAAAGCCCAGTAGCAAAAAGCAGTGTTTTGAATGAACAATCACATTTCTTGGTAGAATCATGCAGGATTGAAATTTTTGATGTTTTTTTACTACTCTCAACAGCCCAAACAAGTTTCTAAAAGGATGAGATTGCAACTACTTTACTTTTGGAGAATATTCAAAACATTCATTATTCAATAGGGCCCAAAATATCAAAAACCAGCGGTTTGAATGAACACTCACATTTCTTGGTAGAATCGTGCAGGACTGAAATTTTTGATGTTTTTCTACTCCTCTCATGAGCCCAAACAAGACTCTAAAAGGTTGAGTTTGCAACTACTTTACTTTTGGAGAAAATTCAAAACATTCATTATTCAATAGAGCCCAATAGCAAAAATCAGCGTTTTGAATGAAGAATCACATTTCTTGGCAGAAACATGCAGGATTGAAATTTTTGATGGTTTTTGACTCCTCTCATCAGTCCAAGCAAGATTCTAAAAGGATGAGTTTGCAACTACTTTACTTTTGGAGAAAATTCAAAACATTCATTATTCAATAGAGCCCAATAGCAAAAATCAGGTTTTGAATGAAGAATCACATTTCTTGGTAGAATCATGCAGGATTGAAATTTTTGATGGTTTTTTACTCCTCTCAACAGCCCAAACAAGTTTCTGAAAGGATGAGTTTGCAACTACTTTACATTTGGAGAAAACTCAAAACATTCATTATTCAATAGGGCCCAAAATATCAAAAACCAGCGGTTTGAATGAACACTCACATTTCTTGGTAGAATCGTGCAGGACTGAAATTTTTGATGTTTTTCTACTCCTCTCATAAGCCCAAACAAGACTCTAAAAGGATGAGTTTGCAACTACTTTACTTTTGGAGAAAATTCAAAACGTTCATTATTCAATAGAGCCCAATAGCAAAAATTAGGTTTTGAATGAAGAATCACATTTCTTGGTAGAATCATGCAGGATTGAAATTTTTGATGGTTTTTTACTCCTCTCAACAGCCCAAACAAGTTTCTAAAAGGATGAGTTTGCAACTACTTTACTTTTGGAGAAAATTCAAAACATTCTTTATTCAATAAGGCCCAAAATATCAAAAACCAGCGGTTTGACTGAACACTCACATTTCTTGGTAGAATCATGCAGGACTGAAATTTTTGATGTTTTTCTACTCCTCTCATGAGCCCAAACAAGACTCTAAAAGGATGAGTTTGCAACTACTTTACTTTTGGAGAAAATTCAAAACATTCATTATTCAATAGAGCCCAATAGCAAAAATTAGGTTTTGAATGAAGAATCACATTTCTTGGTAGAATCATGCAGGATTGAAATTTTTTATGGTTTTTTACTCCACTCAACAGCCCAAACAAGTTTCTAAAAGGATGAGTTTGCAACTACTTTACTTTTGGAGAAAATTCAAAACATTCTTTATTCAACAAGGCCCAAAATATCAAAAGCCAGCGGTTTGACTGAACACTCACATTTCTTGGTAGAATCGTGCAGGACAGAAATTTTTGATGTTTTTCTACTCCTCTCATGAGCCCAAACAAGACTCTAAAAGGATGAGTTTGCAACTACTTTACTTTTGGAGAAAATTCAAAACATTCATTATTCAATAGAGCCCAATAGCAAAAATCAGCGTTTTGAATGAAGAATCACATTTCTTGGCAGAAACATGCAGGATTGAAATTTTTGATGGTTTTTGACTCCTCTCAACTGTCCAAGCAAGATTCTAAAAGGATGAGTTTGCAACTACTTTACTTTTGGAGAAAATTCAAAACATTCATTATTCAATAGAGCCCAATAGCAAAAATCAGGTTTTGAATGAAGAATCACATTTCTTGGTAGAATCATGCAGGATTGAAATTTTTGATGGTTTTTTACTCCTCTCAACAGCCCAAACAAGTTTCTAACAGGATGAGTTTGCAACTACTTTACATTTGGAGAAAATTCAAAACATTCATTATTCAATAGGGCCCAAAATATCAAAAACCAGCGGTTTGAATGAACACTCACATTTCTTGGTAGAATCGTGCAGGACTGAAATTTTTGATGTTTTTCTACTCCTCTCATGAGCCCAAACAAGACTCTAAAAGGATGAGTTTGCAACTACTTTACTTTTGGAGAAAATTCAAAACATTCATTATTCAATAGAGCCCAATAGCAAAAATCAGCGTTTTGAATGAAGAATCACATTTCTTGGTAGAATCATGCAGGATTGAAATTTTTGATGGTTTTTGACTCCTCTCAACAGTCCAAGCAAGTTTCTAAAAGGATGAGTTTGCAACTACTTTACTTTTGGAGAAAATTCAAAGCATTCATTATTCAATAGGGCCCAAAATATCAAGAACCAGCGGTTTGAATGAACACTCAAATTTCTTGGTAGAATCATGCAGGATTGAAATTTTTGATCTTTTTTTACTCCACTCAACAGCCCAAACAAGTTTCTAAAAGGATGAGTTTGCAACTACTTTACTTTTGGAGAAAATTCAAAACATTCATTATTCAATAGGGCCCAAAATATCAAAAACCAGCTGTTTGAATGAACACTCACATTTCTTGGTAGAATCGTGCAGGACTGAAATTTTTGATGTTTTTCTACTCCTTTCATAAGCCCAAACAAGACTCTAAAAGGATGAGTTTGCAACTACTTTACTTTTGGAGAAAATTCAAAACATTCATTATTCAATAGAGCCCAATAGCAAAAATCAGCGTTTTGAATGAACAATCACATTTCTTGGTAGAATCATGCAGGATTGAAATTTTTGATGTTTTTTTACTACTCTCAACAGCCCAAACAAGTTTCTAAAAGGATGAGTTTGCAAATACTTTACTTTTGGAGAAAATTCAAAACATTCATTATTCAATAAAGCCCAGTAGCAAAAAGCAGTGTTTTGAATGAACAATCACATTTCTTGGTAGAATCATGCAGGATTGAAATTTTTGATGTTTTTTTACTACTCTCAACAGCCCAAACAAGTTTCTAAAAGGATGAGATTGCAACTACTTTACTTTTGGAGAATATTCAAAACATTCATTATTCAATAGGGCCCAAAATATCAAAAACCAGCGGTTTGAATGAACACTCACATTTCTTGGTAGAATCGTGCAGGACTGAAATTTTTGATGTTTTTCTACTCCTCTCATGAGCCCAAACAAGACTCTAAAAGGTTGAGTTTGCAACTACTTTACTTTTGGAGAAAATTCAAAACATTCATTATTCAATAGAGCCCAATAGCAAAAATCAGCGTTTTGAATGAAGAATCACATTTCTTGGCAGAAACATGCAGGATTGAAATTTTTGATGGTTTTTGACTCCTCTCATCAGTCCAAGCAAGATTCTAAAAGGATGAGTTTGCAACTACTTTACTTTTGGAGAAAATTCAAAACATTCATTATTCAATAGAGCCCAATAGCAAAAATCAGGTTTTGAATGAAGAATCACATTTCTTGGTAGAATCATGCAGGATTGAAATTTTTGATGGTTTTTTACTCCTCTCAACAGCCCAAACAAGTTTCTGAAAGGATGAGTTTGCAACTACTTTACATTTGGAGAAAACTCAAAACATTCATTATTCAATAGGGCCCAAAATATCAAAAACCAGCGGTTTGAATGAACACTCACATTTCTTGGTAGAATCGTGCAGGACTGAAATTTTTGATGTTTTTCTACTCCTCTCATAAGCCCAAACAAGACTCTAAAAGGATGAGTTTGCAACTACTTTACTTTTGGAGAAAATTCAAAACGTTCATTATTCAATAGAGCCCAATAGCAAAAATTAGGTTTTGAATGAAGAATCACATTTCTTGGTAGAATCATGCAGGATTGAAATTTTTGATGGTTTTTTACTCCTCTCAACAGCCCAAACAAGTTTCTAAAAGGATGAGTTTGCAACTACTTTACTTTTGGAGAAAATTCAAAACATTCTTTATTCAATAAGGCCCAAAATATCAAAAACCAGCGGTTTGACTGAACACTCACATTTCTTGGTAGAATCATGCAGGACTGAAATTTTTGATGTTTTTCTACTCCTCTCATGAGCCCAAACAAGACTCTAAAAGGATGAGTTTGCAACTACTTTACTTTTGGAGAAAATTCAAAACATTCATTATTCAATAGAGCCCAATAGCAAAAATTAGGTTTTGAATGAAGAATCACATTTCTTGGTAGAATCATGCAGGATTGAAATTTTTTATGGTTTTTTACTCCACTCAACAGCCCAAACAAGTTTCTAAAAGGATGAGTTTGCAACTACTTTACTTTTGGAGAAAATTCAAAACATTCTTTATTCAACAAGGCCCAAAATATCAAAAGCCAGCGGTTTGACTGAACACTCACATTTCTTGGTAGAATCGTGCAGGACAGAAATTTTTGATGTTTTTCTACTCCTCTCATGAGCCCAAACAAGACTCTAAAAGGATGAGTTTGCAACTACTTTACTTTTGGAGAAAATTCAAAACATTCATTATTCAATAGAGCCCAATAGCAAAAATCAGCGTTTTGAATGAAGAATCACATTTCTTGGTAGAATCATGCAGGATTGAAATTTTTGATGGTTTTTGACTCCTCTCAACAGTCCAAGCAAGATTCTAAAAGGATGAGTTTGCAACTACTTTACTTTTGGAGAAAATTCAAAACATTCATTATACAATAGGGCCCAAAATATCAACAACCAGCGGTTTGAATGAACACTCACATGTCTTGGTAGAATCATGCAGGATTGAAATTTTTGATCTTTTTTTACTCCACTCAACAGCCCAAACAAGTTTCTAAAAGGATGAGTTTGCAACTACTTTACTTTTGGAGAAAATTCAAAACATTCTTTATTCAATAAGGCCCAAAATATCAAAAACCAGCGGTTTGACTGAACACTCACATTTCTTGGTAGAATCGTGCAGGACTGAAATTTTTGATGTTTTTCTACTCCTCTCATGAGCCCAAACAAGACTCTAAAAGGATGAGTTTGCAACTACTTTACTTTTGGAGAAAATTCAAAACATTCATTATTCAATAGAGCCCAATAGCAAAAATTAGGTTTTGAATGAAGAATCACATTTCTTGGTAGAATCATGCAGGATTGAAATTTTTGATGGTTTTTTACTCCTCTCAACAGCCCAAACAAGTTTCTAAAAGGATGAGTTTGCAACTACTTTACATTTGGAGAAAATTCAAAACATTCATTATTCAATAGGGCCCAAAATATCAAAAACCAGCGGTTTGAATGAACACTCACATTTCTTGGTAGAATCGTGCAGGACTGAAATTTTTGATGTTTTTCTACTCCTCTCATGAGCCCAAACAAGACTCTAAAAGGATGAGTTTGCAACTACTTTACTTTTGGAGAAAATTCAAAACGTTCATTATTCAATAGAGCCCAATAGCAAAAATTAGGTTTTGAATGAAGAATCACATTTCTTGGTAGAATCATGCAGGATTGAAATTTTTGATGGTTTTTTACTCCTCTCAACAGCCCAAACAAGTTTCTAAAAGGATGAGTTTGCAACTACTTTACTTTTGGAGAAAATTCAAAACATTCTTTATTCAATAAGGCCCAAAATATCAAAAACCAGCGGTTTGACTGAACACTCACATTTCTTGGTAGAATCATGCAGGACTGAAATTTTTGATGTTTTTCTACTCCTCTCATGAGCCCAAACAAGACTCTAAAAGGATGAGTTTGCAACTACTTTACTTTTGGAGAAAATTTAAAACATTCATTATTCAATAGAGCCCAATAGCAAAAATTAGGTTTTGAATGAAGAATCACATTTCTTGGTAGAATCATGCAGGATTGAAATTTTTTATGGTTTTTTACTCCACTCAACAGCCCAAACAAGTTTCTAAAAGGATGAGTTTGCAACTACTTTACTTTTGGAGAAAATTCAAAACATTCTTTATTCAACAAGGCCCAAAATATCAAAAGCCAGCGGTTTGACTGAACACTCACATTTCTTGGTAGAATCGTGCAGGACAGAAATTTTTGATGTTTTTCTACTACTCTCATGAGCCCAAACAAGTCTCTAAAAGTATGAGTTTGCAACTACTTTACTTTTGGAGAAAATTCAAAACATTCATTATTCAATAGAGCCCAATAGCAAAAATCAGCGTTTTGAATGAAGAATCACATTTCTTGGTAGAATCATGCAGGATTGAAATTTTTGATGGTTTTTGACTCCTCTCAACAGTCCAAGCAAGATTCTAAAAGGATGAGTTTGCAACTACTTTACTTTTGGAGAAAATTCAAAACATTCATTATACAATAGGGCCCAAAATATCAACAACCAGCGGTTTGAATGAACACTCACATTTCTTGGTAGAATCATGCAGGATTGAAATTTTTGATGTTTTTTTACTCCTCTCAACAGCCCAAACAAGTTTCTAAAAGGATGAGTTTGCAACTACTTTACTTTTGGAGAAAATTCAAAACATTCTTTATTCAATAAGGCCCAAAATATCAAAAACCAGCGGTTTGACTGAACACTCACATTTCTTGGTAGAATCGTGCAGGACTGAAATTTTTGATGTTTTTCTACTCCTCTCATGAGCCCAAACAAGACTCTAAAAGGATGAGTTTGCAACTACTTTACTTTTGGAGAAAATTCAAAACATTCATTATTCAATAGAGCCCAATAGCAAAAATTAGGTTTTGAATGAAGAATCACATTTCTTGGTAGAATCATGCAGGATTGAAATTTTTGATGTTTTTTTACTCCTCTCAACAGTCCAAACAAGTTTCTAAAAGGATGAGTTTGCAACTACTTTACTTTTGGAGAAAATTCAAAGCATTCATTATTCAATAGGGCCCAAAATATCAAAAACCAGCGGTTTGAATGAACACTCACATTTCTTGGTAGAATCATGCAGGATTGAAATTTTTGATCTTTTTTTACTCCACTCAACAGCCCAAACAAGTTTCTAAAAGGATGAGTTTGCAACTACTTTACTTTTGGAGAAAATTCAAAACATTCATTATTCAATAGGGCCCAAAATATCAAAAACCAGCTGTTTGAATGAACACTCACATTTCTTGGTAGAATCGTGCAGGACTGAAATTTTTGATGTTTTTCTACTCCTTTCATAAGCCCAAACAAGACTCTAAAAGGATGAGTTTGCAACTACTTTACTTTTGGAGAAAATTCAAAACATTCATTATTCAATAGAGCCCAATAGCAAAAATCAGCGTTTTGAATGAACAATCACATTTCTTGGTAGAATCATGCAGGATTGAAATTTTTGATGTTTTTTTTACTACACTCAACAGCCCAAACAAGTTTCTAAAAGGATGAGTTTGCAAATACTTTACTTATGGAGAAAATTCAAAACATTCAATATTCAATAGAGCCCAATAGCAAAAAGCAGTGTTTTGAATGAACAATCACATTTCTTGGTAGAATCATGCAGGATTGAAATTTTTGATGTTTTTTTACTACTCTCAACAGCCCAAACAAGTTTCTAAAAGGATGAGTTTGCAACTACTTTACTTTTGGAGAATATTCAAAACATTCATTATTCAATAGGGCCCAAAATATCAAAAACCAGCGGTTTGAATGAACACTCACATTTCTTGGTAGAATCGTGCAGGACTGAAATTTTTGATGTTTTTCTACTCCTCTCATGAGCCCAAACAAGACTCTAAAAGGTTGAGTTTGCAACTACTTTACTTTTGGAGAAAATTCAAAACATTCATTATTCAATAGAGCCCAATAGCAAAAATCAGCGTTTTGAATGAAGAATCACATTTCTTGGCAGAAACATGCAGGATTGAAATTTTTGATGGTTTTTGACTCCTCTCAACTGTCCAAGCAAGATTCTAAAAGGATGAGTTTGCAACTACTTTACTTTTGGAGAAAATTCAAAACATTCATTATTCAATAGAGCCCAATAGCAAAAATCAGGTTTTGAATGAAGAATCACATTTCTTGGTAGAATCATGCAGGATTGAAATTTTTGATGGTTTTTTACTCCTCTCAACAGCCCAAACAAGTTTCTAACAGGATGAGTTTGCAACTACTTTACATTTGGAGAAAATTCAAAACATTCATTATTCAATAGGGCCCAAAATATCAAAAACCAGCGGTTTGAATGAACACTCACATTTCTTGGTAGAATCGTGCAGGACTGAAATTTTTGATGTTTTTCTACTCCTCTCATGAGCCCAAACAAGACTCTAAAAGGATGAGTTTGCAACTACTTTACTTTTGGAGAAAATTCAAAACGTTCATTATTCAATAGAGCCCAATAGCAAAAATTAGGTTTTGAATGAAGAATCACATTTCTTGGTAGAATCATGCAGGATTGAAATTTTTGATGGTTTTTTACTCCTCTCAACAGCCCAAACAAGTTTCTAAAAGGATGAGTTTGCAACTACTTTACTTTTGGAGAAAATTCAAAACATTCTTTATTCAATAAGGCCCAAAATATCAAAAACCAGCGGTTTGACTGAACACTCACATTTCTTGGTAGAATCATGCAGGACTGAAATTTTTGATGTTTTTCTACTCCTCTCATGAGCCCAAACAAGACTCTAAAAGGATGAGTTTGCAACTACTTTACTTTTGGAGAAAATTTAAAACATTCATTATTCAATAGAGCCCAATAGCAAAAATTAGGTTTTGAATGAAGAATCACATTTCTTGGTAGAATCATGCAGGATTGAAATTTTTTATGGTTTTTTACTCCACTCAACAGCCCAAACAAGTTTCTAAAAGGATGAGTTTGCAACTACTTTACTTTTGGAGAAAATTCAAAACATTCTTTATTCAACAAGGCCCAAAATATCAAAAGCCAGCGGTTTGACTGAACACTCACATTTCTTGGTAGAATCGTGCAGGACAGAAATTTTTGATGTTTTTCTACTACTCTCATGAGCCCAAACAAGTCTCTAAAAGTATGAGTTTGCAACTACTTTACTTTTGGAGAAAATTCAAAACATTCATTATTCAATAGAGCCCAATAGCAAAAATCAGCGTTTTGAATGAAGAATCACATTTCTTGGTAGAATCATGCAGGATTGAAATTTTTGATGGTTTTTGACTCCTCTCAACAGTCCAAGCAAGTTTCTAAAAGGATGAGTTTGCAACTACTTTACTTTTGGAGAAAATTCAAAGCATTCATTATTCAATAGGGCCCAAAATATCAAAAACCAGCGGTTTGAATGAACACTCAAATTTCTTGGTAGAATCATGCAGGATTGAAATTTTTGATCTTTTTTTACTCCACTCAACAGCCCAAACAAGTTTCTAAAAGGATGAGTTTGCAACTACTTTACTTTTGGAGAAAATTCAAAACATTCATTATTCAATAGGGCCCAAAATATCAAAAACCAGCTGTTTGAATGAACACTCACATTTCTTGGTAGAATCGTGCAGGACTGAAATTTTTGATGTTTTTCTACTCCTTTCATAAGCCCAAACAAGACTCTAAAAGGATGAGTTTGCAACTACTTTACTTTTGGAGAAAATTCAAAACATTCATTATTCAATAGAGCCCAATAGCAAAAATCAGCGTTTTGAATGAACAATCACATTTCTTGGTAGAATCATGCAGGATTGAAATTTTTGATGTTTTTTTACTACTCTCAACAGCCCAAACAAGTTTCTAAAAGGATGAGTTTGCAAATACTTTACTTTTGGAGAAAATTCAAAACATTCATTATTCAATAAAGCCCAATAGCAAAAAGCAGTGTTTTGAATGAACAATCACATTTCTTGGTAGAATCATGCAGGATTGAAATTTTTGATGTTTTTTTACTACTCTCAACAGCCCAAACAAGTTTCTAAAAGGATGAGTTTGCAACTACTTTACTTTTGGAGAATATTCAAAACATTCATTATTCAATAGGGCCCAAAATATCAAAAACCAGCGGTTTGAATGAACACTCACATTTCTTGGTAGAATCGTGCAGGACTGAAATTTTTGATGTTTTTCTACTCCTCTCATGAGCCCAAACAAGACTCTAAAAGGTTGAGTTTGCAACTACTTTACTTTTGGAGAAAATTCAAAACATTCATTATTCAATAGAGCCCAATAGCAAAAATCAGCGTTTTGAATGAAGAATCACATTTCTTGGCAGAAACATGCAGGATTGAAATTTTTGATGGTTTTTGACTCCTCTCATCAGTCCAAGCAAGATTCTAAAAGGATGAGTTTGCAACTACTTTACTTTTGGAGAAAATTCAAAACATTCATTGTTCAATAGAGCCCAATAGCAAAAATCAGGTTTTGAATGAAGAATCACATTTCTTGGTAGAATCATGCAGGATTGAAATTTTTGATGGTTTTTTACTCCTCTCAACAGCCCAAACAAGTTTCTGAAAGGATGAGTTTGCAACTACTTTACATTTGGAGAAAACTCAAAACATTCATTATTCAATAGGGCCCAAAATATCAAAAACCAGCGGTTTGAATGAACACTCACATTTCTTGGTAGAATCGTGCAGGACTGAAATTTTTGATGTTTTTCTACTCCTCTCATAAGCCCAAACAAGACTCTAAAAGGATGAGTTTGCAACTACTTTACTTTTGGAGAAAATTCAAAACGTTCATTATTCAATAGAGCCCAATAGCAAAAATTAGGTTTTGAATGAAGAATCACATTTCTTGGTAGAATCATGCAGGATTGAAATTTTTGATGGTTTTTTACTCCTCTCAACAGCCCAAACAAGTTTCTAAAAGGATGAGTTTGCAACTACTTTACTTTTGGAGAAAATTCAAAACATTCTTTATTCAATAAGGCCCAAAATATCAAAAACCAGCGGTTTGACTGAACACTCACATTTCTTGGTAGAATCATGCAGGACTGAAATTTTTGATGTTTTTCTACTCCTCTCATGAGCCCAAACAAGACTCTAAAAGGATGAGTTTGCAACTACTTTACTTTTGGAGAAAATTCAAAACATTCATTATTCAATAGAGCCCAATAGCAAAAATTAGGTTTTGAATGAAGAATCACATTTCTTGGTAGAATCATGCAGGATTGAAATTTTTTATGGTTTTTTACTCCACTCAACAGCCCAAACAAGTTTCTAAAAGGATGAGTTTGCAACTACTTTACTTTTGGAGAAAATTCAAAACATTCTTTATTCAACAAGGCCCAAAATATCAAAAGCCAGCGGTTTGACTGAACACTCACATTTCTTGGTAGAATCGTGCAGGACAGAAATTTTTGATGTTTTTCTACTCCTCTCATGAGCCCAAACAAGACTCTAAAAGGATGAGTTTGCAACTACTTTACTTTTGGAGAAAATTCAAAACATTCATTATTCAATAGAGCCCAATAGCAAAAATCAGCGTTTTGAATGAAGAATCACATTTCTTGGTAGAATCATGCAGGATTGAAATTTTTGATGGTTTTTGACTCCTCTCAACAGTCCAAGCAAGATTCTAAAAGGATGAGTTTGCAACTACTTTACTTTTGGAGAAAATTCAAAACATTCATTATACAATAGGGCCCAAAATATCAACAACCAGCGGTTTGAATGAACACTCACATGTCTTGGTAGAATCATGCAGGATTGAAATTTTTGATCTTTTTTTACTCCACTCAACAGCCCAAACAAGTTTCTAAAAGGATGAGTTTGCAACTACTTTACTTTTGGAGAAAATTCAAAACATTCTTTATTCAATAAGGCCCAAAATATCAAAAACCAGCGGTTTGACTGAACACCCACATTTCTTGGTAGAATCGTGCAGGACTGAAATTTTTGATGTTTTTCTACTCCTCTCATGAGCCCAAACAAGACTCTAAAAGGATGAGTTTGCAACTACTTTACTTTTGGAGAAAATTCAAAACATTCATTATTCAATAGAGCCCAATAGCAAAAATTAGGTTTTGAATGAAGAATCACATTTCTTGGTAGAATCATGCAGGATTGAAATTTTTGATGGTTTTTTACTCCTCTCAACAGCCCAAACAAGTTTCTAAAAGGATGAGTTTGCAACTACTTTACATTTGGAGAAAATTCAAAACATTCATTATTCAATAGGGCCCAAAATATCAAAAACCAGCGGTTTGAATGAACACTCACATTTCTTGGTAGAATCGTGCAGGACTGAAATTTTTGATGTTTTTCTACTCCTCTCATGAGCCCAAACAAGACTCTAAAAGGATGAGTTTGCAACTACTTTACTTTTGGAGAAAATTCAAAACGTTCATTATTCAATAGAGCCCAATAGCAAAAATTAGGTTTTGAATGAAGAATCACATTTCTTGGTAGAATCATGCAGGATTGAAATTTTTTATGGTTTTTTACTCCACTCAACAGCCCAAACAAGTTTCTAAAAGGATGAGTTTGCAACTACTTTACTTTTGGAGAAAATTCAAAACATTCTTTATTCAACAAGGCCCAAAATATCAAAAGCCAGCGGTTTGACTGAACACTCACATTTCTTGGTAGAATCGTGCAGGACAGAAATTTTTGATGTTTTTCTACTACTCTCATGAGCCCAAACAAGTCTCTAAAAGTATGAGTTTGCAACTACTTTACTTTTGGAGAAAATTCAAAACATTCATTATTCAATAGAGCCCAATAGCAAAAATCAGCGTTTTGAATGAAGAATCACATTTCTTGGTAGAATCATGCAGGATTGAAATTTTTGATGGTTTTTGACTCCTCTCAACAGTCCAAGCAAGATTCTAAAAGGATGAGTTTGCAACTACTTTACTTTTGGAGAAAATTCAAAACATTCATTATACAATAGGGCCCAAAATATCAACAACCAGCGGTTTGAATGAACACTCACATTTCTTGGTAGAATCATGCAGGATTGAAATTTTTGATGTTTTTTTACTCCTCTCAACAGCCCAAACAAGTTTCTAAAAGGATGAGTTTGCAACTACTTTACTTTTGGAGAAAATTCAAAACATTCTTTATTCAATAAGGCCCAAAATATCAAAAACCAGCGGTTTGACTGAACACTCACATTTCTTGGTAGAATCGTGCAAGACTGAAATTTTTGATGTTTTTCTACTCCTCTCATGAGCCCAAACAAGACTCTAAAAGGATGAGTTTGCAACTACTTTACTTTTGGAGAAAATTCAAAACATTCATTATTCAATAGAGCCCAATAGCAAAAATTAGGTTTTGAATGAAGAATCACATTTCTTGGTAGAATCATGCAGGATTGAAATTTTTGATGTTTTTTTACTCCTCTCAACAGTCCAAACAAGTTTCTAAAAGGATGAGTTTGCAACTACTTTACTTTTGGAGAAAATTCAAAGCATTCATTATTCAATAGGGCCCAAAATATCAAAAACCAGCGGGTTGAATGAACACTCACATTTCTTGGTAGAATCATGCAGGATTGAAATTTTTGATCTTTTTTTACTCCACTCAACAGCCCAAACAAGTTTCTAAAAGGATGAGTTTGCAACTACTTTACTTTTGGAGAAAATTCAAAACATTCATTATTCAATAGGGCCCAAAATATCAAAAACCAGCTGTTTGAATGAACACTCACATTTCTTGGTAGAATCGTGCAGGACTGAAATTTTTGATGTTTTTCTACTCCTTTCATAAGCCCAAACAAGACTCTAAAAGGATGAGTTTGCAACTACTTTACTTTTGGAGAAAATTCAAAACATTCATTATTCAATAGAGCCCAATAGCAAAAATCAGCGTTTTGAATGAACAATCACATTTCTTGGTAGAATCATGCAGGATTGAAATTTTTGATGTTTTTTTACTACACTCAACAGCCCAAACAAGTTTCTAAAAGGATGAGTTTGCAAATACTTTACTTATGGAGAAAATTCAAAACATTCAATATTCAATAGAGCCCAATAGCAAAAAGCAGTGTTTTGAATGAACAATCACATTTCTTGGTAGAATCATGCAGGATTGAAATTTTTGATGTTTTTTTACTACTCTCAACAGCCCAAACAAGTTTCTAAAAGGATGAGTTTGCAACTACTTTACTTTTGGAGAATATTCAAAACATTCATTATTCAATAGGGCCCAAAATATCAAAAACCAGCGGTTTGAATGAACACTCACATTTCTTGGTAGAATCGTGCAGGACTGAAATTTTTGATGTTTTTCTACTCCTCTCATGAGCCCAAACAAGACTCTAAAAGGTTGAGTTTGCAACTACTTTACTTTTGGAGAAAATTCAAAACATTCATTATTCAATAGAGCCCAATAGCAAAAATCAGCGTTTTGAATGAAGAATCACATTTCTTGGCAGAAACATGCAGGATTGAAATTTTTGATGGTTTTTGACTCCTCTCAACTGTCCAAGCAAGATTCTAAAAGGATGAGTTTGCAACTACTTTACTTTTGGAGAAAATTCAAAACATTCATTATTCAATAGAGCCCAATAGCAAAAATCAGGTTTTGAATGAAGAATCACATTTCTTGGTAGAATCATGCAGGATTGAAATTTTTGATGGTTTTTTACTCCTCTCAACAGCCCAAACAAGTTTCTAAAAGGATGAGTTTGCAACTACTTTACTTTTGGAGAAAATTCAAAACATTCTTTATTCAATAAGGCCCAAAATATCAAAAACCAGCGGTTTGACTGAACACTCACATTTCTTGGTAGAATCATGCAGGATTGAAATTTTTGATGTTTTTCTACTCCTCTCATGAGCCCAAACAAGACTCTAAAAGGATGAGTTTGCAACTACTTTACTTTTGGAGAAAATTTAAAACATTCATTATTCAATAGAGCCCAATAGCAAAAATTAGGTTTTGAATGAAGAATCACATTTCTTGGTAGAATCATGCAGGATTGAAATTTTTTATGGTTTTTTACTCCACTCAACAGCCCAAACAAGTTTCTAAAAGGATGAGTTTGCAACTACTTTACTTTTGGAGAAAATTCAAAACATTCTTTATTCAACAAGGCCCAAAATATCAAAAGCCAGCGGTTTGACTGAACACTCACATTTCTTGGTAGAATCGTGCAGGACAGAAATTTTTGATGTTTTTCTACTACTCTCATGAGCCCAAACAAGTCTCTAAAAGTATGAGTTTGCAACTACTTTACTTTTGGAGAAAATTCAAAACATTCATTATTCAATAGAGCCCAATAGCAAAAATCAGCGTTTTGAATGAAGAATCACATTTCTTGGTAGAATCATGCAGGATTGAAATTTTTGATGGTTTTTGACTCCTCTCAACAGTCCAAGCAAGATTCTAAAAGGATGAGTTTGCAACTACTTTACTTTTGGAGAAAATTCAAAACATTCATTATACAATAGGGCCCAAAATATCAACAACCAGCGGTTTGAATGAACACTCACATGTCTTGGTAGAATCATGCAGGATTGAAATTTTTGATCTTTTTTTACTCCACTCAACAGCCCAAACAAGTTTCTAAAAGGATGAGTTTGCAACTACTTTACTTTTGGAGAAAATTCAAAACATTCTTTATTCAATAAGGCCCAAAATATCAAAAACCAGCGGTTTGACTGAACACTCACATTTCTTGGTAGAATCGTGCAGGACTGAAATTTTTGATGTTTTTCTACTCCTCTCATGAGCCCAAACAAGACTCTAAAAAGATGAGTTTGCAACTACTTTACTTTTGGAGAAAATTCAAAACATTCATTATTCAATAGAGCCCAATAGCAAAAATTAGGTTTTGAATGAAGAATCACATTTCTTGGTAGAATCATGCAGGATTGAAATTTTTGATGGTTTTTTACTCCTCTCAACAGCCCAAACAAGTTTCTAAAAGAAGGAGTTTGCAACTACTTTACATTTGGAGAAAATTCAAAACATTCATTATTCAATAGGGCCCAAAATATCAAAAACCAGCGGTTTGAATGAACACTCACATTTCTTGGTAGAATCGTGCAGGACTGAAATTTTTGATGTTTTTCTACTCCTCTCATGAGCCCAAACAAGACACTAAAAGGATGAGTTTGCAACTACTTTACTTTTGGAGAAAATTCAAAACGTTCATTATTCAATAGAGCCCAATAGCAAAAATTAGGTTTTGAATGAAGAATCACATTTCTTGGTAGAATCATGCAGGATTGAAATTTTTGATGGTTTTTTACTCCTCTCAACAGCCCAAACAAGTTTCTAAAAGGATGAGTTTGCAACTACTTTACTTTTGGAGAAAATTCAAAACATTCTTTATTCAATAAGGCCCAAAATATCAAAAACCAGCGGTTTGACTGAACACTCACATTTCTTGGTAGAATCATGCAGGACTGAAATTTTTGATGTTTTCTACTCCTCTCATGAGCCCAAACAAGACTCTAAAAGGATGAGTTTGCAACTACTTTACTTTTGGAGAAAATTTAAAACATTCATTATTCAATAGAGCCCAATAGCAAAAATTAGGTTTTGAATGAAGAATCACATTTCTTGGTAGAATCATGCAGGATTGAAATTTTTTATGGTTTTTTACTCCACTCAACAGCCCAAACAAGTTTCTAAAAGGATGAGTTTGCAACTACTTTACTTTTGGAGAAAATTCAAAACATTCTTTATTCAACAAGGCCCAAAATATCAAAAGCCAGCGGTTTGACTGAACACTCACATTTCTTGGTAGAATCGTGCAGGACAGAAATTTTTGATGTTTTTCTACTACTCTCATGAGCCCAAACAAGTCTCTAAAAGTATGAGTTTGCAACTACTTTACTTTTGGAGAAAATTCAAAACATTCATTATTCAATAGAGCCCAATAGCAAAAATCAGCGTTTTGAATGAAGAATCACATTTCTTGGTAGAATCATGCAGGATTGAAATTTTTGATGGTTTTTGACTCCTCTCAACAGTCCAAGCAAGATTCTAAAAGGATGAGTTTGCAACTACTTTACTTTTGGAGAAAATTCAAAACATTCATTATACAATAGGGCCCAAAATATCAACAACCAGCGGTTTGAATGAACACTCACATTTCTTGGTAGAATCATGCAGGATTGAAATTTTTGATCTTTTTTTACTCCACTCAACAGCCCAAACAAGTTTCTAAAAGGATGAGTTTGCAACTACTTTACTTTTGGAGAAAATTCAAAACATTCTTTATTCAATAAGGCCCAAAATATCAAAAACCAACGGTTTGACTGAACACTCACATTTCTTGGTAGAATCGTGCAGGACTGAAATTTTTGATGTTTTTCTACTCCTCTCATGAGCCCAAACAAGACTCTAAAAGGATGAGTTTGCAACTACTTTACTTTTGGAGAAAATTCAAAACATTCATTATTCAATAGAGCCCAATAGCAAAAATTAGGTTTTGAATGAAGAATCACATTTCTTGGTAGAATCATGCAGGATTGAAATTTTTGATGGTTTTTTACTCCTCTCAACAGCCCAAACAAGTTTCTAAAAGGATTAGTTTGCAACTACTTTACTTTTGGAGAAAATTCAAAACATTCATTTTTCAATAGGGCCCAAAATATCAAAAACCAGCGGTTTGAATAAACACTCACATTTCTTGGTAGAATCGTGCAGGACTGAAATTTTTGATGTTTTTCTACTCCTCTCATGAGCCCAAACAAGACTCTAAAAGGATGAGTTTGCAACTACTTTACTTTTGGAGAAAAATCAAAACATTCATTATTCAATAGAGCCCAATAGCAAAAATCAGGTTTTGAATGAAGAATCACATTTCTTGGTAGAATCATGCAGGATTGAAATTTTTGATGTTTTTTTACTCCTCTCAACAGCCCAAACAAGTTTCTAAAAGGATGAGTTTGCAACTACTTTACATTTGTAGAAAATTCAAAACATTCATTATTCAATAGGGCCCAAAATATCAAAAATCAGCGGTTTGAATGAACACTCACATTTCTTGGTAGAATCGTGCAGGACTGAAATTTTTGATGTTTTTCTACTCCTCTCATGAGCCCAAACAAGACTTTAAAAGGATGACTTTGCAACTGCTATACTTTTGGAGAAAATTCAAAACATTCATTATTCAATATAGCTCAATAGCAAAAATCAGTGTTTTGAATGAACAATCACATTTCTTGGTAGAATCATGCAGGATTGAAATTTTTGATGTTTTTTTACTCCTCTCAACAGCCCAAACAAGTTTCTAAAAGGATGAGTTTGCAACTACTTTACTTTTGGAGAAAATTCAAAGCATTCATTATTCAATAGGGCCCAAAATATCAAAAACCAGCGGTTTGAATGAACACTCACATTTCTTGGTAGAATCGTGCAGGACTGAAATTTTTGATGTTTTTCTACTCCTCTCATGAGCCCAAACAAGACTCTAAAAGGATGAGTTTGCAACTACTTTACTTTTGGAGAAAATTCAAAACATTCATTATTCAATAGAGCCCAATAGCAAAAATCAGCGTTTTGAATGAACAATCACATTTCTTGGTAGAATCATGCAGGATTGAAATTTTTGATGTTTTTTACTCCTCTCAACAGCCCAAACAAGTTTCTAAAAGGATGAGTTTGCAACTACTTTACTTTTGGAGAAAATTCAAAACATTCATTATTCAATAGAGCCCAATAGCAAAAAGCAGTGTTTTGAATGAACAATCACATTTCTTGGTAGAATCATGCAGGATTGAAATTTTTGATCTTTTTTTACTCCACTCAACAGCCCAAACAAGTTTCTAAAAGGATGAGTTTGCAACTACTTTACTTTTGGAGAAAATTCAAAACATTCATTATTCAATAGGGCTCAAAATATCAAAAACCAGCGGTTTGAATAAACACTCACATTTCTTGGTAGAATCATGCAGGACTGAAATTTTTGATGTTTTTCTACTCCTCTCATGAGCCCAAACAAGACTCTAAAAGGATGAGTTTGCAACTACTTTACTTTTGGAGAAAATTCAAAACATTCATTATTCAATAGAGCCCAATAGCAAAAATCAGCGGTTTGAATGAACAATCACATTTCTTGGTAGAATCATGCAGGATTGAAATTTTTGATGGTTTTTTACTCCTCTCAACAGCCCAAACAAGTTTCTAAAAGGATGAGTTTGCAACTACTTTACTTTTGGAGAAAATTCAAAACATTCATTATTCAATAGAGCCCAATAGCAAAAATCAGGTTTTGAATGAAGAATCACATTTCTTGGTAGAATCATGCAGGATTGAAATTTTTGATGGTTTTTTACTCCTCTCAACAGCCCAAACAAGTTTCTAAAAGGATGAGTTTGCAACTACTTTACTTTTGGAGAAAATTCAAAGCATTCATTATTCAATAGGGCCCAAAATATCAAAAACCAGCGGTTTGAATGAACACTCACCTTTCTTGGTAGAATCGTGCAGGACTGAAATTGTTAATGTTTTTCTACTCCTCTCATGAGCCCAAACAAGACTCTAAAAGTATGAGTTTGCAACTACTTTACTTTTGGAGAAAATTCAAAACATTCATTATTCAATAGAGCCCAATAGCAAAAATCAGCGTTTTGAATGAAGAATCACATTTCTTGGTAGAATCATGCAGGATTGAAATTTTTGATGGTTTTTGACTCCTCTCAACAGTCCAAGCAAGATTCTAAAAGGATGAGTTTGCAACTACTTTACTTTTGGAGAAAATTCAAAACATTCATTATAGAATAGGGCCCAAAATATCAACAATCAGCGGTTTGAATGAACACTCACATTTCTTGGTAGAATCATGCAGGATTGAAATTTTTGATATTTTTTTACTCCACTCAACAGCCCAAACAAGTTTCTAAAAGGATGAGTTTGCAACTACTTTACTTTTGGAGAAAATTCAAAACATTCTTTATTCAATAAGGCCCAAAATATCAAAAACCAGCGGTTTGACTGAACACTCACATTTCTTGGTAGAATCGTGCAGGACTGAAATTTTTGATGTTTTTCTACTCCTCTCATGAGCCCAAACAAGACTCTAAAAGGATGAGTTTGCAACTACTTTACTTTTGGAGAAAATTCAAAACATTCATTATTCAATAGAGCCCAATAGCAAAAATTAGGTTTTGAATGAAGAATCACATTTCTTGGTAGAATCATGCAGGATTGAAATTTTTGATGGTTTTTTACTCCTCTCAACAGCCCAAACAAGTTTCTAAAAGGATGAGTTTGCAACTACTTTACTTTTGGAGAAAATTCAAAACATTCATTATTCAATAGGGCCCAAAATATCAAAAACCAGCGGTTTGAATAAACACTCACATTTCTTGGTAGAATCGTGCAGGACTGAAATTTTTGATGTTTTTCTACTCCTCTCATGAGCCCAAACAAGACTCTAAAAGGATGAGTTTGCAACTACTTTACTTTTGGAGAAAAATCAAAACATTCATTATTCAATAGAGCCCAATAGCAAAAATCAGGTTTTGAATGAAGAATCACATTTCTTGGTAGAATCATGCAGGATTGAAATTTTTGATTTTTTTTTTACTCCTCTCAACAGCCCAAACAAGTTTCTAAAAGGATGAGTTTGCAACTACTTTACATTTGGAGAAAATTCAAAACATTCATTATTCAATAGGGCCCAAAATATCAAAAACCAGCGGTTTGAATGAACACTCACATTTCTTGGTAGAATCGTGCAGGACTGAAATTTTTGATGTTTTTCTACTCCTCTCATGAGCCCAAACAAGACTTTAAAAGGATGACTTTGCAACTGCTTTACTTTTGGAGAAAATTCAAAACATTCATTATTCAATATAGCCCAATAGCAAAAATCAGCGTTTTGAATGAACAATTACATTTCTTGGTAGAATCATGCAGGATTGAAATTTTTGATGTTTTTTTACTCCTCTCAACAGCCCAAACAAGTTTCTAAAAGGATGAGTTTGCAACTACTTTACTTTTGGAGAAAATTCAAAGCATTCATTATTCAATAGGGCCCAAAATATCAAAAAACAGCGGTTTGAATGAACACTCACATTTCATTTTTAGAATCATGCAGGACTGAAATTTTTGATGTTTTTCTACTCCTCTCATGAGCCCAAACAAGACTCTAAAAGGATGAGTTTGCAACTACTTTACTTTTGGAGAAAATTCAAAACATTCATTATTCAATAGAGCCCAATAGCAAAAATCAGCATTTTGAATGAACAATCACATTTCTTGGTAGAATCATGCAGGATTGAAATTTTTGATGTTTTTTTACTCCTCTCAACAGCCCAAACAATTTTCTAAAAGGATGAGTTTGCAACTACTTTACTTTTGGAGAAAATTCAAAACATTCATTATTCAATAGAGCCCAATAGCAAAAAGCAGTGTTTTGAATGAACAATCACATTTCTTGGTAGAATCATGCAGGATTGAAATTTTTGATGGTTTTTTACTCCTCTCAACAGCCCAAACAAGTTTCTAAAAGGATGAGTTTGCAACTACTTTACTTTTGGAGAAAATTCAAAACATTCTTTATTCAACAAGGCCGAAAATATCAAAAACCAGCGGTTTGACTGAACACTCACATTTCTTGGTAGAATCGTGCAGGACAGAAATTTTTGATGTTTTTCTACTCTTCTCATGAGCCCAAACAAGACTCTAAAAGGATGAGTTTGCAACTACTTTACTTTTGGAGAAAATTCAAAACATTCATTATTCAATAGAGCCCAATAGCAAAAATCAGCGTTTTGAATGAAGAATCACATTTCTTGGTAGAATCATGCAGGATTGAAATTTTTGATGGTTTTTGACTCCTCTCAACAGTCCAAGCAAGTTTCTAAAAGGATGAGTTTGCAACTACTTTACTTTTGGAGAAAATTCAAAGCATTCATTATTCAATAGGGCCCAAAATATCAAAAACCAGCGGTTTGAATGAACACTCAAATTTCTTGGTAGAATCATGCAGGATTGAAATTTTTGATCTTTTTTTACTCCACTCAACAGCCCAAACAAGTTTCTAAAAGGATGAGTTTGCAACTACTTTACTTTTGGAGAAAATTCAAAACATTCACTATTCAATAGGGCCCAAAATATCAAAAACCAGCTGTTTGAATGAACACTCACATTTCTTGGTAGAATCGTGCAGGACTGAAATTTTTGATGTTTTTCTACTCCTTTCATAAGCCCAAACAAGACTCTAAAAGGATGAGTTTGCAACTACTTTACTTTTGGAGAAAATTCAAAACATTCATTATTCAATAGAGCCCAATAGCAAAAATCAGCGTTTTGAATGAACAATCACATTTCTTGGTAGAATCATGCAGGATTGAAATTTTTGATGTTTTTTTACTACTCTCAACAGCCCAAACAAGTTTCTAAAAGGATAAGTTTGCAAATACTTTACTTTTGGAGAAAATTCAAAACATTCATTATTCAATAAAGCCCAATAGCAAAAAGCAGTGTTTTGAATGAACAATCACATTTCTTGGTAGAATCATGCAGGATTGAAATTTTTGATGTTTTTTTACTACTCTCAACAGCCCAAACAAGTTTCTAAAAGGATGAGATTGCAACTACTTTACTTTTGGAGAATATTCAAAACATTCATTATTCAATAGGGCCCAAAATATCAAAAACCAGCGGTTTGAATGAACACTCACATTTCTTGGTAGAATCGTGCAGGACTGAAATTTTTGATGTTTTTCTACTCCTCTCATGAGCCCAAACAAGACTCTAAAAGGTTGAGTTTGCAACTACTTTACTTTTGGAGAAAATTCAAAACATTCATTATTCAATAGAGCCCAATAGCAAAAATCAGCGTTTTGAATGAAGAATCACATTTCTTGGCAGAAACATGCAGGATTGAAATTTTTGATGGTTTTTGACTCCTCTCATCAGTCCAAGCAAGATTCTAAAAGGATGAGTTTGCAACTACTTTACTTTTGGAGAAAATTCAAAACATTCATTATTCAATAGAGCCCAATAGCAAAAATCAGGTTTTGAATGAAGAATCACATTTCTTGGTAGAATCATGCAGGATTGAAATTTTTGATGGTTTTTTACTCCTCTCAACAGCCCAAACAAGTTTCTGAAAGGATGAGTTTGCAACTACTTTACATTTGGAGAAAACTCAAAACATTCATTATTCAATAGGGCCCAAAATATCAAAAACCAGCGGTTTGAATGAACACTCACATTTCTTGGTAGAATCGTGCAGGACTGAAATTTTTGATGTTTTTCTACTCCTCTCATAAGCCCAAACAAGACTCTAAAAGGATGAGTTTGCAACTACTTTACTTTTGGAGAAAATTCAAAACGTTCATTATTCAATAGAGCCCAATAGCAAAAATTAGGTTTTGAATGAAGAATCACATTTCTTGGTAGAATCATGCAGGATTGAAATTTTTTATGGTTTTTTACTCCACTCAACAGCCCAAACAAGTTTCTAAAAGGATGAGTTTGCAACTACTTTACTTTTGGAGAAAATTCAAAACATTCTTTATTCAACAAGGCCCAAAATATCAAAAGCCAGCGGTTTGACTGAACACTCACATTTCTTGGTAGAATCGTGCAGGACAGAAATTTTTGATGTTTTTCTACTCCTCTCATGAGCCCAAACAAGACTCTAAAAGGATGAGTTTGCAACTACTTTACTTTTGGAGAAAATTCAAAACATTCATTATTCAATAGAGCCCAATAGCAAAAATCAGCGTTTTGAATGAAGAATCACATTTCTTGGTAGAATCATGCAGGATTGAAATTTTTGATGGTTTTTGACTCCTCTCAACAGTCCAAGCAAGATTCTAAAAGGATGAGTTTGCAACTACTTTACTTTTGGAGAAAATTCAAAACATTCATTATACAATAGGGCCCAAAATATCAACAACCAGCGGTTTGAATGAACACTCACATGTCTTGGTAGAATCATGCAGGATTGAAATTTTTGATCTTTTTTTACTCCACTCAACAGCCCAAACAAGTTTCTAAAAGGATGAGTTTGCAACTACTTTACTTTTGGAGAAAATTCAAAACATTCTTTATTCAATAAGGCCCAAAATATCAAAAACCAGCGGTTTGACTGAACACTCACATTTCTTGGTAGAATCGTGCAGGACTGAAATTTTTGATGTTTTTCTACTCCTCTCATGAGCCCAAACAAGACTCTAAAAGGATGAGTTTGCAACTACTTTACTTTTGGAGAAAATTCAAAACATTCATTATTCAATAGAGCCCAATAGCAAAAATTAGGTTTTGAATGAAGAATCACATTTCTTGGTAGAATCATGCAGGATTGAAATTTTTGATGGTTTTTTACTCCTCTCAACAGCCCAAACAAGTTTCTAAAAGGATGAGTTTGCAACTACTTTACATTTGGAGAAAATTCAAAACATTCATTATTCAATAGGGCCCAAAATATCAAAAACCAGCGGTTTGAATGAACACTCACATTTCTTGGTAGAATCGTGCAGGACTGAAATTTTTGATGTTTTTCTACTCCTCTCATGAGCCCAAACAAGACTCTAAAAGGATGAGTTTGCAACTACTTTACTTTTGGAGAAAATTCAAAACGTTCATTATTCAATAGAGCCCAATAGCAAAAATTAGGTTTTGAATGAAGAATCACATTTCTTGGTAGAATCATGCAGGATTGAAATTTTTGATGGTTTTTTACTCCTCTCAACAGCCCAAACAAGTTTCTAAAAGGATGAGTTTGCAACTACTTTACTTTTGGAGAAAATTCAAAACATTCTTTATTCAATAAGGCCCAAAATATCAAAAACCAGCGGTTTGACTGAACACTCACATTTCTTGGTAGAATCATGCAGGACTGAAATTTTTGATGTTTTTCTACTCCTCTCATGAGCCCAAACAAGACTCTAAAAGGATGAGTTTGCAACTACTTTACTTTTGGAGAAAATTTAAAACATTCATTATTCAATAGAGCCCAATAGCAAAAATTAGGTTTTGAATGAAGAATCACATTTCTTGGTAGAATCATGCAGGATTGAAATTTTTTATGGTTTTTTACTCCACTCAACAGCCCAAACAAGTTTCTAAAAGGATGAGTTTGCAACTACTTTACTTTTGGAGAAAATTCAAAACATTCTTTATTCAACAAGGCCCAAAATATCAAAAGCCAGCGGTTTGACTGAACACTCACATTTCTTGGTAGAATCGTGCAGGACAGAAATTTTTGATGTTTTTCTACTACTCTCATGAGCCCAAACAAGTCTCTAAAAGTATGAGTTTGCAACTACTTTACTTTTGGAGAAAATTCAAAACATTCATTATTCAATAGAGCCCAATAGCAAAAATCAGCGTTTTGAATGAAGAATCACATTTCTTGGTAGAATCATGCAGGATTGAAATTTTTGATGGTTTTTGACTCCTCTCAACAGTCCAAGCAAGATTCTAAAAGGATGAGTTTGCAACTACTTTACTTTTGGAGAAAATTCAAAACATTCATTATACAATAGGGCCCAAAATATCAACAACCAGCGGTTTGAATGAACACTCACATTTCTTGGTAGAATCATGCAGGATTGAAATTTTTGATGTTTTTTTACTCCTCTCAACAGCCCAAACAAGTTTCTAAAAGGATGAGTTTGCAACTACTTTACTTTTGGAGAAAATTCAAAACATTCTTTATTCAATAAGGCCCAAAATATCAAAAACCAGCGGTTTGACTGAACACTCACATTTCTTGGTAGAATCGTGCAGGACTGAAATTTTTGATGTTTTTCTACTCCTCTCATGAGCCCAAACAAGACTCTAAAAGGATGAGTTTGCAACTACTTTACTTTTGGAGAAAATTCAAAACATTCATTATTCAATAGAGCCCAATAGCAAAAATTAGGTTTTGAATGAAGAATCACATTTCTTGGTAGAATCATGCAGGATTGAAATTTTTGATGTTTTTTTACTCCTCTCAACAGTCCAAACAAGTTTCTAAAAGGATGAGTTTGCAACTACTTTACTTTTGGAGAAAATTCAAAGCATTCATTATTCAATAGGGCCCAAAATATCAAAAACCAGCGGTTTGAATGAACACTCACATTTCTTGGTAGAATCATGCAGGATTGAAATTTTTGATCTTTTTTTACTCCACTCAACAGCCCAAACAAGTTTCTAAAAGGATGAGTTTGCAACTACTTTACTTTTGGAGAAAATTCAAAACATTCATTATTCAATAGGGCCCAAAATATCAAAAACCAGCTGTTTGAATGAACACTCACATTTCTTGGTAGAATCGTGCAGGACTGAAATTTTTGATGTTTTTCTACTCCTTTCATAAGCCCAAACAAGACTCTAAAAGGATGAGTTTGCAACTACTTTACTTTTGGAGAAAATTCAAAACATTCATTATTCAATAGAGCCCAATAGCAAAAATCAGCGTTTTGAATGAACAATCACATTTCTTGGTAGAATCATGCAGGATTGAAATTTTTGATGTTTTTTTTACTACACTCAACAGCCCAAACAAGTTTCTAAAAGGATGAGTTTGCAAATACTTTACTTATGGAGAAAATTCAAAACATTCAATATTCAATAGAGCCCAATAGCAAAAAGCAGTGTTTTGAATGAACAATCACATTTCTTGGTAGAATCATGCAGGATTGAAATTTTTGATGTTTTTTTACTACTCTCAACAGCCCAAACAAGTTTCTAAAAGGATGAGTTTGCAACTACTTTACTTTTGGAGAATATTCAAAACATTCATTATTCAATAGGGCCCAAAATATCAAAAACCAGCGGTTTGAATGAACACTCACATTTCTTGGTAGAATCGTGCAGGACTGAAATTTTTGATGTTTTTCTACTCCTCTCATGAGCCCAAACAAGACTCTAAAAGGTTGAGTTTGCAACTACTTTACTTTTGGAGAAAATTCAAAACATTCATTATTCAATAGAGCCCAATAGCAAAAATCAGCGTTTTGAATGAAGAATCACATTTCTTGGCAGAAACATGCAGGATTGAAATTTTTGATGGTTTTTGACTCCTCTCAACTGTCCAAGCAAGATTCTAAAAGGATGAGTTTGCAACTACTTTACTTTTGGAGAAAATTCAAAACATTCATTATTCAATAGAGCCCAATAGCAAAAATCAGGTTTTGAATGAAGAATCACATTTCTTGGTAGAATCATGCAGGATTGAAATTTTTGATGGTTTTTTACTCCTCTCAACAGCCCAAACAAGTTTCTAACAGGATGAGTTTGCAACTACTTTACATTTGGAGAAAATTCAAAACATTCATTATTCAATAGGGCCCAAAATATCAAAAACCAGCGGTTTGAATGAACACTCACATTTCTTGGTAGAATCGTGCAGGACTGAAATTTTTGATGTTTTTCTACTCCTCTCATGAGCCCAAACAAGACTCTAAAAGGATGAGTTTGCAACTACTTTACTTTTGGAGAAAATTCAAAACATTCATTATTCAATAGAGCCCAATAGCAAAAATCAGCGTTTTGAATGAAGAATCACATTTCTTGGTAGAATCATGCAGGATTGAAATTTTTGATGGTTTTTGACTCCTCTCAACAGTCCAAGCAAGTTTCTAAAAGGATGAGTTTGCAACTACTTTACTTTTGGAGAAAATTCAAAGCATTCATTATTCAATAGGGCCCAAAATATCAAGAACCAGCGGTTTGAATGAACACTCAAATTTCTTGGTAGAATCATGCAGGATTGAAATTTTTGATCTTTTTTTACTCCACTCAACAGCCCAAACAAGTTTCTAAAAGGATGAGTTTGCAACTACTTTACTTTTGGAGAAAATTCAAAACATTCATTATTCAATAGGGCCCAAAATATCAAAAACCAGCTGTTTGAATGAACACTCACATTTCTTGGTAGAATCGTGCAGGACTGAAATTTTTGATGTTTTTCTACTCCTTTCATAAGCCCAAACAAGACTCTAAAAGGATGAGTTTGCAACTACTTTACTTTTGGAGAAAATTCAAAACATTCATTATTCAATAGAGCCCAATAGCAAAAATCAGCGTTTTGAATGAACAATCACATTTCTTGGTAGAATCATGCAGGATTGAAATTTTTGATGTTTTTTTACTACTCTCAACAGCCCAAACAAGTTTCTAAAAGGATGAGTTTGCAACTACTTTACTTTTGGAGAAAATTCAAAACATTCTTTATTCAATAAGGCCCAAAATATCAAAAACCAGCGGTTTGACTGAACACTCACATTTCTTGGTAGAATCGTGCAGGACTGAAATTTTTGATGTTTTTCTACTCCTCTCATGAGCCCAAACAAGACTCTAAAAAGATGAGTTTGCAACTACTTTACTTTTGGAGAAAATTCAAAACATTCATTATTCAATAGAGCCCAATAGCAAAAATTAGGTTTTGAATGAAGAATCACATTTCTTGGTAGAATCATGCAGGATTGAAATTTTTGATGGTTTTTTACTCCTCTCAACAGCCCAAACAAGTTTCTAAAAGAAGGAGTTTGCAACTACTTTACATTTGGAGAAAATTCAAAACATTCATTATTCAATAGGGCCCAAAATATCAAAAACCAGCGGTTTGAATGAACACTCACATTTCTTGGTAGAATCGTGCAGGACTGAAATTTTTGATGTTTTTCTACTCCTCTCATGAGCCCAAACAAGACACTAAAAGGATGAGTTTGCAACTACTTTACTTTTGGAGAAAATTCAAAACGTTCATTATTCAATAGAGCCCAATAGCAAAAATTAGGTTTTGAATGAAGAATCACATTTCTTGGTAGAATCATGCAGGATTGAAATTTTTGATGGTTTTTTACTCCTCTCAACAGCCCAAACAAGTTTCTAAAAGGATGAGTTTGCAACTACTTTACTTTTGGAGAAAATTCAAAACATTCTTTATTCAATAAGGCCCAAAATATCAAAAACCAGCGGTTTGACTGAACACTCACATTTCTTGGTAGAATCATGCAGGACTGAAATTTTTGATGTTTTCTACTCCTCTCATGAGCCCAAACAAGACTCTAAAAGGATGAGTTTGCAACTACTTTACTTTTGGAGAAAATTTAAAACATTCATTATTCAATAGAGCCCAATAGCAAAAATTAGGTTTTGAATGAAGAATCACATTTCTTGGTAGAATCATGCAGGATTGAAATTTTTTATGGTTTTTTACTCCACTCAACAGCCCAAACAAGTTTCTAAAAGGATGAGTTTGCAACTACTTTACTTTTGGAGAAAATTCAAAACATTCTTTATTCAACAAGGCCCAAAATATCAAAAGCCAGCGGTTTGACTGAACACTCACATTTCTTGGTAGAATCGTGCAGGACAGAAATTTTTGATGTTTTTCTACTACTCTCATGAGCCCAAACAAGTCTCTAAAAGTATGAGTTTGCAACTACTTTACTTTTGGAGAAAATTCAAAACATTCATTATTCAATAGAGCCCAATAGCAAAAATCAGCGTTTTGAATGAAGAATCACATTTCTTGGTAGAATCATGCAGGATTGAAATTTTTGATGGTTTTTGACTCCTCTCAACAGTCCAAGCAAGATTCTAAAAGGATGAGTTTGCAACTACTTTACTTTTGGAGAAAATTCAAAACATTCATTATACAATAGGGCCCAAAATATCAACAACCAGCGGTTTGAATGAACACTCACATTTCTTGGTAGAATCATGCAGGATTGAAATTTTTGATCTTTTTTTACTCCACTCAACAGCCCAAACAAGTTTCTAAAAGGATGAGTTTGCAACTACTTTACTTTTGGAGAAAATTCAAAACATTCTTTATTCAATAAGGCCCAAAATATCAAAAACCAACGGTTTGACTGAACACTCACATTTCTTGGTAGAATCGTGCAGGACTGAAATTTTTGATGTTTTTCTACTCCTCTCATGAGCCCAAACAAGACTCTAAAAGGATGAGTTTGCAACTACTTTACTTTTGGAGAAAATTCAAAACATTCATTATTCAATAGAGCCCAATAGCAAAAATTAGGTTTTGAATGAAGAATCACATTTCTTGGTAGAATCATGCAGGATTGAAATTTTTGATGGTTTTTTACTCCTCTCAACAGCCCAAACAAGTTTCTAAAAGGATTAGTTTGCAACTACTTTACTTTTGGAGAAAATTCAAAACATTCATTTTTCAATAGGGCCCAAAATATCAAAAACCAGCGGTTTGAATAAACACTCACATTTCTTGGTAGAATCGTGCAGGACTGAAATTTTTGATGTTTTTCTACTCCTCTCATGAGCCCAAACAAGACTCTAAAAGGATGAGTTTGCAACTACTTTACTTTTGGAGAAAAATCAAAACATTCATTATTCAATAGAGCCCAATAGCAAAAATCAGGTTTTGAATGAAGAATCACATTTCTTGGTAGAATCATGCAGGATTGAAATTTTTGATGTTTTTTTACTCCTCTCAACAGCCCAAACAAGTTTCTAAAAGGATGAGTTTGCAACTACTTTACATTTGTAGAAAATTCAAAACATTCATTATTCAATAGGGCCCAAAATATCAAAAATCAGCGGTTTGAATGAACACTCACATTTCTTGGTAGAATCGTGCAGGACTGAAATTTTTGATGTTTTTCTACTCCTCTCATGAGCCCAAACAAGACTTTAAAAGGATGACTTTGCAACTGCTATACTTTTGGAGAAAATTCAAAACATTCATTATTCAATATAGCTCAATAGCAAAAATCAGTGTTTTGAATGAACAATCACATTTCTTGGTAGAATCATGCAGGATTGAAATTTTTGATGTTTTTTTACTCCTCTCAACAGCCCAAACAAGTTTCTAAAAGGATGAGTTTGCAACTACTTTACTTTTGGAGAAAATTCAAAGCATTCATTATTCAATAGGGCCCAAAATATCAAAAACCAGCGGTTTGAATGAACACTCACATTTCTTGGTAGAATCGTGCAGGACTGAAATTTTTGATGTTTTTCTACTCCTCTCATGAGCCCAAACAAGACTCTAAAAGGATGAGTTTGCAACTACTTTACTTTTGGAGAAAATTCAAAACATTCATTATTCAATAGAGCCCAATAGCAAAAATCAGCGTTTTGAATGAACAATCACATTTCTTGGTAGAATCATGCAGGATTGAAATTTTTGATGTTTTTTACTCCTCTCAACAGCCCAAACAAGTTTCTAAAAGGATGAGTTTGCAACTACTTTACTTTTGGAGAAAATTCAAAACATTCATTATTCAATAGAGCCCAATAGCAAAAAGCAGTGTTTTGAATGAACAATCACATTTCTTGGTAGAATCATGCAGGATTGAAATTTTTGATCTTTTTTTACTCCACTCAACAGCCCAAACAAGTTTCTAAAAGGATGAGTTTGCAACTACTTTACTTTTGGAGAAAATTCAAAACATTCATTATTCAATAGGGCTCAAAATATCAAAAACCAGCGGTTTGAATAAACACTCACATTTCTTGGTAGAATCATGCAGGACTGAAATTTTTGATGTTTTTCTACTCCTCTCATGAGCCCAAACAAGACTCTAAAAGGATGAGTTTGCAACTACTTTACTTTTGGAGAAAATTCAAAACATTCATTATTCAATAGAGCCCAATAGCAAAAATCAGCGGTTTGAATGAACAATCACATTTCTTGGTAGAATCATGCAGGATTGAAATTTTTGATGGTTTTTTACTCCTCTCAACAGCCCAAACAAGTTTCTAAAAGGATGAGTTTGCAACTACTTTACTTTTGGAGAAAATTCAAAACATTCATTATTCAATAGAGCCCAATAGCAAAAATCAGGTTTTGAATGAAGAATCACATTTCTTGGTAGAATCATGCAGGATTGAAATTTTTGATGGTTTTTTACTCCTCTCAACAGCCCAAACAAGTTTCTAAAAGGATGAGTTTGCAACTACTTTACTTTTGGAGAAAATTCAAAGCATTCATTATTCAATAGGGCCCAAAATATCAAAAACCAGCGGTTTGAATGAACACTCACCTTTCTTGGTAGAATCGTGCAGGACTGAAATTGTTAATGTTTTTCTACTCCTCTCATGAGCCCAAACAAGACTCTAAAAGTATGAGTTTGCAACTACTTTACTTTTGGAGAAAATTCAAAACATTCATTATTCAATAGAGCCCAATAGCAAAAATCAGCGTTTTGAATGAAGAATCACATTTCTTGGTAGAATCATGCAGGATTGAAATTTTTGATGGTTTTTGACTCCTCTCAACAGTCCAAGCAAGATTCTAAAAGGATGAGTTTGCAACTACTTTACTTTTGGAGAAAATTCAAAACATTCATTATAGAATAGGGCCCAAAATATCAACAATCAGCGGTTTGAATGAACACTCACATTTCTTGGTAGAATCATGCAGGATTGAAATTTTTGATATTTTTTTACTCCACTCAACAGCCCAAACAAGTTTCTAAAAGGATGAGTTTGCAACTACTTTACTTTTGGAGAAAATTCAAAACATTCTTTATTCAATAAGGCCCAAAATATCAAAAACCAGCGGTTTGACTGAACACTCACATTTCTTGGTAGAATCGTGCAGGACTGAAATTTTTGATGTTTTTCTACTCCTCTCATGAGCCCAAACAAGACTCTAAAAGGATGAGTTTGCAACTACTTTACTTTTGGAGAAAATTCAAAACATTCATTATTCAATAGAGCCCAATAGCAAAAATTAGGTTTTGAATGAAGAATCACATTTCTTGGTAGAATCATGCAGGATTGAAATTTTTGATGGTTTTTTACTCCTCTCAACAGCCCAAACAAGTTTCTAAAAGGATGAGTTTGCAACTACTTTACTTTTGGAGAAAATTCAAAACATTCATTATTCAATAGGGCCCAAAATATCAAAAACCAGCGGTTTGAATAAACACTCACATTTCTTGGTAGAATCGTGCAGGACTGAAATTTTTGATGTTTTTCTACTCCTCTCATGAGCCCAAACAAGACTCTAAAAGGATGAGTTTGCAACTACTTTACTTTTGGAGAAAAATCAAAACATTCATTATTCAATAGAGCCCAATAGCAAAAATCAGGTTTTGAATGAAGAATCACATTTCTTGGTAGAATCATGCAGGATTGAAATTTTTGATTTTTTTTTTACTCCTCTCAACAGCCCAAACAAGTTTCTAAAAGGATGAGTTTGCAACTACTTTACATTTGGAGAAAATTCAAAACATTCATTATTCAATAGGGCCCAAAATATCAAAAACCAGCGGTTTGAATGAACACTCACATTTCTTGGTAGAATCGTGCAGGACTGAAATTTTTGATGTTTTTCTACTCCTCTCATGAGCCCAAACAAGACTTTAAAAGGATGACTTTGCAACTGCTTTACTTTTGGAGAAAATTCAAAACATTCATTATTCAATATAGCCCAATAGCAAAAATCAGCGTTTTGAATGAACAATTACATTTCTTGGTAGAATCATGCAGGATTGAAATTTTTGATGTTTTTTTACTCCTCTCAACAGCCCAAACAAGTTTCTAAAAGGATGAGTTTGCAACTACTTTACTTTTGGAGAAAATTCAAAGCATTCATTATTCAATAGGGCCCAAAATATCAAAAAACAGCGGTTTGAATGAACACTCACATTTCATTTTTAGAATCATGCAGGACTGAAATTTTTGATGTTTTTCTACTCCTCTCATGAGCCCAAACAAGACTCTAAAAGGATGAGTTTGCAACTACTTTACTTTTGGAGAAAATTCAAAACATTCATTATTCAATAGAGCCCAATAGCAAAAATCAGCATTTTGAATGAACAATCACATTTCTTGGTAGAATCATGCAGGATTGAAATTTTTGATGTTTTTTTACTCCTCTCAACAGCCCAAACAATTTTCTAAAAGGATGAGTTTGCAACTACTTTACTTTTGGAGAAAATTCAAAACATTCATTATTCAATAGAGCCCAATAGCAAAAAGCAGTGTTTTGAATGAACAATCACATTTCTTGGTAGAATCATGCAGGATTGAAATTTTTGATGGTTTTTTACTCCTCTCAACAGCCCAAACAAGTTTCTAAAAGGATGAGTTTGCAACTACTTTACTTTTGGAGAAAATTCAAAACATTCTTTATTCAACAAGGCCGAAAATATCAAAAACCAGCGGTTTGACTGAACACTCACATTTCTTGGTAGAATCGTGCAGGACAGAAATTTTTGATGTTTTTCTACTCTTCTCATGAGCCCAAACAAGACTCTAAAAGGATGAGTTTGCAACTACTTTACTTTTGGAGAAAATTCAAAACATTCATTATTCAATAGAGCCCAATAGCAAAAATCAGCGTTTTGAATGAAGAATCACATTTCTTGGTAGAATCATGCAGGATTGAAATTTTTGATGGTTTTTGACTCCTCTCAACAGTCCAAGCAAGTTTCTAAAAGGATGAGTTTGCAACTACTTTACTTTTGGAGAAAATTCAAAGCATTCATTATTCAATAGGGCCCAAAATATCAAAAACCAGCGGTTTGAATGAACACTCAAATTTCTTGGTAGAATCATGCAGGATTGAAATTTTTGATCTTTTTTTACTCCACTCAACAGCCCAAACAAGTTTCTAAAAGGATGAGTTTGCAACTACTTTACTTTTGGAGAAAATTCAAAACATTCACTATTCAATAGGGCCCAAAATATCAAAAACCAGCTGTTTGAATGAACACTCACATTTCTTGGTAGAATCGTGCAGGACTGAAATTTTTGATGTTTTTCTACTCCTTTCATAAGCCCAAACAAGACTCTAAAAGGATGAGTTTGCAACTACTTTACTTTTGGAGAAAATTCAAAACATTCATTATTCAATAGAGCCCAATAGCAAAAATCAGCGTTTTGAATGAACAATCACATTTCTTGGTAGAATCATGCAGGATTGAAATTTTTGATGTTTTTTTACTACTCTCAACAGCCCAAACAAGTTTCTAAAAGGATAAGTTTGCAAATACTTTACTTTTGGAGAAAATTCAAAACATTCATTATTCAATAAAGCCCAATAGCAAAAAGCAGTGTTTTGAATGAACAATCACATTTCTTGGTAGAATCATGCAGGATTGAAATTTTTGATGTTTTTTTACTACTCTCAACAGCCCAAACAAGTTTCTAAAAGGATGAGATTGCAACTACTTTACTTTTGGAGAATATTCAAAACATTCATTATTCAATAGGGCCCAAAATATCAAAAACCAGCGGTTTGAATGAACACTCACATTTCTTGGTAGAATCGTGCAGGACTGAAATTTTTGATGTTTTTCTACTCCTCTCATGAGCCCAAACAAGACTCTAAAAGGTTGAGTTTGCAACTACTTTACTTTTGGAGAAAATTCAAAACATTCATTATTCAATAGAGCCCAATAGCAAAAATCAGCGTTTTGAATGAAGAATCACATTTCTTGGCAGAAACATGCAGGATTGAAATTTTTGATGGTTTTTGACTCCTCTCATCAGTCCAAGCAAGATTCTAAAAGGATGAGTTTGCAACTACTTTACTTTTGGAGAAAATTCAAAACATTCATTATTCAATAGAGCCCAATAGCAAAAATCAGGTTTTGAATGAAGAATCACATTTCTTGGTAGAATCATGCAGGATTGAAATTTTTGATGGTTTTTTACTCCTCTCAACAGCCCAAACAAGTTTCTGAAAGGATGAGTTTGCAACTACTTTACATTTGGAGAAAACTCAAAACATTCATTATTCAATAGGGCCCAAAATATCAAAAACCAGCGGTTTGAATGAACACTCACATTTCTTGGTAGAATCGTGCAGGACTGAAATTTTTGATGTTTTTCTACTCCTCTCATAAGCCCAAACAAGACTCTAAAAGGATGAGTTTGCAACTACTTTACTTTTGGAGAAAATTCAAAACGTTCATTATTCAATAGAGCCCAATAGCAAAAATTAGGTTTTGAATGAAGAATCACATTTCTTGGTAGAATCATGCAGGATTGAAATTTTTTATGGTTTTTTACTCCACTCAACAGCCCAAACAAGTTTCTAAAAGGATGAGTTTGCAACTACTTTACTTTTGGAGAAAATTCAAAACATTCTTTATTCAACAAGGCCCAAAATATCAAAAGCCAGCGGTTTGACTGAACACTCACATTTCTTGGTAGAATCGTGCAGGACAGAAATTTTTGATGTTTTTCTACTCCTCTCATGAGCCCAAACAAGACTCTAAAAGGATGAGTTTGCAACTACTTTACTTTTGGAGAAAATTCAAAACATTCATTATTCAATAGAGCCCAATAGCAAAAATCAGCGTTTTGAATGAAGAATCACATTTCTTGGTAGAATCATGCAGGATTGAAATTTTTGATGGTTTTTGACTCCTCTCAACAGTCCAAGCAAGATTCTAAAAGGATGAGTTTGCAACTACTTTACTTTTGGAGAAAATTCAAAACATTCATTATACAATAGGGCCCAAAATATCAACAACCAGCGGTTTGAATGAACACTCACATGTCTTGGTAGAATCATGCAGGATTGAAATTTTTGATCTTTTTTTACTCCACTCAACAGCCCAAACAAGTTTCTAAAAGGATGAGTTTGCAACTACTTTACTTTTGGAGAAAATTCAAAACATTCTTTATTCAATAAGGCCCAAAATATCAAAAACCAGCGGTTTGACTGAACACTCACATTTCTTGGTAGAATCGTGCAGGACTGAAATTTTTGATGTTTTTCTACTCCTCTCATGAGCCCAAACAAGACTCTAAAAGGATGAGTTTGCAACTACTTTACTTTTGGAGAAAATTCAAAACATTCATTATTCAATAGAGCCCAATAGCAAAAATTAGGTTTTGAATGAAGAATCACATTTCTTGGTAGAATCATGCAGGATTGAAATTTTTGATGGTTTTTTACTCCTCTCAACAGCCCAAACAAGTTTCTAAAAGGATGAGTTTGCAACTACTTTACATTTGGAGAAAATTCAAAACATTCATTATTCAATAGGGCCCAAAATATCAAAAACCAGCGGTTTGAATGAACACTCACATTTCTTGGTAGAATCGTGCAGGACTGAAATTTTTGATGTTTTTCTACTCCTCTCATGAGCCCAAACAAGACTCTAAAAGGATGAGTTTGCAACTACTTTACTTTTGGAGAAAATTCAAAACGTTCATTATTCAATAGAGCCCAATAGCAAAAATTAGGTTTTGAATGAAGAATCACATTTCTTGGTAGAATCATGCAGGATTGAAATTTTTGATGGTTTTTTACTCCTCTCAACAGCCCAAACAAGTTTCTAAAAGGATGAGTTTGCAACTACTTTACTTTTGGAGAAAATTCAAAACATTCTTTATTCAATAAGGCCCAAAATATCAAAAACCAGCGGTTTGACTGAACACTCACATTTCTTGGTAGAATCATGCAGGACTGAAATTTTTGATGTTTTTCTACTCCTCTCATGAGCCCAAACAAGACTCTAAAAGGATGAGTTTGCAACTACTTTACTTTTGGAGAAAATTTAAAACATTCATTATTCAATAGAGCCCAATAGCAAAAATTAGGTTTTGAATGAAGAATCACATTTCTTGGTAGAATCATGCAGGATTGAAATTTTTTATGGTTTTTTACTCCACTCAACAGCCCAAACAAGTTTCTAAAAGGATGAGTTTGCAACTACTTTACTTTTGGAGAAAATTCAAAACATTCTTTATTCAACAAGGCCCAAAATATCAAAAGCCAGCGGTTTGACTGAACACTCACATTTCTTGGTAGAATCGTGCAGGACAGAAATTTTTGATGTTTTTCTACTACTCTCATGAGCCCAAACAAGTCTCTAAAAGTATGAGTTTGCAACTACTTTACTTTTGGAGAAAATTCAAAACATTCATTATTCAATAGAGCCCAATAGCAAAAATCAGCGTTTTGAATGAAGAATCACATTTCTTGGTAGAATCATGCAGGATTGAAATTTTTGATGGTTTTTGACTCCTCTCAACAGTCCAAGCAAGATTCTAAAAGGATGAGTTTGCAACTACTTTACTTTTGGAGAAAATTCAAAACATTCATTATACAATAGGGCCCAAAATATCAACAACCAGCGGTTTGAATGAACACTCACATTTCTTGGTAGAATCATGCAGGATTGAAATTTTTGATGTTTTTTTACTCCTCTCAACAGCCCAAACAAGTTTCTAAAAGGATGAGTTTGCAACTACTTTACTTTTGGAGAAAATTCAAAACATTCTTTATTCAATAAGGCCCAAAATATCAAAAACCAGCGGTTTGACTGAACACTCACATTTCTTGGTAGAATCGTGCAGGACTGAAATTTTTGATGTTTTTCTACTCCTCTCATGAGCCCAAACAAGACTCTAAAAGGATGAGTTTGCAACTACTTTACTTTTGGAGAAAATTCAAAACATTCATTATTCAATAGAGCCCAATAGCAAAAATTAGGTTTTGAATGAAGAATCACATTTCTTGGTAGAATCATGCAGGATTGAAATTTTTGATGTTTTTTTACTCCTCTCAACAGTCCAAACAAGTTTCTAAAAGGATGAGTTTGCAACTACTTTACTTTTGGAGAAAATTCAAAGCATTCATTATTCAATAGGGCCCAAAATATCAAAAACCAGCGGTTTGAATGAACACTCACATTTCTTGGTAGAATCATGCAGGATTGAAATTTTTGATCTTTTTTTACTCCACTCAACAGCCCAAACAAGTTTCTAAAAGGATGAGTTTGCAACTACTTTACTTTTGGAGAAAATTCAAAACATTCATTATTCAATAGGGCCCAAAATATCAAAAACCAGCTGTTTGAATGAACACTCACATTTCTTGGTAGAATCGTGCAGGACTGAAATTTTTGATGTTTTTCTACTCCTTTCATAAGCCCAAACAAGACTCTAAAAGGATGAGTTTGCAACTACTTTACTTTTGGAGAAAATTCAAAACATTCATTATTCAATAGAGCCCAATAGCAAAAATCAGCGTTTTGAATGAACAATCACATTTCTTGGTAGAATCATGCAGGATTGAAATTTTTGATGTTTTTTTTACTACACTCAACAGCCCAAACAAGTTTCTAAAAGGATGAGTTTGCAAATACTTTACTTATGGAGAAAATTCAAAACATTCAATATTCAATAGAGCCCAATAGCAAAAAGCAGTGTTTTGAATGAACAATCACATTTCTTGGTAGAATCATGCAGGATTGAAATTTTTGATGTTTTTTTACTACTCTCAACAGCCCAAACAAGTTTCTAAAAGGATGAGTTTGCAACTACTTTACTTTTGGAGAATATTCAAAACATTCATTATTCAATAGGGCCCAAAATATCAAAAACCAGCGGTTTGAATGAACACTCACATTTCTTGGTAGAATCGTGCAGGACTGAAATTTTTGATGTTTTTCTACTCCTCTCATGAGCCCAAACAAGACTCTAAAAGGTTGAGTTTGCAACTACTTTACTTTTGGAGAAAATTCAAAACATTCATTATTCAATAGAGCCCAATAGCAAAAATCAGCGTTTTGAATGAAGAATCACATTTCTTGGCAGAAACATGCAGGATTGAAATTTTTGATGGTTTTTGACTCCTCTCAACTGTCCAAGCAAGATTCTAAAAGGATGAGTTTGCAACTACTTTACTTTTGGAGAAAATTCAAAACATTCATTATTCAATAGAGCCCAATAGCAAAAATCAGGTTTTGAATGAAGAATCACATTTCTTGGTAGAATCATGCAGGATTGAAATTTTTGATGGTTTTTTACTCCTCTCAACAGCCCAAACAAGTTTCTAACAGGATGAGTTTGCAACTACTTTACATTTGGAGAAAATTCAAAACATTCATTATTCAATAGGGCCCAAAATATCAAAAACCAGCGGTTTGAATGAACACTCACATTTCTTGGTAGAATCGTGCAGGACTGAAATTTTTGATGTTTTTCTACTCCTCTCATGAGCCCAAACAAGACTCTAAAAGGATGAGTTTGCAACTACTTTACTTTTGGAGAAAATTCAAAACATTCATTATTCAATAGAGCCCAATAGCAAAAATCAGCGTTTTGAATGAAGAATCACATTTCTTGGTAGAATCATGCAGGATTGAAATTTTTGATGGTTTTTGACTCCTCTCAACAGTCCAAGCAAGTTTCTAAAAGGATGAGTTTGCAACTACTTTACTTTTGGAGAAAATTCAAAGCATTCATTATTCAATAGGGCCCAAAATATCAAGAACCAGCGGTTTGAATGAACACTCAAATTTCTTGGTAGAATCATGCAGGATTGAAATTTTTGATCTTTTTTTACTCCACTCAACAGCCCAAACAAGTTTCTAAAAGGATGAGTTTGCAACTACTTTACTTTTGGAGAAAATTCAAAACATTCATTATTCAATAGGGCCCAAAATATCAAAAACCAGCTGTTTGAATGAACACTCACATTTCTTGGTAGAATCGTGCAGGACTGAAATTTTTGATGTTTTTCTACTCCTTTCATAAGCCCAAACAAGACTCTAAAAGGATGAGTTTGCAACTACTTTACTTTTGGAGAAAATTCAAAACATTCATTATTCAATAGAGCCCAATAGCAAAAATCAGCGTTTTGAATGAACAATCACATTTCTTGGTAGAATCATGCAGGATTGAAATTTTTGATGTTTTTTTACTACTCTCAACAGCCCAAACAAGTTTCTAAAAGGATGAGTTTGCAAATACTTTACTTTTGGAGAAAATTCAAAACATTCATTATTCAATAAAGCCCAGTAGCAAAAAGCAGTGTTTTGAATGAACAATCACATTTCTTGGTAGAATCATGCAGGATTGAAATTTTTGATGTTTTTTTACTACTCTCAACAGCCCAAACAAGTTTCTAAAAGGATGAGATTGCAACTACTTTACTTTTGGAGAATATTCAAAACATTCATTATTCAATAGGGCCCAAAATATCAAAAACCAGCGGTTTGAATGAACACTCACATTTCTTGGTAGAATCGTGCAGGACTGAAATTTTTGATGTTTTTCTACTCCTCTCATGAGCCCAAACAAGACTCTAAAAGGTTGAGTTTGCAACTACTTTACTTTTGGAGAAAATTCAAAACATTCATTATTCAATAGAGCCCAATAGCAAAAATCAGCGTTTTGAATGAAGAATCACATTTCTTGGCAGAAACATGCAGGATTGAAATTTTTGATGGTTTTTGACTCCTCTCATCAGTCCAAGCAAGATTCTAAAAGGATGAGTTTGCAACTACTTTACTTTTGGAGAAAATTCAAAACATTCATTATTCAATAGAGCCCAATAGCAAAAATCAGGTTTTGAATGAAGAATCACATTTCTTGGTAGAATCATGCAGGATTGAAATTTTTGATGGTTTTTTACTCCTCTCAACAGCCCAAACAAGTTTCTGAAAGGATGAGTTTGCAACTACTTTACATTTGGAGAAAACTCAAAACATTCATTATTCAATAGGGCCCAAAATATCAAAAACCAGCGGTTTGAATGAACACTCACATTTCTTGGTAGAATCGTGCAGGACTGAAATTTTTGATGTTTTTCTACTCCTCTCATAAGCCCAAACAAGACTCTAAAAGGATGAGTTTGCAACTACTTTACTTTTGGAGAAAATTCAAAACGTTCATTATTCAATAGAGCCCAATAGCAAAAATTAGGTTTTGAATGAAGAATCACATTTCTTGGTAGAATCATGCAGGATTGAAATTTTTGATGGTTTTTTACTCCTCTCAACAGCCCAAACAAGTTTCTAAAAGGATGAGTTTGCAACTACTTTACTTTTGGAGAAAATTCAAAACATTCTTTATTCAATAAGGCCCAAAATATCAAAAACCAGCGGTTTGACTGAACACTCACATTTCTTGGTAGAATCATGCAGGACTGAAATTTTTGATGTTTTTCTACTCCTCTCATGAGCCCAAACAAGACTCTAAAAGGATGAGTTTGCAACTACTTTACTTTTGGAGAAAATTCAAAACATTCATTATTCAATAGAGCCCAATAGCAAAAATTAGGTTTTGAATGAAGAATCACATTTCTTGGTAGAATCATGCAGGATTGAAATTTTTTATGGTTTTTTACTCCACTCAACAGCCCAAACAAGTTTCTAAAAGGATGAGTTTGCAACTACTTTACTTTTGGAGAAAATTCAAAACATTCTTTATTCAACAAGGCCCAAAATATCAAAAGCCAGCGGTTTGACTGAACACTCACATTTCTTGGTAGAATCGTGCAGGACAGAAATTTTTGATGTTTTTCTACTCCTCTCATGAGCCCAAACAAGACTCTAAAAGGATGAGTTTGCAACTACTTTACTTTTGGAGAAAATTCAAAACATTCATTATTCAATAGAGCCCAATAGCAAAAATCAGCGTTTTGAATGAAGAATCACATTTCTTGGTAGAATCATGCAGGATTGAAATTTTTGATGGTTTTTGACTCCTCTCAACAGTCCAAGCAAGATTCTAAAAGGATGAGTTTGCAACTACTTTACTTTTGGAGAAAATTCAAAACATTCATTATACAATAGGGCCCAAAATATCAACAACCAGCGGTTTGAATGAACACTCACATGTCTTGGTAGAATCATGCAGGATTGAAATTTTTGATCTTTTTTTACTCCACTCAACAGCCCAAACAAGTTTCTAAAAGGATGAGTTTGCAACTACTTTACTTTTGGAGAAAATTCAAAACATTCTTTATTCAATAAGGCCCAAAATATCAAAAACCAGCGGTTTGACTGAACACTCACATTTCTTGGTAGAATCGTGCAGGACTGAAATTTTTGATGTTTTTCTACTCCTCTCATGAGCCCAAACAAGACTCTAAAAGGATGAGTTTGCAACTACTTTACTTTTGGAGAAAATTCAAAACATTCATTATTCAATAGAGCCCAATAGCAAAAATTAGGTTTTGAATGAAGAATCACATTTCTTGGTAGAATCATGCAGGATTGAAATTTTTGATGGTTTTTTACTCCTCTCAACAGCCCAAACAAGTTTCTAAAAGGATGAGTTTGCAACTACTTTACATTTGGAGAAAATTCAAAACATTCATTATTCAATAGGGCCCAAAATATCAAAAACCAGCGGTTTGAATGAACACTCACATTTCTTGGTAGAATCGTGCAGGACTGAAATTTTTGATGTTTTTCTACTCCTCTCATGAGCCCAAACAAGACTCTAAAAGGATGAGTTTGCAACTACTTTACTTTTGGAGAAAATTCAAAACGTTCATTATTCAATAGAGCCCAATAGCAAAAATTAGGTTTTGAATGAAGAATCACATTTCTTGGTAGAATCATGCAGGATTGAAATTTTTGATGGTTTTTTACTCCTCTCAACAGCCCAAACAAGTTTCTAAAAGGATGAGTTTGCAACTACTTTACTTTTGGAGAAAATTCAAAACATTCTTTATTCAATAAGGCCCAAAATATCAAAAACCAGCGGTTTGACTGAACACTCACATTTCTTGGTAGAATCATGCAGGACTGAAATTTTTGATGTTTTTCTACTCCTCTCATGAGCCCAAACAAGACTCTAAAAGGATGAGTTTGCAACTACTTTACTTTTGGAGAAAATTTAAAACATTCATTATTCAATAGAGCCCAATAGCAAAAATTAGGTTTTGAATGAAGAATCACATTTCTTGGTAGAATCATGCAGGATTGAAATTTTTTATGGTTTTTTACTCCACTCAACAGCCCAAACAAGTTTCTAAAAGGATGAGTTTGCAACTACTTTACTTTTGGAGAAAATTCAAAACATTCTTTATTCAACAAGGCCCAAAATATCAAAAGCCAGCGGTTTGACTGAACACTCACATTTCTTGGTAGAATCGTGCAGGACAGAAATTTTTGATGTTTTTCTACTACTCTCATGAGCCCAAACAAGTCTCTAAAAGTATGAGTTTGCAACTACTTTACTTTTGGAGAAAATTCAAAACATTCATTATTCAATAGAGCCCAATAGCAAAAATCAGCGTTTTGAATGAAGAATCACATTTCTTGGTAGAATCATGCAGGATTGAAATTTTTGATGGTTTTTGACTCCTCTCAACAGTCCAAGCAAGATTCTAAAAGGATGAGTTTGCAACTACTTTACTTTTGGAGAAAATTCAAAACATTCATTATACAATAGGGCCCAAAATATCAACAACCAGCGGTTTGAATGAACACTCACATTTCTTGGTAGAATCATGCAGGATTGAAATTTTTGATGTTTTTTTACTCCTCTCAACAGCCCAAACAAGTTTCTAAAAGGATGAGTTTGCAACTACTTTACTTTTGGAGAAAATTCAAAACATTCTTTATTCAATAAGGCCCAAAATATCAAAAACCAGCGGTTTGACTGAACACTCACATTTCTTGGTAGAATCGTGCAGGACTGAAATTTTTGATGTTTTTCTACTCCTCTCATGAGCCCAAACAAGACTCTAAAAGGATGAGTTTGCAACTACTTTACTTTTGGAGAAAATTCAAAACATTCATTATTCAATAGAGCCCAATAGCAAAAATTAGGTTTTGAATGAAGAATCACATTTCTTGGTAGAATCATGCAGGATTGAAATTTTTGATGTTTTTTTACTCCTCTCAACAGTCCAAACAAGTTTCTAAAAGGATGAGTTTGCAACTACTTTACTTTTGGAGAAAATTCAAAGCATTCATTATTCAATAGGGCCCAAAATATCAAAAACCAGCGGTTTGAATGAACACTCACATTTCTTGGTAGAATCATGCAGGATTGAAATTTTTGATCTTTTTTTACTCCACTCAACAGCCCAAACAAGTTTCTAAAAGGATGAGTTTGCAACTACTTTACTTTTGGAGAAAATTCAAAACATTCATTATTCAATAGGGCCCAAAATATCAAAAACCAGCTGTTTGAATGAACACTCACATTTCTTGGTAGAATCGTGCAGGACTGAAATTTTTGATGTTTTTCTACTCCTTTCATAAGCCCAAACAAGACTCTAAAAGGATGAGTTTGCAACTACTTTACTTTTGGAGAAAATTCAAAACATTCATTATTCAATAGAGCCCAATAGCAAAAATCAGCGTTTTGAATGAACAATCACATTTCTTGGTAGAATCATGCAGGATTGAAATTTTTGATGTTTTTTTTACTACACTCAACAGCCCAAACAAGTTTCTAAAAGGATGAGTTTGCAAATACTTTACTTATGGAGAAAATTCAAAACATTCAATATTCAATAGAGCCCAATAGCAAAAAGCAGTGTTTTGAATGAACAATCACATTTCTTGGTAGAATCATGCAGGATTGAAATTTTTGATGTTTTTTTACTACTCTCAACAGCCCAAACAAGTTTCTAAAAGGATGAGTTTGCAACTACTTTACTTTTGGAGAATATTCAAAACATTCATTATTCAATAGGGCCCAAAATATCAAAAACCAGCGGTTTGAATGAACACTCACATTTCTTGGTAGAATCGTGCAGGACTGAAATTTTTGATGTTTTTCTACTCCTCTCATGAGCCCAAACAAGACTCTAAAAGGTTGAGTTTGCAACTACTTTACTTTTGGAGAAAATTCAAAACATTCATTATTCAATAGAGCCCAATAGCAAAAATCAGCGTTTTGAATGAAGAATCACATTTCTTGGCAGAAACATGCAGGATTGAAATTTTTGATGGTTTTTGACTCCTCTCAACTGTCCAAGCAAGATTCTAAAAGGATGAGTTTGCAACTACTTTACTTTTGGAGAAAATTCAAAACATTCATTATTCAATAGAGCCCAATAGCAAAAATCAGGTTTTGAATGAAGAATCACATTTCTTGGTAGAATCATGCAGGATTGAAATTTTTGATGGTTTTTTACTCCTCTCAACAGCCCAAACAAGTTTCTAACAGGATGAGTTTGCAACTACTTTACATTTGGAGAAAATTCAAAACATTCATTATTCAATAGGGCCCAAAATATCAAAAACCAGCGGTTTGAATGAACACTCACATTTCTTGGTAGAATCGTGCAGGACTGAAATTTTTGATGTTTTTCTACTCCTCTCATGAGCCCAAACAAGACTCTAAAAGGATGAGTTTGCAACTACTTTACTTTTGGAGAAAATTCAAAACGTTCATTATTCAATAGAGCCCAATAGCAAAAATTAGGTTTTGAATGAAGAATCACATTTCTTGGTAGAATCATGCAGGATTGAAATTTTTGATGGTTTTTTACTCCTCTCAACAGCCCAAACAAGTTTCTAAAAGGATGAGTTTGCAACTACTTTACTTTTGGAGAAAATTCAAAACATTCTTTATTCAATAAGGCCCAAAATATCAAAAACCAGCGGTTTGACTGAACACTCACATTTCTTGGTAGAATCATGCAGGACTGAAATTTTTGATGTTTTTCTACTCCTCTCATGAGCCCAAACAAGACTCTAAAAGGATGAGTTTGCAACTACTTTACTTTTGGAGAAAATTTAAAACATTCATTATTCAATAGAGCCCAATAGCAAAAATTAGGTTTTGAATGAAGAATCACATTTCTTGGTAGAATCATGCAGGATTGAAATTTTTTATGGTTTTTTACTCCACTCAACAGCCCAAACAAGTTTCTAAAAGGATGAGTTTGCAACTACTTTACTTTTGGAGAAAATTCAAAACATTCTTTATTCAACAAGGCCCAAAATATCAAAAGCCAGCGGTTTGACTGAACACTCACATTTCTTGGTAGAATCGTGCAGGACAGAAATTTTTGATGTTTTTCTACTACTCTCATGAGCCCAAACAAGTCTCTAAAAGTATGAGTTTGCAACTACTTTACTTTTGGAGAAAATTCAAAACATTCATTATTCAATAGAGCCCAATAGCAAAAATCAGCGTTTTGAATGAAGAATCACATTTCTTGGTAGAATCATGCAGGATTGAAATTTTTGATGGTTTTTGACTCCTCTCAACAGTCCAAGCAAGATTCTAAAAGGATGAGTTTGCAACTACTTTACTTTTGGAGAAAATTCAAAACATTCATTATACAATAGGGCCCAAAATATCAACAACCAGCGGTTTGAATGAACACTCACATTTCTTGGTAGAATCATGCAGGATTGAAATTTTTGATGTTTTTTTACTCCTCTCAACAGCCCAAACAAGTTTCTAAAAGGATGAGTTTGCAACTACTTTACTTTTGGAGAAAATTCAAAACATTCTTTATTCAATAAGGCCCAAAATATCAAAAACCAGCGGTTTGACTGAACACTCACATTTCTTGGTAGAATCGTGCAGGACTGAAATTTTTGATGTTTTTCTACTCCTCTCATGAGCCCAAACAAGACTCTAAAAGGATGAGTTTGCAACTACTTTACTTTTGGAGAAAATTCAAAACATTCATTATTCAATAGAGCCCAATAGCAAAAATTAGGTTTTGAATGAAGAATCACATTTCTTGGTAGAATCATGCAGGATTGAAATTTTTGATGTTTTTTTACTCCTCTCAACAGTCCAAACAAGTTTCTAAAAGGATGAGTTTGCAACTACTTTACTTTTGGAGAAAATTCAAAGCATTCATTATTCAATAGGGCCCAAAATATCAAAAACCAGCGGTTTGAATGAACACTCACATTTCTTGGTAGAATCATGCAGGATTGAAATTTTTGATCTTTTTTTACTCCACTCAACAGCCCAAACAAGTTTCTAAAAGGATGAGTTTGCAACTACTTTACTTTTGGAGAAAATTCAAAACATTCATTATTCAATAGGGCCCAAAATATCAAAAACCAGCTGTTTGAATGAACACTCACATTTCTTGGTAGAATCGTGCAGGACTGAAATTTTTGATGTTTTTCTACTCCTTTCATAAGCCCAAACAAGACTCTAAAAGGATGAGTTTGCAACTACTTTACTTTTGGAGAAAATTCAAAACATTCATTATTCAATAGAGCCCAATAGCAAAAATCAGCGTTTTGAATGAACAATCACATTTCTTGGTAGAATCATGCAGGATTGAAATTTTTGATGTTTTTTTTACTACACTCAACAGCCCAAACAAGTTTCTAAAAGGATGAGTTTGCAAATACTTTACTTATGGAGAAAATTCAAAACATTCAATATTCAATAGAGCCCAATAGCAAAAAGCAGTGTTTTGAATGAACAATCACATTTCTTGGTAGAATCATGCAGGATTGAAATTTTTGATGTTTTTTTACTACTCTCAACAGCCCAAACAAGTTTCTAAAAGGATGAGTTTGCAACTACTTTACTTTTGGAGAATATTCAAAACATTCATTATTCAATAGGGCCCAAAATATCAAAAACCAGCGGTTTGAATGAACACTCACATTTCTTGGTAGAATCGTGCAGGACTGAAATTTTTGATGTTTTTCTACTCCTCTCATGAGCCCAAACAAGACTCTAAAAGGTTGAGTTTGCAACTACTTTACTTTTGGAGAAAATTCAAAACATTCATTATTCAATAGAGCCCAATAGCAAAAATCAGCGTTTTGAATGAAGAATCACATTTCTTGGCAGAAACATGCAGGATTGAAATTTTTGATGGTTTTTGACTCCTCTCAACTGTCCAAGCAAGATTCTAAAAGGATGAGTTTGCAACTACTTTACTTTTGGAGAAAATTCAAAACATTCATTATTCAATAGAGCCCAATAGCAAAAATCAGGTTTTGAATGAAGAATCACATTTCTTGGTAGAATCATGCAGGATTGAAATTTTTGATGGTTTTTTACTCCTCTCAACAGCCCAAACAAGTTTCTAACAGGATGAGTTTGCAACTACTTTACATTTGGAGAAAATTCAAAACATTCATTATTCAATAGGGCCCAAAATATCAAAAACCAGCGGTTTGAATGAACACTCACATTTCTTGGTAGAATCGTGCAGGACTGAAATTTTTGATGTTTTTCTACTCCTCTCATGAGCCCAAACAAGACTCTAAAAGGATGAGTTTGCAACTACTTTACTTTTGGAGAAAATTCAAAACGTTCATTATTCAATAGAGCCCAATAGCAAAAATTAGGTTTTGAATGAAGAATCACATTTCTTGGTAGAATCATGCAGGATTGAAATTTTTGATGGTTTTTTACTCCTCTCAACAGCCCAAACAAGTTTCTAAAAGGATGAGTTTGCAACTACTTTACTTTTGGAGAAAATTCAAAACATTCTTTATTCAATAAGGCCCAAAATATCAAAAACCAGCGGTTTGACTGAACACTCACATTTCTTGGTAGAATCATGCAGGACTGAAATTTTTGATGTTTTTCTACTCCTCTCATGAGCCCAAACAAGACTCTAAAAGGATGAGTTTGCAACTACTTTACTTTTGGAGAAAATTTAAAACATTCATTATTCAATAGAGCCCAATAGCAAAAATTAGGTTTTGAATGAAGAATCAAATTTCTTGGTAGAATCATGCAGGATTGAAATTTTTTATGGTTTTTTACTCCACTCAACAGCCCAAACAAGTTTCTAAAAGGATGAGTTTGCAACTACTTTACTTTTGGAGAAAATTCAAAACATTCTTTATTCAACAAGGCCCAAAATATCAAAAGCCAGCGGTTTGACTGAACACTCACATTTCTTGGTAGAATCGTGCAGGACAGAAATTTTTGATGTTTTTCTACTACTCTCATGAGCCCAAACAAGTCTCTAAAAGTATGAGTTTGCAACTACTTTACTTTTGGAGAAAATTCAAAACATTCATTATTCAATAGAGCCCAATAGCAAAAATCAGCGTTTTGAATGAAGAATCACATTTCTTGGTAGAATCATGCAGGATTGAAATTTTTGATGGTTTTTGACTCCTCTCAACAGTCCAAGCAAGATTCTAAAAGGATGAGTTTGCAACTACTTTACTTTTGGAGAAAATTCAAAACATTCATTATACAATAGGGCCCAAAATATCAACAACCAGCGGTTTGAATGAACACTCACATGTCTTGGTAGAATCATGCAGGATTGAAATTTTTGATCTTTTTTTACTCCACTCAACAGCCCAAACAAGTTTCTAAAAGGATGAGTTTGCAACTACTTTACTTTTGGAGAAAATTCAAAACATTCTTTATTCAATAAGACCCAAAATATCAAAAACCAGCGGTTTGACTGAACACTCACATTTCTTGGTAGAATCGTGCAGGACTGAAATTTTTGATGTTTTTCTACTCCTCTCATGAGCCCAAACAAGACTCTAAAAGGATGAGTTTGCAACTACTTTACTTTTGAAGAAAATTCAAAACATTCATTATTCAATAGAGCCCAATAGCAAAAATTAGGTTTTGAATGAAGAATCACATTTCTTGGTAGAATCATGCAGGATTGAAATTTTTGATGGTTTTTTACTCCTCTCAACAGCCCAAACAAGTTTCTAAAAGAATGAGTTTGCAACTACTTTACATTTGGAGAAAATTCAAAACATTCATTATTCAATAGGGCCCAAAATATCAAAAACCAGCGGTTTGAATGAACACTCACATTTCTTGGTAGAATCGTGCAGGACTGAAATTTTTGATGTTTTTCTACTCCTCTCATGAGCCCAAACAAGACACTAAAAGGATGAGTTTGCAACTACTTTACTTTTGGAGAAAATTCAAAACGTTCATTATTCAATAGAGCCCAATAGCAAAAATTAGGTTTTGAATGAAGAATCACATTTCTTGGTAGAATCATGCAGGATTGAAATTTTTGATGGTTTTTTACTCCTCTCAACAGCCCAAACAAGTTTCTAAAAGGATGAGTTTGCAACTACTTTACTTTTGGAGAAAATTCAAAACATTCTTTATTCAATAAGGCCCAAAATATCAAAAACCAGCGGTTTGACTGAACACTCACATTTCTTGGTAGAATCGTGCAGGACAGAAATTTTTGATGTTTTTCTACTACTCTCATGAGCCCAAACAAGTCTCTAAAAGTATGAGTTTGCAACTACTTTACTTTTGGAGAAAATTCAAAACATTCATTATTCAATAGAGCCCAATAGCAAAAATCAGCGTTTTGAATGAAGAATCACATTTCTTGGTAGAATCATGCAGGATTGAAATTTTTGATGGTTTTTGACTCCTCTCAACAGTCCAAGCAAGATTCTAAAAGGATGAGTTTGCAACTACTTTACTTTTGGAGAAAATTCAAAACATTCATTATACAATAGGGCCCAAAATATCAACAACCAGCGGTTTGAATGAACACTCACATTTCTTGGTAGAATCATGCAGGATTGAAATTTTTGATCTTTTTTTACTCCACTCAACAGCCCAAACAAGTTTCTAAAAGGATGAGTTTGCAACTACTTTACTTTTGGAGAAAATTCAAAACATTCTTTATTCAATAAGGCCCAAAATATCAAAAACCAACGGTTTGACTGAACACTCACATTTCTTGGTAGAATCGTGCAGGACTGAAATTTTTGATGTTTTTCTACTCCTCTCATGAGCCCAAACAAGACTCTAAAAGGATGAGTTTGCAACTACTTTACTTTTGGAGAAAATTCAAAACATTCATTATTCAATAGAGCCCAATAGCAAAAATTAGGTTTTGAATGAAGAATCACATTTCTTGGTAGAATCATGCAGGATTGAAATTTTTGATGGTTTTTTACTCCTCTCAACAGCCCAAACAAGTTTCTAAAAGGATGAGTTTGCAACTACTTTACTTTTGGAGAAAATTCAAAACATTCATTTTTCAATAGGGCCCAAAATATCAAAAACCAGCGGTTTGAATAAACACTCACATTTCTTGGTAGAATCGTGCAGGACTGAAATTTTTGATGTTTTTCTACTCCTCTCATGAGCCCAAACAAGACTCTAAAAGGATGAGTTTGCAACTACTTTACTTTTGGAGAAAAATCAAAACATTCATTATTCAATAGAGCCCAATAGCAAAAATCAGGTTTTGAATGAAGAATCACATTTCTTGGTAGAATCATGCAGGATTGAAATTTTTGATGTTTTTTTACTCCTCTCAACAGCCCAAACAAGTTTCTAAAAGGATGAGTTTGCAACTACTTTACATTTGGAGAAAATTCAAAACATTCATTATTCAATAGGGCCCAAAATATCAAAAATCAGCGGTTTGAATGAACACTCACATTTCTTGGTAGAATCGTGCAGGACTGAAATTTTTGATGTTTTTCTACTCCTCTCATGAGCCCAAACAAGACTTTAAAAGGATGACTTTGCAACTGCTTTACTTTTGGAGAAAATTCAAAACATTCATTATTCAATATAGCTCAATAGCAAAAATCAGTGTTTTGAATGAACAATCACATTTCTTGGTAGAATCATGCAGGATTGAAATTTTTGATGTTTTTTTACTCCTCTCAACAGCCCAAACAAGTTTCTAAAAGGATGAGTTTGCAACTACTTTACTTTTGGAGAAAATTCAAAGCATTCATTATTCAATAGGGCCCAAAATATCAAAAACCAGCGGTTTGAATGAACACTCACATTTCTTGGTAGAATCGTGCAGGACTGAAATTTTTGATGTTTTTCTACTCCTCTCATGAGCCCAAACAAGACTCTAAAAGGATGAGTTTGCAACTACTTTACTTTTGGAGAAAATTCAAAACATTCATTATTCAATAGAGCCCAATAGCAAAAATTAGGTTTTGAATGAAGAATCACATTTCTTGGTAGAATCATGCAGGATTGAAATTTTTGATGGTTTTTTACTCCTCTCAACAGCCCAAACAAGTTTCTAAAAGGATGAGTTTGCAACTACTTTACTTTTGGAGAAAATTCAAAACATTCATTTTTCAATAGGGCCCAAAATATCAAAAACCAGCGGTTTGAATAAACACTCACATTTCTTGGTAGAATCGTGCAGGACTGAAATTTTTGATCTTTTTTTACTCCACTCAACAGCCCAAACAAGTTTCTAAAAGGATGAGTTTGCAACTACTTTACTTTTGGAGAAAATTCAAAACATTCATTATTCAATAGGGCTCAAAATATTAAAAACCAGCGGTTTGAATAAACACTCACATTTCTTGGTAGAATCATGCAGGACTGAAATTTTTGATGTTTTTCTACTCCTCTCATGAGCCCAAACAAGACTCTAAAAGGATGAGTTTGCAACTACTTTACTTTTGGAGAAAAATCAAAACATTCATTATTCAATAGAGCCCAATAGCAAAAATCAGGTTTTGAATGAAGAATCACATTTCTTGGTAGAATCATGCAGGATTGAAATTTTTGATGTTTTTTTACTCCTCTCAACAGCCCAAAAAAGTTTCTAAAAGGATGAGTTTGCAACTACTTTACATTTGGAGAAAATTCAAAACATTCATTATTCAATAGGGCCCAAAATATCAAAAATCAGCGGTTTGAATGAACACTCACATTTCTTGGTAGAATCGTGCAGGACTGAAATTTTTGATGTTTTTCTACTCCTCTCATGAGCCCAAACAAGACTTTAAAAGGATGACTTTGCAACTGCTTTACTTTTGGAGAAAATTCAAAACATTCATTATTCAATATAGCCCAATAGCAAAAATCAGCGTTTTGAATGAACAATTACATTTCTTGGTAGAATCATGCAGGATTGAAATTTTTGATGTTTTTTTACTCCTCTCAACAGCCCAAACAAGATTCTAAAAGGATGAGTTTGCAACTACTTTACTTTTGGAGAAAATTCAAAGCATTCATTATTCAATAGGGCCCAAAATATCAAAAACCAGCGGTTTGAATGAACACTCACATTTCTTGGTAGAATCGTGCAGGACTGAAATTTTTGATGTTTTTCTACTCCTCTCATGAGCCCAAACAAGACTCTAAAAGGATGAGTTTGCAACTACTTTACTTTTGGAGAAAATTCAAAACATTCATTATTCAATAGAGCCCAATAGCAAAAATCAGCGGTTTGAATGAACAATCACATTTCTTGGTAGAATCATGCAGGATTGAAATTTTTGATGGTTTTTTACTCCTCTCAACAGCCCAAACAAGTTTCTAAAAGGATGAGTTTGCAACTACTTTACTTTTGGAGAAAATTCAAAACATTCATTATTCAATAGAGCCCAATAGCAAAAATCAGGTTTTGAATGAAGAATCACATTTCTTGGTAGAATCATGCAGGATTGAAATTTTTGATGGTTTTTTACTCCTCTCAACAGCCCAAACAAGTTTCTAAAAGGATGAGTTTGCAACTACTTTACTTTTGGAGAAAATTCAAAGCATTCATTATTCAATAGGGCCCAAAATATCAAAAACCAGCGGTTTGAATGAACACTCACCTTTCTTGGTAGAATCGTGCAGGACTGAAATTTTTAATGTTTTTCTACTCCTCTCATGAGCCCAAACAAGACTCTAAAAGTATGAGTTTGCAACTACTTTACTTTTGGAGAAAATTCAAAACATTCATTATTCAATAGAGCCCAATAGCAAAAATCAGCGTTTTGAATGAAGAATCACATTTCTTGGTAGAATCATGCAGGATTGAAATTTTTGATGGTTTTTGACTCCTCTCAACAGTCCAAGCAAGATTCTAAAAGGATGAGTTTGCAACTACTTTACTTTTGGAGAAAATTCAAAACATTCATTATAGAATAGGGCCCAAAATATCAACAATCAGCGGTTTGAATGAACACTCACATTTCTTGGTAGAATCATGCAGGATTGAAATTTTTGATCTTTTTTTACTCCACTCAACAGCCCAAACAAGTTTCTAAAAGGATGAGTTTGCAACTACTTTACTTTTGGAGAAAATTCAAAACATTCTTTATTCAATAAGGCCCAAAATATCAAAAACCAGCGGTTTGACTGAACACTCACATTTCTTGGTAGAATCGTGCAGGACTGAAATTTTTGATGTTTTTCTACTCCTCTCATGAGCCCAAACAAGACTCTAAAATGATGAGTTTGCAACTACTTTACTTTTGGAGAAAATTCAAAACGTTCATTATTCAATAGAGCCCAATAGCAAAAATTAGGTTTTGAATGAAGAATCACATTTCTTGGTAGAATCATGCAGGATTGAAATTTTTGATGGTTTTTTACTCCTCTCAACAGCCCAAACAAGTTTCTAAAAGGATGAGTTTGCAACTACTTTACTTTTGGAGAAAATTCAAAACATTCTTTATTCAATAAGGCCCAAAATATCAAAAACCAGCGGTTTGACTGAACACTCACATTTCTTGGTAGAATCATGCAGGACTGAAATTGTTGATGTTTTTCTACTCCTCTCATGAGCCCAAACAAGACACTAAAAGGATGAGTTTGCAACTACTTTACTTTTGGAGAAAATTTAAAACATTCATTATTCAATAGAGCCCAATAGCAAAAATTAGGTTTTGAATGAAGAATCACATTTCTTGGTAGAATCATGCAGGATTGAAATTTTTTATGGTTTTTTACTCCACTCAACAGCCCAAACAAGTTTCTAAAAGGATGAGTTTGCAACTACTTTACTTTTGGAGAAAATTCAAAACATTCTTTATTCAACAAGGCCCAAAATATCAAAAGCCAGCGGTTTGACTGAACACTCACATTTCTTGGTAGAATCGTGCAGGACAGAAATTTTTGATGTTTTTCTACTACTCTCATGAGCCCAAACAAGTCTCTAAAAGTATGAGTTTGCAACTACTTTACTTTTGGAGAAAATTCAAAACATTCATTATTCAATAGAGCCCAATAGCAAAAATCAGCGTTTTGAATGAAGAATCACATTTCTTGGTAGAATCATGCAGGATTGAAATTTTTGATGGTTTTTGACTCCTCTCAACAGTCCAAGCAAGATTCTAAAAGGATGAGTTTGCAACTACTTTACTTTTGGAGAAAATTCAAAACATTCATTATACAATAGGGCCCAAAATATCAACAACCAGCGGTTTGAATGAACACTCACATGTCTTGGTAGAATCATGCAGGATTGAAATTTTTGATCTTTTTTTACTCCACTCAACAGCCCAAACAAGTTTCTAAAAGGATGAGTTTGCAACTACTTTACTTTTGGAGAAAATTCAAAACATTCTTTATTCAATAAGGCCCAAAATATCAAAAACCAGCGGTTTGACTGAACACTCACATTTCTTGGTAGAATCGTGCAGGACTGAAATTTTTGATGTTTTTCTACTCCTCTCATGAGCCCAAACAAGACTCTAAAAGGATGAGTTTGCAACTACTTTACTTTTGGAGAAAATTCAAAACATTCATTATTCAATAGAGCCCAATAGCAAAAATTAGGTTTTGAATGAAGAATCACATTTCTTGGTAGAATCATGCAGGATTGAAATTTTTGATGGTTTTTTACTCCTCTCTACAGCCCAAACAAGTTTCTAAAAGGATGAGTTTGCAACTACTTTACATTTGGAGAAAATTCAAAACATTCATTATTCAATAGGGCCGAAAATATCAAAAACCAGCGGTTTGAATGAACACTCACATTTCTTGGTAGAATCGTGCAGGACTGAAATGTTTGATGTTTTTCTACTCCTCTCATGAGCCCAAACAAGACTCTAAAAGGATGAGTTTGCAACTACTTTACTTTTGGAGAAAATTCAAAACGTTCATTATTCAATAGAGCCCAATAGCAAAAATTAGGTTTTGAATGAAGAATCACATTTCTTGGTAGAATCATGCAGGATTGAAATTTTTGATGGTTTTTTACTCCTCTCAACAGCCCAAACAAGTTTCTAAAAGGATGAGTTTGCAACTACTTTACTTTTGGAGAAAATTCAAAACATTCTTTATTCAATAAGGCCCAAAATATCAAAAACCAGCGGTTTGACTGAACACTCACATTTCTTGGTAGAATCATGCAGGACTGAAATTTTTGATGTTTTTCTACTCCTCTCATGAGCCCAAACAAGACTCTAAAAGGATGAGTTTGCAACTACTTTACTTTTGGAGAAAATGTAAAACATTCATTATTCAATAGAGCCCAATAGCAAAAATTAGGTTTTGAATGAAGAATCACATTTCTTGGTAGAATCATGCAGGATTGAAATTTTTTATGGTTTTTTACTCCACTCAACAGCCCAAACAAGTTTCTAAAAGGATGAGTTTGCAACTACTTTACTTTTGGAGAAAATTCAAAACATTCTTTATTCAACAAGGCCCAAAATATCAAAAGCCAGCGGTTTGACTGAACACTCACATTTCTTGGTAGAATCGTGCAGGACAGAAATTTTTGATGTTTTTCTACTACTCTCATGAGCCCAAACAAGTCTCTAAAAGTATGAGTTTGCAACTACTTTACTTTTGGAGAAAATTCAAAACATTCATTATTCAATAGAGCCCAATAGCAAAAATCAGCGTTTTGAATGAAGAATCACATTTCTTGGTAGAATCATGCAGGATTGAAATTTTTGATGGTTTTTGACTCCTCTCAACAGTCCAAGCAAGATTCTAAAAGGATGAGTTTGCAACTACTTTACTTTTGGAGAAAATTCAAAACATTCATTATACAATAGGGCCCAAAATATCAACAACCAGCGGTTTGAATGAACACTCACATGTCTTGGTAGAATCATGCAGGATTGAAATTTTTGATCTTTTTTTACTCCACTCAACAGCCCAAACAAGTTTCTAAAAGGATGAGTTTGCAACTACTTTACTTTTGGAGAAAATTCAAAACATTCTTTATTCAATAAGGCCCAAAATATCAAAAACCAGCGGTTTGACTGAACACTCACATTTCTTGGTAGAATCATGCAGGACTGAAATTTTTGATGTTTTTCTACTCCTCTCATGAGCCCAAACAAGACTCTAAAAGGATGAGTTTGCAACTACTTTACTTTTGGAGAAAATTCAAAACATTCATTATTCAATAGAGCCCAATAGCAAAAATTAGGTTTTGAATGAAGAATCACATTTCTTGGTAGAATCATGCAGGATTGAAATTTTTGATGGTTTTTTACTCCTCTCTACAGCCCAAACAAGTTTCTAAAAGGATGAGTTTGCAACTACTTTACATTTGGAGAAAATTCAAAACATTCATTATTCAATAGGGCCCAAAATATCAAAAACCAGCGGTTTGAATGAACACTCACATTTCTTGGTAGAATCGTGCAGGACTGAAATGTTTGATGTTTTTCTACTCCTCTCATGAGCCCAAACAAGACTCTAAAAGGATGAGTTTGCAACTACTTTACTTTTGGAGAAAATTCAAAACGTTCATTATTCAATAGAGCCCAATAGCAAAAATTAGGTTTTGAATGAAGAATCACATTTCTTGGTAGAATCATGCAGGATTGAAATTTTTTATGGTTTTTTACTCCACTCAACAGCCCAAACAAGTTTCTAAAAGGATGAGTTTGCAACTACTTTACTTTTGGAGAAAATTCAAAACATTCTTTATTCAACAAGGCCCAAAATATCAAAAGCCAGCGGTTTGACTGAACACTCACATTTCTTGGTAGAATCGTGCAGGACAGAAATTTTTGATGTTTTTCTACTACTCTCATGAGCCCAAACAAGTCTCTAAAAGTATGAGTTTGCAACTACTTTACTTTTGGAGAAAATTCAAAACATTCATTATTCAATAGAGCCCAATAGCAAAAATCAGCGTTTTGAATGAAGAATCACATTTCTTGGTAGAATCATGCAGGATTGAAATTTTTGATGGTTTTTGACTCCTCTCAACAGTCCAAGCAAGATTCTAAAAGGATGAGTTTGCAACTACTTTACTTTTGGAGAAAATTCAAAACATTCATTATACAATAGGGCCCAAAATATCAACAACCAGCGGTTTGAATGAACACTCACATGTCTTGGTAGAATCATGCAGGATTGAAATTTTTGATCTTTTTTTACTCCACTCAACAGCCCAAACAAGTTTCTAAAAGGATGAGTTTGCAACTACTTTACTTTTGGAGAAAATTCAAAACATTCTTTATTCAATAAGGCCCAAAATATCAAAAACCAGCGGTTTGACTGAACACTCACATTTCTTGGTAGAATCGTGCAGGACTGAAATTTTTGATGTTTTTCTACTCCTCTCATGAGCCCAAACAAGACTCTAAAAGGATGAGTTTGCAACTACTTTACTTTTGGAGAAAATTCAAAACATTCATTATTCAATAGAGCCCAATAGCAAAAATTAGGTTTTGAATGAAGAATCACATTTCTTGGTAGAATCATGCAGGATTGAAATTTTTGATGGTTTTTTACTCCTCTCTACAGCCCAAACAAGTTTCTAAAAGGATGAGTTTGCAACTACTTTACATTTGGAGAAAATTCAAAACATTCATTATTCAATAGGGCCGAAAATATCAAAAACCAGCGGTTTGAATGAACACTCACATTTCTTGGTAGAATCGTGCAGGACTGAAATGTTTGATGTTTTTCTACTCCTCTCATGAGCCCAAACAAGACTCTAAAAGGATGAGTTTGCAACTACTTTACTTTTGGAGAAAATTCAAAACGTTCATTATTCAATAGAGCCCAATAGCAAAAATTAGGTTTTGAATGAAGAATCACATTTCTTGGTAGAATCATGCAGGATTGAAATTTTTGATGGTTTTTTACTCCTCTCAACAGCCCAAACAAGTTTCTAAAAGGATGAGTTTGCAACTACTTTACTTTTGGAGAAAATTCAAAACATTCTTTATTCAATAAGGCCCAAAATATCAAAAACCAGCGGTTTGACTGAACACTCACATTTCTTGGTAGAATCATGCAGGACTGAAATTTTTGATGTTTTTCTACTCCTCTCATGAGCCCAAACAAGACTCTAAAAGGATGAGTTTGCAACTACTTTACTTTTGGAGAAAATGTAAAACATTCATTATTCAATAGAGCCCAATAGCAAAAATTAGGTTTTGAATGAAGAATCACATTTCTTGGTAGAATCATGCAGGATTGAAATTTTTTATGGTTTTTTACTCCACTCAACAGCCCAAACAAGTTTCTAAAAGGATGAGTTTGCAACTACTTTACTTTTGGAGAAAATTCAAAACATTCTTTATTCAACAAGGCCCAAAATATCAAAAGCCAGCGGTTTGACTGAACACTCACATTTCTTGGTAGAATCGTGCAGGACAGAAATTTTTGATGTTTTTCTACTCCTCTCATGAGCCCAAACAAGACTCTAAAAGGATGAGTTTGCAACTACTTTACTTTTGGAGAAAATTCAAAACATTCATTATTCAATAGAGCCTAATAGCAAAAATCAGCGTTTTGAATGAAGAATCACATTTCTTGGTAGAATCATGCAGGATTGAAATTTTTGATGGTTTTTGACTCCTCTCAACAGTCCAAGCAAGATTCTAAAAGGATGAGTTTGCAACTACTTTACTTTTGGAGAAAATTCAAAACATTCATTATACAATAGGGCCCAAAATATCAACAACCAGCGGTTTGAATGAACACTCACATGTCTTGGTAGAATCATGCAGGATTGAAATTTTTGATCTTTTTTTACTCCACTCAACAGCCCAAACAAGTTTCTGAAAGGATGAGTTTGCAACTACTTTACTTTTGGAGAAAATTCAAAACATTCTTTATTCAACAAGGCCCAAAATATCAAAAGCCAGCGGTTTGACTGAACACTCACATTTCTTGGTAGAATCGTGCAGGACAGAAATTTTTGATGTTTTTCTACTACTCTCATGAGCCCAAACAAGTCTCTAAAAGTATGAGTTTGCAACTACTTTACTTTTGGAGAAAATTCAAAACATTCATTATTCAATAGAGCCCAATAGCAAAAATCAGCGTTTTGAATGAAGAATCACATTTCTTGGTAGAATCATGCAGGATTGAAATTTTTGATGGTTTTTGACTCCTCTCAACAGTCCAAGCAAGATTCTAAAAGGATGAGTTTGCAACTACTTTACTTTTGGAGAAAATTCAAAACATTCATTATACAATAGGGCCCAAAATATCAACAACCAGCGGTTTGAATGAACACTCACATTTCTTGGTAGAATCATGCAGGATTGAAATTTTTGATGTTTTTTTACTCCTCTCAACAGCCCAAACAAGTTTCTAAAAGGATGAGTTTGCAACTACTTTTCTTTTGGAGAAAATTCAAAACATTCTTTATTCAATAAGGCCCAAAATATCAAAAACCAGCGGTTTGACTGAACACTCACATTTCTTGGTAGAATCGTGCAGGACTGAAATTTTTGATGTTTTTCTACTCCTCTCTTGAGCCCAAACAAGACTCTAAAAGGATGAGTTTGCAACTACTTTACTTTTGGAGAAAATTCAAAACATTCATTATTCAATAGAGCCCAATAGCAAAAATTAGGTTTTGAATGAAGAATCACATTTCTTGGTAGAATCATGCAGGATTGAAATTTTTGATGTTTTTTTACTCCTCTCAACAGTCCAAACAAGTTTCTAAAAGGATGAGTTTGCAACTACTTTACTTTTGGAGAAAATTCAAAGCATTCATTATTCAATAGGGCCCAAAATATCAAAAACCAGTGGTTTGAATGAACACTCACATTTCTTGGTAGAATCATGCAGGATTGAAATTTTTGATCTTTTTTTACTCCACTCAACAGCCCAAACAAGTTTCTAAAAGGATGAGTTTGCAACTACTTTACTTTTGGAGAAAATTCAAAACATTCATTATTCAATAGGGCCCAAAATATCAAAAACCAGCTGTTTGAATGAACACTCACATTTCTTGGTAGAATCGTGCAGGACTGAAATTTTTGATGTTTTTCTACTCCTTTCATAAGCCCAAACAAGACTCTAAAAGGATGAGTTTGCAACTACTTTACTTTTGGAGAAAATTCAAAACATTCATTATTCAATAGAGCCCAATAGCAAAAATCAGCGTTTTGAATGAACAATCACATTTCTTGGTAGAATCATGCAGGATTGAAATTTTTGATGTTTTTTTACTACACTCAACAGCCCAAACAAGTTTCTAAAAGGATGAGTTTGCAAATACTTTACTTATGGAGAAAATTCAAAACATTCATTATTCAATAGAGCCCAATAGCAAAAAGCAGTGTTTTGAATGAACAATCACATTTCTTGGTAGAATCATGCAGGATTGAAATTTTTGATGTTTTTTTACTACTCTCAACAGCCCAAACAAGTTTCTAAAAGGATGAGTTTGCAACTACTTTACTTTTGGAGAATATTCAAAACATTCATTATTCAATAGGGCCCAAAATATCAAAAACCAGCGGTTTGAATGAACACTCACATTTCTTGGTAGAATCGTGCAGGACTGAAATTTTTGATGTTTTTCTACTCCTCTCATGAGCCCAAACAAGACTCTAAAAGGTTGAGTTTGCAACTACTTTACTTTTGGAGAATATTCAAAACATTCATTATTCAATAGAGCCCAATAGCAAAAATCAGCGTTTTGAATGAAGAATCACATTTCTTGGCAGAAACATGCAGGATTGAAATTTTTGATGGTTTTTGACTCCTCTCAACTGTCCAAGCAAGATTCTAAAAGGATGAGTTTGCAACTACTTTACTTTTGGAGAAAATTCAAAACATTCATTATTCAATAGAGCCCAATAGCAAAAATCAGGTTTTGAATGAAGAATCACATTTCTTGGTAGAATCATGCAGGATTGAAATTTTTGATGGTTTTTTACTCCTCTCAACAGCCCAAACAAGTTTCTAACAGGATGAGTTTGCAACTACTTTACATTTGGAGAAAATTCAAAACATTCATTATTCAATAGGGCCCAAAATATCAAAAACCAGCGGTTTGAATGAACACTCACATTTCTTGGTAGAATCGTGCAGGACTGAAATTTTTGATGTTTTTCTACTCCTCTCATGAGCCCAAACAAGACTCTAAAAGGATGAGTTTGCAACTACTTTACTTTTGGAGAAAATTCAAAACGTTCATTATTCAATAGAGCCCAATAGCAAAAATTAGGGTTTGAATGAAGAATCACATTTCTTGGTAGAATCATGCAGGATTGAAATTTTTGATGGTTTTTTACTCCTCTCAACAGCCCAAACAAGTTTCTAAAAGGATGAGTTTGCAACTACTTTACTTTTGGAGAAAATTCAAAACATTCTTTATTCAATAAGGCCCAAAATATCAAAAACCAGCGGTTTGACTGAACACTCACATTTCTTGGTAGAATCATGCAGGACTGAAATTTTTGATGTTTTTCTACTCCTCTCATGAGCCCAAACAAGACTCTAAAAGGATGAGTTTGCAACTACTTTACTTTTGGAGAAAATTTAAAACATTCATTATTCAATAGAGCCCAATAGCAAAAATTAGGTTTTGAATGAAGAATCACATTTCTTGGTAGAATCATGCAGGATTGAAATTTTTTATGGTTTTTTACTCCACTCAACAGCCCAAACAAGTTTCTAAAAGGATGAGTTTGCAACTACTTTACTTTTGGAGAAAATTCAAAACATTCTTTATTCAACAAGGCCCAAAATATCAAAAGCCAGCGGTTTGACTGAACACTCACATTTCTTGGTAGAATCGTGCAGGACAGAAATTTTTGATGTTTTTCTACTACTCTCATGAGCCCAAACAAGTCTCTAAAAGTATGAGTTTGCAACTACTTTACTTTTGGAGAAAATTCAAAACATTCATTATTCAATAGGGCCCAAAATATCAAAAACCAGCTGTTTGAATGAACACTCACATTTCTTGGTAGAATCGTGCAGGACTGAAATTTTTGATGTTTTTCTACTCCTTTCATAAGCCCAAACAAGACTCTAAAAGGATGAGTTTGCAACTACTTTACTTTTGGAGAAAATTCAAAACATTCATTATTCAATAGAGCCCAATAGCAAAAATCAGCGTTTTGAATGAACAATCACATTTCTTGGTAGAATCATGCAGGATTGAAATTTTTGATGTTTTTTTACTACTCTCAACAGCCCAAACAAGTTTCTAAAAGGATGAGTTTGCAAATACTTTACTTTTGGAGAAAATTCAAAACATTCATTATTCAATAAAGCCCAATAGCAAAAAGCAGTGTTTTGAATGAACAATCACATTTCTTGGTAGAATCATGCAGGATTGAAATTTTTGATGTTTTTTTACTACTCTCAACAGCCCAAACAAGTTTCTAAAAGGATGAGTTTGCAACTACTTTACTTTTGGAGAATATTCAAAACATTCATTATTCAATAGGGCCCAAAATATCAAAAACCAGCGGTTTGAATGAACACTCACATTTCTTGGTAGAATCGTGCAGGACTGAAATTTTTGATGTTTTTCTACTCCTCTCATGAGCCCAAACAAGACTCTAAAAGGTTGAGTTTGCAACTACTTTACTTTTGGAGAAAATTCAAAACATTCATTATTCAATAGAGCCCAATAGCAAAAATCAGCGTTTTGAATGAAGAATCACATTTCTTGGCAGAAACATGCAGGATTGAAATTTTTGATGGTTTTTGACTCCTCTCATCAGTCCAAGCAAGATTCTAAAAGGATGAGTTTGCAACTACTTTACTTTTGGAGAAAATTCAAAACATTCATTATTCAATAGAGCCCAATAGCAAAAATCAGGTTTTGAATGAAGAATCACATTTCTTGGTAGAATCATGCAGGATTGAAATTTTTGATGGTTTTTTACTCCTCTCAACAGCCCAAACAAGTTTCTAAAAGGATGAGTTTGCAACTACTTTACATTTGGAGAAAATTCAAAACATTCATTATTCAATAGGGCCCAAAATATCAAAAACCAGCGGTTTGAATGAACACTCACATTTCTTGGTAGAATCGTGCAGGACTGAAATTTTTGATGTTTTTCTACTCCTCTCATAAGCCCAAACAAGACTCTAAAAGGATGAGTTTGCAAATACTTTACTTTTGGAGAAAATTCAAAACGTTCATTATTCAATAGAGCCCAATAGCAAAAATTAGGTTTTGAATGAAGAATCACATTTCTTGGTAGAATCATGCAGGATTGAAATTTTTGATGGTTTTTTACTCCTCTCAACAGCCCAAACAAGTTTCTAAAAGGATGAGTTTGCAACTACTTTACTTTTGGAGAAAATTCAAAACATTCTTTATTCAATAAGGCCCAAAATATCAAAAACCAGCGGTTTGACTGAACACTCACATTTCTTGGTAGAATCATGCAGGACTGAAATTTTTGATGTTTTTCTACTCCTCTCATGAGCCCAAACAAGACTCTAAAAGGATGAGTTTGCAACTACTTTACTTTTGGAGAAAATTCAAAACATTCATTATTCAATAGAGCCCAATAGCAAAAATTAGGTTTTGAATGAAGAATCACATTTCTTGGTAGAATCATGCAGGATTGAAATTTTTTATGGTTTTTTACTCCACTCAACAGCCCAAACAAGTTTCTAAAAGGATGAGTTTGCAACTACTTTACTTTTGGAGAAAATTCAAAACATTCTTTATTCAACAAGGCCCAAAATATCAAAAGCCAGCGGTTTGACTGAACACTCACATTTCTTGGTAGAATCGTGCAGGACAGAAATTTTTGATGTTTTTCTACTCCTCTCATGAGCCCAAACAAGACTCTAAAAGGATGAGTTTGCAACTACTTTACTTTTGGAGAAAATTCAAAACATTCATTATTCAATAGAGCCCAATAGCAAAAATCAGCGTTTTGAATGAAGAATCACATTTCTTGGTAGAATCATGCAGGATTGAAATTTTTGATGGTTTTTGACTCCTCTCAACAGTCCAAGCAAGATTCTAAAAGGATGAGTTTGCAACTACTTTACTTTTGGAGAAAATTCAAAACATTCATTATACAATAGGGCCCAAAATATCAACAACCAGCGGTTTGAATGAACACTCACATGTCTTGGTAGAATCATGCAGGATTGAAATTTTTGATCTTTTTTTACTCCACTCAACAGCCCAAACAAGTTTCTAAAAGGATGAGTTTGCAACTACTTTACTTTTGGAGAAAATTCAAAACATTCTTTATTCAATAAGGCCCAAAATATCAAAAACCAGCGGTTTGACTGAACACTCACATTTCTTGGTAGAATCGTGCAGGACTGAAATTTTTGATGTTTTTCTACTCCTCTCTTGAGCCCAAACAAGACTCTAAAAGGATGAGTTTGCAACTACTTTACTTTTGGAGAAAATTCAAAACATTCATTATTCAATAGAGCCCAATAGCAAAAATTAGGTTTTGAATGAAGAATCACATTTCTTGGTAGAATCATGCAGGATTGAAATTTTTGATGTTTTTTTACTCCTCTCAACAGTCCAAACAAGTTTCTAAAAGGATGAGTTTGCAACTACTTTACTTTTGGAGAAAATTCAAAGCATTCATTATTCAATAGGGCCCAAAATATCAAAAACCAGTGGTTTGAATGAACACTCACATTTCTTGGTAGAATCATGCAGGATTGAAATTTTTGATCTTTTTTTACTCCACTCAACAGCCCAAACAAGTTTCTAAAAGGATGAGTTTGCAACTACTTTACTTTTGGAGAAAATTCAAAACATTCATTATTCAATAGGGCCCAAAATATCAAAAACCAGCTGTTTGAATGAACACTCACATTTCTTGGTAGAATCGTGCAGGACTGAAATTTTTGATGTTTTTCTACTCCTTTGATAAGCCCAAACAAGACTCTAAAAGGATGAGTTTGCAACTACTTTACTTTTGGAGAAAATTCAAAACATTCATTATTCAATAGAGCCCAATAGCAAAAATCAGCGTTTTGAATGAACAATCACATTTCTTGGTAGAATCATGCAGGATTGAAATTTTTGATGTTTTTTTACTACACTCAACAGCCCAAACAAGTTTCTAAAAGGATGAGTTTGCAAATACTTTACTTATGGAGAAAATTCAAAACATTCATTATTCAATAGAGCCCAATAGCAAAAAGCAGTGTTTTGAATGAACAATCACATTTCTTGGTAGAATCATGCAGGATTGAAATTTTTGATGTTTTTTTACTACTCTCAACAGCCCAAACAAGTTCCTAAAAGGATGAGTTTGCAACTACTTTACTTTTGGAGAATATTCAAAACATTCATTATTCAATAGGGCCCAAAATATCAAAAACCAGCGGTTTGAATGAACACTCACATTTCTTGGTAGAATCGTGCAGGACTGAAATTTTTGATGTTTTTCTACTCCTCTCATGAGCCCAAACAAGACTCTAAAAGGTTGAGTTTGCAACTACTTTACTTTTGGAGAATATTCAAAACATTCATTATTCAATAGAGCCCAATAGCAAAAATCAGCGTTTTGAATGAAGAATCACATTTCTTGGCAGAAACATGCAGGATTGAAATTTTTGATGGTTTTTGACTCCTCTCAACTGTCCAAGCAAGATTCTAAAAGGATGAGTTTGCAACTACTTTACTTTTGGAGAAAATTCAAAACATTCATTATTCAATAGAGCCCAATAGCAAAAATCAGGTTTTGAATGAAGAATCACATTTCTTGGTAGAATCATGCAGGATTGAAATTTTTTATGGTTTTTTACTCCTCTCAACAGCCCAAACAAGTTTCTAACAGGATGAGTTTGCAACTACTTTACATTTGGAGAAAATTCAAAACATTCATTATTCAATAGGGCCCAAAATATCAAAAACCAGCGGTTTGAATGAACACTCACATTTCTTGGTAGAATCGTGCAGGACTGAAATTTTTGATGTTTTTCTACTCCTCTCATGAGCCCAAACAAGACTCTAAAAGGATGAGTTTGCAACTACTTTACTTTTGGAGAAAATTCAAAACGTTCATTATTCAATAGAGCCCAATAGCAAAAATTAGGGTTTGAATGAAGAATCACATTTCTTGGTAGAATCATGCAGGATTGAAATTTTTGATGGTTTTTTACTCCTCTCAACAGCCCAAACAAGTTTCTAAAAGGATGAGTTTACAACTACTTTACTTTTGGAGAAAATTCAAAACATTCTTTATTCAATAAGGCCCAAAATATCAAAAACCAGCGGTTTGACTGAACACTCACATTTCTTGGTAGAATCATGCAGGACTGAAATTTTTGATGTTTTTCTACTCCTCTCATGAGCCCAAACAAGACTCTAAAAGGATGAGTTTGCAACTACTTTACTTTTGGAGAAAATTTAAAACATTCATTATTCAATAGAGCCCAATAGCAAAAATTAGGTTTTGAATGAAGAATCACATTTCTTGGTAGAATCATGCAGGATTGAAATTTTTTATGGTTTTTTACTCCACTCAACAGCCCAAACAAGTTTCTAAAAGGATGAGTTTGCAACTACTTTACTTTTGGAGAAAATTCAAAACATTCTTTATTCAACAAGGCCCAAAATATCAAAAGCCAGCGGTTTGACTGAACACTCACATTTCTTGGTAGAATCGTGCAGGACAGAAATTTTTGATGTTTTTCTACTACTCTCATGAGCCCAAACAAGTCTCTAAAAGTATGAGTTTGCAACTACTTTACTTTTGGAGAAAATTCAAAACATTCATTATTCAATAGAGCCCAATAGCAAAAATCAGCGTTTTGAAAGAAGAATCACATTTCTTGGTAGAATCATGCAGGATTGAAATTTTTGATGGTTTTTGACTCCTCTCAACAGTCCAAGCAAGATTCTAAAAGGATGAGTTTGCAACTACTTTACTTTTGGAGAAAATTCAAAACATTCATTATACAATAGGGCCCAAAATATCAACAACCAGCGGTTTGAATGAACACTCACATGTCTTGGTAGAATCATGCAGGATTGAAATTTTTGATCTTTTTTTACTCCACTCAACAGCCCAAACAAGTTTCTAAAAGGATGAGTTTGCAACTACTTTACTTTTGGAGAAAATTCAAAACATTCTTTATTCAATAAGGCCCAAAATATCAAAAACCAGCGGTTTGACTGAACACTCACATTTCTTGGTAGAATCGTGCAGGACTGAAATTTTTGATGTTTTTCTACTCCTCTCATGAGCCCAAACAAGACTCTAAAAGGATGAGTTTGCAACTACTTTACTTTTGGAGAAAATTCAAAACATTCATTATTCAATAGAGCCCAATAGCAAAAATTAGGTTTTGAATGAAGAATCACATTTCTTGGTAGAATCATGCAGGATTGAAATTTTTGATGGTTTTTTACTCCTCTCAACAGCCCAAACAAGTTTCTAAAAGGATGAGTTTGCAACTACTTTACATTTGGAGAAAATTCAAAACATTCATTATTCAATAGGGCCCAAAATATCAAAAACCAGCGGTTTGAATGAACACTCACATTTCTTGGTAGAATCGTGCAGGACTGAAATTTTTGATGTTTTTCTACTCCTCTCATGAGCCCAAACAAGACACTAAAAGGATGAGTTTGCAACTACTTTACTTTTGGAGAAAATTCAAAACGTTCATTATTCAATAGAGCCCAATAGCAAAAATTAGGTTTTGAATGAAGAATCACATTTCTTGGTAGAATCATGCAGGATTGAAATTTTTGATGGTTTTTTACTCCTCTCAACAGCCCAAACAAGTTTCTAAAAGGATGAGTTTGCAACTACTTTACTTTTGGAGAAAATTCAAAACATTCTTTATTCAATAAGGCCCAAAATATCAAAAACCAGCGGTTTGACTGAACACTCACATTTCTTGGTAGAATCATGCAGGACTGAAATTTTTGATGTTTTTCTACTCCTCTCATGAGCCCAAACAAGTCTCTAAAAGGATGAGTTTGCAACTACTTTACTTTTGGAGAAAATTTAAAACATTCATTATTCAATAGAGCCCAATAGCAAAAATCAGCGTTTTGAATGAAGAATCACATTTCTTGGTAGAATCATGCAGGATTGAAATTTTTGATGGTTTTTGACTCCTCTCAACAGTCCAAGCAAGATTCTAAAAGGATGAGTTTGCAACTACTTTACTTTTGGAGAAAATTCAAAACATTCATTATACAATAGGGCCCAAAATATCAACAACCAGCGGTTTGAATGAACACTCACATTTCTTGGTAGAATCATGCAGGATTGAAATTTTTGATCTTTTTTTACTCCACTCAACAGCCCAAACAAGTTTCTAAAAGGATGAGTTTGCAACTACTTTACTTTTGGAGAAAATTCAAAACATTCTTTATTCAATAAGGCCCAAAATATCAAAAACCAGCGGTTTGACTGAACACTCACATTTCTTGGTAGAATCGTGCAGGACTGAAATTTTTGATGTTTTTCTACTCCTCTCATGAGCCCAAACAAGACTCTAAAAGGATGAGTTTGCAACTACTTTACTTTTGGAGAAAATTCAAAACATTCATTATTCAATAGAGCCCAATAGGAAAAATTAGGTTTTGAATGAAGAATCACATTTCTTGGTAGAATCATGCAGGATTGAAATTTTTGATGGTTTTTTACTCCTCTCAACAGCCCAAACAAGTTTCTAAAAGGATGAGTTTGCAACTACTTTACTTTTGGAGAAAATTCAAAACATTCTTTATTCAATAAGGCCCAAAATATCAAAAACCAGCGGTTTGACTGAACACTCACATTTCTTGGTAGAATCATGCAGGACTGAAATTTTTGATGTTTTTCTACTCCTCTCATGAGCCCAAACAAGACTCTAAAAGGATGAGTTTGCAACTACTTTACTTTTGGAGAAAATTTAAAACATTCATTATTCAATAGAGCCCAATAGCAAAAATCAGCGTTTTGAATGAAGAATCACATTTCTTGGTAGAATCATGCAGGATTGAAATTTTTGATGGTTTTTGACTCCTCTCAACAGTCCAAGCAAGATTCTAAAAGGATGAGTTTGCAACTACTTTACTTTTGGAGAAAATTCAAAACATTCATTATACAATAGGGCCCAAAATATCAACAACCAGCGGTTTGAATGAACACTCACATTTCTTGGTAGAATCATGCAGGATTGAAATTTTTGATGTTTTTTTACTCCTCTCAACAGTCCAAACAAGTTTCTAAAAGGATGAGTTTGCAACTACTTTACTTTTGGAGAAAATTCAAAGCATTCATTATTCAATAGGGCCCAAAATATCAAAAACCAGTGGTTTGAATGAACACTCACATTTCTTGGTAGAATCATGCAGGATTGAAATTTTTGATCTTTTTTTACTCCACTCAACAGCCCAAACAAGTTTCTAAAAGGATGAGTTTGCAACTACTTTACTTTTGGAGAAAATTCAAAACATTCATTATTCAATAGGGCCCAAAATATCAAAAACCAGCTGTTTGAATGAACACTCACATTTCTTGGTAGAATCGTGCAGGACTGAAATTTTTGATGTTTTTCTACTCCTTTCATAAGCCCAAACAAGACTCTAAAAGGATGAGTTTGCAACTACTTTACTTTTGGAGAAAATTCAAAACATTCATTATTCAATAGAGCCCAATAGCAAAAATCAGCGTTTTGAATGAACAATCACATTTCTTGGTAGAATCATGCAGGATTGAAATTTTTGATGTTTTTTTACTACACTCAACAGCCCAAACAAGTTTCTAAAAGGATGAGTTTGCAAATACTTTACTTATGGAGAAAATTCAAAACATTCATTATTCAATAGAGCCCAATAGCAAAAAGCAGTGTTTTGAATGAACAATCACATTTCTTGGTAGAATCATGCAGGATTGAAATTTTTGATGTTTTTTTACTACTCTCAACAGCCCAAACAAGTTCCTAAAAGGATGAGTTTGCAACTACTTTACTTTTGGAGAATATTCAAAACATTCATTATTCAATAGGGCCCAAAATATCAAAAACCAGCGGTTTGAATGAACACTCACATTTCTTGGTAGAATCGTGCAGGACTGAAATTTTTGATGTTTTTCTACTCCTCTCATGAGCCCAAACAAGACTCTAAAAGGTTGAGTTTGCAACTACTTTACTTTTGGAGAATATTCAAAACATTCATTATTCAATAGAGCCCAATAGCAAAAATCAGCGTTTTGAATGAAGAATCACATTTCTTGGCAGAAACATGCAGGATTGAAATTTTTGATGGTTTTTGACTCCTCTCAACTGTCCAAGCAAGATTCTAAAAGGATGAGTTTGCAACTACTTTACTTTTGGAGAAAATTCAAAACATTCATTATTCAATAGAGCCCAATAGCAAAAATCAGGTTTTGAATGAAGAATCACATTTCTTGGTAGAATCATGCAGGATTGAAATTTTTGATGGTTTTTTACTCCTCTCAACAGCCCAAACAAGTTTCTAACAGGATGAGTTTGCAACTACTTTACATTTGGAGAAAATTCAAAACATTCATTATTCAATAGGGCCCAAAATATCAAAAACCAGCGGTTTGAATGAACACTCACATTTCTTGGTAGAATCGTGCAGGACTGAAATTTTTGATGTTTTTCTACTCCTCTCATGAGCCCAAACAAGACTCTAAAAGGATGAGTTTGCAACTACTTTACTTTTGGAGAAAATTCAAAACGTTCATTATTCAATAGAGCCCAATAGCAAAAATTAGGGTTTGAATGAAGAATCACATTTCTTGGTAGAATCATGCAGGATTGAAATTTTTGATGGTTTTTTACTCCTCTCAACAGCCCAAACAAGTTTCTAAAAGGATGAGTTTGCAACTACTTTACTTTTGGAGAAAATTCAAAACATTCTTTATTCAATAAGGCCCAAAATATCAAAAACCAGCGGTTTGACTGAACACTCACATTTCTTGGTAGAATCATGCAGGACTGAAATTTTTGATGTTTTTCTACTCCTCTCATGAGCCCAAACAAGACTCTAAAAGGATGAGTTTGCAACTACTTTACTTTTGGAGAAAATTTAAAACATTCATTATTCAATAGAGCCCAATAGCAAAAATTAGGTTTTGAATGAAGAATCACATTTCTTGGTAGAATCATGCAGGATTGAAATTTTTTATGGTTTTTTACTCCACTCAACAGCCCAAACAAGTTTCTAAAAGGATGAGTTTGCAACTACTTTACTTTTGGAGAAAATTCAAAACATTCTTTATTCAACAAGGCCCAAAATATCAAAAGCCAGCGGTTTGACTGAACACTCACATTTCTTGGTAGAATCGTGCAGGACAGAAATTTTTGATGTTTTTCTACTACTCTCATGAGCCCAAACAAGTCTCTAAAAGTATGAGTTTGCAACTACTTTACTTTTGGAGAAAATTCAAAACATTCATTATTCAATAGAGCCCAATAGCAAAAATCAGCGTTTTGAATGAAGAATCACATTTCTTGGTAGAATCATGCAGGATTGAAATTTTTGATGGTTTTTGACTCCTCTCAACAGTCCAAGCAAGATTCTAAAAGGATGAGTTTGCAACTACTTTACTTTTGGAGAAAATTCAAAACATTCATTATACAATAGGGCCCAAAATATCAACAACCAGCGGTTTGAATGAACACTCACATGTCTTGGTAGAATCATGCAGGATTGAAATTTTTGATCTTTTTTTACTCCACTCAACAGCCCAAACAAGTTTCTAAAAGGATGAGTTTGCAACTACTTTACTTTTGGAGAAAATTCAAAACATTCTTTATTCAATAAGGCCCAAAATATCAAAAACCAGCGGTTTGACTGAACACTCACATTTCTTGGTAGAATCGTGCAGGACTGAAATTTTTGATGTTTTTCTACTCCTCTCATGAGCCCAAACAAGACTCTAAAAGGATGAGTTTGCAACTACTTTACTTTTGGAGAAAATTCAAAACATTCATTATTCAATAGAGCCCAATAGCAAAAATTAGGTTTTGAATGAAGAATCACATTTCTTGGTAGAATCATGCAGGATTGAAATTTTTGATGGTTTTTTACTCCTCTCAACAGCCCAAACAAGTTTCTAAAAGGATGAGTTTGCAACTACTTTACATTTGGAGAAAATTCAAAACATTCATTATTCAATAGGGCCCAAAATATCAAAAACCAGCGGTTTGAATGAACACTCACATTTCTTGGTAGAATCGTGCAGGACTGAAATTTTTGATGTTTTTCTACTCCTCTCATGAGCCCAAACAAGACACTAAAAGGATGAGTTTGCAACTACTTTACTTTTGGAGAAAATTCAAAACGTTCATTATTCAATAGAGCCCAATAGCAAAAATTAGGTTTTGAATGAAGAATCACATTTCTTGGTAGAATCATGCAGGATTGAAATTTTTGATGGTTTTTTACTCCTCTCAACAGCCCAAACAAGTTTCTAAAAGGATGAGTTTGCAACTACTTTACTTTTGGAGAAAATTCAAAACATTCTTTATTCAATAAGGCCCAAAATATCAAAAACCAGCGGTTTGACTGAACACTCACATTTCTTGGTAGAATCATGCAGGACTGAAATTTTTGATGTTTTTCTACTCCTCTCATGAGCCCAAACAAGTCTCTAAAAGGATGAGTTTGCAACTACTTTACTTTTGGAGAAAATTTAAAACATTCATTATTCAATAGAGCCCAATAGCAAAAATCAGCGTTTTGAATGAAGAATCACATTTCTTGGTAGAATCATGCAGGATTGAAATTTTTGATGGTTTTTGACTCCTCTCAACAGTCCAAGCAAGATTCTAAAAGGATGAGTTTGCAACTACTTTACTTTTGGAGAAAATTCAAAACATTCATTATACAATAGGGCCCAAAATATCAACAACCAGCGGTTTGAATGAACACTCACATTTCTTGGTAGAATCATGCAGGATTGAAATTTTTGATCTTTTTTTACTCCACTCAACAGCCCAAACAAGTTTCTAAAAGGATGAGTTTGCAACTACTTTACTTTTGGAGAAAATTCAAAACATTCTTTATTCAATAAGGCCCAAAATATCAAAAACCAGCGGTTTGACTGAACACTCACATTTCTTGGTAGAATCGTGCAGGACTGAAATTTTTGATGTTTTTCTACTCCTCTCATGAGCCCAAACAAGACTCTAAAAGGATGAGTTTGCAACTACTTTACTTTTGGAGAAAATTCAAAACATTCATTATTCAATAGAGCCCAATAGGAAAAATTAGGTTTTGAATGAAGAATCACATTTCTTGGTAGAATCATGCAGGATTGAAATTTTTGATGGTTTTTTACTCCTCTCAACAGCCCAAACAAGTTTCTAAAAGGATGAGTTTGCAACTACTTTACTTTTGGAGAAAATTCAAAACATTCTTTATTCAATAAGGCCCAAAATATCAAAAACCAGCGGTTTGACTGAACACTCACATTTCTTGGTAGAATCATGCAGGACTGAAATTTTTGATGTTTTTCTACTCCTCTCATGAGCCCAAACAAGACTCTAAAAGGATGAGTTTGCAACTACTTTACTTTTGGAGAAAATTTAAAACATTCATTATTCAATAGAGCCCAATAGCAAAAATCAGCGTTTTGAATGAAGAATCACATTTCTTGGTAGAATCATGCAGGATTGAAATTTTTGATGGTTTTTGACTCCTCTCAACAGTCCAAGCAAGATTCTAAAAGGATGAGTTTGCAACTACTTTACTTTTGGAGAAAATTCAAAACATTCATTATACAATAGGGCCCAAAATATCAACAACCAGCGGTTTGAATGAACACTCACATTTCTTGGTAGAATCATGCAGGATTGAAATTTTTGATGGTTTTTTACTCCTCTCAACAGCCCAAACAAGTTTCTAAAAGGATGAGTTTGCAACTACTTTACTTTTGGAGAAAATTCAAAACATTCATTTTTCAATAGGGCCCAAAATATCAAAAACCAGCGGTTTGAATAAACACTCACATTTCTTGGTAGAATCGTGCAGGACTGAAATTTTTGATGTTTTTCTACTCCTCTCATGAGCCCAAACAAGACTCTAAAAGGATGAGTTTGCAATTACTTTACTTTTGGAGAAAAATCAAAACATTAATTATTCAATAGAGCCCAATAGCAAAAATCAGGTTTTCAATGAAGAATCACATTTCTTGGTAGAATCATGCAGGATTGAAATTTTTGATGTATTTTTACTCCTCTCAACAGCCCAAACAAGTTTCTAAAAGGATGAGTTTGCAACTACTTTACATTTGGAGAAAATTCAAAGCATTCATTATTCAATAGGGCCCAAAATATCAAAAACCAGCGGTTTGAATGAACACTCACATTTCTTGGTAGAATCGTGCAGGACTGAAATTTTTGATGTTTTTCTACTCCTCTCATGAGCCCAAACAAGACTTTAAAAGGATGACTTTGCAACTGCTTTACTTTTGGAGAAAATTCAAAACATTCATTATTCAATATAGCTCAACAGCAAAAATCAGCGTTTTGAATGAACAATCACATTTCTTGGTAGAATCATGCAGGATTGAAATTTTTGATGTTTTTTTACTCCTCTCAACAGCCCAAACAAGTTTCTAAAAGGATGAGTTTGCAACTACTTTACTTTTGGAGAAAATTCAAAGCATTCATTATTCAATAGGGCCCAAAATATCAAAAACCAGCGGTTTGAATGAACACTCACATTTCTTGGTAGAATCGTGCAGGACTGAAATTTTTGATGTTTTTCTACTCCTCTCATGAGCCCAAACAAGACTCTAAAAGGATGAGTTTGCAACTACTTTACTTTTGGAGAAAATTCAAAACATTCATTATTCAATAGAGCCCAATAGCAAAAATCAGCGTTTTGAATGAACAATCACATTTCTTGGTAGAATCATGCAGGATTGAAATTTTTGATGTTTTTTACTCCTCTCAACAGCCCAAACAAGTTTCTAAAAGGATGAGTTTGCAACTACTTTACTTTTGGAGAAAATTCAAAACATTCATTATTCAATAGAGCCCAATAGCAAAAAGCAGTGTTTTGAATGAACAATCACATTTCTTGGTAGAATCATGCAGGATTGAAATTTTTGATCTTTTTTTACTCCACTCAACAGCCCAAACAAGTTTCAAAAAGGATGAGTTTGCAACTACTTTACTTTTGGAGAAAATTCAAAACATTCATTATTCAATAGGGCTCAAAATATCAAAAACCAGCGGTTTGAATAAACACTCACATTTCTTGGTAGAATCGTGCAGGACTGAAATTTTTGATGTTTTTCTACTCCTCTCATGAGCCCAAACAAGACTCTAAAAGGTGAGTTTGCAACTACTTTACTTTTGGAGAAAAATCAAAACATTCATTATTCAATAGAGCCCTATAGCAAAAATCAGGTTTTGAATGAAGAATCACATTTCTTGGTAGAATCATGCAGGATTGAAATTTTTGATGTTTTTTTACTCCTCTCAACAGCCCAAACAAGTTTCTAAAAGGATGAGTTTGCAACTACTTTACATTTGGAGAAAATTCAAAGCATTCATTATTCAATAGGGCCCAAAATATCAAAAACCAGCGGTTTGAATGAACACTCACATTTCTTGGTAGAATCGTGCAGGACTGAAATTTTTGATGTTTTTCTACTCCTCTCATGAGCCCAAACAAGACTCTAAAAGGATGAGTTTGCAACTACTTTACTTTTGAAGAAAATTCAAAACATTCATTATTCAATAGAGCCCAATAGCAAAAATCAGCGGTTTGAATGAACAATCACATTTCTTGGTAGAATCATGCAGGATTGAAATTTTTGATGGTTTTTTACTCCTCTCAACAGCCCAAACAAGTTTCTAAAAGGATGAGTTTGCAACTACTTTACTTTTGGAGAAAATTCAAAACATTTATTATTCAATAGAGCCCAATAGCAAAAATCAGGTTTTGAATGAAGAATCACATTTCTTGGTAGAATCATGCAGGATTGAAATTTTTGATGGTTTTTTACTCCTCTCAACAGCCCAAACAAGTTTCTAAAAGGATGAGTTTGCAACTACTTTACTTTTGGAGAAAATTCAAAGCATTCATTATTCAATAGGGCCCAAAATATCAAAAACCAGCGGTTTGAATGAACACTCACCTTTCTTGGTAGAATCGTGCAGGACTGAAATTTTTAATGTTTTTCTACTCCTCTCATGAGCCCAAACAAGACTCTAAAAGTATGAGTTTGCAACTACTTTACTTTTGGAGAAAATTCAAAACATTCATTATTCAATAGAGCCCAATAGCAAAAATCAGCGTTTTGAATGAAGAATCACATTTCTTGGTAGAATCATGCAGGATTGAAATTTTTGATGGTTTTTGACTCCTCTCAACAGTCCAAGCAAGATTCTAAAAGGATGAGTTTGCAACTACTTTACTTTTGGAGAAAATTCAAAACATTCATTATACAATAGGGCCCAAAATGTCAACAATCAGCGGTTTGAATGAACACTCACATTTCTTGGTAGAATCATGCAGGATTGAAATTTTTGATCTTTTTTTACTTCACTCAACAGCCCAAACAAGTTTCTAAAAGGATGAGTTTGCAACTACTTTACTTTTGGAGAAAATTCAAAACATTCTTTATTCAATAAGGCCCAAAATATCAAAAACCAGCGGTTTGACTGAACACTCACATTTCTTGGTAGAATCGTGCAGGACTGAAATTTTTGATGTTTTTCTACTCCTCTCATGAGCCCAAACAAGACTCTAAAAGGATGAGTTTGCAACTACTTTACTTTTGGAGAAAATTCAAAACATTCATTATTCAATAGAGCCCAATAGCAAAAATTAGGTTTTGAATGAAGAATCACATTTCTTGGTAGAATCATGCAGGATTGAAATTTTTGATGGTTTTTTACTCCTCTCAACAGCCCAAACAAGTTTCTAAAAGGATGAGTTTGCAACTACTTTACTTTTGGAGAAAATTCAAAACATTCATTATTCAATAGGGCCCAAAATATCAAAAACCAGCGGTTTGAATAAACACTCACATTTCTTGGTAGAATCGTGCAGGACTGAAATTTTTGATGTTTTTCTACTCCTCTCATGAGCCCAAACAAGACTCTAAAAGGATGAGTTTGCAACTACTTTACTTTTGGAGAAAAATCAAAACATTCATTATTCAATAGAGCCCAATAGCAAAAATCAGGTTTTGAATGAAGAATCACATTTCTTGGTAGAATCATGCAGGATTGAAATTTTTGATTTTTTTTTACTCCTCTCAACAGCCCAAACAAGTTTCTAAAAGGATGAGTTTGCAACTACTTTACATTTGGAGAAAATTCAAAACATTCATTATTCAATAGGGCCCAAAATATCAAAAATCAGCGGTTTGAATGAACACTCACATTTCTTGGTAGAATCGTGCAGGACTGAAATTTTTGTTGTTTTTCTACTCCGCTCATGAGCCCAAACAAGACTCTAAAAGGATGAGTTTACAACTACTTTACTTTTGGAGAAAATTCAAAACATTCATTATTCAATAGAGCCCAATAGCAAAAATCAGGTTTTGAATGAAGAATCACATTTCTTGGTAGAATCATGCAGGATTGAAATTTTTGATGGTTTTTTACTCCTCTCAACAGCCCAAACAAGTTTCTAAAAGGATGAGTTTGCAACTACTTTACTTTTGGAGAAAATTCAAAGCATTCATTATTCAATAGGGCCCAAAATATCAAAAACCAGCAGTTTGAATGAACACTCACCTTTCTTGGTAGAATCGTGCAGGACTGAATTTTTGATGTTTTTCTACTCCTCTCATGAGCCCAAACAAGACTCTAAAAGGATGAGTTTGCAACTACTTTACTTTTGGAGAAAATTCAAAACATTCATTATTCAATAGAGCCCAATAGCAAAAATTAGGTTTTGAATGAAGAATCACATTTCTTGGTAGAATCATGCAGGATTGAAATTTTTGATGGTTTTTTACTCCTCTCAACATCCCAAACAAGTTTCTAAAAGGATGAGTTTGCAACTACTTTACTTTTGGAGAAAATTCAAAACATTCTTTATTCAACAAGGCCCAAAATATCAAAAACCAGCGGTTTGACTGAACACTCACATTTCTTGGTAGAATCGTGCAGGACAGAAATTTTTGATGTTTTTCTACTCCTCTCATGAGCCCAAACAAGACTCTAAAAGGATGAGTTTGCAACTACTTTACTTTTGGAGAAAATTCAAAACATTCATTATTCAATAGAGCCCAATAGCAAAAATCAGCGTTTTGAATGAAGAATCACATTTCTTGGTAGAATCATGCAGGATTGAAATTTTTGATGGTTTTTGACTCCTCTCAACAGTCCAAGCACGATTCTAAAAGGATGAGTTTGCAACTACTTTACTTTTGGAGAAAATTCAAAACATTCATTATACAATAGGGCCCAAAAAATCAACAACCAGCGGTTTGAATGAACACTCACATTTCTTGGTAGAATCATGCAGGATTGAAATTTTTGATCTTTTTTTACTCCACTCAACAGCCCAAACAAGTTTCTAAAAGGATGAGTTTGCAACTACTTTACTTTTGGGGAAAATTCAAAACATTCCTTATTCAATAAGGCCCAAAATATCAAAAACCAGCGGTTTGACTGAACACTCACATTTCTTGGTAGAATCGTGCAGGACTGAAATTTTTGATGTTTTTCTACTCCTCTCATGAGCCCAAACAAGACTCTAAAAGGATGAGTTTGCAACTACTTTACTTTTGGAGAAAATTCAAAACATTCATTATTCAATAGAGCCCAGTAGCAAAAATTAGGTTTTGAATGAAGAATCACATTTCTTGATAGAATCATGCAGGATTGAAATTTTTGATGGTTTTTTACTCCTCTCAACAGCCCAAACAAGTTTCTAAAAGGATGAGTTTGCAACTACTTTACTTTTGGAGAAAATTCAAAACATTCTTTATTCAACAAGGCCCAAAATATCAAAAACCAGCGGTTTGACTGAACACTCACATTTCTTGGTAGAATCGTGCAGGACAGAAATTTTTGATGTTTTTCTACTCCTCTCATGAGCCCAAACAAGACTCTAAAAGAATGAGTTTGCAACTACTTTACTTTTGGAGAAAATTCAAAACATTCATTATTCAATAGAGCCCAATAGCAAAAATCAGTGTTTTGAATGAAGAATCACATTTCTTGGTAGAATCATGCAGGATTTAAATTTTTGATCTTTTTTTACTCCACTCAACAGCCCAAACAAGTTTCTAAAAGGATGAGTTTGCAACTACTTTACTTTTGGAGAAAATTCAAAACATTCATTATTCAATAGGGCCCAAAATATCAAAAACCAGCGGTTTGAATGAACACTCACATATCTTGGTAGAATCGTGCAGGACTGAAATTTTTGATCTTTTTTTACTCCATTCAACAGCCCAAACAAGTTTCTAAAAGGATGAGTTTGCAACTACTTTACTTTTGTAGAAAATTCAAAACATTCTTTATTCAATAAGGCCCAAAATATCAAAAACCAGCGGTTTGACTGAACACTCACATTTCTTGGTAGAATCGTGCAGGTATGAAATTTTTGATGTTTTTCTACTCCTCTCATGAGCCCAAACAAGACTCTAAAAGGATGAGTTTGCAACTACTTTACTTTTGGAGAAAATTCAAAACATTCATTATTCAATAGAGCCCAATAGCAAAAATTAGGTTTTGAATGAAGAATCACATTTCTTGGTAGAATCATGCAGGATTGAAATTTTTGATGTTTTTTTACTCCTCTCAACAGCCCAAACAAGTTTCTAAAAGGATGAGTTTGCAACTGCTTTACTTTTGGAGAAAATTCAAAACATTCTTTATTCAATAAGGCCCAAAATATCAAAAACCAGCGGTTTGACTGAACACTCACATTTCTTGGTAGAATCGTGCAGGACTGAAATTTTTGATGTTTTTCTACTCCTCTCATGAGCCCAAACAAGACTCTAAAAGGATGAGTTTGCAACTACTTTACTTTTGGAGAAAATTCAAAACATTCATTATTCAATAGAGCCCAATAGCAAAAATTAGGTTTTGAATGAAGAATCACATTTCTTGGTAGAATCATACAGGATTGAAATTTTTGATGGTTTTTTACTCCTCTCAACAGCCCAAACAAGTTTCTAAAAGGATGAGTTTGCAACTACTTTACTTTTGGAGAAAATTCAAAACATTCTTTATTCAACAAGGCCGAAAATATCAAAAACCAGCGGTTTGACTGAACACTCACATTTCTTGGTAGAATCGTGCAGGACAGAAATTTTTGATGTTTTTCTACTCTTCTCATGAGCCCAAACAAGACTCTAAAAGGATGAGTTTGCAACTACTTTACTTTTGGAGAAAATTCAAAACATTCATTATTCAATAGAGCCCAATAGCAAAAATCAGCGTTTTGAATGAAGAATCACATTTCTTGGTAGAATCATGCAGGATTGAAATTTTTGATGGTTTTTGACTCCTCTCAACAGTCCAAGCAAGTTTCTAAAAGGATGAGTTTGCAACTACTTTACTTTTGGAGAAAATTCAAAGCATTCATTATTCAATAGAGCCCAATAGCAAAAAGCAGTGTTTTGAATGAACAATCACATTTCTTGGTAGAATCATGCAGGATTGAAATTTTTGATCTTTTTTTACTCCACTCAACAGCCCAAACAAGTTTCTAAAAGGATGAGTTTGCAACTTCTTTACTTTTGGAGAAAATTCAAAACATTCATTATTAAATAGGGCCCAAAATATCAAAAAACAGCGGTTTGAATGAACACTCACATTTCTTGGTAGAATCGTTAAGGACTGAAATTTTTGTTGTTTTTCTACTCCGCTCATGAGCCCAAACAAGACTCTAAAAGGATGAGTTTACAACTACTTTACTTTTGGAGAAAATTCAAAACATTCATTATTCAATAGAGCCCAATAGCAAAAATCAGGTTTTGAATGAAGAATCACATTTCTTGGTAGAATCATGCAGGATTGAAATTTTTGATGGTTTTTTACTCCTCTCAACAGCCCAAACAAGTTTCTAAAAGGATGAGTTTGCAACTACTTTACTTTTGGAGAAAATTCAAAGCATTCATTATTCAATAGGGCCCAAAATATCAAAAAACAGCAGTTTGAATGAACACTCACCTTTCTTGGTAGAATCGTGCAGGACTGAATTTTTGATGTTTTTCTACTCCTCTCATGAGCCCAAACAAGACTCTAAAAGGATGAGTTTGCAACTACTTTACTTTTGGAGAAAATTCAAAACATTCATTATTCAATAGAGCCCAATAGCAAAAATTAGGTTTTGAATGAAGAATCACATTTCTTGGTAGAATCATGCAGGATTGAAATTTTTGATGGTTTTTTACTCCTCTCAACATCCCAAACAAGTTTCTAAAAGGATGAGTTTGCAACTACTTTACTTTTGGAGAAAATTCAAAACATTCTTTATTCAACAAGGCCCAAAATATCAAAAACCAGCGGTTTGACTGAACACTCACATTTCTTGGTAGAATCGTGCAGGACAGAAATTTTTGATGTTTTTCTACTCCTCTCATGAGCCCAAACAAGACTCTAAAAGGATGAGTTTGCAACTACTTTACTTTTGGAGAAAATTCAAAACATTCATTATTCAATAGAGCCCAATAGCAAAAATCAGCGTTTTGAATGAAGAATCACATTTCTTGGTAGAATCATGCAGGATTGAAATTTTTGATGGTTTTTGACTCCTCTCAACAGTCCAAGCACGATTCTAAAAGGATGAGTTTGCAACTACTTTACTTTTGGAGAAAATTCAAAACATTCATTATACAATAGGGCCCAAAAAATCAACAACCAGCGGTTTGAATGAACACTCACATTTCTTGGTAGAATCATGCAGGATTGAAATTTTTGATCTTTTTTTACTCCACTCAACAGCCCAAACAAGTTTCTAAAAGGATGAGTTTGCAACTACTTTACTTTTGGAGAAAATTCAAAACATTCTTTATTCAATAAGGCCCAAAATATCAAAAACCAGCGGTTTAACTGAACACTCACATTTCTTGGTAGAATCGTGCAAGACTGAAATTTTTGATGTTTTTCTACTCCTCTCATGAGCCCAAACAAGACTCTAAAAGGATGAGTTTGCAACTACTTTACTTTTGGAGAAAATTCAAAACATTCATTATTCAATAGAGCCCAATAGCAAAAATTAGGTTTTGAATGAAGAATCACATTTCTTGATAGAATCATGCAGGATTGAAATTTTTGATGGTTTTTTACTCCTCTCAACAGCCCAAACAAGTTTCTAAAAGGATGAGTTTGCAACTACTTTACTTTTGGGGAAAATTCAAAACATTCCTTATTCAATAAGGCCCAAAATATCAAAAACCAGCGGTTTGACTGAACACTCACATTTCTTGGTAGAATCGTGCAGGACTGAAATTTTTGATGTTTTTCTACTCCTCTCATGAGCCCAAACAAGACTCTAAAAGGATGAGTTTGCAACTACTTTACTTTTGGAGAAAATTCAAAACATTCATTATTCAATAGAGCCCAGTAGCAAAAATTAGGTTTTGAATGAAGAATCACATTTCTTGATAGAATCATGCAGGATTGAAATTTTTGATGGTTTTTTACTCCTCTCAACAGCCCAAACAAGTTTCTAAAAGGATGAGTTTGCAACTACTTTACTTTTGGAGAAAATTCAAAACATTCTTTATTCAACAAGGCCCAAAATATCAAAAACCAGCGGTTTGACTGAACACTCACATTTCTTGGTAGAATCGTGCAGGACAGAAATTTTTGATGTTTTTCTACTCCTCTCATGAGCCCAAAGAAGACTCTAAAAGAATGAGTTTGCAACTACTTTACTTTTGGAGAAAATTCAAAACATTCATTATTCAATAGAGCCCAATAGCAAAAATCAGTGTTTTGAATGAAGAATCACATTTCTTGGTAGAATCATGCAGGATTTAAATTTTTGATCTTTTTTTACTCCACTCAACAGCCCAAACAAGTTTCTAAAAGGATGAGTTTGCAACTACTGAAATTTTTGATGTTTTTCTACTCCTCTCATGAGCCCAAACAAGACTCTAAAAGGATGAGTTTGCAACTACTTTACTTTTGGAGAAAATTCAAAACATTCATTATTCAATAGAGCCCAATAGCAAAAATTAGGTTTTGAATGAAGAATCACATTTCTTGGTAGAATCATGCAGGATTGAAATTTTTGATGTTTTTTTACTCCTCTCAACAGCCCAAACAAGTTTCTAAAAGGATGAGTTTGCAACTGCTTTACTTTTGGAGAAAATTCAAAACATTCTTTATTCAATAAGGCCCAAAATATCAAAAACCAGCGGTTTGACTGAACACTCACATTTCTTGGTAGAATCGTGCAGGACTGAAATTTTTGATGTTTTTCTACTCCTCTCATGAGCCCAAACAAGACTCTAAAAGGATGAGTTTGCAACTACTTTACTTTTGGAGAAAATTCAAAACATTCATTATTCAATAGAGCCCAATAGCAAAAATTAGGTTTTGAATGAAGAATCACATTTCTTGGTAGAATCATACAGGATTGAAATTTTTGATGGTTTTTTACTCCTCTCAACAGCCCAAACAAGTTTCTAAAAGGATGAGTTTGCAACTACTTTACTTTTGGAGAAAATTCAAAACATTCTTTATTCAACAAGGCCGAAAATATCAAAAACCAGCGGTTTGACTGAACACTCACATTTCTTGGTAGAATCGTGCAGGACAGAAATTTTTGATGTTTTTCTACTCTTCTCATGAGCCCAAACAAGACTCTAAAAGGATGAGTTTGCAACTACTTTACTTTTGGAGAAAATTCAAAACATTCATTATTCAATAGAGCCCAATAGCAAAAATCAGCGTTTTGAATGAAGAATCACATTTCTTGGTAGAATCATGCAGGATTGAAATTTTTGATGGTTTTTGACTCCTCTCAACAGTCCAAGCAAGTTTCTAAAAGGATGAGTTTGCAACTACTTTACTTTTGGAGAAAATTCAAAGCATTCATTATTCAATAGGGCCCAAAATATCAAAAACCAGCGGTTTGAATGAACACTCAAATTTCTTGGTAGAATCATGCAGGATTGAAATTTTTGATCTTTTTTTACTCCACTCAACAGCCCAAACAAGTTTCTAAAAGGATGAGTTTGCAACTACTTTACTTTTGGAGAAAATTCAAAACATTCATTATTCAATAGGGCCCAAAATATCAAAAACCAGCTGTTTGAATGAACACTCACATTTCTTGGTAGAATCGTGCAGGACTGAAATTTTTGATGTTTTTCTACTCCTTTCATAAGCCCAAACAAGACTCTAAAAGGATGAGTTTGCAACTACTTTACTTTTGGAGAAAATTCAAAACATTCATTATTCAATAGAGCCCAATAGCAAAAATCAGCGTTTTGAATGAACAATCACATTTCTTGGTAGAATCATGCAGGATTGAAATTTTTGATGTTTTTTTACTACTCTCAACAGCCCAAACAAGTTTCTAAAAGGATGAGTTTGCAAATACTTTACTTTTGGAGAAAATTCAAAACATTCATTATTCAATAAAGCCCAATAGCAAAAAGCAGTGTTTTGAATGAACAATCACATTTCTTGGTAGAATCATGCAGGATTGAAATTTTTGATGTTTTTTTTACTACTCTCAACAGCCCAAACAAGTTTCTAAAAGGATGAGTTTGCAACTACTTTACTTTTGGAGAATATTCAAAACATTCATTATTCAATAGGGCCCAAAATATCAAAAACCAGCGGTTTGAATGAACACTCACATTTCTTGGTAGAATCGTGCAGGACTGAAATTTTTGATGTTTTTCTACTCCTCTCATGAGCCCAAACAAGACTCTAAAAGGTTGAGTTTGCAACTACTTTACTTTTGGAGAAAATTCAAAACATTCATTATTCAATAGAGCCCAATAGCAAAAATTAGGTCTTGAATGAAGAATCACATTTCTTGGTAGAATCATGCAGGATTGAAATTTTTGATGGTTTTTTACTCCTCTCAACAGCCCAAACAAGTTTCTAAAAGGATGAGTTTGCAACTACTTTACTTTTGGAGAAAATTCAAAACATTCATTATTCAATAGGGCCCAAAATATCAAAAACCAGCGGTTTGAATAAACACTCACATTTCTTGGTAGAATCGTGCAGGACTGAAATTTTTGATGTTTTTCTACTCCTCTCATGAGCCCAAACAAGACTCTAAAAGGATGAGTTTGCAACTACTTTACTTTTGGAGAAAAATCAAAACATTCATTATTCAATAGAGCCCAATAGCAAAAATCAGGTTTTGAATGAAGAATCACATTTCTTGGTAGAATCATGCAGGATTGAAATTTTTGATTTTTTTTTACTCCTCTCAACAGCCCAAACAAGTTTCTAAAAGGATGAGTTTGCAACTACTTTACATTTGGAGAAAATTCAAAACATTCATTATTCAATAGGGCCCAAAATATCAAAAATCAGCGGTTTGAATGAACACTCACATTTCTTGGTAGAATCGTGCAGGACTGAAATTTTTGATGTTTTTCTACTCCTCTCATGAGCCCAAACAAGACTCTAAAAGGATGAGTTTGCAACTACTTTACTTTTGGAGAAAATTCAAAACATTCATTATTCAATAGAGCCCAATAGCAAAAATCAGCGTTTTGAATGAACAATCACATTTCTTGGTAGAATCATGCAGGATTGAAATTTTTGATGTTTTTTTACTCCTCTCAACAGCCCAAACAATTTTCTAAAAGGATGAGTTTGCAACTACTTTACTTTTGGAGAAAATTCAAAACATTCATTATTCAATAGAGCCCAATAGCAAAAAGCAGTGTTTTGAATGAACAATCACATTTCTTGGTAGAATCATGCAGGATTGAAATTTTTGATCTTTTTTTACTCCACTCAACAGCCCAAACAAGTTTCTAAAAGGATGAGTTTGCAACTTCTTTACTTTTGGAGAAAATTCAAAACATTCATTATTAAATAGGGCCCAAAATATCAAAAAACAGCGGTTTGAATGAACACTCACATTTCTTGGTAGAATCGTTAAGGACTGAAATTTTTGTTGTTTTTCTACTCCGCTCATGAGCCCAAACAAGACTCTAAAAGGATGAGTTTACAACTACTTTACTTTTGGAGAAAATTCAAAACATTCATTATTCAATAGAGCCCAATAGCAAAAATCAGGTTTTGAATGAAGAATCACATTTCTTGGTAGAATCATGCAGGATTGAAATTTTTGATGGTTTTTTACTCCTCTCAACAGCCCAAACAAGTTTCTAAAAGGATGAGTTTGCAACTACTTTACTTTTGGAGAAAATTCAAAGCATTCATTATTCAATAGGGCCCAAAATATCAAAAACCAGCAGTTTGAATGAACACTCACCTTTCTTGGTAGAATCGTGCAGGACTGAATTTTTGATGTTTTTCTACTCCTCTCATGAGCCCAAACAAGACTCTAAAAGGATGAGTTTGCAACTACTTTACTTTTGGAGAAAATTCAAAACATTCATTATTCAATAGAGCCCAATAGCAAAAATTAGGTTTTGAATGAAGAATCACATTTCTTGGTAGAATCATGCAGGATTGAAATTTTTGATGGTTTTTTACTCCTCTCAACATCCCAAACAAGTTTCTAAAAGGATGAGTTTGCAACTACTTTACTTTTGGAGAAAATTCAAAACATTCTTTATTCAACAAGGCCCAAAATATCAAAAACCAGCGGTTTGACTGAACACTCACATTTCTTGGTAGAATCGTGCAGGACAGAAATTTTTGATGTTTTTCTACTCCTCTCATGAGCCCAAACAAGACTCTAAAAGGATGAGTTTGCAACTACTTTACTTTTGGAGAAAATTCAAAACATTCATTATTCAATAGAGCCCAATAGCAAAAATCAGCGTTTTGAATGAAGAATCACATTTCTTGGTAGAATCATGCAGGATTGAAATTTTTGATGGTTTTTGACTCCTCTCAACAGTCCAAGCACGATTCTAAAAGGATGAGTTTGCAACTACTTTACTTTTGGAGAAAATTCAAAACATTCATTATACAATAGGGCCCAAAAAATCAACAACCAGCGGTTTGAATGAACACTCACATTTCTTGGTAGAATCATGCAGGATTGAAATTTTTGATCTTTTTTTACTCCACTCAACAGCCCAAACAAGTTTCTAAAAGGATGAGTTTGCAACTACTTTACTTTTGGGGAAAATTCAAAACATTCCTTATTCAATAAGGCCCAAAATATCAAAAACCAGCGGTTTGACTGAACACTCACATTTCTTGGTAGAATCGTGCAGGACTGAAATTTTTGATGTTTTTCTACTCCTCTCATGAGCCCAAACAAGACTCTAAAAGGATGAGTTTGCAACTACTTTACTTTTGGAGAAAATTCAAAACATTCATTATTCAATAGAGCCCAGTAGCAAAAATTAGGTTTTGAATGAAGAATCACATTTCTTGATAGAATCATGCAGGATTGAAATTTTTGATGGTTTTTTACTCCTCTCAACAGCCCAAACAAGTTTCTAAAAGGATGAGTTTGCAACTACTTTACTTTTGGAGAAAATTCAAAACATTCTTTATTCAACAAGGCCCAAAATATCAAAAACCAGCGGTTTGACTGAACACTCACATTTCTTGGTAGAATCGTGCAGGACAGAAATTTTTGATGTTTTTCTACTCCTCTCATGAGCCCAAACAAGACTCTAAAAGAATGAGTTTGCAACTACTTTACTTTTGGAGAAAATTCAAAACATTCATTATTCAATAGAGCCCAATAGCAAAAATCAGTGTTTTGAATGAAGAATCACATTTCTTGGTAGAATCATGCAGGATTTAAATTTTTGATCTTTTTTTACTCCACTCAACAGCCCAAACAAGTTTCTAAAAGGATGAGTTTGCAACTACTTTACTTTTGGAGAAAATTCAAAACATTCATTATTCAATAGGGCCCAAAATATCAAAAACCAGCGGTTTGAATGAACACTCACATATCTTGGTAGAATCGTGCAGGACTGAAATTTTTGATCTTTTTTTACTCCATTCAACAGCCCAAACAAGTTTCTAAAAGGATGAGTTTGCAACTACTTTACTTTTGGAGAAAATTCAAAACATTCTTTATTCAATAAGGCCCAAAATATCAAAAACCAGCGGTTTGACTGAACACTCACATTTCTTGGTAGAATTGTGCAGGTATGAAATTTTTGATGTTTTTCTACTCCTCTCATGAGCCCAAACAAGACTCTAAAAGGATGAGTTTGCAACTACTTTACTTTTGGAGAAAATTCAAAACATTCATTATTCAATAGAGCCCAATAGCAAAAATTAGGTTTTGAATGAAGAATCACATTTCTTGGTAGAATCATGCAGGATTGAAATTTTTGATGTTTTTTTACTCCTCTCAACAGCCCAAACAAGTTTCTAAAAGGATGAGTTTGCAACTGCTTTACTTTTGGAGAAAATTCAAAACATTCTTTATTCAATAAGGCCCAAAATATCAAAAACCAGCGGTTTGACTGAACACTCACATTTCTTGGTAGAATCGTGCAGGACTGAAATTTTTGATGTTTTTCTACTCCTCTCATGAGCCCAAACAAGACTCTAAAAGGATGAGTTTGCAACTACTTTACTTTTGGAGAAAATTCAAAACATTCATTATTCAATAGAGCCCAATAGCAAAAATTAGGTTTTGAATGAAGAATCACATTTCTTGGTAGAATCATACAGGATTGAAATTTTTGATGGTTTTTTACTCCTCTCAACAGCCCAAACAAGTTTCTAAAAGGATGAGTTTGCAACTACTTTACTTTTGGAGAAAATTCAAAACATTCTTTATTCAACAAGGCCGAAAATATCAAAAACCAGCGGTTTGACTGAACACTCACATTTCTTGGTAGAATCGTGCAGGACAGAAATTTTTGATGTTTTTCTACTCTTCTCATGAGCCCAAACAAGACTCTAAAAGGATGAGTTTGCAACTACTTTACTTTTGGAGAAAATTCAAAACATTCATTATTCAATAGAGCCCAATAGCAAAAATCAGCGTTTTGAATGAAGAATCACATTTCTTGGTAGAATCATGCAGGATTGAAATTTTTGATGGTTTTTGACTCCTCTCAACAGTCCAAGCAAGTTTCTAAAAGGATGAGTTTGCAACTACTTTACTTTTGGAGAAAATTCAAAGCATTCATTATTCAATAGAGCCCAATAGCAAAAAGCAGTGTTTTGAATGAACAATCACATTTCTTGGTAGAATCATGCAGGATTGAAATTTTTGATCTTTTTTTACTCCACTCAACAGCCCAAACAAGTTTCTAAAAGGATGAGTTTGCAACTTCTTTACTTTTGGAGAAAATTCAAAACATTCATTATTAAATAGGGCCCAAAATATCAAAAAACAGCGGTTTGAATAAACACTCACATTTCTTGGTAGAATCGTTAAGGACTGAAATTTTTGTTGTTTTTCTACTCCGCTCATGAGCCCAAACAAGACTCTAAAAGGATGAGTTTACAACTACTTTACTTTTGGAGAAAATTCAAAACATTCATTATTCAATAGAGCCCAATAGCAAAAATCAGGTTTTGAATGAAGAATCACATTTCTTGGTAGAATCATGCAGGATTGAAATTTTTGATGGTTTTTTACTCCTCTCAACAGCCCAAACAAGTTTCTAAAAGGATGAGTTTGCAACTACTTTACTTTTGGAGAAAATTCAAAGCATTCATTATTCAATAGGGCCCAAAATATCAAAAAACAGCAGTTTGAATGAACACTCACCTTTCTTGGTAGAATCGTGCAGGACTGAATTTTTGATGTTTTTCTACTCCTCTCATGAGCCCAAACAAGACTCTAAAAGGATGAGTTTGCAACTACTTTACTTTTGGAGAAAATTCAAAACATTCATTATTCAATAGAGCCCAATAGCAAAAATTAGGTTTTGAATGAAGAATCACATTTCTTGGTAGAATCATGCAGGATTGAAATTTTTGATGGTTTTTTACTCCTCTCAACATCCCAAACAAGTTTCTAAAAGGATGAGTTTGCAACTACTTTACTTTTGGAGAAAATTCAAAACATTCTTTATTCAACAAGGCCCAAAATATCAAAAACCAGCGGTTTGACTGAACACTCACATTTCTTGGTAGAATCGTGCAGGACAGAAATTTTTGATGTTTTTCTACTCCTCTCATGAGCCCAAACAAGACTCTAAAAGGATGAGTTTGCAACTACTTTACTTTTGGAGAAAATTCAAAACATTCATTATTCAATAGAGCCCAATAGCAAAAATCAGCATTTTGAATGAAGAATCACATTTCTTGGTAGAATCATGCAGGATTGAAATTTTTGATGGTTTTTGACTTCTCTCAACAGTCCAAGCACGATTCTAAAAGGATGAGTTTGCAACTACTTTACTTTTGGAGAAAATTCAAAACATTCATTATACAATAGGGCCCAAAAAATCAACAACCAGCGGTTTGAATGAACACTCACATTTCTTGGTAGAATCATGCAGGATTGAAATTTTTGATCTTTTTTTACTCCACTCAACAGCCCAAACAAGTTTCTAAAAGGATGAGTTTGCAACTACTTTACTTTTGGAGAAAATTCAAAACATTCTTTATTCAATAAGGCCCAAAATATCAAAAACCAGCGGTTTAACTGAACACTCACATTTCTTGGTAGAATCGTGCAAGACTGAAATTTTTGATGTTTTTCTACTCCTCTCATGAGCCCAAACAAGACTCTAAAAGGATGAGTTTGCAACTACTTTACTTTTGGAGAAAATTCAAAACATTCATTATTCAATAGAGCCCAATAGCAAAAATTAGGTTTTGAATGAAGAATCACATTTCTTGATAGAATCATGCAGGATTGAAATTTTTGATGGTTTTTTACTCCTCTCAACAGCCCAAACAAGTTTCTAAAAGGATGAGTTTGCAACTACTTTACTTTTGGGGAAAATTCAAAACATTCCTTATTCAATAAGGCCCAAAATATCAAAAACCAGCGGTTTGACTGAACACTCACATTTCTTGGTAGAATCGTGCAGGACTGAAATTTTTGATGTTTTTCTACTCCTCTCATGAGCCCAAACAAGACTCTAAAAGGATGAGTTTGCAACTACTTTACTTTTGGAGAAAATTCAAAACATTCATTATTCAATAGAGCCCAGTAGCAAAAATTAGGTTTTGAATGAAGAATCACATTTCTTGATAGAATCATGCAGGATTGAAATTTTTGATGGTTTTTTACTCCTCTCAACAGCCCAAACAAGTTTCTAAAAGGATGAGTTTGCAACTACTTTACTTTTGGAGAAAATTCAAAACATTCTTTATTCAACAAGGCCCAAAATATCAAAAACCAGCGGTTTGACTGAACACTCACATTTCTTGGTAGAATCGTGCAGGACAGAAATTTTTGATGTTTTTCTACTCCTCTCATGAGCCCAAACAAGACTCTAAAAGAATGAGTTTGCAACTACTTTACTTTTGGAGAAAATTCAAAACATTCATTATTCAATAGAGCCCAATAGCAAAAATCAGTGTTTTGAATGAAGAATCACATTTCTTGGTAGAATCATGCAGGATTTAAATTTTTGATCTTTTTTTACTCCACTCAACAGCCCAAACAAGTTTCTAAAAGGATGAGTTTGCAACTACTGAAATTTTTGATGTTTTTCTACTCCTCTCATGAGCCCAAACAAGACTCTAAAAGGATGAGTTTGCAACTACTTTACTTTTGGAGAAAATTCAAAACATTCATTATTCAATAGAGCCCAATAGCAAAAATTAGGTTTTGAATGAAGAATGACATTTCTTGGTAGAATCATGCAGGATTGAAATTTTTGATGTTTTTTTACTCCTCTCAACAGCCCAAACAAGTTTCTAAAAGGATGAGTTTGCAACTGCTTTACTTTTGGAGAAAATTCAAAACATTCTTTATTCAATAAGGCCCAAAATATCAAAAACCAGCGGTTTGACTGAACTCTCACATTTCTTGGTAGAATCGTGCAGGACTGAAATTTTTGATGTTTTTCTACTCCTCTCATGAGCCCAAACAAGACTCTAAAAGGATGAGTTTGCAACTACTTTACTTTTGGAGAAAATTCAAAACATTCATTATTCAATAGAGCCCAATAGCAAAAATCAGCGTTTTGAATGAAGAATCACATTTCTTGGTAGAATCATGCAGGATTGAAATTTTTGATGGTTTTTGACTCCTCTCAACAGTCCAAGCAAGTTTCTAAAAGGATGAGTTTGCAACTACTTTACTTTTGGAGAAAATTCAAAGCATTCATTATTCAATAGAGCCCAATAGCAAAAAGCAGTGTTTTGAATGAACAATCACATTTCTTGGTAGAATCATGCAGGATTGAAATTTTTGATCTTTTTTTACTCCACTCAACAGCCCAAACAAGTTTCTAAAAGGATGAGTTTGCAACTTCTTTACTTTTGGAGAAAATTCAAAACATTCATTATTAAATAGGGCCCAAAATATCAAAAAACAGCGGTTTGAATAAACACTCACATTTCTTGGTAGAATCGTTAAGGACTGAAATTTTTGTTGTTTTTCTACTCCGCTCATGAGCCCAAACAAGACTCTAAAAGGATGAGTTTACAACTACTTTACTTTTGGAGAAAATTCAAAACATTCATTATTCAATAGAGCCCAATAGCAAAAATCAGGTTTTGAATGAAGAATCACATTTCTTGGTAGAATCATGCAGGATTGAAATTTTTGATGGTTTTTTACTCCTCTCAACAGCCCAAACAAGTTTCTAAAAGGATGAGTTTGCAACTACTTTACTTTTGGAGAAAATTCAAAGCATTCATTATTCAATAGGGCCCAAAATATCAAAAAACAGCAGTTTGAATGAACACTCACCTTTCTTGGTAGAATCGTGCAGGACTGAATTTTTGATGTTTTTCTACTCCTCTCATGAGCCCAAACAAGACTCTAAAAGGATGAGTTTGCAACTACTTTACTTTTGGAGAAAATTCAAAACATTCATTATTCAATAGAGCCCAATAGCAAAAATTAGGTTTTGAATGAAGAATCACATTTCTTGGTAGAATCATGCAGGATTGAAATTTTTGATGGTTTTTTACTCCTCTCAACATCCCAAACAAGTTTCTAAAAGGATGAGTTTGCAACTACTTTACTTTTGGAGAAAATTCAAAACATTCTTTATTCAACAAGGCCCAAAATATCAAAAACCAGCGGTTTGACTGAACACTCACATTTCTTGGTAGAATCGTGCAGGACAGAAATTTTTGATGTTTTTCTACTCCTCTCATGAGCCCAAACAAGACTCTAAAAGGATGAGTTTGCAACTACTTTACTTTTGGAGAAAATTCAAAACATTCATTATTCAATAGAGCCCAATAGCAAAAATCAGCGTTTTGAATGAAGAATCACATTTCTTGGTAGAATCATGCAGGATTGAAATTTTTGATGGTTTTTGACTCCTCTCAACAGTCCAAGCACGATTCTAAAAGGATGAGTTTGCAACTACTTTACTTTTGGAGAAAATTCAAAACATTCATTATACAATAGGGCCCAAAAAATCAACAACCAGCGGTTTGAATGAACACTCACATTTCTTGGTAGAATCATGCAGGATTGAAATTTTTGATCTTTTTTTACTCCACTCAACAGCCCAAACAAGTTTCTAAAAGGATGAGTTTGCAACTACTTTACTTTTGGAGAAAATTCAAAACATTCTTTATTCAATAAGGCCCAAAATATCAAAAACCAGCGGTTTAACTGAACACTCACATTTCTTGGTAGAATCGTGCAAGACTGAAATTTTTGATGTTTTTCTACTCCTCTCATGAGCCCAAACAAGACTCTAAAAGGATGAGTTTGCAACTACTTTACTTTTGGAGAAAATTCAAAACATTCATTATTCAATAGAGCCCAATAGCAAAAATTAGGTTTTGAATGAAGAATCACATTTCTTGATAGAATCATGCAGGATTGAAATTTTTGATGGTTTTTTACTCCTCTCAACAGCCCAAACAAGTTTCTAAAAGGATGAGTTTGCAACTACTTTACTTTTGGGGAAAATTCAAAACATTCCTTATTCAATAAGGCCCAAAATATCAAAAACCAGCGGTTTGACTGAACACTCACATTTCTTGGTAGAATCGTGCAGGACTGAAATTTTTGATGTTTTTCTACTCCTCTCATGAGCCCAAACAAGACTCTAAAAGGATGAGTTTGCAACTACTTTACTTTTGGAGAAAATTCAAAACATTCATTATTCAATAGAGCCCAGTAGCAAAAATTAGGTTTTGAATGAAGAATCACATTTCTTGATAGAATCATGCAGGATTGAAATTTTTGATGGTTTTTTACTCCTCTCAACAGCCCAAACAAGTTTCTAAAAGGATGAGTTTGCAACTACTTTACTTTTGGAGAAAATTCAAAACATTCTTTATTCAACAAGGCCCAAAATATCAAAAACCAGCGGTTTGACTGAACACTCACATTTCTTGGTAGAATCGTGCAGGACAGAAATTTTTGATGTTTTTCTACTCCTCTCATGAGCCCAAACAAGACTCTAAAAGAATGAGTTTGCAACTACTTTACTTTTGGAGAAAATTCAAAACATTCATTATTCAATAGAGCCCAATAGCAAAAATCAGTGTTTTGAATGAAGAATCACATTTCTTGGTAGAATCATGCAGGATTTAAATTTTTGATCTTTTTTTACTCCACTCAACAGCCCAAACAAGTTTCTAAAAGGATGAGTTTGCAACTACTGAAATTTTTGATGTTTTTCTACTCCTCTCATGAGCCCAAACAAGACTCTAAAAGGATGAGTTTGCAACTACTTTACTTTTGGAGAAAATTCAAAACATTCATTATTCAATAGAGCCCAATAGCAAAAATTAGGTTTTGAATGAAGAATCACATTTCTTGGTAGAATCATGCAGGATTGAAATTTTTGATGTTTTTTTACTCCTCTCAACAGCCCAAACAAGTTTCTAAAAGGATGAGTTTGCAACTGCTTTACTTTTGGAGAAAATTCAAAACATTCTTTATTCAATAAGGCCCAAAATATCAAAAACCAGCGGTTTGACTGAACACTCACATTTCTTGGTAGAATCGTGCAGGACTGAAATTTTTGATGTTTTTCTACTCCTCTCATGAGCCCAAACAAGACTCTAAAAGGATGAGTTTGCAACTACTTTACTTTTGGAGAAAATTCAAAACATTCATTATTCAATAGAGCCCAATAGCAAAAATTAGGTTTTGAATGAAGAATCACATTTCTTGGTAGAATCATACAGGATTGAAATTTTTGATGGTTTTTTACTCCTCTCAACAGCCCAAACAAGTTTCTAAAAGGATGAGTTTGCAACTACTTTACTTTTGGAGAAAATTCAAAACATTCTTTATTCAACAAGGCCGAAAATATCAAAAACCAGCGGTTTGACTGAACACTCACATTTCTTGGTAGAATCGTGCAGGACAGAAATTTTTGATGTTTTTCTACTCTTCTCATGAGCCCAAACAAGACTCTAAAAGGATGAGTTTGCAACTACTTTACTTTTGGAGAAAATTCAAAACATTCATTATTCAATAGAGCCCAATAGCAAAAATCAGCGTTTTGAATGAAGAATCACATTTCTTGGTAGAATCATGCAGGATTGAAATTTTTGATGGTTTTTGACTCCTCTCAACAGTCCAAGCAAGTTTCTAAAAGGATGAGTTTGCAACTACTTTACTTTTGGAGAAAATTCAAAGCATTCATTATTCAATAGGGCCCAAAATATCAAAAACCAGCGGTTTGAATGAACACTCAAATTTCTTGGTAGAATCATGCAGGATTGAAATTTTTGATCTTTTTTTACTCCACTCAACAGCCCAAACAAGTTTCTAAAAGGATGAGTTTGCAACTACTTTACTTTTGGAGAAAATTCAAAACATTCATTATTCAATAGGGCCCAAAATATCAAAAACCAGCTGTTTGAATGAACACTCACATTTCTTGGTAGAATCGTGCAGGACTGAAATTTTTGATGTTTTTCTACTCCTTTCATAAGCCCAAACAAGACTCTAAAAGGATGAGTTTGCAACTACTTTACTTTTGGAGAAAATTCAAAACATTCATTATTCAATAGAGCCCAATAGCAAAAATCAGCGTTTTGAATGAACAATCACATTTCTTGGTAGAATCATGCAGGATTGAAATTTTTGATGTTTTTTTACTACTCTCAACAGCCCAAACAAGTTTCTAAAAGGATGAGTTTGCAAATACTTTACTTTTGGAGAAAATTCAAAACATTCATTATTCAATAAAGCCCAATAGCAAAAAGCAGTGTTTTGAATGAACAATCACATTTCTTGGTAGAATCATGCAGGATTGAAATTTTTGATGTTTTTTTACTACTCTCAACAGCCCAAACAAGTTTCTAAAAGGATGAGTTTGCAACTACTTTACTTTTGGAGAATATTCAAAACATTCATTATTCAATAGGGCCCAAAATATCAAAAACCAGCGGTTTGAATGAACACTCACATTTCTTGGTAGAATCGTGCAGGACTGAAATTTTTGATGTTTTTCTACTCCTCTCATGAGCCCAAACAAGACTCTAAAAGGTTGAGTTTGCAACTACTTTACTTTTGGAGAAAATTCAAAACATTCATTATTCAATAGAGCCCAATAGCAAAAATCAGCGTTTTGAATGAAGAATCACATTTCTTGGCAGAAACATGCAGGATTGAAATTTTTGATCTTTTTTTACTCCACTCAACAGCCCAAACAAGTTTCTAAAAGGATGAGTTTGCAACTTCTTTACTTTTGGAGAAAATTCAAAACATTCATTATTAAATAGGGCCCAAAATATCAAAAACCAGCGGTTTGAATGAACACTCACATTTCTTGGTAGAATCGTTAAGGACTGAAATTTTTGTTGTTTTTCTACTCCGCTCATGAGCCCAAACAAGACTCTAAAAGGATGAGTTTACAACTACTTTACTTTTGGAGAAAATTCAAAACATTCATTATTCAATAGAGCCCAATAGCAAAAATCAGGTTTTGAATGAAGAATCACATTTCTTGGTAGAATCATGCAGGATTGAAATTTTTGATGGTTTTTTACTCCTCTCAACAGCCCAAACAAGTTTCTAAAAGGATGAGTTTGCAACTACTTTACTTTTGGAGAAAATTCAAAGCATTCATTATTCAATAGGGCCCAAAATATCAAAAACCAGCAGTTTGAATGAACACTCACCTTTCTTGGTAGAATCGTGCAGGACTGAATTTTTGATGTTTTTCTACTCCTCTCATGAGCCCAAACAAGACTCTAAAAGGATGAGTTTGCAACTACTTTACTTTTGGAGAAAATTCAAAACATTCATTATTCAATAGAGCCCAATAGCAAAAATTAGGTTTTGAATGAAGAATCACATTTCTTGGTAGAATCATGCAGGATTGAAATTTTTGATGGTTTTTTACTCCTCTCAACATCCCAAACAAGTTTCTAAAAGGATGAGTTTGCAACTACTTTACTTTTGGAGAAAATTCAAAACATTCTTTATTCAACAAGGCCCAAAATATCAAAAACCAGCGGTTTGACTGAACACTCACATTTCTTGGTAGAATCGTGCAGGACAGAAATTTTTGATGTTTTTCTACTCCTCTCATGAGCCCAAACAAGACTCTAAAAGGATGAGTTTGCAACTACTTTACTTTTGGAGAAAATTCAAAACATTCATTATTCAATAGAGCCCAATAGCAAAAATCAGCGTTTTGAATGAAGAATCACATTTCTTGGTAGAATCATGCAGGATTGAAATTTTTGATGGTTTTTGACTCCTCTCAACAGTCCAAGCACGATTCTAAAAGGATGAGTTTGCAACTACTTTACTTTTGGAGAAAATTCAAAACATTCATTATACAATAGGGCCCAAAAAATCAACAACCAGCGGTTTGAATGAACACTCACATTTCTTGGTAGAATCATGCAGGATTGAAATTTTTGATCTTTTTTTACTCCACTCAACAGCCCAAACAAGTTTCTAAAAGGATGAGTTTGCAACTACTTTACTTTTGGGGAAAATTCAAAACATTCCTTATTCAATAAGGCCCAAAATATCAAAAACCAGCGGTTTGACTGAACACTCACATTTCTTGGTAGAATCGTGCAGGACTGAAATTTTTGATGTTTTTCTACTCCTCTCATGAGCCCAAACAAGACTCTAAAAGGATGAGTTTGCAACTACTTTACTTTTGGAGAAAATTCAAAACATTCATTATTCAATAGAGCCCAGTAGCAAAAATTAGGTTTTGAATGAAGAATCACATTTCTTGATAGAATCATGCAGGATTGAAATTTTTGATGGTTTTTTACTCCTCTCAACAGCCCAAACAAGTTTCTAAAAGGATGAGTTTGCAACTACTTTACTTTTGGAGAAAATTCAAAACATTCTTTATTCAACAAGGCCCAAAATATCAAAAACCAGCGGTTTGACTGAACACTCACATTTCTTGGTAGAATCGTGCAGGACAGAAATTTTTGATGTTTTTCTACTCCTCTCATGAGCCCAAACAAGACTCTAAAAGAATGAGTTTGCAACTACTTTACTTTTGGAGAAAATTCAAAACATTCATTATTCAATAGAGCCCAATAGCAAAAATCAGTGTTTTGAATGAAGAATCACATTTCTTGGTAGAATCATGCAGGATTTAAATTTTTGATCTTTTTTTACTCCACTCAACAGCCCAAACAAGTTTCTAAAAGGATGAGTTTGCAACTACTTTACTTTTGGAGAAAATTCAAAACATTCATTATTCAATAGGGCCCAAAATATCAAAAACCAGCGGTTTGAATGAACACTCACATATCTTGGTAGAATCGTGCAGGACTGAAATTTTTGATCTTTTTTTACTCCATTCAACAGCCCAAACAAGTTTCTAAAAGGATGAGTTTGCAACTACTTTACTTTTGGAGAAAATTCAAAACATTCTTTATTCAATAAGGCCCAAAATATCAAAAACCAGCGGTTTGACTGAACACTCACATTTCTTGGTAGAATCGTGCAGGTATGAAATTTTTGATGTTTTTCTACTCCTCTCATGAGCCCAAACAAGACTCTAAAAGGATGAGTTTGCAACTACTTTACTTTTGGAGAAAATTCAAAACATTCATTATTCAATAGAGCCCAATAGCAAAAATTAGGTTTTGAATGAAGAATCACATTTCTTGGTAGAATCATGCAGGATTGAAATTTTTGATGTTTTTTTACTCCTCTCAACAGCCCAAACAAGTTTCTAAAAGGATGAGTTTGCAACTGCTTTACTTTTGGAGAAAATTCAAAACATTCTTTATTCAATAAGGCCCAAAATATCAAAAACCAGCGGTTTGACTGAACACTCACATTTCTTGGTAGAATCGTGCAGGACTGAAATTTTTGATGTTTTTCTACTCCTCTCATGAGCCCAAACAAGACTCTAAAAGGATGAGTTTGCAACTACTTTACTTTTGGAGAAAATTCAAAACATTCATTATTCAATAGAGCCCAATAGCAAAAATTAGGTTTTGAATGAAGAATCACATTTCTTGGTAGAATCATACAGGATTGAAATTTTTGATGGTTTTTTACTCCTCTCAACAGCCCAAACAAGTTTCTAAAAGGATGAGTTTGCAACTACTTTACTTTTGGAGAAAATTCAAAACATTCTTTATTCAACAAGGCCGAAAATATCAAAAACCAGCGGTTTGACTGAACTCTCACATTTCTTGGTAGAATCGTGCAGGACAGAAATTTTTGATGTTTTTCTACTCTTCTCATGAGCCCAAACAAGACTCTAAAAGGATGAGTTTGCAACTACTTTACTTTTGGAGAAAATTCAAAACATTCATTATTCAATAGAGCCCAATAGCAAAAATCAGCGTTTTGAATGAAGAATCACATTTCTTGGTAGAATCATGCAGGATTGAAATTTTTGATGGTTTTTGACTCCTCTCAACAGTCCAAGCAAGTTTCTAAAAGGATGAGTTTGCAACTACTTTACTTTTGGAGAAAATTCAAAGCATTCATTATTCAATAGAGCCCAATAGCAAAAAGCAGTGTTTTGAATGAACAATCACATTTCTTGGTAGAATCATGCAGGATTGAAATTTTTGATCTTTTTTTACTCCACTCAACAGCCCAAACAAGTTTCTAAAAGGATGAGTTTGCAACTTCTTTACTTTTGGAGAAAATTCAAAACATTCATTATTAAATAGGGCCCAAAATATCAAAAAACAGCGGTTTGAATGAACACTCACATTTCTTGGTAGAATCGTTAAGGACTGAAATTTTTGTTGTTTTTCTACTCCGCTCATGAGCCCAAACAAGACTCTAAAAGGATGAGTTTACAACTACTTTACTTTTGGAGAAAATTCAAAACATTCATTATTCAATAGAGCCCAATAGCAAAAATCAGGTTTTGAATGAAGAATCACATTTCTTGGTAGAATCATGCAGGATTGAAATTTTTGATGGTTTTTTACTCCTCTCAACAGCCCAAACAAGTTTCTAAAAGGATGAGTTTGCAACTACTTTACTTTTGGAGAAAATTCAAAGCATTCATTATTCAATAGGGCCCAAAATATCAAAAAACAGCAGTTTGAATGAACACTCACCTTTCTTGGTAGAATCGTGCAGGACTGAATTTTTGATGTTTTTCTACTCCTCTCATGAGCCCAAACAAGACTCTAAAAGGATGAGTTTGCAACTACTTTACTTTTGGAGAAAATTCAAAACATTCATTATTCAATAGAGCCCAATAGCAAAAATTAGGTTTTGAATGAAGAATCACATTTCTTGGTAGAATCATGCAGGATTGAAATTTTTGATGGTTTTTTACTCCTCTCAACATCCCAAACAAGTTTCTAAAAGGATGAGTTTGCAACTACTTTACTTTTGGAGAAAATTCAAAACATTCTTTATTCAACAAGGCCCAAAATATCAAAAACCAGCGGTTTGACTGAACACTCACATTTCTTGGTAGAATCGTGCAGGACAGAAATTTTTGATGTTTTTCTACTCCTCTCATGAGCCCAAACAAGACTCTAAAAGGATGAGTTTGCAACTACTTTACTTTTGGAGAAAATTCAAAACATTCATTATTCAATAGAGCCCAATAGCAAAAATCAGCGTTTTGAATGAAGAATCACATTTCTTGGTAGAATCATGCAGGATTGAAATTTTTGATGGTTTTTGACTCCTCTCAACAGTCCAAGCACGATTCTAAAAGGATGAGTTTGCAACTACTTTACTTTTGGAGAAAATTCAAAACATTCATTATACAATAGGGCCCAAAAAATCAACAACCAGCGGTTTGAATGAACACTCACATTTCTTGGTAGAAACATGCAGGATTGAAATTTTTGATCTTTTTTTACTCCACTCAACAGCCCAAACAAGTTTCTAAAAGGATGAGTTTGCAACTACTTTACTTTTGGAGAAAATTCAAAACATTCTTTATTCAATAAGGCCCAAAATATCAAAAACCAGCGGTTTAACTGAACACTCACATTTCTTGGTAGAATCGTGCAAGACTGAAATTTTTGATGTTTTTCTACTCCTCTCATGAGCCCAAACAAGACTCTAAAAGGATGAGTTTGCAACTACTTTACTTTTGGAGAAAATTCAAAACATTCATTATTCAATAGAGCCCAATAGCAAAAATTAGGTTTTGAATGAAGAATCACATTTCTTGATAGAATCATGCAGGATTGAAATTTTTGATGGTTTTTTACTCCTCTCAACAGCCCAAACAAGTTTCTAAAAGGATGAGTTTGCAACTACTTTACTTTTGGGGAAAATTCAAAACATTCCTTATTCAATAAGGCCCAAAATATCAAAAACCAGCGGTTTGACTGAACACTCACATTTCTTGGTAGAATCGTGCAGGACTGAAATTTTTGATGTTTTTCTACTCCTCTCATGAGCCCAAACAAGACTCTAAAAGGATGAGTTTGCAACTACTTTACTTTTGGAGAAAATTCAAAACATTCATTATTCAATAGAGCCCAGTAGCAAAAATTAGGTTTTGAATGAAGAATCACATTTCTTGATAGAATCATGCAGGATTGAAATTTTTGATGGTTTTTTACTCCTCTCAACAGCCCAAACAAGTTTCTAAAAGGATGAGTTTGCAACTACTTTACTTTTGGAGAAAATTCAAAACATTCTTTATTCAACAAGGCCCAAAATATCAAAAACCAGCGGTTTGACTGAACACTCACATTTCTTGGTAGAATCGTGCAGGACAGAAATTTTTGATGTTTTTCTACTCCTCTCATGAGCCCAAACAAGACTCTAAAAGAATGAGTTTGCAACTACTTTACTTTTGGAGAAAATTCAAAACATTCATTATTCAATAGAGCCCAATAGCAAAAATCAGTGTTTTGAATGAAGAATCACATTTCTTGGTAGAATCATGCAGGATTTAAATTTTTGATCTTTTTTTACTCCACTCAACAGCCCAAACAAGTTTCTAAAAGGATGAGTTTGCAACTACTGAAATTTTTGATGTTTTTCTACTCCTCTCATGAGCCCAAACAAGACTCTAAAAGGATGAGTTTGCAACTACTTTACTTTTGGAGAAAATTCAAAACATTCATTATTCAATAGAGCCCAATAGCAAAAATTAGGTTTTGAATGAAGAATCACATTTCTTGGTAGAATCATGCAGGATTGAAATTTTTGATGTTTTTTTACTCCTCTCAACAGCCCAAACAAGTTTCTAAAAGGATGAGTTTGCAACTGCTTTACTTTTGGAGAAAATTCAAAACATTCTTTATTCAATAAGGCCCAAAATATCAAAAACCAGCGGTTTGACTGAACACTCACATTTCTTGGTAGAATCGTGCAGGACTGAAATTTTTGATGTTTTTCTACTCCTCTCATGAGCCCAAACAAGACTCTAAAAGGATGAGTTTGCAACTACTTTACTTTTGGAGAAAATTCAAAACATTCATTATTCAATAGAGCCCAATAGCAAAAATTAGGTTTTGAATGAAGAATCACATTTCTTGGTAGAATCATACAGGATTGAAATTTTTGATGGTTTTTTACTCCTCTCAACAGCCCAAACAAGTTTCTAAAAGGATGAGTTTGCAACTACTTTACTTTTGGAGAAAATTCAAAACATTCTTTATTCAACAAGGCCGAAAATATCAAAAACCAGCGGTTTGACTGAACACTCACATTTCTTGGTAGAATCGTGCAGGACAGAAATTTTTGATGTTTTTCTACTCTTCTCATGAGCCCAAACAAGACTCTAAAAGGATGAGTTTGCAACTACTTTACTTTTGGAGAAAATTCAAAACATTCATTATTCAATAGAGCCCAATAGCAAAAATCAGCGTTTTGAATGAAGAATCACATTTCTTGGTAGAATCATGCAGGATTGAAATTTTTGATGGTTTTTGACTCCTCTCAACAGTCCAAGCAAGTTTCTAAAAGGATGAGTTTGCAACTACTTTACTTTTGGAGAAAATTCAAAGCATTCATTATTCAATAGGGCCCAAAATATCAAAAACCAGCGGTTTGAATGAACACTCAAATTTCTTGGTAGAATCATGCAGGATTGAAATTTTTGATCTTTTTTTACTCCACTCAACAGCCCAAACAAGTTTCTAAAAGGATGAGTTTGCAACTACTTTACTTTTGGAGAAAATTCAAAACATTCATTATTCAATAGGGCCCAAAATATCAAAAACCAGCTGTTTGAATGAACACTCACATTTCTTGGTAGAATCGTGCAGGACTGAAATTTTTGATGTTTTTCTACTCCTTTCATAAGCCCAAACAAGACTCTAAAAGGATGAGTTTGCAACTACTTTACTTTTGGAGAAAATTCAAAACATTCATTATTCAATAGAGCCCAATAGCAAAAATCAGCGTTTTGAATGAACAATCACATTTCTTGGTAGAATCATGCAGGATTGAAATTTTTGATGTTTTTTTACTACTCTCAACAGCCCAAACAAGTTTCTAAAAGGATGAGTTTGCAAATACTTTACTTTTGGAGAAAATTCAAAACATTCATTATTCAATAAAGCCCAATAGCAAAAAGCAGTGTTTTGAATGAACAATCACATTTCTTGGTAGAATCATGCAGGATTGAAATTTTTGATGTTTTTTTACTACTCTCAACAGCCCAAACAAGTTTCTAAAAGGATGAGTTTGCAACTACTTTACTTTTGGAGAATATTCAAAACATTCATTATTCAATAGGGCCCAAAATATCAAAAACCAGCGGTTTGAATGAACACTCACATTTCTTGGTAGAATCGTGCAGGACTGAAATTTTTGATGTTTTTCTACTCCTCTCATGAGCCCAAACAAGACTCTAAAAGGTTGAGTTTGCAACTACTTTACTTTTGGAGAAAATTCAAAACATTCATTATTCAATAGAGCCCAATAGCAAAAATCAGCGTTTTGAATGAAGAATCACATTTCTTGGCAGAAACATGCAGGATTGAAATTTTTGATGGTTTTTGACTCCTCTCATCAGTCCAAGCAAGATTCTAAAAGGATGAGTTTGCAACTACTTTACTTTTGGAGAAAATTCAAAACATTCATTATTCAATAGAGCCCAATAGCAAAAATCAGGTTTTGAATGAAGAATCACATTTCTTGGTAGAATCATGCAGGATTGAAATTTTTGATGGTTTTTTACTCCTCTCAACAGCCCAAACAAGTTTCTGAAAGGATGAGTTTGCAACTACTTTACATTTGGAGAAAACTCAAAACATTCATTATTCAATAGGGCCCAAAATATCAAAAACCAGCGGTTTGAATGAACACTCACATTTCTTGGTAGAATCGTGCAGGACTGAAATTTTTGATGTTTTTCTACTCCTCTCATAAGCCCAAACAAGACTCTAAAAGGATGAGTTTGCAACTACTTTACTTTTGGAGAAAATTCAAAACGTTCATTATTCAATAGAGCCCAATAGCAAAAATTAGGTTTTGAATGAAGAATCACATTTCTTGGTAGAATCATGCAGGATTGAAATTTTTGATGGTTTTTTACTCCTCTCAACAGCCCAAACAAGTTTCTAAAAGGATGAGTTTGCAACTACTTTACTTTTGGAGAAAATTCAAAACATTCTTTATTCAATAAGGCCCAAAATATCAAAAACCAGCGGTTTGACTGAACACTCACATTTCTTGGTAGAATCATGCAGGACTGAAATTTTTGATGTTTTTCTACTCCTCTCATGAGCCCAAACAAGACTCTAAAAGGATGAGTTTGCAACTACTTTACTTTTGGAGAAAATTCAAAACATTCATTATTCAATAGAGCCCAATAGCAAAAATTAGGTTTTGAATGAAGAATCACATTTCTTGGTAGAATCATGCAGGATTGAAATTTTTTATGGTTTTTTACTCCACTCAACAGCCCAAACAAGTTTCTAAAAGGATGAGTTTGCAACTACTTTACTTTTGGAGAAAATTCAAAACATTCTTTATTCAACAAGGCCCAAAATATCAAAAGCCAGCGGTTTGACTGAACACTCACATTTCTTGGTAGAATCGTGCAGGACAGAAATTTTTAATGTTTTTCTACTCCTCTCATGAGCCCAAACAAGACTCTAAAAGGATGAGTTTGCAACTACTTTACTTTTGGAGAAAATTCAAAACATTCATTATTCAATAGAGCCCAATAGCAAAAATCAGCGTTTTGAATGAAGAATCACATTTCTTGGTAGAATCATGCAGGATTGAAATTTTTGATGGTTTTTGACTCCTCTCAACAGTCCAAGCAAGATTCTAAAAGGATGAGTTTGCAACTACTTTACTTTTGGAGAAAATTCAAAACATTCATTATACAATAGGGCCCAAAATATCAACAACCAGCGGTTTGAATGAACACTCACATGTCTTGGTAGAATCATGCAGGATTGAAATTTTTGATCTTTTTTTACTCCACTCAACAGCCCAAACAAGTTTCTAAAAGGATGAGTTTGCAACTACTTTACTTTTGGAGAAAATTCAAAACATTCTTTATTCAATAAGGCCCAAAATATCAAAAACCAGCGGTTTGACTGAACACTCACATTTCTTGGTAGAATCGTGCAGGACTGAAATTTTTGATGTTTTTCTACTCCTCTCATGAGCCCAAACAAGACTCTAAAAGGATGAGTTTGCAACTACTTTACTTTTGGAGAAAATTCAAAACATTCATTATTCAATAGAGCCCAATAGCAAAAATTAGGTTTTGAATGAAGAATCACATTTCTTGGTAGAATCATGCAGGATTGAAATTTTTGATGGTTTTTTACTCCTCTCAACAGCCCAAACAAGTTTCTAAAAGGATGAGTTTGCAACTACTTTACATTTGGAGAAAATTCAAAACATTCATTATTCAATAGGGCCCAAAATATCAAAAACCAGCGGTTTGAATGAACACTCACATTTCTTGGTAGAATCGTGCAGGACTGAAATTTTTGATGTTTTTCTACTCCTCTCATGAGCCCAAACAAGACTCTAAAAGGATGAGTTTGCAACTACTTTACTTTTGGAGAAAATTCAAAACATTCATTATTCAATAGAGCCCAATAGCAAAAATTAGGTTTTGAATGAAGAATCACATTTCTTGGTAGAATCATACAGGATTGAAATTTTTGATGGTTTTTTACTCCTCTCAACAGCCCAAACAAGTTTCTAAAAGGATGAGTTTGCAACTACTTTACTTTTGGAGAAAATTCAAAACATTCTTTATTCAACAAGGCCGAAAATATCAAAAACCAGCGGTTTGACTGAACACTCACATTTCTTGGTAGAATCGTGCAGGACAGAAATTTTTGATGTTTTTCTACTCTTCTCATGAGCCCAAACAAGACTCTAAAAGGATGAGTTTGCAACTACTTTACTTTTGGAGAAAATTCAAAACATTCATTATTCAATAGAGCCCAATAGCAAAAATCAGCGTTTTGAATGAAGAATCACATTTCTTGGTAGAATCATGCAGGATTGAAATTTTTGATGGTTTTTGACTCCTCTCAACAGTCCAAGCAAGTTTCTAAAAGGATGAGTTTGCAACTACTTTACTTTTGGAGAAAATTCAAAGCATTCATTATTCAATAGAGCCCAATAGCAAAAAGCAGTGTTTTGAATGAACAATCACATTTTTTGGTAGAATCATGCAGGATTGAAATTTTTGATCTTTTTTTACTCCACTCAACAGCCCAAACAAGTTTCTAAAAGGATGAGTTTGCAACTTCTTTACTTTTGGAGAAAATTCAAAACATTCATTATTAAATAGGGCCCAAAATATCAAAAAACAGCGGTTTGAATGAACACTCACATTTCTTGGTAGAATCGTTAAGGACTGAAATTTTTGTTGTTTTTCTACTCCGCTCATGAGCCCAAACAAGACTCTAAAAGGATGAGTTTACAACTACTTTACTTTTGGAGAAAATTCAAAACATTCATTATTCAATAGAGCCCAATAGCAAAAATCAGGTTTTGAATGAAGAATCACATTTCTTGGTAGAATCATGCAGGATTGAAATTTTTGATGGTTTTTTACTCCTCTCAACAGCCCAAACAAGTTTCTAAAAGGATGAGTTTGCAACTACTTTACTTTTGGAGAAAATTCAAAGCATTCATTATTCAATAGGGCCCAAAATATCAAAAAACAGCAGTTTGAATGAACACTCACCTTTCTTGGTAGAATCGTGCAGGACTGAATTTTTGATGTTTTTCTACTCCTCTCATGAGCCCAAACAAGACTCTAAAAGGATGAGTTTGCAACTACTTTACTTTTGGAGAAAATTCAAAACATTCATTATTCAATAGAGCCCAATAGCAAAAATTAGGTTTTGAATGAAGAATCACATTTCTTGGTAGAATCATGCAGGATTGAAATTTTTGATGGTTTTTTACTCCTCTCAACATCCCAAACAAGTTTCTAAAAGGATGAGTTTGCAACTACTTTACTTTTGGAGAAAATTCAAAACATTCTTTATTCAACAAGGCCCAAAATATCAAAAACCAGCGGTTTGACTGAACACTCACATTTCTTGGTAGAATCGTGCAGGACAGAAATTTTTGATGTTTTTCTACTCCTCTCATGAGCCCAAACAAGACTCTAAAAGGATGAGTTTGCAACTACTTTACTTTTGGAGAAAATTCAAAACATTCATTATTCAATAGAGCCCAATAGCAAAAATCAGCGTTTTGAATGAAGAATCACATTTCTTGGTAGAATCATGCAGGATTGAAATTTTTGATGGTTTTTGACTCCTCTCAACAGTCCAAGCACGATTCTAAAAGGATGAGTTTGCAACTACTTTACTTTTGGAGAAAATTCAAAACATTCATTATACAATAGGGCCCAAAAAATCAACAACCAGCGGTTTGAATGAACACTCACATTTCTTGGTAGAAACATGCAGGATTGAAATTTTTGATCTTTTTTTACTCCACTCAACAGCCCAAACAAGTTTCTAAAAGGATGAGTTTGCAACTACTTTACTTTTGGAGAAAATTCAAAACATTCTTTATTCAATAAGGCCCAAAATATCAAAAACCAGCGGTTTAACTGAACACTCACATTTCTTGGTAGAATCGTGCAAGACTGAAATTTTTGATGTTTTTCTACTCCTCTCATGAGCCCAAACAAGACTCTAAAAGGATGAGTTTGCAACTACTTTACTTTTGGAGAAAATTCAAAACATTCATTATTCAATAGAGCCCAATAGCAAAAATTAGGTTTTGAATGAAGAATCACATTTCTTGATAGAATCATGCAGGATTGAAATTTTTGATGGTTTTTTACTCCTCTCAACAGCCCAAACAAGTTTCTAAAAGGATGAGTTTGCAACTACTTTACTTTTGGGGAAAATTCAAAACATTCCTTATTCAATAAGGCCCAAAATATCAAAAACCAGCGGTTTGACTGAACACTCACATTTCTTGGTAGAATCGTGCAGGACTGAAATTTTTGATGTTTTTCTACTCCTCTCATGAGCCCAAACAAGACTCTAAAAGGATGAGTTTGCAACTACTTTACTTTTGGAGAAAATTCAAAACATTCATTATTCAATAGAGCCCAGTAGCAAAAATTAGGTTTTGAATGAAGAATCACATTTCTTGATAGAATCATGCAGGATTGAAATTTTTGATGGTTTTTTACTCCTCTCAACAGCCCAAACAAGTTTCTAAAAGGATGAGTTTGCAACTACTTTACTTTTGGAGAAAATTCAAAACATTCTTTATTCAACAAGGCCCAAAATATCAAAAACCAGCGGTTTGACTGAACACTCACATTTCTTGGTAGAATCGTGCAGGACAGAAATTTTTGATGTTTTTCTACTCCTCTCATGAGCCCAAACAAGACTCTAAAAGAATGAGTTTGCAACTACTTTACTTTTGGAGAAAATTCAAAACATTCATTATTCAATAGAGCCCAATAGCAAAAATCAGTGTTTTGAATGAAGAATCACATTTCTTGGTAGAATCATGCAGGATTTAAATTTTTGATCTTTTTTTACTCCACTCAACAGCCCAAACAAGTTTCTAAAAGGATGAGTTTGCAACTACTGAAATTTTTGATGTTTTTCTACTCCTCTCATGAGCCCAAACAAGACTCTAAAAGGATGAGTTTGCAACTACTTTACTTTTGGAGAAAATTCAAAACATTCATTATTCAATAGAGCCCAATAGCAAAAATTAGGTTTTGAATGAAGAATCACATTTCTTGGTAGAATCATGCAGGATTGAAATTTTTGATGTTTTTTTACTCCTCTCAACAGCCCAAACAAGTTTCTAAAAGGATGAGTTTGCAACTGCTTTACTTTTGGAGAAAATTCAAAACATTCTTTATTCAATAAGGCCCAAAATATCAAAAACCAGCGGTTTGACTGAACACTCACATTTCTTGGTAGAATCGTGCAGGACTGAAATTTTTGATGTTTTTCTACTCCTCTCATGAGCCCAAACAAGACTCTAAAAGGATGAGTTTGCAACTACTTTACTTTTGGAGAAAATTCAAAACATTCATTATTCAATAGAGCCCAATAGCAAAAATTAGGTTTTGAATGAAGAATCACATTTCTTGGTAGAATCATACAGGATTGAAATTTTTGATGGTTTTTTACTCCTCTCAACAGCCCAAACAAGTTTCTAAAAGGATGAGTTTGCAACTACTTTACTTTTGGAGAAAATTCAAAACATTCTTTATTCAACAAGGCCGAAAATATCAAAAACCAGCGGTTTGACTGAACACTCACATTTCTTGGTAGAATCGTGCAGGACAGAAATTTTTGATGTTTTTCTACTCTTCTCATGAGCCCAAACAAGACTCTAAAAGGATGAGTTTGCAACTACTTTACTTTTGGAGAAAATTCAAAACATTCATTATTCAATAGAGCCCAATAGCAAAAATCAGCGTTTTGAATGAAGAATCACATTTCTTGGTAGAATCATGCAGGATTGAAATTTTTGATGGTTTTTGACTCCTCTCAACAGTCCAAGCAAGTTTCTAAAAGGATGAGTTTGCAACTACTTTACTTTTGGAGAAAATTCAAAGCATTCATTATTCAATAGGGCCCAAAATATCAAAAACCAGCGGTTTGAATGAACACTCAAATTTCTTGGTAGAATCATGCAGGATTGAAATTTTTGATCTTTTTTTACTCCACTCAACAGCCCAAACAAGTTTCTAAAAGGATGAGTTTGCAACTACTTTACTTTTGGAGAAAATTCAAAACATTCATTATTCAATAGGGCCCAAAATATCAAAAACCAGCTGTTTGAATGAACACTCACATTTCTTGGTAGAATCGTGCAGGACTGAAATTTTTGATGTTTTTCTACTCCTTTCATAAGCCCAAACAAGACTCTAAAAGGATGAGTTTGCAACTACTTTACTTTTGGAGAAAATTCAAAACATTCATTATTCAATAGAGCCCAATAGCAAAAATCAGCGTTTTGAATGAACAATCACATTTCTTGGTAGAATCATGCAGGATTGAAATTTTTGATGTTTTTTTACTACTCTCAACAGCCCAAACAAGTTTCTAAAAGGATGAGTTTGCAAATACTTTACTTTTGGAGAAAATTCAAAACATTCATTATTCAATAAAGCCCAATAGCAAAAAGCAGTGTTTTGAATGAACAATCACATTTCTTGGTAGAATCATGCAGGATTGAAATTTTTGATGTTTTTTTACTACTCTCAACAGCCCAAACAAGTTTCTAAAAGGATGAGTTTGCAACTACTTTACTTTTGGAGAATATTCAAAACATTCATTATTCAATAGGGCCCAAAATATCAAAAACCAGCGGTTTGAATGAACACTCACATTTCTTGGTAGAATCGTGCAGGACTGAAATTTTTGATGTTTTTCTACTCCTCTCATGAGCCCAAACAAGACTCTAAAAGGTTGAGTTTGCAACTACTTTACTTTTGGAGAAAATTCAAAACATTCATTATTCAATAGAGCCCAATAGCAAAAATCAGCGTTTTGAATGAAGAATCACATTTCTTGGCAGAAACATGCAGGATTGAAATTTTTGATGGTTTTTGACTCCTCTCATCAGTCCAAGCAAGATTCTAAAAGGATGAGTTTGCAACTACTTTACTTTTGGAGAAAATTCAAAACATTCATTATTCAATAGAGCCCAATAGCAAAAATCAGGTTTTGAATGAAGAATCACATTTCTTGGTAGAATCATGCAGGATTGAAATTTTTGATGGTTTTTTACTCCTCTCAACAGCCCAAACAAGTTTCTGAAAGGATGAGTTTGCAACTACTTTACATTTGGAGAAAACTCAAAACATTCATTATTCAATAGGGCCCAAAATATCAAAAACCAGCGGTTTGAATGAACACTCACATTTCTTGGTAGAATCGTGCAGGACTGAAATTTTTGATGTTTTTCTACTCCTCTCATAAGCCCAAACAAGACTCTAAAAGGATGAGTTTGCAACTACTTTACTTTTGGAGAAAATTCAAAACGTTCATTATTCAATAGAGCCCAATAGCAAAAATTAGGTTTTGAATGAAGAATCACATTTCTTGGTAGAATCATGCAGGATTGAAATTTTTGATGGTTTTTTACTCCTCTCAACAGCCCAAACAAGTTTCTAAAAGGATGAGTTTGCAACTACTTTACTTTTGGAGAAAATTCAAAACATTCTTTATTCAATAAGGCCCAAAATATCAAAAACCAGCGGTTTGACTGAACACTCACATTTCTTGGTAGAATCATGCAGGACTGAAATTTTTGATGTTTTTCTACTCCTCTCATGAGCCCAAACAAGACTCTAAAAGGATGAGTTTGCAACTACTTTACTTTTGGAGAAAATTCAAAACATTCATTATTCAATAGAGCCCAATAGCAAAAATTAGGTTTTGAATGAAGAATCACATTTCTTGGTAGAATCATGCAGGATTGAAATTTTTTATGGTTTTTTACTCCACTCAACAGCCCAAACAAGTTTCTAAAAGGATGAGTTTGCAACTACTTTACTTTTGGAGAAAATTCAAAACATTCTTTATTCAACAAGGCCCAAAATATCAAAAGCCAGCGGTTTGACTGAACACTCACATTTCTTGGTAGAATCGTGCAGGACAGAAATTTTTGATGTTTTTCTACTCCTCTCATGAGCCCAAACAAGACTCTAAAAGGATGAGTTTGCAACTACTTTACTTTTGGAGAAAATTCAAAACATTCATTATTCAATAGAGCCCAATAGCAAAAATCAGCGTTTTGAATGAAGAATCACATTTCTTGGTAGAATCATGCAGGATTGAAATTTTTGATGGTTTTTGACTCCTCTCAACAGTCCAAGCAAGATTCTAAAAGGATGAGTTTGCAACTACTTTACTTTTGGAGAAAATTCAAAACATTCATTATACAATAGGGCCCAAAATATCAACAACCAGCGGTTTGAATGAACACTCACATGTCTTGGTAGAATCATGCAGGATTGAAATTTTTGATCTTTTTTTACTCCACTCAACAGCCCAAACAAGTTTCTAAAAGGATGAGTTTGCAACTACTTTACTTTTGGAGAAAATTCAAAACATTCTTTATTCAATAAGGCCCAAAATATCAAAAACCAGCGGTTTGACTGAACACTCACATTTCTTGGTAGAATCGTGCAGGACTGAAATTTTTGATGTTTTTCTACTCCTCTCATGAGCCCAAACAAGACTCTAAAAGGATGAGTTTGCAACTACTTTACTTTTGGAGAAAATTCAAAACATTCATTATTCAATAGAGCCCAATAGCAAAAATTAGGTTTTGAATGAAGAATCACATTTCTTGGTAGAATCATGCAGGATTGAAATTTTTGATGGTTTTTTACTCCTCTCAACAGCCCAAACAAGTTTCTAAAAGGATGAGTTTGCAACTACTTTACATTTGGAGAAAATTCAAAACATTCATTATTCAATAGGGCCCAAAATATCAAAAACCAGCGGTTTGAATGAACACTCACATTTCTTGGTAGAATCGTGCAGGACTGAAATTTTTGATGTTTTTCTACTCCTCTCATGAGCCCAAACAAGACTCTAAAAGGATGAGTTTGCAACTACTTTACTTTTGGAGAAAATTCAAAACGTTCATTATTCAATAGAGCCCAATAGCAAAAATTAGGTTTTGAATGAAGAATCACATTTCTTGGTAGAATCATGCAGGATTGAAATTTTTGATGGTTTTTTACTCCTCTCAACAGCCCAAACAAGTTTCTAAAAGGATGAGTTTGCAACTACTTTACTTTTGGAGAAAATTCAAAACATTCTTTATTCAATAAGGCCCAAAATATCAAAAACCAGCGGTTTGACTGAACACTCACATTTCTTGGTAGAATCATGCAGGACTGAAATTTTTGATGTTTTTCTACTCCTCTCATGAGCCCAAACAAGACTCTAAAAGGATGAGTTTGCAACTACTTTACTTTTGGAGAAAATTTAAAACATTCATTATTCAATAGAGCCCAATAGCAAAAATTAGGTTTTGAATGAAGAATCACATTTCTTGGTAGAATCATGCAGGATTGAAATTTTTTATGGTTTTTTACTCCACTCAACAGCCCAAACAAGTTTCTAAAAGGATGAGTTTGCAACTACTTTACTTTTGGAGAAAATTCAAAACATTCTTTATTCAACAAGGCCCAAAATATCAAAAGCCAGCGGTTTGACTGAACACTCACATTTCTTGGTAGAATCGTGCAGGACAGAAATTTTTGATGTTTTTCTACTACTCTCATGAGCCCAAACAAGTCTCTAAAAGTATGAGTTTGCAACTACTTTACTTTTGGAGAAAATTCAAAACATTCATTATTCAATAGAGCCCAATAGCAAAAATCAGCGTTTTGAATGAAGAATCACATTTCTTGGTAGAATCATGCAGGATTGAAATTTTTGATGGTTTTTGACTCCTCTCAACAGTCCAAGCAAGATTCTAAAAGGATGAGTTTGCAACTACTTTACTTTTGGAGAAAATTCAAAACATTCATTATACAATAGGGCCCAAAATATCAACAACCAGCGGTTTGAATGAACACTCACATTTCTTGGTAGAATCATGCAGGATTGAAATTTTTGATGTTTTTTTACTCCTCTCAACAGCCCAAACAAGTTTCTAAAAGGATGAGTTTGCAACTACTTTACTTTTGGAGAAAATTCAAAACATTCTTTATTCAATAAGGCCCAAAATATCAAAAACCAGCGGTTTGACTGAACACTCACATTTCTTGGTAGAATCGTGCAGGACTGAAATTTTTGATGTTTTTCTACTCCTCTCATGAGCCCAAACAAGACTCTAAAAGGATGAGTTTGCAACTACTTTACTTTTGGAGAAAATTCAAAACATTCATTATTCAATAGAGCCCAATAGCAAAAATTAGGTTTTGAATGAAGAATCACATTTCTTGGTAGAATCATGCAGGATTGAAATTTTTGATGTTTTTTTACTCCTCTCAACAGTCCAAACAAGTTTCTAAAAGGATGAGTTTGCAACTACTTTACTTTTGGAGAAAATTCAAAGCATTCATTATTCAATAGGGCCCAAAATATCAAAAACCAGCGGGTTGAATGAACACTCACATTTCTTGGTAGAATCATGCAGGATTGAAATTTTTGATCTTTTTTTACTCCACTCAACAGCCCAAACAAGTTTCTAAAAGGATGAGTTTGCAACTACTTTACTTTTGGAGAAAATTCAAAACATTCATTATTCAATAGGGCCCAAAATATCAAAAACCAGCTGTTTGAATGAACACTCACATTTCTTGGTAGAATCGTGCAGGACTGAAATTTTTGATGTTTTTCTACTCCTTTCATAAGCCCAAACAAGACTCTAAAAGGATGAGTTTGCAACTACTTTACTTTTGGAGAAAATTCAAAACATTCATTATTCAATAGAGCCCAATAGCAAAAATCAGCGTTTTGAATGAACAATCACATTTCTTGGTAGAATCATGCAGGATTGAAATTTTTGATGTTTTTTTACTACACTCAACAGCCCAAACAAGTTTCTAAAAGGATGAGTTTGCAAATACTTTACTTATGGAGAAAATTCAAAACATTCAATATTCAATAGAGCCCAATAGCAAAAAGCAGTGTTTTGAATGAACAATCACATTTCTTGGTAGAATCATGCAGGATTGAAATTTTTGATGTTTTTTTACTACTCTCAACAGCCCAAACAAGTTTCTAAAAGGATGAGTTTGCAACTACTTTACTTTTGGAGAATATTCAAAACATTCATTATTCAATAGGGCCCAAAATATCAAAAACCAGCGGTTTGAATGAACACTCACATTTCTTGGTAGAATCGTGCAGGACTGAAATTTTTGATGTTTTTCTACTCCTCTCATGAGCCCAAACAAGACTCTAAAAGGTTGAGTTTGCAACTACTTTACTTTTGGAGAAAATTCAAAACATTCATTATTCAATAGAGCCCAATAGCAAAAATCAGCGTTTTGAATGAAGAATCACATTTCTTGGCAGAAACATGCAGGATTGAAATTTTTGATGGTTTTTGACTCCTCTCAACTGTCCAAGCAAGATTCTAAAAGGATGAGTTTGCAACTACTTTACTTTTGGAGAAAATTCAAAACATTCATTATTCAATAGAGCCCAATAGCAAAAATCAGGTTTTGAATGAAGAATCACATTTCTTGGTAGAATCATGCAGGATTGAAATTTTTGATGGTTTTTTACTCCTCTCAACAGCCCAAACAAGTTTCTAAAAGGATGAGTTTGCAACTACTTTACTTTTGGAGAAAATTCAAAACATTCTTTATTCAATAAGGCCCAAAATATCAAAAACCAGCGGTTTGACTGAACACTCACATTTCTTGGTAGAATCATGCAGGACTGAAATTTTTGATGTTTTTCTACTCCTCTCATGAGCCCAAACAAGACTCTAAAAGGATGAGTTTGCAACTACTTTACTTTTGGAGAAAATTTAAAACATTCATTATTCAATAGAGCCCAATAGCAAAAATTAGGTTTTGAATGAAGAATCACATTTCTTGGTAGAATCATGCAGGATTGAAATTTTTTATGGTTTTTTACTCCACTCAACAGCCCAAACAAGTTTCTAAAAGGATGAGTTTGCAACTACTTTACTTTTGGAGAAAATTCAAAACATTCTTTATTCAACAAGGCCCAAAATATCAAAAGCCAGCGGTTTGACTGAACACTCACATTTCTTGGTAGAATCGTGCAGGACAGAAATTTTTGATGTTTTTCTACTACTCTCATGAGCCCAAACAAGTCTCTAAAAGTATGAGTTTGCAACTACTTTACTTTTGGAGAAAATTCAAAACATTCATTATTCAATAGAGCCCAATAGCAAAAATCAGCGTTTTGAATGAAGAATCACATTTCTTGGTAGAATCATGCAGGATTGAAATTTTTGATGGTTTTTGACTCCTCTCAACAGTCCAAGCAAGATTCTAAAAGGATGAGTTTGCAACTACTTTACTTTTGGAGAAAATTCAAAACATTCATTATACAATAGGGCCCAAAATATCAACAACCAGCGGTTTGAATGAACACTCACATGTCTTGGTAGAATCATGCAGGATTGAAATTTTTGATCTTTTTTTACTCCACTCAACAGCCCAAACAAGTTTCTAAAAGGATGAGTTTGCAACTACTTTACTTTTGGAGAAAATTCAAAACATTCTTTATTCAATAAGGCCCAAAATATCAAAAACCAGCGGTTTGACTGAACACTCACATTTCTTGGTAGAATCGTGCAGGACTGAAATTTTTGATGTTTTTCTACTCCTCTCATGAGCCCAAACAAGACTCTAAAAGGATGAGTTTGCAACTACTTTACTTTTGGAGAAAATTCAAAACATTCATTATTCAATAGAGCCCAATAGCAAAAATTAGGTTTTGAATGAAGAATCACATTTCTTGGTAGAATCATGCAGGATTGAAATTTTTGATGGTTTTTTACTCCTCTCAACAGCCCAAACAAGTTTCTAAAAGAATGAGTTTGCAACTACTTTACATTTGGAGAAAATTCAAAACATTCATTATTCAATAGGGCCCAAAATATCAAAAACCAGCGGTTTGAATGAACACTCACATTTCTTGGTAGAATCGTGCAGGACTGAAATTTTTGATGTTTTTCTACTCCTCTCATGAGCCCAAACAAGACAATAAAAGGATGAGTTTGCAACTACTTTACTTTTGGAGAAAATTCAAAACGTTCATTATTCAATAGAGCCCAATAGCAAAAATTAGGTTTTGAATGAAGAATCACATTTCTTGGTAGAATCATGCAGGATTGAAATTTTTGATGGTTTTTTACTCCTCTCAACAGCCCAAACAAGTTTCTAAAAGGATGAGTTTGCAACTACTTTACTTTTGGAGAAAATTCAAAACATTCTTTATTCAATAAGGCCCAAAATATCAAAAACCAGCGGTTTGACTGAACACTCACATTTCTTGGTAGAATCATGCAGGACTGAAATTTTTGATGTTTTCTACTCCTCTCATGAGCCCAAACAAGACTCTAAAAGGATGAGTTTGCAACTACTTTACTTTTGGAGAAAATTTAAAACATTCATTATTCAATAGAGCCCAATAGCAAAAATTAGGTTTTGAATGAAGAATCACATTTCTTGGTAGAGTCATGCAGGATTGAAATTTTTTATGGTTTTTTACTCCACTCAACAGCCCAAACAAGTTTCTAAAAGGATGAGTTTGCAACTACTTTACTTTTGGAGAAAATTCAAAACATTCTTTATTCAACAAGGCCCAAAATATCAAAAGCCAGCGGTTTGACTGAACACTCACATTTCTTGGTAGAATCGTGCAGGACAGAAATTTTTGATGTTTTTCTACTACTCTCATGAGCCCAAACAAGTCTCTAAAAGTATGAGTTTGCAACTACTTTACTTTTGGAGAAAATTCAAAACATTCATTATTCAATAGAGCCCAATAGCAAAAATCAGCGTTTTGAATGAAGAATCACATTTCTTGGTAGAATCATGCAGGATTGAAATTTTTGATGGTTTTTGACTCCTCTCAACAGTCCAAGCAAGATTCTAAAAGGATGAGTTTGCAACTACTTTACTTTTGGAGAAAATTCAAAACATTCATTATACAATAGGGCCCAAAATATCAACAACCAGCGGTTTGAATGAACACTCACATTTCTTGGTAGAATCATGCAGGATTGAAATTTTTGATCTTTTTTTACTCCACTCAACAGCCCAAACAAGTTTCTAAAAGGATGAGTTTGCAACTACTTTACTTTTGGAGAAAATTGAAAACATTCTTTATTCAATAAGGCCCAAAATATCAAAAACCAACGGTTTGACTGAACACTCACATTTCTTGGTAGAATCGTGCAGGACTGAAATTTTTGATGTTTTTCTACTCCTCTCATGAGCCCAAACAAGACTCTAAAAGGATGAGTTTGCAACTACTTTACTTTTGGAGAAAATTCAAAACATTCATTATTCAATAGAGCCCAATAGCAAAAATTAGGTTTTGAATGAAGAATCACATTTCTTGGTAGAATCATGCAGGATTGAAATTTTTGATGGTTTTTTACTCCTCTCAACAGCCCAAACAAGTTTCTAAAAGGATGAGTTTGCAACTACTTTACTTTTGGAGAAAATTCAAAACATTCATTTTTCAATAGGGCCCAAAATATCAAAAACCAGCGGTTTGAATAAACACTCACATTTCTTGGTAGAATCGTGCAGGACTGAAATTTTTGATGTTTTTCTACTCCTCTCATGAGCCCAAACAAGACTCTAAAAGGATGAGTTTGCAACTACTTTACTTTTGGAGAAAAATCAAAACATTCATTATTCAATAGAGCCCAATAGCAAAAATCAGGTTTTGAATGAAGAATCACATTTCTTGGTAGAATCATGCAGGATTGAAATTTTTGATGTTTTTTTACTCCTCTCAACAGCCCAAACAAGTTTCTAAAAGGATGAGTTTGCAACTACTTTACATTTGGAGAAAATTCAAAACATTCATTATTCAATAGGGCCCAAAATATCAAAAATCAGCGGTTTGAATGAACACTCACATTTCTTGGTAGAATCGTGCAGGACTGAAATTTTTGATGTTTTTCTACTCCTCTCATGAGCCCAAACAAGACTTTAAAAGGATGACTTTGCAACTGCTTTACTTTTGGAGAAAATTCAAAACATTCATTATTCAATATAGCTCAATAGCAAAAATCAGTGTTTTGAATGAACAATCACATTTCTTGGTAGAATCATGCAGGATTGAAATTTTTGATGTTTTTTTACTCCTCTCAACAGCCCAAACAAGTTTCTAAAAGGATGAGTTTGCAACTACTTTACTTTTGGAGAAAATTCAAAGCATTCATTATTCAATAGGGCCCAAAATATCAAAAACCAGCGGTTTGAATGAACACTCACATTTCTTGGTAGAATCGTGCAGGACTGAAATTTTTGATGTTTTTCTACTCCTCTCATGAGCCCAAACAAGACTCTAAAAGGATGAGTTTGCAACTACTTTACTTTTGGAGAAAATTCAAAACATTCATTATTCAATAGAGCCCAATAGCAAAAATCAGCGTTTTGAATGAACAATCACATTTCTTGGTAGAATCATGCAGGATTGAAATTTTTGATGTTTTTTACTCCTCTCAACAGCCCAAACAAGTTTCTAAAAGGATGAGTTTGCAACTACTTTACTTTTGGAGAAAATTCAAAACATTCATTATTCAATAGAGCCCAATAGCAAAAAGCAGTGTTTTGAATGAACAATCACATTTCTTGGTAGAATCATGCAGGATTGAAATTTTTGATCTTTTTTTACTCCACTCAACAGCCCAAACAAGTTTCTAAAAGGATGAGTTTGCAACTACTTTACTTTTGGAGAAAATTCAAAACATTCATTATTCAATAGGGCTCAAAATATCAAAAACCAGCGGTTTGAATAAACACTCACATTTCTTGGTAGAATCATGCAGGACTGAAATTTTTGATGTTTTTCTACTCCTCTCATGAGCCCAAACAAGACTCTAAAAGGATGAGTTTGCAACTACTTTACTTTTGGAGAAAAATCAAAACATTCATTATTCAATAGAGCCCAATAGCAAAAATCAGGTTTTGAATGAAGAATCACATTTCTTGGTAGAATCATGCAGGATTGAAATTTTTGATGTTTTTTTACTCCTCTCAACAGCCCAAACAAGTTTCTAAAAGGATGAGTTTGCAACTACTTTACATTTGGAGAAAATTCAAAACATTCATTATTCAATAGGGCCCAAAATATCAAAAATCAGCGGTTTGAATGAACACTCACATTTCTTGGTAGAATCGTGCAGGACTGAAATTTTTGATGTTTTTCTACTCCTCTCATGAGCCCAAACAAGACTTTAAAAGGATGACTTTGCAACTGCTTTACTTTTGGAGAAAATTCAAAACATTCATTATTCAATATAGCCCAATAGCAAAAATCAGCGTTTTGAATGAACAATTACATTTCTTGGTAGAATCATGCAGGATTGAAATTTTTGATGTTTTTTTACTCCTCTCAACAGCCCAAACAAGTTTCTAAAAGGATGAGTTTGCAACTACTTTACTTTTGGAGAAAATTCAAAGCATTCATTATTCAATAGGGCCCAAAATATCAAAAACCAGCGGTTTGAATGAACACTCACATTTCTTGGTAGAATCGTGCAGGACTGAAATTTTTGATGTTTTTCTACTCCTCTCATGAGCCCAAACAAGACTCTAAAAGGATGAGTTTGCAACTACTTTACTTTTGGAGAAAATTCAAAACATTCATTATTCAATAGAGCCCAATAGCAAAAATCAGCGGTTTGAATGAACAATCACATTTCTTGGTAGAATCATGCAGGATTGAAATTTTTGATGGTTTTTTACTCCTCTCAACAGCCCAAACAAGTTTCTAAAAGGATGAGTTTGCAACTACTTTACTTTTGGAGAAAATTCAAAACATTCATTATTCAATAGAGCCCAATAGCAAAAATCAGGTTTTGAATGAAGAATCACATTTCTTGGTAGAATCATGCAGGATTGAAATTTTTGATGGTTTTTTACTCCTCTCAACAGCCCAAACAAGTTTCTAAAAGGATGAGTTTGCAACTACTTTACTTTTGGAGAAAATTCAAAGCATTCATTATTCAATAGGGCCCAAAATATCAAAAACCAGCGGTTTGAATGAACACTCACCTTTCTTGGTAGAATCGTGCAGGACTGAAATTTTTAATGTTTTTCTACTCCTCTCATGAGCCCAAACAAGACTCTAAAAGTATGAGTTTGCAACTACTTTACTTTTGGAGAAAATTCAAAACATTCATTATTCAATAGAGCCCAATAGCAAAAATCAGCGTTTTGAATGAAGAATCACATTTCTTGGTAGAATCATGCAGGATTGAAATTTTTGATGGTTTTTGACTCCTCTCAACAGTCCAAGCAAGATTCTAAAAGGATGAGTTTGCAACTACTTTACTTTTGGAGAAAATTCAAAACATTCATTATAGAATAGGGCCCAAAATATCAACAATCAGCGGTTTGAATGAACACTCACATTTCTTGGTAGAATCATGCAGGATTGAAATTTTTGATATTTTTTTACTCCACTCAACAGCCCAAACAAGTTTCTAAAAGGATGAGTTTGCAACTACTTTACTTTTGGAGAAAATTCAAAACATTCTTTATTCAATAAGGCCCAAAATATCAAAAACCAGCGGTTTGACTGAACACTCACATTTCTTGGTAGAATCGTGCAGGACTGAAATTTTTGATGTTTTTCTACTCCTCTCATGAGCCCAAACAAGACTCTAAAAGGATGAGTTTGCAACTACTTTACTTTAGGAGAAAATTCAAAACATTCATTATTCAATAGAGCCCAATAGCAAAAATTAGGTTTTGAATGAAGAATCACATTTCTTGGTAGAATCATGCAGGATTGAAATTTTTGATGGTTTTTTACTCCTCTCAACAGCCCAAACAAGTTTCTAAAAGGATGAGTTTGCAACTACTTTACTTTTGGAGAAAATTCAAAACATTCATTATTCAATAGGGCCCAAAATATCAAAAACCAGCGGTTTGAATAAACACTCACATTTCTTGGTAGAATCGTGCAGGACTGAAATTTTTGATGTTTTTCTACTCCTCTCATGAGCCCAAACAAGACTCTAAAAGGATGAGTTTGCAACTACTTTACTTTTGGAGAAAAATCAAAACATTCATTATTCAATAGAGCCCAATAGCAAAAATCAGGTTTTGAATGAAGAATCACATTTCTTGGTAGAATCATGCAGGATTGAAATTTTTGATTTTTTTTTTACTCCTCTCAACAGCCCAAACAAGTTTCTAAAAGGATGAGTTTGCAACTACTTTACATTTGGAGAAAATTCAAAACATTCATTATTCAATAGGGCCCAAAATATCAAAAACCAGCGGTTTGAATGAAGACTCACATTTCTTGGTAGAATCGTGCAGGACTGAAATTTTTGATGTTTTTCTACTCCTCTCATGAGCCCAAACAAGACTTTAAAAGGATGACTTTGCAACTGCTTTACTTTTGGAGAAAATTCAAAACATTCATTATTCAATATAGCCCAATAGCAAAAATCAGCGTTTTGAATGAACAATTACATTTCTTGGTAGAATCATGCAGGATTGAAATTTTTGATGTTTTTTTACTCCTCTCAACAGCCCAAACAAGTTTCTAAAAGGATGAGTTTGCAACTACTTTACTTTTGGAGAAAATTCAAAGCATTCATTATTCAATAGGGCCCAAAATATCAAAAAACAGCGGTTTGAATGAACACTCACATTTCATTTTTAGAATCATGCAGGACTGAAATTTTTGATGTTTTTCTACTCCTCTCATGAGCCCAAACAAGACTCTAAAAGGATGAGTTTGCAACTACTTTACTTTTGGAGAAAATTCAAAACATTCATTATTCAATAGAGCCCAATAGCAAAAATCAGCGTTTTGAATGAACAATCACATTTCTTGGTAGAATCATGCAGGATTGAAATTTTTGATGTTTTTTTACTCCTCTCAACAGCCCAAACAATTTTCTAAAAGGATGAGTTTGCAACTACTTTACTTTTGGAGAAAATTCAAAACATTCATTATTCAATAGAGCCCAATAGCAAAAAGCAGTGTTTTGAATGAACAATCACATTTCTTGGTAGAATCATGCAGGATTGAAATTTTTGATCTTTTTTTACTCCACTCAACAGCCCAAACAAGTTTCTAAAAGGATGAGTTTGCAACTACTTTACTTTTGGAGAAAATTCAAAACATTCATTATTAAATAGGGCCCAAAATATCAAAAAACAGCGGTTTGAATGAACACTCACATTTCTTGGTAGAATCGTGCAGGACTGAAATTTTTGATGTTTTTCTACTCCGCTCATGAGCCCAAACAAGACTCTAAAAGGATGAGTTTGCAACTACTTTGCTTTTGGAGAAAATTCAAAACATTCATTATTCAATAGAGCCCAATAGCAAAAATTAGGTTTTGAATGAAGAATCACATTTCTTGGTAGAATCATACAGGATTGAAATTTTTGATGGTTTTTTACTCCTCTCAACAGCCCAAACAAGTTTCTAAAAGGATGAGTTTGCAACTACTTTACTTTTGGAGAAAATTCAAAACATTCTTTATTCAACAAGGCCGAAAATATCAAAAACCAGCGGTTTGACTGAACACTCACATTTCTTGGTAGAATCGTGCAGGACAGAAATTTTTGATGTTTTTCTACTCTTCTCATGAGCCCAAACAAGACTCTAAAAGGATGAGTTTGCAACTACTTTACTTTTGGAGAAAATTCAAAACATTCATTATTCAATAGAGCCCAATAGCAAAAATCAGCGTTTTGAATGAAGAATCACATTTCTTGGTAGAATCATGCAGGATTGAAATTTTTGATGGTTTTTGACTCCTCTCAACAGTCCAAGCAAGTTTCTAAAAGGATGAGTTTGCAACTACTTTACTTTTGGAGAAAATTCAAAGCATTCATTATTCAATAGGGCCCAAAATATCAAAAACCAGCGGTTTGAATGAACACTCAAATTTCTTGGTAGAATCATGCAGGATTGAAATTTTTGATCTATTTTTACTCCACTCAACAGCCCAAACAAGTTTCTAAAAGGATGAGTTTGCAACTACTTTACTTTTGGAGAAAATTCAAAACATTCATTATTCAATAGGGCCCAAAATATCAAAAACCAGCTGTTTGAATGAACACTCACATTTCTTGGTAGAATCGTGCAGGACTGAAATTTTTGATGTTTTTCTACTCCTTTCATAAGCCCAAACAAGACTCTAAAAGGATGAGTTTGCAACTACTTTACTTTTGGAGAAAATTCAAAACATTCATTATTCAATAGAGCCCAATAGCAAAAATCAGCGTTTTGAATGAACAATCACATTTCTTGGTAGAATCATGCAGGATTGAAATTTTTGATGTTTTTTTACTACTCTCAACAGCCCAAACAAGTTTCTAAAAGGATGAGTTTGCAAATACTTTACTTTTGGAGAAAATTCAAAACATTCATTATTCAATAAAGCCCAATAGCAAAAAGCAGTGTTTTGAATGAACAATCACATTTCTTGGTAGAATCGTGCAGGACTGAAATTTTTGATGTTTTTCTACTCCTCTCATGAGCCCAAACAAGACTCTAAAAGGTTGAGTTTGCAACTACTTTACTTTTGGAGAAAATTCAAAACATTCATTATTCAATAGAGCCCAATAGCAAAAATCAGCGTTTTGAATGAAGAATCACATTTCTTGGCAGAAACATGCAGGATTGAAATTTTTGATGGTTTTTGACTCCTCTCATCAGTCCAAGCAAGATTCTAAAAGGATGAGTTTGCAACTACTTTACTTTTGGAGAAAATTCAAAACATTCATTATTCAATAGAGCCCAATAGCAAAAATCAGGTTTTGAATGAAGAATCACATTTCTTGGTAGAATCATGCAGGATTGAAATTTTTGATGGTTTTTTACTCCTCTCAACAGCCCAAACAAGTTTCTGAAAGGATGAGTTTGCAACTACTTTACATTTGGAGAAAACTCAAAACATTCATTATTCAATAGGGCCCAAAATATCAAAAACCAGCGGTTTGAATGAACACTCACATTTCTTGGTAGAATCGTGCAGGACTGAAATTTTTGATGTTTTTCTACTCCTCTCATAAGCCCAAACAAGACTCTAAAAGGATGAGTTTGCAACTACTTTACTTTTGGAGAAAATTCAAAACGTTCATTATTCAATAGAGCCCAATAGCAAAAATTAGGTTTTGAATGAAGAATCACATTTCTTGGTAGAATCATGCAGGATTGAAATTTTTGATGGTTTTTTACTCCTCTCAACAGCCCAAACAAGTTTCTAAAAGGATGAGTTTGCAACTACTTTACTTTTGGAGAAAATTCAAAACATTCTTTATTCAATAAGGCCCAAAATATCAAAAACCAGCGGTTTGACTGAACACTCACATTTCTTGGTAGAATCATGCAGGACTGAAATTTTTGATGTTTTTCTACTCCTCTCATGAGCCCAAACAAGACTCTAAAAGGATGAGTTTGCAACTACTTTACTTTTGGAGAAAATTCAAAACATTCATTATTCAATAGAGCCCAATAGCAAAAATTAGGTTTTGAATGAAGAATCACATTTCTTGGTAGAATCATGCAGGATTGAAATTTTTTATGGTTTTTTACTCCACTCAACAGCCCAAACAAGTTTCTAAAAGGATGAGTTTGCAACTACTTTACTTTTGGAGAAAATTCAAAACATTCTTTATTCAACAAGGCCCAAAATATCAAAAGCCAGCGGTTTGACTGAACACTCACATTTCTTGGTAGAATCGTGCAGGACAGAAATTTTTGATGTTTTTCTACTCCTCTCATGAGCCCAAACAAGACTCTAAAAGGATGAGTTTGCAACTACTTTACTTTTGGAGAAAATTCAAAACATTCATTATTCAATAGAGCCCAATAGCAAAAATCAGCGTTTTGAATGAAGAATCACATTTCTTGGTAGAATCATGCAGGATTGAAATTTTTGATGGTTTTTGACTCCTCTCAACAGTCCAAGCAAGATTCTAAAAGGATGAGTTTGCAACTACTTTACTTTTGGAGAAAATTCAAAACATTCATTATACAATAGGGCCCAAAATATCAACAACCAGCGGTTTGAATGAACACTCACATGTCTTGGTAGAATCATGCAGGATTGAAATTTTTGATCTTTTTTTACTCCACTCAACAGCCCAAACAAGTTTCTAAAAGGATGAGTTTGCAACTACTTTACTTTTGGAGAAAATTCAAAACATTCTTTATTCAATAAGGCCCAAAATATCAAAAACCAGCGGTTTGACTGAACACTCACATTTCTTGGTAGAATCGTGCAGGACTGAAATTTTTGATGTTTTTCTACTCCTCTCATGAGCCCAAACAAGACTCTAAAAGGATGAGTTTGCAACTACTTTACTTTTGGAGAAAATTCAAAACATTCATTATTCAATAGAGCCCAATAGCAAAAATTAGGTTTTGAATGAAGAATCACATTTCTTGGTAGAATCATGCAGGATTGAAATTTTTGATGGTTTTTTACTCCTCTCAACAGCCCAAACAAGTTTCTAAAAGGATGAGTTTGCAACTACTTTACATTTGGAGAAAATTCAAAACATTCATTATTCAATAGGGCCCAAAATATCAAAAACCAGCGGTTTGAATGAACACTCACATTTCTTGGTAGAATCGTGCAGGACTGAAATTTTTGATGTTTTTCTACTCCTCTCATGAGCCCAAACAAGACTCTAAAAGGATGAGTTTGCAACTACTTTACTTTTGGAGAAAATTCAAAACGTTCATTATTCAATAGAGCCCAATAGCAAAAATTAGGTTTTGAATGAAGAATCACATTTCTTGGTAGAATCATGCAGGATTGAAATTTTTGATGGTTTTTTATTCCTCTCAACAGCCCAAACAAGTTTCTAAAAGGATGAGTTTGCAACTACTTTACTTTTGGAGAAAATTCAAAACATTCTTTATTCAATAAGGCCCAAAATATCAAAAACCAGCGGTTTGACTGAACACTCACATTTCTTGGTAGAATCATGCAGGACTGAAATTTTTGATGTTTTTCTACTCCTCTCATGAGCCCAAACAAGACTCTAAAAGGATGAGTTTGCAACTACTTTACTTTTGGAGAAAATTTAAAACATTCATTATTCAATAGAGCCCAATAGCAAAAATTAGGTTTTGAATGAAGAATCACATTTCTTGGTAGAATCATGCAGGATTGAAATTTTTTATGGTTTTTTACTCCACTCAACAGCCCAAACAAGTTTCTAAAAGGATGAGTTTGCAACTACTTTACTTTTGGAGAAAATTCAAAACATTCTTTATTCAACAAGGCCCAAAATATCAAAAGCCAGCGGTTTGACTGAACACTCACATTTCTTGGTAGAATCGTGCAGGACAGAAATTTTTGATGTTTTTCTACTACTCTCATGAGCCCAAACAAGTCTCTAAAAGTATGAGTTTGCAACTACTTTACTTTTGGAGAAAATTCAAAACATTCATTATTCAATAGAGCCCAATAGCAAAAATCAGCGTTTTGAATGAAGAATCACATTTCTTGGTAGAATCATGCAGGATTGAAATTTTTGATGGTTTTTGACTCCTCTCAACAGTCCAAGCAAGATTCTAAAAGGATGAGTTTGCAACTACTTTACTTTTGGAGAAAATTCAAAACATTCATTATACAATAGGGCCCAAAATATCAACAACCAGCGGTTTGAATGAACACTCACATTTCTTGGTAGAATCATGCAGGATTGAAATTTTTGATGTTTTTTTACTCCTCTCAACAGCCCAAACAAGTTTCTAAAAGGATGAGTTTGCAACTACTTTACTTTTGGAGAAAATTCAAAACATTCTTTATTCAATAAGGCCCAAAATATCAAAAACCAGCGGTTTGACTGAACACTCACATTTCTTGGTAGAATCGTGCAGGACTGAAATTTTTGATGTTTTTCTACTCCTCTCATGAGCCCAAACAAGACTCTAAAAGGATGAGTTTGCAACTACTTTACTTTTGGAGAAAATTCAAAACATTCATTATTCAATAGAGCCCAATAGCAAAAATTAGGTTTTGAATGAAGAATCACATTTCTTGGTAGAATCATGCAGGATTGAAATTTTTGATGTTTTTTTACTCCTCTCAACAGTCCAAACAAGTTTCTAAAAGGATGAGTTTGCAACTACTTTACTTTTGGAGAAAATTCAAAGCATTCATTATTCAATAGGGCCCAAAATATCAAAAACCAGCGGTTTGAATGAACACTCACATTTCTTGGTAGAATCATGCAGGATTGAAATTTTTGATCTTTTTTTACTCCACTCAACAGCCCAAACAAGTTTCTAAAAGGATGAGTTTGCAACTACTTTACTTTTGGAGAAAATTCAAAACATTCATTATTCAATAGGGCCCAAAATATCAAAAACCAGCTGTTTGAATGAACACTCACATTTCTTGGTAGAATCGTGCAGGACTGAAATTTTTGATGTTTTTCTACTCCTTTCATAAGCCCAAACAAGACTCTAAAAGGATGAGTTTGCAACTACTTTACTTTTGGAGAAAATTCAAAACATTCATTATTCAATAGAGCCCAATAGCAAAAATCAGCGTTTTGAATGAACAATCACATTTCTTGGTAGAATCATGCAGGATTGAAATTTTTGATGTTTTTTTTACTACACTCAACAGCCCAAACAAGTTTCTAAAAGGATGAGTTTGCAAATACTTTACTTATGGAGAAAATTCAAAACATTCAATATTCAATAGAGCCCAATAGCAAAAAGCAGTGTTTTGAATGAAGAATCACATTTCTTGGTAGAATCATGCAGGATTGAAATTTTTGATGTTTTTTTACTACTCTCAACAGCCCAAACAAGTTTCTAAAAGGATGAGTTTGCAACTACTTTACTTTTGGAGAATATTCAAAACATTCATTATTCAATAGGGCCCAAAATATCAAAAACCAGCGGTTTGAATGAACACTCACATTTCTTGGTAGAATCGTGCAGGACTGAAATTTTTGATGTTTTTCTACTCCTCTCATGAGCCCAAACAAGACTCTAAAAGGTTGAGTTTGCAACTACTTTACTTTTGGAGAAAATTCAAAACATTCATTATTCAATAGAGCCCAATAGCAAAAATCAGCGTTTTGAATGAAGAATCACATTTCTTGGCAGAAACATGCAGGATTGAAATTTTTGATGGTTTTTGACTCCTCTCAACTGTCCAAGCAAGATTCTAAAAGGATGAGTTTGCAACTACTTTACTTTTGGAGAAAATTCAAAACATTCATTATTCAATAGAGCCCAATAGCAAAAATCAGGTTTTGAATGAAGAATCACATTTCTTGGTAGAATCATGCAGGATTGAAATTTTTGATGGTTTTTTACTCCTCTCAACAGCCCAAACAAGTTTCTAACAGGAGGAGTTTGCAACTACTTTACATTTGGAGAAAATTCAAAACATTCATTATTCAATAGGGCCCAAAATATCAAAAACCAGCGGTTTGAATGAACACTCACATTTCTTGGTAGAATAGTGCAGGACTGAAATTTTTGATGTTTTTCTACTCCTCTCATGAGCCCAAACAAGACTCTAAAAGGATGAGTTTGCAACTACTTTACTTTTGGAGAAAATTCAAAACGTTCATTATTCAATAGAGCCCAATAGCAAAAATTAGGTTTTGAATGAAGAATCACATTTCTTGGTAGAATCATGCAGGATTGAAATTTTTGATGGTTTTTTACTCCTCTCAACAGCCCAAACAAGTTTCTAAAAGGATGAGTTTGCAACTACTTTACTTTTGGAGAAAATTCAAAACATTCTTTATTCAATAAGGCCCAAAATATCAAAAACCAGCGGTTTGACTGAACACTCACATTTCTTGGTAGAATCATGCAGGACTGAAATTTTTGATGTTTTTCTACTCCTCTCATGAGCCCAAACAAGACTCTAAAAGGATGAGTTTGCAACTACTTTACTTTTGGAGAAAATTTAAAACATTCATTATTCAATAGAGCCCAATAGCAAAAATTAGGTTTTGAATGAAGAATCACATTTCTTGGTAGAATCATGCAGGATTGAAATTTTTTATGGTTTTTTACTCCACTCAACAGCCCAAACAAGTTTCTAAAAGGATGAGTTTGCAACTACTTTACTTTTGGAGAAAATTCAAAACATTCTTTATTCAACAAGGCCCAAAATATCAAAAGCCAGCGGTTTGACTGAACACTCACATTTCTTGGTAGAATCGTGCAGGACAGAAATTTTTGATGTTTTTCTACTACTCTCATGAGCCCAAACAAGTCTCTAAAAGTATGAGTTTGCAACTACTTTACTTTTGGAGAAAATTCAAAACATTCATTATTCAATAGAGCCCAATAGCAAAAATCAGCGTTTTGAATGAAGAATCACATTTCTTGGTAGAATCATGCAGGATTGAAATTTTTGATGGTTTTTGACTCCTCTCAACAGTCCAAGCAAGATTCTAAAAGGATGAGTTTGCAACTACTTTACTTTTGGAGAAAATTCAAAACATTCATTATACAATAGGGCCCAAAATATCAACAACCAGCGGTTTGAATGAACACTCACATGTCTTGGTAGAATCATGCAGGATTGAAATTTTTGATCTTTTTTTACTCCACTCAACAGCCCAAACAAGTTTCTAAAAGGATGAGTTTGCAACTACTTTACTTTTGGAGAAAATTCAAAACATTCTTTATTCAATAAGGCCCAAAATATCAAAAACCAGCGGTTTGACTGAACACTCACATTTCTTGGTAGAATCGTGCAGGACTGAAATTTTTGATGTTTTTCTACTCCTCTCATGAGCCCAAACAAGACTCTAAAAGGATGAGTTTGCAACTACTTTACTTTTGGAGAAAATTCAAAACATTCATTATTCAATAGAGCCCAATAGCAAAAATTAGGTTTTGAATGAAGAATCACATTTCTTGGTAGAATCATGCAGGATTGAAATTTTTGATGGTTTTTTACTCCTCTCAACAGCCCAAACAAGTTTCTAAAAGAATGAGTTTGCAACTACTTTACATTTGGAGAAAATTCAAAACATTCATTATTCAATAGGGCCCAAAATATCAAAAACCAGCGGTTTGAATGAACACTCACATTTCTTGGTAGAATCGTGCAGGACTGAAATTTTTGATGTTTTTCTACTCCTCTCATGAGCCCAAACAAGACACTAAAAGGATGAGTTTGCAACTACTTTACTTTTGGAGAAAATTCAAAACGTTCATTATTCAATAGAGCCCAATAGCAAAAATTAGGTTTTGAATGAAGAATCACATTTCTTGGTAGAATCATGCAGGATTGAAATTTTTGATGGTTTTTTACTCCTCTCAACAGCCCAAACAAGTTTCTAAAAGGATGAGTTTGCAACTACTTTACTTTTGGAGAAAATTCAAAACATTCTTTATTCAATAAGGCCCAAAATATCAAAAACCAGCGGTTTGACTGAACACTCACATTTCTTGGTAGAATCGTGCAGGACAGAAATTTTTGATGTTTTTCTACTACTCTCATGAGCCCAAACAAGTCTCTAAAAGTATGAGTTTGCAACTACTTTACTTTTGGAGAAAATTCAAAACATTCATTATTCAATAGAGCCCAATAGCAAAAATCAGCGTTTTGAATGAAGAATCACATTTCTTGGTAGAATCATGCAGGATTGAAATTTTTGATGGTTTTTGACTCCTCTCAACAGTCCAAGCAAGATTCTAAAAGGATGAGTTTGCAACTACTTTACTTTTGGAGAAAATTCAAAACATTCATTATACAATAGGGCCCAAAATATCAACAACCAGCGGTTTGAATGAACACTCACATTTCTTGGTAGAATCATGCAGGATTGAAATTTTTGATCTTTTTTTACTCCACTCAACAGCCCAAACAAGTTTCTAAAAGGATGAGTTTGCAACTACTTTACTTTTGGAGAAAATTCAAAACATTCTTTATTCAATAAGGCCCAAAATATCAAAAACCAACGGTTTGACTGAACACTCACATTTCTTGGTAGAATCGTGCAGGACTGAAATTTTTGATGTTTTTCTACTCCTCTCATGAGCCCAAACAAGACTCTAAAAGGATGAGTTTGCAACTACTTTACTTTTGGAGAAAATTCAAAACATTCATTATTCAATAGAGCCCAATAGCAAAAATTAGGTTTTGAATGAAGAATCACATTTCTTGGTAGAATCATGCAGGATTGAAATTTTTGATGGTTTTTTACTCCTCTCAACAGCCCAAACAAGTTTCTAAAAGGATGAGTTTGCAACTACTTTACTTTTGGAGAAAATTCAAAACATTCATTTTTCAATAGGGCCCAAAATATCAAAAACCAGCGGTTTGAATAAACACTCACATTTCTTGGTAGAATCGTGCAGGACTGAAATTTTTGATGTTTTTCTACTCCTCTCATGAGCCCAAACAAGACTCTAAAAGGATGAGTTTGCAACTACTTTACTTTTGGAGAAAAATCAAAACATTCATTATTCAATAGAGCCCAATAGCAAAAATCAGGTTTTGAATGAAGAATCACATTTCTTGGTAGAATCATGCAGGATTGAAATTTTTGATGTTTTTTTACTCCTCTCAACAGCCCAAACAAGTTTCTAAATGGATGAGTTTGCAACTACTTTACATTTGGAGAAAATTCAAAACATTCATTATTCAATAGGGCCCAAAATATCAAAAATCAGCGGTTTGAATGAACACTCACATTTCTTGGTAGAATCGTGCAGGACTGAAATTTTTGATGTTTTTCTACTCCTCTCATGAGCCCAAACAAGACTTTAAAAGGATGACTTTGCAACTGCTTTACTTTTGGAGAAAATTCAAAACATTCATTATTCAATATAGCTCAATAGCAAAAATCAGTGTTTTGAATGAACAATCACATTTCTTGGTAGAATCATGCAGGATTGAAATTTTTGATGTTTTTTTACTCCTCTCAACAGCCCAAACAAGTTTCTAAAAGGATGAGTTTGCAACTACTTTACTTTTGGAGAAAATTCAAAGCATTCATTATTCAATAGGGCCCAAAATATCAAAAACCAGCGGTTTGAATGAACACTCACATTTCTTGGTAGAATCGTGCAGGACTGAAATTTTTGATGTTTTTCTACTCCTCTCATGAGCCCAAACAAGACTCTAAAAGGATGAGTTTGCAAGTACTTTACTTTTGGAGAAAATTCAAAACATTCATTATTCAATAGAGCCCAATAGCAAAAATTAGGTTTTGAATGAAGAATCACATTTCTTGGTAGAATCATGCAGGATTGAAATTTTTGATGGTTTTTTACTCCTCTCAACAGCCCAAACAAGTTTCTAAAAGGATGAGTTTGCAACTACTTTACTTTTGGAGAAAATTCAAAACATTCATTTTTCAATAGGGCCCAAAATATCAAAAACCAGCGGTTTGAATAAACACTCACATTTCTTGGTAGAATCGTGCAGGACTGAAATTTTTGATCTTTTTTTACTCCACTCAACAGCCCAAACAAGTTTCTAAAAGGATGAGTTTGCAACTACTTTACTTTTGGAGAAAATTCAAAGCATTCATTATTCAATAGGGCCCAAAATATCAAAAACCAGCGGTTTGAATGAACACTCACATTTCTTGGTAGAATCGTGCAGGACTGAAATTTTTGATGTTTTTCTACTCCTCTCATGAGCCCAAACAAGACTCTAAAAGGATGAGTTTGCAACTACTTTACTTTTGGAGAAAATTCAAAACATTCATTATTCAATAGAGCCCAATAGCAAAAATCAGCGGTTTGAATGAACAATCACATTTCTTGGTAGAATCATGCAGGATTGAAATTTTTGATGGTTTTTTACTCCTCTCAACAGCCCAAACAAGTTTCTAAAAGGATGAGTTTGCAACTACTTTACTTTTGGAGAAAATTCAAAACATTCATTATTCAATAGAGCCCAATAGCAAAAATCAGGTTTTGAATGAAGAATCACATTTCTTGGTAGAATCATGCAGGATTGAAATTTTTGATGGTTTTTTACTCCTCTCAACAGCCCAAACAAGTTTCTAAAAGGATGAGTTTGCAACTACTTTACTTTTGGAGAAAATTCAAAGCATTCATTATTCAATAGGGCCCAAAATATCAAAAACCAGCGGTTTGAATGAACACTCACCTTTCTTGGTAGAATCGTGCAGGACTGAAATTTTTAATGTTTTTCTACTCCTCTCATGAGCCCAAACAAGTCTCTAAAAGTATGAGTTTGCAACTACTTTACTTTTGGAGAAAATTCAAAACATTCATTATTCAATAGAGCCCAATAGCAAAAATCAGCGTTTTGAATGAAGAATCACATTTCTTGGTAGAATCATGCAGGATTGAAATTTTTGATGGTTTTTGACTCCTCTCAACAGTCCAAGCAAGATTCTAAAAGGATGAGTTTGCAACTACTTTACTTTTGGAGAAAATTCAAAACATTCATTATAGAATAGGGCCCAAAATATCAACAATCAGCGGTTTGAATGAACACTCACATTTCTTGGTAGAATCAAGCAGGATTGAAATTTTTGATCTTTTTTTACTCCACTCAACAGCCCAAACAAGTTTCTAAAAGGATGAGTTTGCAACTACTTTACTTTTGGAGAAAATTCAAAACATTCTTTATTCAATAAGGCCCAAAATATCAAAAACCAGCGGTTTGACTGAACACTCACATTTCTTGGTAGAATCGTGCAGGACTGAAATTTTTGATGTTTTTCTACTCCTCTCATGAGCCCAAACAAGACTCTAAAAGGATGAGTTTGCAACTACTTTACTTTTGGAGAAAATTCAAAACATTCATTATTCAATAGAGCCCAATAGCAAAAATTAGGTTTTGAATGAAGAATCACATTTCTTGGTAGAATCATGCAGGATTGAAATTTTTGATGGTTTTTTACTCCTCTCAACAGCCCAAACAAGTTTCTAAAAGGATGAGTTTGCAACTACTTTACTTTTGGAGAAAATTCAAAACATTCATTATTCAATAGGGCCCAAAATATCAAAAACCAGCGGTTTGAATAAACACTCACATTTCTTGGTAGAATCGTGCAGGACTGAAATTTTTGATGTTTTTCTACTCCTCTCATGAGCCCAAACAAGACTCTAAAAGGATGAGTTTGCAACTACTTTACTTTTGGAGAAAAATCAAAACATTCATTATTCAATAGAGCCCAATAGCAAAAATCAGGTTTTGAATGAAGAATCACATTTCTTGGTAGAATCATGCAGGATTGAAATTTTTGATTTTTTTTTACTCCTCTCAACAGCCCAAACAAGTTTCTAAAAGGATGAGTTTGCAACTACTTTACTTTTGGAGAAAATTCAAAGCATTCATTATTCAATAGGGCCCAAAATATCAAAAAACAGCGGTTTGAATGAACACTCACATTTCATTTTTAGAATCATGCAGGACTGAAATTTTTGATGTTTTTCTACTCCTCTCATGAGCCCAAACAAGACTCTAAAAGGATGAGTTTGCAACTACTTTACTTTTGGAGAAAATTCAAAACATTCATTATTCAATAGAGCCCAATAGCAAAAATCAGCGTTTTGAATGAACAATCACATTTCTTGGTAGAATCATGCAGGATTGAAATTTTTGATGTTTTTTTACTCCTCTCAACAGCCCAAACAATTTTCTAAAAGGATGAGTTTGCAACTACTTTACTTTTGGAGAAAATTCAAAACATTCATTATTCAATAGAGCCCAATAGCAAAAAGCAGTGTTTTGAATGAACAATCACATTTCTTGGTAGAATCATGCAGGATTGAAATTTTTGATCTTTTTTTACTCCACTCAACAGCCCAAACAAGTTTCTAAAAGGATGAGTTTGCAACTACTTTACTTTTGGAGAAAATTCAAAACATTCATTATTAAATAGGGCCCAAAATATCAAAAAACAGCGGTTTGAATGAACACTCACATTTCTTGGTAGAATCGTGCAGGACTGAAATTTTTGATGTTTTTCTACTCCGCTCATGAGCCCAAACAAGACTCTAAAAGGATGAGTTTACAACTACTTTACTTTTGGAGAAAATTCAAAACATTCATTATTCAATAGAGCCCAATAGCAAAAATCAGGTTTTGAATGAAGAATCACATTTCTTGGTAGAATCATGCAGGATTGAAATTTTTGATGGTTTTTTACTCCTCTCAACAGCCCAAACAAGTTTCTAAAAGGATGAGTTTGCAACTACTTTACTTTTGGAGAAAATTCAAAGCATTCATTATTCAATAGGGCCCAAAATATCAAAAACCAGCAGTTTGAATGAACACTCACCTTTCTTGGTAGAATCGTGCAGGACTGAATTTTTGATGTTTTTCTACTCCTCTCATGAGCCCAAACAAGACTCTAAAAGGATGAGTTTGCAACTACTTTACTTTTGGAGAAAATTCAAAACATTCATTATTCAATAGAGCCCAATAGCAAAAATTAGGTTTTGAATGAAGAATCACATTTCTTGGTAGAATCATGCAGGATTGAAATTTTTGATGGTTTTTTACTCCTCTCAACAGCCCAAACAAGTTTCTAAAAGGATGAGTTTGCAACTACTTTACTTTTGGAGAAAATTCAAAACATTCTTTATTCAACAAGGCCCAAAATATCAAAAACCAGCGGTTTGACTGAACACTCACATTTCTTGGTAGAATCGTGCAGGACAGAAATTTTTGATGTTTTTCTACTCCTCTCATGAGCCCAAACAAGACTCTAAAAGGATGAGTTTGCAACTACTTTACTTTTGGAGAAAATTCAAAACATTCATTATTCAATAGAGCCCAATAGCAAAAATCAGCGTTTTGAATGAAGAATCACATTTCTTGGTAGAATCATGCAGGATTGAAATTTTTGATGGTTTTTGACTCCTCTCAACAGTCCAAGCACGATTCTAAAAGGATGAGTTTGCAACTACTTTACTTTTGGAGAAAATTCAAAACATTCATTATACAATAGGGCCCAAAATATCAACAACCAGCGGTTTGAATGAACACTCACATTTCTTGGTAGAATCATGCAGGATTGAAATTTTTGATCTTTTTTTACTCCACTCAACAGCCCAAACAAGTTTCTAAAAGGATGAGTTTGCAACTACTTTACTTTTGGAGAAAATTCAAAACATTCTTTATTCAATAAGGCCCAAAATATCAAAAACCAGCGGTTTAACTGAACACTCACATTTCTTGGTAGAATCGTGCAAGACTGAAATTTTTGATGTTTTTCTACTCCTCTCATGAGCCCAAACAAGACTCTAAAAGGATGAGTTTGCAACTACTTTACTTTTGGAGAAAATTCAAAACATTCATTATTCAATAGAGCCCAATAGCAAAAATTAGGTTTTGAATGAAGAATCACATTTCTTGATAGAATCATGCAGGATTGAAATTTTTGATGGTTTTTTACTCCTCTCAACAGCCCAAACAAGTTTCTAAAATGATGAGTTTGCAACTACTTTACTTTTGGAGAAAATTCAAAACATTCCTTATTCAATAAGGCCCAAAATATCAAAAACCAGCGGTTTGACTGAACACTCACATTTCTTGGTAGAATCGTGCAGGACTGAAATTTTTGATGTTTTTCTACTCCTCTCATGAGCCCAAACAAGACTCTAAAAGGATGAGTTTGCAACTACTTTACTTTTGGAGAAAATTCAAAACATTCATTATTCAATAGAGCCCAGTAGCAAAAATTAGGTTTTGAATGAAGAATCACATTTCTTGATAGAATCATGCAGGATTGAAATTTTTGATGGTTTTTTACTCCTCTCAACAGCCCAAACAAGTTTCTAAAAGGATGAGTTTGCAACTACTTTACTTTTGGAGAAAATTCAAAACATTCTTTATTCAACAAGGCCCAAAATATCAAAAACCAGCGGTTTGACTGAACACTCACATTTCTTGGTAGAATCGTGCAGGACAGAAATTTTTGATGTTTTTCTACTCCTCTCATGAGCCCAAACAAGACTCTAAAAGGATGAGTTTGCAACTACTTTACTTTTGGAGAAAATTCAAAACATTCATTATTCAATAGAGCCCAATAGCAAAAATCAGTGTTTTGAATGAAGAATCACATTTCTTGGTAGAATCATGCAGGATTTAAATTTTTGATCTTTTTTTTACTCCACTCAACAGCCCAAACAAGTTTCTAAAAGGATGAGTTTGCAACTACTTTACATTTGGAGAAAATTCAAAACATTCATTATTCAATAGGGCCCAAAATATCAAAAACCAGCGGTTTGAATGAACACTCACATATCTTGGTAGAATCGTGCAGGACTGAAATTTTTGATGTTTTTCTACTCCTCTCATGAGCCCAAACAAGACTCTAAAAGGATGAGTTTGCAACTACTTTACTTTTGGAGAAAATTCAAAACATTCATTATTCAATAGAGCCCAATAGCAAAAATCAGCATTTTGAATGAAGAATCACATTTCTTGGTAGAATCATGCAGGATTGAAATTTTTGATGGTTTTTGACTCCTCTCAACAGTCCAAGCAAGATTCTAAAAGGATGAGTTTGCAACTACTTTACTTTTGGAGAAAATTCAAAACATTCATTATACAATAGGGCCCAAAATATCAACAACCAGCGGTTTGAATGAACACTCACATTTCTTGGTAGAATCATGCAGGATTGAAATTTTTGATCTTTTTTTACTCCATTCAACAGCCCAAACAAGTTTCTAAAAGGATGAGTTTGCAACTACTTTACTTTTGGAGAAAATTCAAAACATTCTTTATTCAATAAGGCCCAAAATATCAAAAACCAGCGGTTTGACTGAACACTCACATTTCTTGGTAGAATCGTGCAGGACTGAAATTTTTGATGTTTTTCTACTCCTCTCATGAGCCCAAACAAGACTCTAAAAGGATGAGTTTGCAACTACTTTACTTTTGGAGAAAATTCAAAACATTCATTATTCAATAAAGCCCAATAGCAAAAATTAGGTTTTGAATGAAGAATCACATTTCTTGGTAGAATCATGCAGGATTGAAATTTTTGATGTTTTTTTACTCCTCTCAACAGCCCAAACAAGTTTCTAAAAGGATGAGTTTGCAACTACTTTACTTTTGGAGAAAATTCAAAACATTCTTTATTCAATAAGGCCCAAAATATCAAAAACCAGCGGTTTGACTGAACACTCACATTTCTTGGTAGAATCGTGCAGGACTGAAATTTTTGATGTTTTTCTACTCCTCTCATGAGCCCAAACAAGACTCTAAAAGGATGAGTTTGCAACTACTTTACTTTTGGAGAAAATTCAAAACATTCATTATTCAATAGAGCCCAATAGCAAAAATTAGGTTTTGAATGAAGAATCACATTTCTTGGTAGAATCATACAGGATTGAAATTTTTGATGGTTTTTTACTCCTCTCAACAGCCCAAACAAGTTTCTAAAAGGATGAGTTTGCAACTACTTTACTTTTGGAGAAAATTCAAAACATTCTTTATTCAATAAGGCCCAAAATATCAAAAACCAGCGGTTTGACTGAACACTCACATTTCTTGGTAGAATCGTGCAGGACAGAAATTTTTGATGTTTTTCTACTCTTCTCATGAGCCCAAACAAGACTCTAAAAGGATGAGTTTGCAACTACTTTACTTTTGGAGAAAATTCAAAACATTCATTATTCAATAGAGCCCAATAGCAAAAATCAGCGTTTTGAATGAAGAATCACATTTCTTGGTAGAATCATGCAGGATTGAAATTTTTGATGGTTTTTGACTCCTCTCAACAGTCCAAGCAAGTTTCTAAAAGGATGAGTTTGCAACTACTTTACTTTTGGAGAAAATTCAAAGCATTCATTATTCAATAGGGCCCAAAATATCAAAAACCAGCGGTTTGAATGAACACTCAAATTTCTTGGTAGAATCATGCAGGATTGAAATTTTTGATCTTTTTTTACTCCACTCAACAGCCCAAACAAGTTTCTAAAAGGATGAGTTTGCAACTACTTTACTTTTGGAGAAAATTCAAAACATTCATTATTCAATAGGGCCCAAAATATCAAAAACCAGCTGTTTGAATGAACACTCACATTTCTTGGTAGAATCGTGCAGGACTGAAATTTTTGATGTTTTTCTACTCCTTTCATAAGCCCAAACAAGACTCTAAAAGGATGAGTTTGCAACTACTTTACTTTTGGAGAAAATTCAAAACATTCATTATTCAATAGAGCCCAATAGCAAAAATCAGCGTTTTGAATGAACAATCACATTTCTTGGTAGAATCATGCAGGATTGAAATTTTTGATGTTTTTTTACTACTCTCAACAGCCCAAACAAGTTTCTAAAAGGATGAGTTTGCAAATACTTTACTTTTGGAGAAAATTCAAAACATTCATTATTCAATAAAGCCCAATAGCAAAAAGCAGTGTTTTGAATGAACAATCACATTTCTTGGTAGAATCATGCAGGATTGAAATTTTTGATGTTTTTTTACTACTCTCAACAGCCCAAACAAGTTTCTAAAAGGATGAGTTTGCAACTACTTTACTTTTGGAGAATATTCAAAACATTCATTATTCAATAGGGCCCAAAATATCAAAAACCAGCGGTTTGAATGAACACTCACATTTCTTGGTAGAATCGTGCAGGACTGAAATTTTTGATGTTTTTCTACTCCTCTCATGAGCCCAAACAAGACTCTAAAAGGTTGAGTTTGCAACTACTTTACTTTTGGAGAAAATTCAAAACATTCATTATTCAATAGAGCCCAATAGCAAAAATCAGGTTTTGAATGAAGAATCACATTTCTTGGCAGAAACATGCAGGATTGAAATTTTTGATGGTTTTTGACTCCTCTCATCAGTCCAAGCAAGATTCTAAAAGGATGAGTTTGCAACTACTTTACTTTTGGAGAAAATTCAAAACATTCATTATTCAATAGAGCCCAATAGCAAAAATCAGGTTTTGAATGAAGAATCACATTTCTTGGTAGAATCATGCAGGATTGAAATTTTTGATGGTTTTTTACTCCTCTCAACAGCCCAAACAAGTTTCTAAAAGGATGAGTTTGCAACTACTTTACATTTGGAGAAAATTCAAAACATTCATTTTTCAATAGGGCCCAAAATATCAAAAACCAGCGGTTTGAATGAACACTCACATTTCTTGGTAGAATCGTGCAGGACTGAAATTTTTGATGTTTTTCTACTCCTCTCATAAGCCCAAACAAGACTCTAAAAGGATGAGTTTGCAAATACTTTACTTTTGGAGAAAATTCAAAACGTTCATTATTCAATAGAGCCCAATAGCAAAAATTAGGTTTTGAATGAAGAATCACATTTCTTGGTAGAATCATGCAGGATTGAAATTTTTGATGGTTTTTTACTCCTCTCAACAGCCCAAACAAGTTTCTAAAAGGATGAGTTTGCAACTACTTTACTTTTGGAGAAAATTCAAAACATTCTTTATTCAATAAGGCCCAAAATATCAAAAACCAGCGGTTTGACTGAACACTCACATTTCTTGGTAGAATCATGCAGGACTGAAATTTTTGATGTTTTTCTACTCCTCTCATGAGCCCAAACAAGACTCTAAAAGGATGAGTTTGCAACTACTTTACTTTTGGAGAAAATTCAAAACATTCTTTATTCAACAAGGCCCAAAATATCAAAAGCCAGCGGTTTGACTGAACACTCACATTTCTTGGTAGAATTGTGCAGGACAGAAATTTTTGATGTTTTTCTACTCCTCTCATGAGCCCAAACAAGACTCTAAAAGGATGAGTTTGCAACTACTTTACTTTTGGAGAAAATTCAAAACATTCATTATTCAATAGAACCCAATAGCAAAAATCAGCGTTTTGAATGAAGAATCACATTTCTTGGTAGAATCATGCAGGATTGAAATTTTTGATGGTTTTTGACTCCTCTCAACAGTCCAAGCAAGATTCTAAAAGGATGAGTGTGCAACTACTTTACTTTTGGAGAAATTTCAAAACATTCATTATACAATAGGGCCCAAAATATCAACAACCAGCGGTTTGAATGAACACTCACATTTCTTGGTAGAATCATGCAGGATTGAAATTTTTGATCTTTTTTTACTCCACTCAACAGCCCAAACAAGTTTCTAAAAGGATGAGTTTGCAACTACTTTACTTTTGGAGAAAATTCAAAACATTCTTTATTCAATAAGGCCCAAAATATCAAAAACCAGCGGTTTGACTGAACACTCACATTTCTTGGTAGAATCGTGCAGGACTGAAATTTTTGATGTTTTTCTACTCCTCTCATGAGCCCAAACAAGACTCTAAAAGGATGAGTTTGCAACTACTTTACTTTTGGAGAAAATTCAAAACATTCATTATTCAATAGAGCCCAATAGCAAAAATTAGGTTTTGAATGAAGAATCACATTTCTTGGTAGAATCATGCAGGATTGAAATTTTTGATCTTTTTTTACTCCACTCAACAGCCCAAACAAGTTTCTAAAAGGATGAGTTTGCAACTACTTTACTTTTGGAGAAAATTCAAAACATTCTTTATTCAATAAGGCCCAAAATATCAAAAACCAGCGGTTTAACTGAACACTCACATTTCTTGGTAGAATCGTGCAAGACTGAAATTTTTGATGTTTTTCTACTCCTCTCATGAGCCCAAACAAGACTCTAAAAGGATGAGTTTGCAACTACTTTACTTTTGGAGAAAATTCAAAACATTCATTATTCAATAGAGCCCAATAGCAAAAATTAGGTTTTGAATGAAGAATCACATTTCTTGGTAGAATCATGCAGGATTGAAATTTTTTATGGTTTTTTACTCCACTCAACAGCCCAAACAAGTTTCTAAAAGGATGAGTTTGCAACTACTTTACTTTTGGAGAAAATTCAAAACATTCTTTATTCAACAAGGCCCAAAATATCAAAAGCCAGCGGTTTGACTGAACACTCACATTTCTTGGTAGAATCGTGCAGGACAGAAATTTTTGATGTTTTTCTACTCCTCTCATGAGCCCAAACAAGACTCTAAAAGGATGAGTTTGCAACTACTTTACTTTTGGAGAAAATTCAAAACATTCATTATTCAATAGAGCCCAATAGCAAAAATCAGCGTTTTGAATGAAGAATCACATTTCTTGGTAGAATCATGCAGGATTGAAATTTTTGATGGTTTTTGACTCCTCTCAACAGTCCAAGCAAGATTCTAAAAGGATGAGTTTGCAACTACTTTACTTTTGGAGAAAATTCAAAACATTCATTATACAATAGGGCCCAAAATATCAACAACCAGCGGTTTGAATGAACACTCACATGTCTTGGTAGAATCATGCAGGATTGAAATTTTTGATCTTTTTTTACTCCACTCAACAGCCCAAACAAGTTTCTAAAAGGATGAGTTTGCAACTACTTTACTTTTCGAGAAAATTCAAAACATTCTTTATTCAATAAGGCCCAAAATATCAAAAACCAGCGGTTTGACTGAACACTCACATTTCTTGGTAGAATCGTGCAGGACTGAAATTTTTGATGTTTTTCTACTCCTCTCATGAGCCCAAACAAGACTCTAAAAGGATGAGTTTGCAACTACTTTACTTTTGGAGAAAATTCAAAACATTCATTATTCAATAGAGCCCAATAGCAAAAATTAGGTTTTGAATGAAGAATCACATTTCTTGGTAGAATCATGCAGGATTGAAATTTTTGATGGTTTTTTACTCCTCTCAACAGCCCAAACAAGTTTCTAAAAGGATGAGTTTGCAACTACTTTACATTTGGAGAAAATTCAAAACATTCATTATTCAATAGGGCCCAAAATATCAAAAACCAGCGGTTTGAATGAACACTCACATTTCTTGGTAGAATCGTGCAGGACTGAAATTTTTGATGTTTTTCTACTCCTCTCATGAGCCCAAACAAGACTCTAAAAGGATGAGTTTGCAACTACTTTACTTTTGGAGAAAATTCAAAACGTTCATTATTCAATAGAGCCCAATAGCAAAAATTAGGTTTTGAATGAAGAATCACATTTCTTGGTAGAATCATGCAGGATTGAAATTTTTGATGGTTTTTTACTCCTCTCAACAGCCCAAACAAGTTTCTAAAAGGATGAGTTTGCAACTACTTTACTTTTGGAGAAAATTCAAAACATTCTTTATTCAATAAGGCCCAAAATATCAAAAACCAGCGGTTTGACTGAACACTCACATTTCTTGGTAGAATCATGCAGGACTGAAATTTTTGATGTTTTTCTACTCCTCTCATGAGCCCAAACAAGACTCTAAAAGGATGAGTTTGCAACTACTTTACTTTTGGAGAAAATTTAAAACATTCATTATTCAATAGAGCCCAATAGCAAAAATTAGGTTTTGAATGAAGAATCACATTTCTTGGTAGAATCATGCAGGATTGAAATTTTTTATGGTTTTTTACTCCACTCAACAGCCCAAACAAGTTTCTAAAAGGATGAGTTTGCAACTACTTTACTTTTGGAGAAAATTCAAAACATTCTTTATTCAACAAGGCCCAAAATATCAAAAGCCAGCGGTTTGACTGAACACTCACATTTCTTGGTAGAATCGTGCAGGACAGAAATTTTTGATGTTTTTCTACTACTCTCATGAGCCCAAACAAGTCTCTAAAAGTATGAGTTTGCAACTACTTTACTTTTGGAGAAAATTCAAAACATTCATTATTCAATAGAGCCCAATAGCAAAAATCAGCGTTTTGAATGAAGAATCACATTTCTTGGTAGAATCATGCAGGATTGAAATTTTTGATGGTTTTTGACTCCTCTCAACAGTCCAAGCAAGATTCTAAAAGGATGAGTTTGCAACTACTTTACTTTTGGAGAAAATTCAAAACATTCATTATACAATAGGGCCCAAAATATCAACAACCAGCGGTTTGAATGAACACTCACATTTCTTGGTAGAATCATGCAGGATTGAAATTTTTGATGTTTTTTTACTCCTCTCAACAGCCCAAACAAGTTTCTAAAAGGATGAGTTTGCAACTACTTTACTTTTGGAGAAAATTCAAAACATTCTTTATTCAATAAGGCCCAAAATATCAAAAACCAGCGGTTTGACTGAACACTCACATTTCTTGGTAGAATCGTGCAGGACTGAAATTTTTGATGTTTTTCTACTCCTCTCATGAGCCCAAACAAGACTCTAAAAGGATGAGTTTGCAACTACTTTACTTTTGGAGAAAATTCAAAACATTCATTATTCAATAGAGCCCAATAGCAAAAATTAGGTTTTGAATGAAGAATCACATTTCTTGGTAGAATCATGCAGGATTGAAATTTTTGATGTTTTTTTACTCCTCTCAACAGTCCAAACAAGTTTCTAAAAGGATGAGTTTGCAACTACTTTACTTTTGGAGAAAATTCAAAGCATTCATTATTCAATAGGGCCCAAAATATCAAAAACCAGCGGTTTGAATGAACACTCACATTTCTTGGTAGAATCATGCAGGATTGAAATTTTTGATCTTTTTTTACTCCACTCAACAGCCCAAACAAGTTTCTAAAAGGATGAGTTTGCAACTACTTTACTTTTGGAGAAAATTCAAAACATTCATTATTCAATAGGGCCCAAAATATCAAAAACCAGCTGTTTGAATGAACACTCACATTTCTTGGTAGAATCGTGCAGGACTGAAATTTTTGATGTTTTTCTACTCCTTTCATAAGCCCAAACAAGACTCTAAAAGGATGAGTTTGCAACTACTTTACTTTTGGAGAAAATTCAAAACATTCATTATTCAATAGAGCCCAATAGCAAAAATCAGCGTTTTGAATGAACAATCACATTTCTTGGTAGAATCATGCAGGATTGAAATTTTTGATGTTTTTTTACTACACTCAACAGCCCAAACAAGTTTCTAAAAGGATGAGTTTGCAAATACTTTACTTATGGAGAAAATTCAAAACATTCAATATTCAATAGAGCCCAATAGCAAAAAGCAGTGTTTTGAATGAACAATCACATTTCTTGGTAGAATCATGCAGGATTGAAATTTTTGATGTTTTTTTACTACTCTCAACAGCCCAAACAAGTTTCTAAAAGGATGAGTTTGCAACTACTTTACTTTTGGAGAATATTCAAAACATTCATTATTCAATAGGGCCCAAAATATCAAAAACCAGCGGTTTGAATGAACACTCACATTTCTTGGTAGAATCGTGCAGGACTGAAATTTTTGATGTTTTTCTACTCCTCTCATGAGCCCAAACAAGACTCTAAAAGGTTGAGTTTGCAACTACTTTACTTTTGGAGAAAATTCAAAACATTCATTATTCAATAGAGCCCAATAGCAAAAATCAGCGTTTTGAATGAAGAATCACATTTCTTGGCAGAAACATGCAGGATTGAAATTTTTGATGGTTTTTGACTCCTCTCAACTGTCCAAGCAAGATTCTAAAAGGATGAGTTTGCAACTACTTTACTTTTGGAGAAAATTCAAAACATTCATTATTCAATAGAGCCCAATAGCAAAAATCAGGTTTTGAATGAAGAATCACATTTCTTGGTAGAATCATGCAGGATTGAAATTTTTGATGGTTTTTTACTCCTCTCAACAGCCCAAACAAGTTTCTAACAGGAGGAGTTTGCAACTACTTTACATTTGGAGAAAATTCAAAACATTCATTATTCAATAGGGCCCAAAATATCAAAAACCAGCGGTTTGAATGAACACTCACATTTCTTGGTAGAATAGTGCAGGACTGAAATTTTTGATGTTTTTCTACTCCTCTCATGAGCCCAAACAAGACTCTAAAAGGATGAGTTTGCAACTACTTTACTTTTGGAGAAAATTCAAAACGTTCATTATTCAATAGAGCCCAATAGCAAAAATTAGGTTTTGAATGAAGAATCACATTTCTTGGTAGAATCATGCAGGATTGAAATTTTTGATGGTTTTTTACTCCTCTCAACAGCCCAAACAAGTTTCTAAAAGGATGAGTTTGCAACTACTTTACTTTTGGAGAAAATTCAAAACATTCTTTATTCAATAAGGCCCAAAATATCAAAAACCAGCGGTTTGACTGAACACTCACATTTCTTGGTAGAATCATGCAGGACTGAAATTTTTGATGTTTTTCTACTCCTCTCATGAGCCCAAACAAGACTCTAAAAGGATGAGTTTGCAACTACTTTACTTTTGGAGAAAATTTAAAACATTCATTATTCAATAGAGCCCAATAGCAAAAATTAGGTTTTGAATGAAGAATCACATTTCTTGGTAGAATCATGCAGGATTGAAATTTTTTATGGTTTTTTACTCCACTCAACAGCCCAAACAAGTTTCTAAAAGGATGAGTTTGCAACTACTTTACTTTTGGAGAAAATTCAAAACATTCTTTATTCAACAAGGCCCAAAATATCAAAAGCCAGCGGTTTGACTGAACACTCACATTTCTTGGTAGAATCGTGCAGGACAGAAATTTTTGATGTTTTTCTACTACTCTCATGAGCCCAAACAAGTCTCTAAAAGTATGAGTTTGCAACTACTTTACTTTTGGAGAAAATTCAAAACATTCATTATTCAATAGAGCCCAATAGCAAAAATCAGCGTTTTGAATGAAGAATCACATTTCTTGGTAGAATCATGCAGGATTGAAATTTTTGATGGTTTTTGACTCCTCTCAACAGTCCAAGCAAGATTCTAAAAGGATGAGTTTGCAACTACTTTACTTTTGGAGAAAATTCAAAACATTCATTATACAATAGGGCCCAAAATATCAACAACCAGCGGTTTGAATGAACACTCACATGTCTTGGTAGAATCATGCAGGATTGAAATTTTTGATCTTTTTTTACTCCACTCAACAGCCCAAACAAGTTTCTAAAAGGATGAGTTTGCAACTACTTTACTTTTGGAGAAAATTCAAAACATTCTTTATTCAATAAGGCCCAAAATATCAAAAACCAGCGGTTTGACTGAACACTCACATTTCTTGGTAGAATCGTGCAGGACTGAAATTTTTGATGTTTTTCTACTCCTCTCATGAGCCCAAACAAGACTCTAAAAGGATGAGTTTGCAACTACTTTACTTTTGGAGAAAATTCAAAACATTCATTATTCAATAGAGCCCAATAGCAAAAATTAGGTTTTGAATGAAGAATCACATTTCTTGGTAGAATCATGCAGGATTGAAATTTTTGATGGTTTTTTACTCCTCTCAACAGCCCAAACAAGTTTCTAAAAGAATGAGTTTGCAACTACTTTACATTTGGAGAAAATTCAAAACATTCATTATTCAATAGGGCCCAAAATATCAAAAACCAGCGGTTTGAATGAACACTCACATTTCTTGGTAGAATCGTGCAGGACTGAAATTTTTGATGTTTTTCTACTCCTCTCATGAGCCCAAACAAGACACTAAAAGGATGAGTTTGCAACTACTTTACTTTTGGAGAAAATTCAAAACGTTCATTATTCAATAGAGCCCAATAGCAAAAATTAGGTTTTGAATGAAGAATCACATTTCTTGGTAGAATCATGCAGGATTGAAATTTTTGATGGTTTTTTACTCCTCTCAACAGCCCAAACAAGTTTCTAAAAGGATGAGTTTGCAACTACTTTACTTTTGGAGAAAATTCAAAACATTCTTTATTCAATAAGGCCCAAAATATCAAAAACCAGCGGTTTGACTGAACACTCACATTTCTTGGTAGAATCGTGCAGGACAGAAATTTTTGATGTTTTTCTACTACTCTCATGAGCCCAAACAAGTCTCTAAAAGTATGAGTTTGCAACTACTTTACTTTTGGAGAAAATTCAAAACATTCATTATTCAATAGAGCCCAATAGCAAAAATCAGCGTTTTGAATGAAGAATCACATTTCTTGGTAGAATCATGCAGGATTGAAATTTTTGATGGTTTTTGACTCCTCTCAACAGTCCAAGCAAGATTCTAAAAGGATGAGTTTGCAACTACTTTACTTTTGGAGAAAATTCAAAACATTCATTATACAATAGGGCCCAAAATATCAACAACCAGCGGTTTGAATGAACACTCACATTTCTTGGTAGAATCATGCAGGATTGAAATTTTTGATCTTTTTTTACTCCACTCAACAGCCCAAACAAGTTTCTAAAAGGATGAGTTTGCAACTACTTTACTTTTGGAGAAAATTCAAAACATTCTTTATTCAATAAGGCCCAAAATATCAAAAACCAACGGTTTGACTGAACACTCACATTTCTTGGTAGAATCGTGCAGGACTGAAATTTTTGATGTTTTTCTACTCCTCTCATGAGCCCAAACAAGACTCTAAAAGGATGAGTTTGCAACTACTTTACTTTTGGAGAAAATTCAAAACATTCATTATTCAATAGAGCCCAATAGCAAAAATTAGGTTTTGAATGAAGAATCACATTTCTTGGTAGAATCATGCAGGATTGAAATTTTTGATGGTTTTTTACTCCTCTCAACAGCCCAAACAAGTTTCTAAAAGGATGAGTTTGCAACTACTTTACTTTTGGAGAAAATTCAAAACATTCATTTTTCAATAGGGCCCAAAATATCAAAAACCAGCGGTTTGAATAAACACTCACATTTCTTGGTAGAATCGTGCAGGACTGAAATTTTTGATGTTTTTCTACTCCTCTCATGAGCCCAAACAAGACTCTAAAAGGATGAGTTTGCAACTACTTTACTTTTGGAGAAAAATCAAAACATTCATTATTCAATAGAGCCCAATAGCAAAAATCAGGTTTTGAATGAAGAATCACATTTCTTGGTAGAATCATGCAGGATTGAAATTTTTGATGTTTTTTTACTCCTCTCAACAGCCCAAACAAGTTTCTAAAAGGATGAGTTTGCAACTACTTTACATTTGGAGAAAATTCAAAACATTCATTATTCAATAGGGCCCAAAATATCAAAAATCAGCGGTTTGAATGAACACTCACATTTCTTGGTAGAATCGTGCAGGACTGAAATTTTTGATGTTTTTCTACTCCTCTCATGAGCCCAAACAAGACTTTAAAAGGATGACTTTGCAACTGCTTTACTTTTGGAGAAAATTCAAAACATTCATTATTCAATATAGCTCAATAGCAAAAATCAGCGTTTTGAATGAACAATCACATTTCTTGGTAGAATCATGCAGGATTGAAATTTTTGATGTTTTTTTACTCCTCTCAACAGCCCAAACAAGTTTCTAAAAGGATGAGTTTGCAACTACTTTACTTTTGGAGAAAATTCAAAGCATTCATTATTCAATAGGGCCCAAAATATCAAAAACCAGCCGTTTGAATGAACACTCACATTTCTTGGTAGAATCGTGCAGGACTGAAATTTTTGATGTTTTTCTACTCCTCTCATGAGCCCAAACAAGACTCTAAAAGGATGAGTTTGCAAGTACTTTACTTTTGGAGAAAATTCAAAACATTCATTATTCAATAGAGCCCAATAGCAAAAATTAGGTTTTGAATGAAGAATCACATTTCTTGGTAGAATCATGCAGGATTGAAATTTTTGATGGTTTTTTAATCCTCTCAACAGCCCAAACAAGTTTCTAAAAGGATGAGTTTGCAACTACTTTACTTTTGGAGAAAATTCAAAACATTCATTTTTCAATAGGGCCCAAAATATCAAAAACCAGCGGTTTGAATAAACACTCACATTTCTTGGTAGAATCGTGCAGGACTGAAATTTTTGATCTTTTTTTACTCCACTCAACAGCCCAAACAAGTTTCTAAAAGGATGAGTTTGCAACTACTTTACTTTTGGAGAAAATTCAAAACATTCATTATTCAATAGGGCTCAAAATATCAAAAACCAGCGGTTTGAATAAACATTCACATTTCTTGGTAGAATCATGCAGGACTGAAATTTTTGATGTTTTTCTACTCCTCTCATGAGCCCAAACAAGACTCTAAAAGGATGAGTTTGCAACTACTTTACTTTTGGAGAAAAATCAAAACATTCATTATTCAATAGAGCCCAATAGCAAAAATCAGGTTTTGAATGAAGAATCACATTTCTTGGTAGAATCATGCAGGATTGAAATTTTTGATGTTTTTTTACTCCTCTCAACAGCCCAAACAAGTTTCTAAAAGGATGAGTTTGCAACTACTTTACATTTGGAGAAAATTCAAAACATTCATTATTCAATAGGGCCCAAAATATCAAAAATCAGCGGTTTGAATGAACACTCACATTTCTTGGTAGAATCGTGCAGGACTGAAATTTTTGATGTTTTTCTACTCCTCTCATGAGCCCAAACAAGACTTTAAAAGGATGACTTTGCAACTGCTTTACTTTTGGAGAAAATTCAAAACATTCATTATTCAATATAGCCCAATAGCAAAAATCAGCGTTTTGAATGAACAATTACATTTCTTGGTAGAATCATGCAGGATTGAAATTTTTGATGTTTTTTTACTCCTCTCAACAGCCCAAACAAGATTCTAAAAGGATGAGTTTGCAACTACTTTACTTTTGGAGAAAATTCAAAGCATTCATTATTCAATAGGGCCCAAAATATCAAAAACCAGCGGTTTGAATGAACACTCACATTTCTTGGTAGAATCGTGCAGGACTGAAATTTTTGATGTTTTTCTACTCCTCTCATGAGCCCAAACAAGACTCTAAAAGGATGAGTTTGCAACTACTTTACTTTTGGAGAAAATTCAAAACATTCATTATTCAATAGAGCCCAATAGCAAAAATCAGCGGTTTGAATGAACAATCACATTTCTTGGTAGAATCATGCAGGATTGAAATTTTTGATGGTTTTTTACTCCTCTCAACAGCCCAAACAAGTTTCTAAAAGGATGAGTTTGCAACTACTTTACTTTTGGAGAAAATTCAAAACATTCATTATTCAATAGAGCCCAATAGCAAAAATCAGGTTTTGAATGAAGAATCACATTTCTTGGTAGAATCATGCAGGATTGAAATTTTTGATGGTTTTTTACTCCTCTCAACAGCCCAAACAAGTTTCTAAAAGGATGAGTTTGCAACTACTTTACTTTTGGAGAAAATTCAAAGCATTCATTATTCAATAGGGCCCAAAATATCAAAAACCAGCGGTTTGAATGAACACTCACCTTTCTTGGTAGAATCGTGCAGGACTGAAATTTTTAATGTTTTTCTACTCCTCTCATGAGCCCAAACAAGACTCTAAAAGTATGAGTTTGCAACTACTTTACTTTTGGAGAAAATTCAAAACATTCATTATTCAATAGAGCCCAATAGCAAAAATCAGCGTTTTGAATGAAGAATCACATTTCTTGGTAGAATCATGCAGGATTGAAATTTTTGATGGTTTTTGACTCCTCTCAACAGTCCAAGCAAGATTCTAAAAGGATGAGTATGCAACTACTTTACTTTTGGAGAAAATTCAAAACATTCATTATAGAATAGGGCCCAAAATATCAACAATCAGCGGTTTGAATGAACACTCACATTTCTTGGTAGAATCAAGCAGGATTGAAATTTTTGATCTTTTTTTACTCCACTCAACAGCCCAAACAAGTTTCTAAAAGGATGAGTTTGCAACTACTTTACTTTTGGAGAAAATTCAAAACATTCTTTATTCAATAAGGCCCAAAATATCAAAAACCAGCGGTTTGACTGAACACTCACATTTCTTGGTAGAATCGTGCAGGACTGAAATTTTTGATGTTTTTCTACTCCTCTCATGAGCCCAAACAAGACTCTAAAAGGATGAGTTTGCAACTACTTTACTTTTGGAGAAAATTCAAAACATTCATTATTCAATAGAGCCCAATAGCAAAAATTAGGTTTTGAATGAAGAATCACATTTCTTGGTAGAATCATGCAGGATTGAAATTTTTGATGGTTTTTTACTCCTCTCAACAGCCCAAACAAGTTTCTAAAAGGATGAGTTTGCAACTACTTTACTTTTGGAGAAAATTCAAAACATTCATTATTCAATAGGGCCCAAAATATCAAAAACCAGCGGTTTGAATAAACACTCACATTTCTTGGTAGAATCGTGCAGGACTGAAATTTTTGATGTTTTTCTACTCCTCTCATGAGCCCAAACAAGACTCTAAAAGGATGAGTTTGCAACTACTTTACTTTTGGAGAAAAATCAAAACATTCATTATTCAATAGAGCCCAATAGCAAAAATCAGGTTTTGAATGAAGAATCACATTTCTTGGTAGAATCATGCAGGATTGAAATTTTTGATTTTTTTTTACTCCTCTCAACAGCCCAAACAAGTTTCTAAAAGGATGAGTTTGCAACTACTTTACTTTTGGAGAAAATTCAAAGCATTCATTATTCAATAGGGCCCAAAATATCAAAAAACAGCGGTTTGAATGAACACTCACATTTCATTTTTAGAATCATGCAGGACTGAAATTTTTGATGTTTTTCTACTCCTCTCATGAGCCCAAACAAGACTCTAAAAGGATGAGTTTGCAACTACTTTACTTTTGGAGAAAATTCAAAACATTCATTATTCAATAGAGCCCAATAGCAAAAATCAGCGTTTTGAATGAACAATCACATTTCTTGGTAGAATCATGCAGGATTGAAATTTTTGATGTTTTTTTACTCCTCTCAACAGCCCAAACAATTTTCTAAAAGGATGAGTTTGCAACTACTTTACTTTTGGAGAAAATTCAAAACATTCATTATTCAATAGAGCCCAATAGCAAAAAGCAGTGTTTTGAATGAACAATCACATTTCTTGGTAGAATCATGCAGGATTGAAATTTTTGATCTTTTTTTACTCCACTCAACAGCCCAAACAAGTTTCTAAAAGGATGAGTTTGCAACTACTTTACTTTTGGAGAAAATTCAAAACATTCATTATTAAATAGGGCCCAAAATATCAAAAAACAGCGGTTTGAATGAACACTCACATTTCTTGGTAGAATCGTGCAGGACTGAAATTTTTGATGTTTTTCTACTCCGCTCATGAGCCCAAACAAGACTCTAAAAGGATGAGTTTACAACTACTTTACTTTTGGAGAAAATTCAAAACATTCATTATTCAATAGAGCCCAATAGCAAAAATCAGGTTTTGAATGAAGAATCACATTTCTTGGTAGAATCATGCAGGATTGAAATTTTTGATGGTTTTTTACTCCTCTCAACAGCCCAAACAAGTTTCTAAAAGGATGAGTTTGCAACTACTTTACTTTTGGAGAAAATTCAAAGCATTCATTATTCAATAGGGCCCAAAATATCAAAAACCAGCAGTTTGAATGAACACTCACCTTTCTTGGTAGAATCGTGCAGGACTGAATTTTTGATGTTTTTCTACTCCTCTCATGAGCCCAAACAAGACTCTAAAAGGATGAGTTTGCAACTACTTTACTTTTGGAGAAAATTCAAAACATTCATTATTCAATAGAGCCCAATAGCAAAAATTAGGTTTTGAATGAAGAATCACATTTCTTGGTAGAATCATGCAGGATTGAAATTTTTGATGGTTTTTTACTCCTCTCAACAGCCCAAACAAGTTTCTAAAAGGATGAGTTTGCAACTACTTTACTTTTGGAGAAAATTCAAAACATTCTTTATTCAACAAGGCCCAAAATATCAAAAACCAGCGGTTTGACTGAACACTCACATTTCTTGGTAGAATCGTGCAGGACAGAAATTTTTGATGTTTTTCTACTCCTCTCATGAGCCCAAACAAGACTCTAAAAGGATGAGTTTGCAACTACTTTACTTTTGGAGAAAATTCAAAACATTCATTATTCAATAGAGCCCAATAGCAAAAATCAGCGTTTTGAATGAAGAATCACATTTCTTGGTAGAATCATGCAGGATTGAAATTTTTGATGGTTTTTGACTCCTCTCAACAGTCCAAGCACGATTCTAAAAGGATGAGTTTGCAACTACTTTACTTTTGGAGAAAATTCAAAACATTCATTATACAATAGGGCCCAAAATATCAACAACCAGCGGTTTGAATGAACACTCACATTTCTTGGTAGAATCATGCAGGATTGAAATTTTTGATCTTTTTTTACTCCACTCAACAGCCCAAACAAGTTTCTAAAAGGATGAGTTTGCAACTACTTTACTTTTGGAGAAAATTCAAAACATTCTTTATTCAATAAGGCCCAAAATATCAAAAACCAGCGGTTTAACTGAACACTCACATTTCTTGGTAGAATCGTGCAAGACTGAAATTTTTGATGTTTTTCTACTCCTCTCATGAGCCCAAACAAGACTCTAAAAGGATGAGTTTGCAACTACTTTACTTTTGGAGAAAATTCAAAACATTCATTATTCAATAGAGCCCAATAGCAAAAATTAGGTTTTGAATGAAGAATCACATTTCTTGATAGAATCATGCAGGATTGAAATTTTTGATGGTTTTTTACTCCTCTCAACAGCCCAAACAAGTTTCTAAAATGATGAGTTTGCAACTACTTTACTTTTGGAGAAAATTCAAAACATTCCTTATTCAATAAGGCCCAAAATATCAAAAACCAGCGGTTTGACTGAACACTCACATTTCTTGGTAGAATCGTGCAGGACTGAAATTTTTGATGTTTTTCTACTCCTCTCATGAGCCCAAACAAGACTCTAAAAGGATGAGTTTGCAACTACTTTACTTTTGGAGAAAATTCAAAACATTCATTATTCAATAGAGCCCAGTAGCAAAAATTAGGTTTTGAATGAAGAATCACATTTCTTGATAGAATCATGCAGGATTGAAATTTTTGATGTTTTTTTACTCCTCTCAACAGCCCAAACAAGTTTCTAAAAGGATGAGTTTGCAACTACTTTACTTTTGGAGAAAATTCAAAACATTCTTTATTCAACAAGGCCCAAAATATCAAAAACCAGCGGTTTGACTGAACACTCACATTTCTTGGTAGAATCGTGCAGGACAGAAATTTTTGATGTTTTTCTACTCCTCTCATGAGCCCAAACAAGACTCTAAAAGGATGAGTTTGCAACTACTTTACTTTTGGAGAAAATTCAAAACATTCATTATTCAATAGAGCCCAATAGCAAAAATCAGTGTTTTGAATGAAGAATCACATTTCTTGGTAGAATCATGCAGGATTTAAATTTTTGATCTTTTTTTTACTCCACTCAACAGCCCAAACAAGTTTCTAAAAGGATGAGTTTGCAACTACTTTACATTTGGAGAAAATTCAAAACATTCATTATTCAATAGGGCCCAAAATATCAAAAACCAGCGGTTTGAATGAACACTCACATATCTTGGTAGAATCGTGCAGGACTGAAATTTTTGATGTTTTTCTACTCCTCTCATGAGCCCAAACAAGACTCTAAAAGGATGAGTTTGCAACTACTTTACTTTTGGAGAAAATTCAAAACATTCATTATTCAATAGAGCCCAATAGCAAAAATCAGCATTTTGAATGAAGAATCACATTTCTTGGTAGAATCATGCAGGATTGAAATTTTTGATGGTTTTTGACTCCTCTCAACAGTCCAAGCAAGATTCTAAAAGGATGAGTTTGCAACTACTTTACTTTTGGAGAAAATTCAAAACATTCATTATACAATAGGGCCCAAAATATCAACAACCAGCGGTTTGAATGAACACTCACATTTCTTGGTAGAATCATGCAGGATTGAAATTTTTGATCTTTTTTTACTCCATTCAACAGCCCAAACAAGTTTCTAAAAGGATGAGTTTGCAACTACTTTACTTTTGGAGAAAATTCAAAACATTCTTTATTCAATAAGGCCCAAAATATCAAAAACCAGCGGTTTGACTGAACACTCACATTTCTTGGTAGAATCGTGCAGGACTGAAATTTTTGATGTTTTTCTACTCCTCTCATGAGCCCAAACAAGACTCTAAAAGGATGAGTTTGCAACTACTTTACTTTTGGAGAAAATTCAAAACATTCATTATTCAATAGAGCCCAATAGCAAAAATTAGGTTTTGAATGAAGAATCACATTTCTTGGTAGAATCATGCAGGATTGAAATTTTTGATGTTTTTTTACTCCTCTCAACAGCCCAAACAAGTTTCTAAAAGGATGAGTTTGCAACTACTTTACTTTTGGAGAAAATTCAAAACATTCTTTATTCAATAAGGCCCAAAATATCAAAAACCAGCGGTTTGACTGAACACTCACATTTCTTGGTAGAATCGTGCAGGACTGAAATTTTTGATGTTTTTCTACTCCTCTCATGAGCCCAAACAAGACTCTAAAAGGATGAGTTTGCAACTACTTTACTTTTGGAGAAAATTCAAAACATTCATTATTCAATAGAGCCCAATAGCAAAAATTAGGTTTTGAATGAAGAATCACATTTCTTGGTAGAATCATACAGGATTGAAATTTTTGATGGTTTTTTACTCCTCTCAACAGCCCAAACAAGTTTCTAAAAGGATGAGTTTGCAACTACTTTACTTTTGGAGAAAATTCAAAACATTCTTTATTCAATAAGGCCCAAAATATCAAAAACCAGCGGTTTGACTGAACACTCACATTTCTTGGTAGAATCGTGCAGGACAGAAATTTTTGATGTTTTTCTACTCTTCTCATGAGCCCAAACAAGACTCTAAAAGGATGAGTTTGCAACTACTTTACTTTTGGAGAAAATTCAAAACATTCATTATTCAATAGAGCCCAATAGCAAAAATCAGCGTTTTGAATGAAGAATCACATTTCTTGGTAGAATCATGCAGGATTGAAATTTTTGATGGTTTTTGACTCCTCTCAACAGTCCAAGCAAGTTTCTAAAAGGATGAGTTTGCAACTACTTTACTTTTGGAGAAAATTCAAAGCATTCATTATTCAATAGGGCCCAAAATATCAAAAACCAGCGGTTTGAATGAACACTCAAATTTCTTGGTAGAATCATGCAGGATTGAAATTTTTGATCTTTTTTTACTCCACTCAACAGCCCAAACAAGTTTCTAAAAGGATGAGTTTGCAACTACTTTACTTTTGGAGAAAATTCAAAACATTCATTATTCAATAGGGCCCAAAATATCAAAAACCAGCTGTTTGAATGAACACTCACATTTCTTGGTAGAATCGTGCAGGACTGAAATTTTTGATGTTTTTCTACTCCTTTCATAAGCCCAAACAAGACTCTAAAAGGATGAGTTTGCAACTACTTTACTTTTGGAGAAAATTCAAAACATTCATTATTCAATAGAGCCCAATAGCAAAAATCAGCGTTTTGAATGAACAATCACATTTCTTGGTAGAATCATGCAGGATTGAAATTTTTGATGTTTTTTTACTACTCTCAACAGCCCAAACAAGTTTCTAAAAGGATGAGTTTGCAAATACTTTACTTTTGGAGAAAATTCAAAACATTCATTATTCAATAAAGCCCAATAGCAAAAAGCAGTGTTTTGAATGAACAATCACATTTCTTGGTAGAATCATGCAGGATTGAAATTTTTGATGTTTTTTTACTACTCTCAACAGCCCAAACAAGTTTCTAAAAGGATGAGTTTGCAACTACTTTACTTTTGGAGAATATTCAAAACATTCATTATTCAATAGGGCCCAAAATATCAAAAACCAGCGGTTTGAATGAACACTCACATTTCTTGGTAGAATCGTGCAGGACTGAAATTTTTGATGTTTTTCTACTCCTCTCATAAGCCCAAACAAGACTCTAAAAGGATGAGTTTGCAAATACTTTACTTTTGGAGAAAATTCAAAACGTTCATTATTCAATAGAGCCCAATAGCAAAAATTAGGTTTTGAATGAAGAATCACATTTCTTGGTAGAATCATGCAGGATTGAAATTTTTGATGGTTTTTTACTCCTCTCAACAGCCCAAACAAGTTTCTAAAAGGATGAGTTTGCAACTACTTTACTTTTGGAGAAAATTCAAAACATTCTTTATTCAATAAGGCCCAAAATATCAAAAACCAGCGGTTTGACTGAACACTCACATTTCTTGGTAGAATCATGCAGGACTGAAATTTTTGATGTTTTTCTACTCCTCTCATGAGCCCAAACAAGACTCTAAAAGGATGAGTTTGCAACTACTTTACTTTTGGAGAAAATTCAAAACATTCTTTATTCAACAAGGCCCAAAATATCAAAAGCCAGCGGTTTGACTGAACACTCACATTTCTTGGTAGAATTGTGCAGGACAGAAATTTTTGATGTTTTTCTACTCCTCTCATGAGCCCAAACAAGACTCTAAAAGGATGAGTTTGCAACTACTTTACTTTTGGAGAAAATTCAAAACATTCATTATTCAATAGAACCCAATAGCAAAAATCAGCGTTTTGAATGAAGAATCACATTTCTTGGTAGAATCATGCAGGATTGAAATTTTTGATGGTTTTTGACTCCTCTCAACAGTCCAAGCAAGATTCTAAAAGGATGAGTGTGCAACTACTTTACTTTTGGAGAAATTTCAAAACATTCATTATACAATAGGGCCCAAAATATCAACAACCAGCGGTTTGAATGAACACTCACATTTCTTGGTAGAATCATGCAGGATTGAAATTTTTGATCTTTTTTTACTCCACTCAACAGCCCAAACAAGTTTCTAAAAGGATGAGTTTGCAACTACTTTACTTTTGGAGAAAATTCAAAACATTCTTTATTCAATAAGGCCCAAAATATCAAAAACCAGCGGTTTGACTGAACACTCACATTTCTTGGTAGAATCGTGCAGGACTGAAATTTTTGATGTTTTTCTACTCCTCTCATGAGCCCAAACAAGACTCTAAAAGGATGAGTTTGCAACTACTTTACTTTTGGAGAAAATTCAAAACATTCATTATTCAATAGAGCCCAATAGCAAAAATTAGGTTTTGAATGAAGAATCACATTTCTTGGTAGAATCATGCAGGATTGAAATTTTTGATCTTTTTTTACTCCACTCAACAGCCCAAACAAGTTTCTAAAAGGATGAGTTTGCAACTACTTTACTTTTGGAGAAAATTCAAAACATTCTTTATTCAATAAGGCCCAAAATATCAAAAACCAGCGGTTTAACTGAACACTCACATTTCTTGGTAGAATCGTGCAAGACTGAAATTTTTGATGTTTTTCTACTCCTCTCATGAGCCCAAACAAGACTCTAAAAGGATGAGTTTGCAACTACTTTACTTTTGGAGAAAATTCAAAACATTCATTATTCAATAGAGCCCAATAGCAAAAATTAGGTTTTGAATGAAGAATCACATTTCTTGGTAGAATCATGCAGGATTGAAATTTTTGATGGTTTTTTACTCCTCTCAACAGCCCAAACAAGTTTCTAAAAGAATGAGTTTGCAACTACTTTACTTTTGGAGAAAATTCAAAACATTCTTTATTCAATAAGGCCCAAAATATCAAAAACCAGCGGTTTGACTGAACACTCACATTTCTTGGTAGAATCGTGCAGGACTGAAATTTTTGATGTTTTTCTACTCCTCTCATGAGCCCAAACAAGACTCTAAAAGGATGAGTTTGCAACTACTTTACTTTTGGAGAAAATTAAAAACATTCATTATTCAATAGAGCCCAGTAGCAAAAATTAGGTTTTGAATGAAGAATCACATTTCTTGATAGAATCATGCAGGATTGAAATTTTTGATGGTTTTTTACTCCTCTCAACAGCCCAAACAAGTTTCTAAAAGGATGAGTTTGCAACTACTTTACTTTTGGAGAAAATTCAAAACATTCTTTATTCAACAAGGCCCAAAATATCAAAAACCAGAGGTTTGACTGAACACTCACATTTCTTGGTAGAATCGTGCAGGACAGAAATTTTTGATGTTTTTCTACTCCTCTCATGAGCCCAAACAAGACTCTAAAAGGATGAGTTTGCAACTACTTTACTTTTGGAGAAAATTCAAAACATTCATTATTCAATTAAGCCCAATAGCAAAAATCAGTGTTTTGAATGAAGAATCACATTTCTTGGTAGAATCATGCAGGATTGAAATTTTTGATGGTTTTTGACTCCTCTCAACAGTCCAAGCAAGATTCTAAAAGGATGGGTTTGCAACTACTTTACTTTTGGAGAAAATTAAAAACATTCATTATACAATAGGGCCCAAAATATCAACAACCAGCGGTTTGAGTGAACACTCACATTTCTTGGTAGAATCATGCAGGATTGAAATTTTTGATCTTTTTTTACTCCACTCAACAGCCCAAACAAGTTTCTAAAAGGATGAGTTTGCAACTACTTTACTTTTGGAGAAAATTCAAAACATTCTTTATTCAATAAGGCCCAAAATATCAAAAACCAGCGGTTTGACTGAACACTCACATTTCTTGGTAGAATCGTGCAGGACTGAAATTTTTGATGTTTTTCTACTCCTCTCATGAGCCCAAACAAGACTCTAAAAGGATGAGTTTGCAACTACTTTACTTTTGGAGAAAATTCAAAACATTCATTATTCAATAGAGCCCAATAGCAAAAATTAGGTTTTGAATGAAGAATCACATTTCTTGGTAGAATCATGCAGGATTGAAATTTTTGATCTTTTTTTACTCCACTCAACAGCCCAAACAAGTTTCTAAAAGGATGAGTTTGCAACTACTTTACTTTTGGAGAAAATTCAAAACATTCTTTATTCAATAAGGCCCAAAATATAAAAAACCAGCGGTTTAACTGAACACTCACATTTCTTGGTAGAATCGTGCAAGACTGAAATTTTTGATGTTTTTCTACTCCTCTCATGAGCCCAAACAAGACTCTAAAAGGATGAGTTTGCAACTACTTTACTTTTGGAGAAAATTCAAAACATTCATTATTCAATAGAGCCCAATAGCAAAAATTAGGTTTTGAATGAAGAATCACATTTCTTGGTAGAATCATGCAGGATTGAAATTTTTGATGGTTTTTTACTCCTCTCAACAGCCCAAACAAGTTTCTAAAAGAATGAGTTTGCAACTACTTTACTTTTGGAGAAAATTCAAAACATTCTTTATTCAATAAGGCCCAAAATATCAAAAACCAGCGGTTTGACTGAACACTCACATTTCTTGGTAGAATCGTGCAGGACTGAAATTTTTGATGTTTTTCTACTCCTCTCATGAGCCCAAACAAGACTCTAAAAGGATGAGTTTGCAACTACTTTACTTTTGGAGAAAATTAAAAACATTCATTATTCAATAGAGCCCAGTAGCAAAAATTAGGTTTTGAATGAAGAATCACATTTCTTGATAGAATCATGCAGGATTGAAATTTTTGATGGTTTTTTACTCCTCTCAACAGCCCAAACAAGTTTCTAAAAGGATGAGTTTGCAACTACTTTACTTTTGGAGAAAATTCAAAACATTCTTTATTCAACAAGGCCCAAAATATCAAAAACCAGAGGTTTGACTGAACACTCACATTTCTTGGTAGAATCGTGCAGGACAGAAATTTTTGATGTTTTTCTACTCCTCTCATGAGCCCAAACAAGACTCTAAAAGGATGAGTTTGCAACTACTTTACTTTTGGAGAAAATTCAAAACATTCATTATTCAATTAAGCCCAATAGCAAAAATCAGTGTTTTGAATGAAGAATCACATTTCTTGGTAGAATCATGCAGGATTGAAATTTTTGATGGTTTTTGACTCCTCTCAACAGTCCAAGCAAGATTCTAAAAGGATGGGTTTGCAACTACTTTACTTTTGGAGAAAATTAAAAACATTCATTATACAATAGGGCCCAAAATATCAACAACCAGCGGTTTGAGTGAACACTCACATTTCTTGGTAGAATCGTGCAGGACTGAAATTTTTGATGTTTTTCTACTCCTCTCATGAGCCCAAACAAGACACTAAAAGGATGAGTTTGCAACTACTTTACTTTTGGAGAAAATTCAAAACGTTCATTATTCAATAGAGCCCAATAGCAAAAATTAGGTTTTGAATGAAGAATCACATTTCTTGGTAGAATCATGCAGGATTGAAATTTTTGATGGTTTTTTACTCCTCTCAACAGCCCAAACAAGTTTCTAAAAGGATGAGTTTGCAACTACTTTACTTTTGGAGAAAATTCAAAACATTCTTTATTCAATAAGGCCCAAAATATCAAAAACCAGCGGTTTGACTGAACACTCACATTTCTTGGTAGAATCGTGCAGGACAGAAATTTTTGATGTTTTTCTACTACTCTCATGAGCCCAAACAAGTCTCTAAAAGTATGAGTTTGCAACTACTTTACTTTTGGAGAAAATTCAAAACATTCATTATTCAATAGAGCCCAATAGCAAAAATCAGTGTTTTGAATGAAGAATCACATTTCTTGGTAGAATCATGCAGGATTGAAATTTTTGATGGTTTTTGACTCCTCTCAACAGTCCAAGCAAGATTCTAAAATGATGAGTTTGCAACTACTTTACTTTTGGAGAAAATTCAAAACATTCATTATACAATAGGGCCCAAAATATCAACAACCAGCGGTTTGAATGAACACTCACATTTCTTGGTAGAATCATGCAGGATTGAAATTTTTGATCTTTTTTTACTCCACTCAACAGCCCAAACAAGTTTCTAAAAGGATGAGTTTGCAACTACTTTACTTTTGGAGAAAATTCAAAACATTCTTTATTCAATAAGGCCCAAAATATCAAAAACCAACGGTTTGACTGAACACTCACATTTCTTGGTAGAATCGTGCAGGACTGAAATTTTTGATGTTTTTCTACTCCTCTCATGAGCCCAAACAAGACTCTAAAAGGATGAGTTTGCAACTACTTTACTTTTGGAGAAAATTCAAAACATTCATTATTAAATAGAGCCCAATAGCAAAAATTAGGTTTTGAATGAAGAATCACATTTCTTGGTAGAATCATGCAGGATTGAAATTTTTGATGGTTTTTTACTCCTCTCAACAGCCCAAACAAGTTTCTAAAAGGATGAGTTTGCAACTACTTTACTTTTGGAGAAAATTCAAAACATTCATTTTTCAATAGGGCCCAAAATATCAAAAACCAGCGGTTTGAATAAACACTCACATTTCTTGGTAGAATCGTGCAGGACTGAAATTTTTGATGTTTTTCTACTCCTCTCATGAGCCCAAACAAGACTCTAAAAGGATGAGTTTGCAACTACTTTACTTTTGGAGAAAAATCAAAACATTCATTATTCAATAGAGCCCAATAGCAAAAATCAGGTTTTGAATGAAGAATCACATTTCTTGGTAGAATCATGCAGGATTGAAATTTTTGATGTTTTTTTACTCCTCTCAACAGCCCAAACAAGTTTCTAAAAGGATGAGTTTGCAACTACTTTACATTTAGAGAAAATTCAAAACATTCATTATTCAATAGGGCCCAAAATATCAAAAATCAGCGGTTTGAATGAACACTCACATTTCTTGGTAGAATCGTGCAGGACTGAAATTTTTGATGTTTTTCTACTCCTCTCATGAGCCCAAACAAGACTTTAAAAGGATGACTTTGCAACTGCTTTACTTTTGGAGAAAATTCAAAACATTCATTATTCAATATAGCTCAATAGCAAAAATCAGTGTTTTGAATGAACAATCACATTTCTTGGTAGAATCATGCAGGATTGAAATTTTTGATGTTTTTTTACTCCTCTCAACAGCCCAAACAAGTTTCTAAAAGGATGAGTTTGCAACTACTTTACTTTTGGAGAAAATTCAAAGCATTCATTATTCAATAGGGCCCAAAATATCAAAAACCAGCGGTTTGAATGAACACTCACATTTCTTGGTAGAATCGTGCAGGACTGAAATTTTTGATGTTTTTCTACTCCTCTCATGAGCCCAAACAAGACTCTAAAAGGATGAGTTTGCAAGTACTTTACTTTTGGAGAAAATTCAAAACATTCATTATTCAATAGAGCCCAATAGCAAAAATTAGGTTTTGAATGAAGAATCACATTTCTTGGTAGAATCATGCAGGATTGAAATTTTTGATGGTTTTTTACTCCTCTCAACAGCCCAAACAAGTTTCTAAAAGGATGAGTTTGCAACTACTTTACTTTTGGAGAAAATTCAAAACATTCATTTTTCAATAGGGCCCAAAATATCAAAAACCAGCGGTTTGAATAAACACTCACATTTCTTGGTAGAATCGTGCAGGACTGAAATTTTTGATCTTTTTTTACTCCACTCAACAGCCCAAACAAGTTTCTAAAAGGATGAGTTTGCAACTACTTTACTTTTGGAGAAAATTCAAAACATTCATTATTCAATAGGGCTCAAAATATCAAAAACCAGCGGTTTGAATAAACATTCACATTTCTTGGTAGAATCATGCAGGACTGAAATTTTTGATGTTTTTCTACTCCTCTCATGAGCCCAAACAAGACTCTAAAAGGATGTTTGCAACTACTTTACTTTTGGAGAAAAATCAAAACATTCATTATTCAATAGAGCCCAATAGCAAAAATCAGGTTTTGAATGAAGAATCACATTTCTTGGTAGAATCATGCAGGATTGAAATTTTTGATGTTTTTTTACTCCTCTCAACAGCCCAAACAAGTTTCTAAAAGGATGAGTTTGCAACTACTTTACATTTGGAGAAAATTCAAAACATTCATTATTCAATAGGGCCCAAAATATCAAAAATCAGCGGTTTGAATGAACACTCACATTTCTTGGTAGAATCGTGCAGGACTGAAATTTTTGATGTTTTTCTACTCCTCTCATGAGCCCAAACAAGACTTTAAAAGGATGACTTTGCAACTGCTTTACTTTTGGAGAAAATTCAAAACATTCATTATTCAATATAGCCCAATAGCAAAAATCAGCGTTTTGAATGAACAATTACATTTCTTGGTAGAATCATGCAGGATTGAAATTTTTGATGTTTTTTTACTCCTCTCTACAGCCCAAACAAGATTCTAAAAGGATGAGTTTGCAACTACTTTACTTTTGGAGAAAATTCAAAGCATTCATTATTCAATAGGGCCCAAAATATCAAAAACCAGCGGTTTGAATGAACACTCACATTTCTTGGTAGAATCGTGCAGGACTGAAATTTTTGATGTTTTTCTACTCCTCTCATGAGCCCAAACAAGACTCTAAAAGGATGAGTTTGCAACTACTTTACTTTTGGAGAAAATTCAAAACATTCATTATTCAATAGAGCCCAATAGCAAAAATCAGCGGTTTGAATGAACAATCACATTTCTTGGTAGAATCATGCAGGATTGAAATTTTTGATGGTTTTTTACTCCTCTCAACAGCCCAAACAAGTTTCTAAAAGGATGAGTTTGCAACTACTTTACTTTTGGAGAAAATTCAAAACATTCATTATTCAATAGAGCCCAATAGCAAAAATCAGGTTTTGAATGAAGAATCACATTTCTTGGTAGAATCATGCAGGATTGAAATTTTTGATGGTTTTTTACTCCTCTCAACAGCCCAAACAAGTTTCTAAAAGGATGAGTTTGCAACTACTTTACTTTTGGAGAAAATTCAAAGCATTCATTATTCAATAGGGCCCAAAATATCAAAAACCAGCGGTTTGAATGAACACTCACCTTTCTTGGTAGAATCGTGCAGGACTGAAATTTTTAATGTTTTTCTACTCCTCTCATGAGCCCAAACAAGACTCTAAAAGTATGAGTTTGCAACTACTTTACTTTTGGAGAAAATTCAAAACATTCATTATTCAATAGAGCCCAATAGCAAAAATCAGCGTTTTGAATGAAGAATCACATTTCTTGGTAGAATCATGCAGGATTGAAATTTTTGATGGTTTTTGACTCCTCTCAACAGTCCAAGCAAGATTCTAAAAGGATGAGTTTGCAACTACTTTACTTTTGGAGAAAATTCAAAACATTCATTATAGAATAGGGCCCAAAATATCAACAATCAGCGGTTTGAATGAACACTCACATTTCTTGGTAGAATCATGCAGGATTGAAATTTTTGATCTTTTTTTACTCCACTCAACAGCCCAAACAAGTTTCTAAAAGGATGAGTTTGCAACTACTTTACTTTTGGAGAAAATTCAAAACATTCTTTATTCAATAAGGCCCAAAATATCAAAAACCAGCGGTTTGACTGAACACTCACATTTCTTGGTAGAATCGTGCAGGACTGAAATTTTTGATGTTTTTCTACTCCTCTCATGAGCCCAAACAAGACTCTAAAAGGATGAGTTTGCAACTACTTTACTTTTGGAGAAAATTCAAAACATTCATTATTCAATAGAGCCCAATAGCAAAAATTAGGTTTTGAATGAAGAATCACATTTCTTGGTAGAATCATGCAGGATTGAAATTTTTGATGGTTTTTTACTCCTCTCAACAGCCCAAACAAGTTTCTAAAAGGATGAGTTTGCAACTACTTTACTTTTGGAGAAAATTCAAAACATTCATTATTCAATAGGGCCCAAAATATCAAAAACCAGCGGTTTGAATAAACACTCACATTTCTTGGTAGAATCGTGCAGGACTGAAATTTTTGATGTTTTTCTACTCCTCTCATGAGCCCAAACAAGACTCTAAAAGGATGAGTTTGCAACTACTTTACTTTTGGAGAAAAATCAAAACATTCATTATTCAATAGAGCCCAATAGCAAAAATCAGGTTTTGAATGAAGAATCACATTTCTTGGTAGAATCATGCAGGATTGAAATTTTTGATTTTTTTTTACTCCTCTCAACAGCCCAAACAAGTTTCTAAAAGGATGAGTTTGCAACTACTTTACTTTTGGAGAAAATTCAAAGCATTCATTATTCAATAGGGCCCAAAATATCAAAAAACAGCGGTTTGAATGAACACTCACATTTCATTTTTAGAATCATGCAGGACTGAAATTTTTGATGTTTTTCTACTCCTCTCATGAGCCCAAACAAGACTCTAAAAGGATGAGTTTGCAACTACTTTACTTTTGGAGAAAATTCAAAACATTCATTATTCAATAGAGCCCAATAGCAAAAATCAGCGTTTTGAATGAACAATCACATTTCTTGGTAGAATCATGCAGGATTGAAATTTTTGATGTTTTTTTACTCCTCTCAACAGCCCAAACAATTTTCTAAAAGGATGAGTTTGCAACTACTTTACTTTTGGAGAAAATTCAAAACATTCATTATTCAATAGAGCCCAATAGCAAAAAGCAGTGTTTTGAATGAACAATCACATTTCTTGGTAGAATCATGCAGGATTGAAATTTTTGATCTTTTTTTACTCCACTCAACAGCCCAAACAAGTTTCTAAAAGGATGAGTTTGCAACTACTTTACTTTTCGAGAAAATTCAAAACATTCATTATTAAATAGGGCCCAAAATATCAAAAAACAGCGGTTTGAATGAACACTCACATTTCTTGGTAGAATCGTGCAGGACTGAAATTTTTGATGTTTTTCTACTCCGCTCATGAGCCCAAACAAGACTCTAAAAGGATGAGTTTACAACTACTTTACTTTTGGAGAAAATTCAAAACATTCATTATTCAATAGAGCCCAATAGCAAAAATCAGGTTTTGAATGAAGAATCACATTTCTTGGTAGAATCATGCAGGATTGAAATTTTTGATGGTTTTTTACTCCTCTCAACAGCCCAAACAAGTTTCTAAAAGGATGAGTTTGCAACTACTTTACTTTTGGAGAAAATTCAAAGCATTCATTATTCAATAGGGCCCAAAATATCAAAAACCAGCAGTTTGAATGAACACTCACCTTTCTTGGTAGAATCGTGCAGGACTGAATTTTTGATGTTTTTCTACTCCTCTCATGAGCCCAAACAAGACTCTAAAAGGATGAGTTTGCAACTACTTTACTTTTGGAGAAAATTCAAAACATTCATTATTCAATAGAGCCCAATAGCAAAAATTAGGTTTTGAATGAAGAATCACATTTCTTGGTAGAATCATGCAGGATTGAAATTTTTGATGGTTTTTTACTCCTCTCAACAGCCCAAACAAGTTTCTAAAAGGATGAGTTTGCAACTACTTTACTTTTGGAGAAAATTCAAAACATTCTTTATTCAACAAGGCCCAAAATATCAAAAACCAGCGGTTTGACTGAACACTCACATTTCTTGGTAGAATCGTGCAGGACAGAAATTTTTGATGTTTTTCTACTCCTCTCATGAGCCCAAACAAGACTCTAAAAGGATGAGTTTGCAACTACTTTACTTTTGGAGAAAATTCAAAACATTCATTATTCAATAGAGCCCAATAGCAAAAATCAGCGTTTTGAATGAAGAATCACATTTCTTGGTAGAATCATGCAGGATTGAAATTTTTGATGGTTTTTGACTCCTCTCAACAGTCCAAGCACGATTCTAAAAGGATGAGTTTGCAACTACTTTACTTTTGGAGAAAATTCAAAACATTCATTATACAATAGGGCCCAAAATATCAACAACCAGCGGTTTGAATGAACACTCACATTTCTTGGTAGAATCATGCAGGATTGAAATTTTTGATCTTTTTTTACTCCACTCAACAGCCCAAACAAGTTTCTAAAAGGATGAGTTTGCAACTACTTTACTTTTGGAGAAAATTCAAAACATTCTTTATTCAATAAGGCCCAAAATATCAAAAACCAGCGGTTTAACTGAACACTCACATTTCTTGGTAGAATCATGCAAGACTGAAATTTTTGATGTTTTTCTACTCCTCTCATGAGCCCAAACAAAACTCTAAAAGGATGAGTTTGCAACTACTTTACTTTTGGAGAAAATTCAAAACATTCATTATTCAATAGAGCCCAATAGCAAAAATTAGGTTTTGAATGAAGAATCACATTTCTTGATAGAATCATGCAGGATTGAAATTTTTGATGGTTTTTTACTCCTCTCAACAGCCCAAACAAGTTTCTAAAAGGATGAGTTTGCAACTACTTTACTTTTGGAGAAAATTCAAAACATTCCTTATTCAATAAGGCCCAAAATATCAAAAACCAGCGGTTTGACTGAACACTCACATTTCTTGGTAGAATCGTGCAGGACTGAAATTTTTGATGTTTTTCTACTCCTCTCATGAGCCCAAACAAGACTCTAAAAGGATGAGTTTGCAACTACTTTACTTTTGGAGAAAATTCAAAACATTCATTATTCAATAGAGCCCAGTAGCAAAAATTAGGTTTTGAATGAAGAATCACATTTCTTGATAGAATCATGCAGGATTGAAATTTTTGATGGTTTTTTACTCCTCTCAACAGCCCAAACAAGTTTCTAAAAGGATGAGTTTGCAACTACTTTACTTTTGGAGAAAATTCAAAACATTCTTTATTCAACAAGGCCCAAAATATCAAAAACCAGCGGTTTGACTGAACACTCACATTTCTTGGTAGAATCGTGCAGGACAGAAATTTTTGATGTTTTTCTACTCCTCTCATGAGCCCAAACAAGACTCTAAAAGGATGAGTTTGCAACTACTTTACTTTTGGAGAAAATTCAAAACATTCATTATTCAATAGAGCCCAATAGCAAAAATCAGTGTTTTGAATGAAGAATCACATTTCTTGGTAGAATCATGCAGGATTTAAATTTTTGATCTTTTTTTTACTCCACTCAACAGCCCAAACAAGTTTCTAAAAGGATGAGTTTGCAACTACTTTACATTTGGAGAAAATTCAAAACATTCATTATTCAATAGGGCCCAAAATATCAAAAACCAGCGGTTTGAATGAACACTCACATATCTTGGTAGAATCGTGCAGGACTGAAATTTTTGATGTTTTTCTACTCCTCTCATGAGCCCAAACAAGACTCTAAAAGGATGAGTTTGCAACTACTTTACTTTTGGAGAAAATTCAAAACATTCATTATTCAATAGAGCCCAATAGCAAAAATCAGCATTTTGAATGAAGAATCACATTTCTTGGTAGAATCATGCAGGATTGAAATTTTTGATGGTTTTTGACTCCTCTCAACAGTCCAAGCAAGATTCTAAAAGGATGAGTTTGCAACTACTTTACTTTTGGAGAAAATTCAAAACATTCATTATACAATAGGGCCCAAAATATCAACAACCAGCGGTTTGAATGAACACTCACATTTCTTGGTAGAATCATGCAGGATTGAAATTTTTGATCTTTTTTTACTCCATTCAACAGCCCAAACAAGTTTCTAAAAGGATGAGTTTGCAACTACTTTACTTTTGGAGAAAATTCAAAACATTCTTTATTCAATAAGGCCCAAAATATCAAAAACCAGCGGTTTGACTGAACACTCACATTTCTTGGTAGAATCGTGCAGGACTGAAATTTTTGATGTTTTTCTACTCCTCTCATGAGCCCAAACAAGACTCTAAAAGGATGAGTTTGCAACTACTTTACTTTTGGAGAAAATTCAAAACATTCATTATTCAATAGAGCCCAATAGCAAAAATTAGGTTTTGAATGAAGAATCACATTTCTTGGTAGAATCATGCAGGATTGAAATTTTTGATGTTTTTTTACTCCTCTCAACAGCCCAAACAAGTTTCTAAAAGGATGAGTTTGCAACTACTTTACTTTTGGAGAAAATTCAAAACATTCTTTATTCAATAAGGCCCAAAATATCAAAAACCAGCGGTTTGACTGAACACTCACATTTCTTGGTAGAATCGTGCAGGACAGAAATTTTTGATGTTTTTCTACTCTTCTCATGAGCCCAAACAAGACTCTAAAAGGATGAGTTTGCAACTACTTTACTTTTGGAGAAAATTCAAAACATTCATTATTCAATAGAGCCCAATAGCAAAAATCAGCGTTTTGAATGAAGAATCACATTTCTTGGTAGAATCATGCAGGATTGAAATTTTTGATGGTTTTTGACTCCTCTCAACAGTCCAAGCAAGTTTCTAAAAGGATGAGTTTGCAACTACTTTACTTTTGGAGAAAATTCAAAGCATTCATTATTCAATAGGGCCCAAAATATCAAAAACCAGCGGTTTGAATGAACACTCAAATTTCTTGGTAGAATCATGCAGGATTGAAATTTTTGATCTTTTTTTACTCCACTCAACAGCCCAAACAAGTTTCTAAAAGGATGAGTTTGCAACTACTTTACTTTTGGAGAAAATTCAAAACATTCATTATTCAATAGGGCCCAAAATATCAAAAACCAGCTGTTTGAATGAACACTCACATTTCTTGGTAGAATCGTGCAGGACTGAAATTTTTGATGTTTTTCTACTCCTTTCATAAGCCCAAACAAGACTCTAAAAGGATGAGTTTGCAACTACTTTACTTTTGGAGAAAATTCAAAACATTCATTATTCAATAGAGCCCAATAGCAAAAATCAGCGTTTTGAATGAACAATCACATTTCTTGGTAGAATCATGCAGGATTGAAATTTTTGATGTTTTTTTACTACTCTCAACAGCCCAAACAAGTTTCTAAAAGGATGAGTTTGCAAATACTTTACTTTTGGAGAAAATTCAAAACATTCATTATTCAATAAAGCCCAATAGCAAAAAGCAGTGTTTTGAATGAACAATCACATTTCTTGGTAGAATCATGCAGGATTGAAATTTTTGATGTTTTTTTACTACTCTCAACAGCCCAAACAAGTTTCTAAAAGGATGAGTTTGCAACTACTTTACTTTTGGAGAATATTCAAAACATTCATTATTCAATAGGGCCCAAAATATCAAAAACCAGCGGTTTGAATGAACACTCACATTTCTTGGTAGAATCGTGCAGGACTGAAATTTTTGATGTTTTTCTACTCCTCTCATGAGCCCAAACAAGACTCTAAAAGGTTGAGTTTGCAACTACTTTACTTTTGGAGAAAATTCAAAACATTCATTATTCAATAGAGCCCAATAGCAAAAATCAGCGTTTTGAATGAAGAATCACATTTCTTGGCAGAAACATGCAGGATTGAAATTTTTGATGGTTTTTGACTCCTCTCATCAGTCCAAGCAAGATTCTAAAAGGATGAGTTTGCAACTACTTTACTTTTGGAGAAAATTCAAAACATTCATTATTCAATAGAGCCCAATAGCAAAAATCAGGTTTTGAATGAAGAATCACATTTCTTGGTAGAATCATGCAGGATTGAAATTTTTGATGGTTTTTTACTCCTCTCAACAGCCCAAACAAGTTTCTAAAAGGATGAGTTTGCAACTACTTTACATTTGGAGAAAATTCAAAACATTCATTTTTCAATAGGGCCCAAAATATCAAAAACCAGCGGTTTGAATGAACACTCACATTTCTTGGTAGAATCGTGCAGGACTGAAATTTTTGATGTTTTTCTACTCCTCTCATAAGCCCAAACAAGACTCTAAAAGGATGAGTTTGCAAATACTTTACTTTTGGAGAAAATTCAAAACGTTCATTATTCAATAGAGCCCAATAGCAAAAATTAGGTTTTGAATGAAGAATCACATTTCTTGGTAGAATCATGCAGGATTGAAATTTTTGATGGTTTTTTACTCCTCTCAACAGCCCAAACAAGTTTCTAAAAGGATGAGTTTGCAACTACTTTACTTTTGGAGAAAATTCAAAACATTCTTTATTCAATAAGGCCCAAAATATCAAAAACCAGCGGTTTGACTGAACACTCACATTTCTTGGTAGAATCATGCAGGACTGAAATTTTTGATGTTTTTCTACTCCTCTCATGAGCCCAAACAAGACTCTAAAAGGATGAGTTTGCAACTACTTTACTTTTGGAGAAAATTCAAAACATTCTTTATTCAACAAGGCCCAAAATATCAAAAGCCAGCGGTTTGACTGAACACTCACATTTCTTGGTAGAATTGTGCAGGACAGAAATTTTTGATGTTTTTCTACTCCTCTCATGAGCCCAAACAAGACTCTAAAAGGATGAGTTTGCAACTACTTTACTTTTGGAGAAAATTCAAAACATTCATTATTCAATAGAACCCAATAGCAAAAATCAGCGTTTTGAATGAAGAATCACATTTCTTGGTAGAATCATGCAGGATTGAAATTTTTGATGGTTTTTGACTCCTCTCAACAGTCCAAGCAAGATTCTAAAAGGATGAGTGTGCAACTACTTTACTTTTGGAGAAAATTCAAAACATTCATTATACAATAGGGCCCAAAATATCAACAACCAGCGGTTTGAATGAACACTCACATTTCTTGGTAGAATCATGCAGGATTGAAATTTTTGATCTTTTTTTACTCCACTCAACAGCCCAAACAAGTTTCTAAAAGGATGAGTTTGCAACTACTTTACTTTTGGAGAAAATTCAAAACATTCTTTATTCAATAAGGCCCAAAATATCAAAAACCAGCGGTTTGACTGAACACTCACATTTCTTGGTAGAATCGTGCAGGACTGAAATTTTTGATGTTTTTCTACTCCTCTCATGAGCCCAAACAAGACTCTAAAAGGATGAGTTTGCAACTACTTTACTTTTGGAGAAAATTCAAAACATTCATTATTCAATAGAGCCCAATAGCAAAAATTAGGTTTTGAATGAAGAATCACATTTCTTGGTAGAATCATGCAGGATTGAAATTTTTGATCTTTTTTTACTCCACTCAACAGCCCAAACAAGTTTCTAAAAGGATGAGTTTGCAACTACTTTACTTTTGGAGAAAATTCAAAACATTCTTTATTCAATAAGGCCCAAAATATCAAAAACCAGCGGTTTAACTGAACACTCACATTTCTTGGTAGAATCGTGCAAGACTGAAATTTTTGATGTTTTTCTACTCCTCTCATGAGCCCAAACAAGACTCTAAAAGGATGAGTTTGCAACTACTTTACTTTTGGAGAAAATTCAAAACATTCATTATTCAATAGAGCCCAATAGCAAAAATTAGGTTTTGAATGAAGAATCACATTTCTTGGTAGAATCATGCAGGATTGAAATTTTTGATGGTTTTTTACTCCTCTCAACAGCCCAAACAAGTTTCTAAAAGAATGAGTTTGCAACTACTTTACTTTTGGAGAAAATTCAAAACATTCTTTATTCAATAAGGCCCAAAATATCAAAAACCAGCGGTTTGACTGAACACTCACATTTCTTGGTAGAATCGTGCAGGACTGAAATTTTTGATGTTTTTCTACTCCTCTCATGAGCCCAAACAAGACTCTAAAAGGATGAGTTTGCAACTACTTTACTTTTGGAGAAAATTAAAAACATTCATTATTCAATAGAGCCCAGTAGCAAAAATTAGGTTTTGAATGAAGAATCACATTTCTTGATAGAATCATGCAGGATTGAAATTTTTGATGGTTTTTTACTCCTCTCAACAGCCCAAACAAGTTTCTAAAAGGATGAGTTTGCAACTACTTTACTTTTGGAGAAAATTCAAAACATTCTTTATTCAACAAGGCCCAAAATATCAAAAACCAGAGGTTTGACTGAACACTCACATTTCTTGGTAGAATCGTGCAGGACAGAAATTTTTGATGTTTTTCTACTCCTCTCATGAGCCCAAACAAGACTCTAAAAGGATGAGTTTGCAACTACTTTACTTTTGGAGAAAATTCAAAACATTCATTATTCAATTAAGCCCAATAGCAAAAATCAGTGTTTTGAATGAAGAATCACATTTCTTGGTAGAATCATGCAGGATTGAAATTTTTGATGGTTTTTGACTCCTCTCAACAGTCCAAGCAAGATTCTAAAAGGATGGGTTTGCAACTACTTTACTTTTGGAGAAAATTAAAAACATTCATTATACAATAGGGCCCAAAATATCAACAACCAGCGGTTTGAGTGAACACTCACATTTCTTGGTAGAATCATGCAGGATTGAAATTTTTGATCTTTTTTTACTCCACTCAACAGCCCAAACAAGTTTCTAAAAGGATGAGTTTGCAACTACTTTACTTTTGGAGAAAATTCAAAACATTCTTTATTCAATAAGGCCCAAAATATCAAAAACCAGCGGTTTGACTGAACACTCACATTTCTTGGTAGAATCGTGCAGGACTGAAATTTTTGATGTTTTTCTACTCCTCTCATGAGCCCAAACAAGACTCTAAAAGGATGAGTTTGCAACTACTTTACTTTTGGAGAAAATTCAAAACATTCATTATTCAATAGAGCCCAATAGCAAAAATTAGGTTTTGAATGAAGAATCACATTTCTTGGTAGAATCATGCAGGATTGAATTTTTTGATGGTTTTTTACTCCTCTCAACAGCCCAAACAAGTTTCTAAAAGGATGAGTTTGCAACTACTTTACTTTTGGAGAAAATTCAAAACATTCTTTATTCAATAAGGCCCAAAATATCAAAAACCAGCGGTTTGACTGAACACTCACATTTCTTGGTAGAATTGTGCAGGACTGAAATTTTTGATGTTTTTCTACTCCTCTCATGAGCCCAAACAAGACTCTAAAAGGATGAGTTTGCAACTACTTTACTTTTGGAGAAAATTCAAAACATTCATTATTCAATAGAGCCCAATAGCAAAAAGCAGTGTTTTGAATGAAGAATCACATTTCTTGGTAGAATCATGCAGGATTTAAATTTTTGATCTTTTTTTACTCCACTCAACAGCCCAAACAAGTTTCTAAAAGGATGAGTTTGCAAATACTTTTCTTTTGGAGAAAATTCAAAACATTCTTTATTCAATAAGGCCCAAAATATCAAAAACCAGCGGTTTGACTGAACACTCACATTTCTTGGTAGAATCGTGCAGGACTGAAATTTTTGATGTTTTTCTACTCCTCTCATGAGCCCAAACAAGACTCTAAATGGATGAGTTTGCAACTACTTTACTTTTGGAGAAAATTCAAAACATTCATTATTCAATAGAGCCCAATAGCAAAAATTAGGTTTTGAATGAAGAATCACATTTCTTGGTAGAATCATACAGGATTGAAATTTTTGATGGTTTTTTACTCCTCTCAACAGCCCAAACAAGTTTCTAAAAGGATGAGTTTGCAACTACTTTACTTTTGGAGAAAATTCAAAACATTCTTTATTCAACAAGGCCCAAAATATCAAAAACCAGCGGTTTGACTGAACACTCACATTTCTTGGTAGAATCATGCAGGACAGAAATTTTTGATGTTTTTCTACTCCTCTCACGAGCCCAAACAAGACTCTAAAAGGATGAGTTTGCAACTACTTTACTTTTGGAGAAAATTCAAAACATTCATTATTCAATAGAGCCCAATAGCAAAAATCAGCGTTTTGAATGAAGAATCACATTTCTTGGTAGAATCATGCAGGATTGAAATTTTTGATGGTTTTTGACTCCTCTCAACAGTCCAAGCAAGATTCTAAAAGGATGAGTTTGCAACTACTTTACTTTTGGAGAAAATTCAAAACATTCATTATACAATAGGGCCCAAAATATCAACAACCAGCGGTTTGAATGAACACACATTTCTTGGTAGAATCATGCAGGATTGAAATTTTTGATCTTTTTTTACTCCACTCAACAGCCCAAACAAGTTTCTAAAAGGATGAGTTTGCAACTACTTTACTTTTGGAGAAAATTCAAAACATTCTTTATTCAATAAGGCCCAAAATATCAAAAACTAGCGGTTGGACTGAACACTCACATTTCTTGGTAGAATCGTGCAGGACTGAAATTTTTGATGTTTTTCTACTCCTCTCATGAGCCCAAACAAGACTCTAAAAGGATGAGTTTGCAACTACTTTACTTTTGGAGAAAATTCAAAACATTCATTATTCAATAGAGCCCAATAGCAAAAATTAGGTTTTGAATGAAGAATCACATTTCTTGGTAGAATCATGCAGGATTGAAATTTTTGATGTTTTTTTACTCCTCTCAACAGTCCAAACAAGTTTCTAAAAGGATGAGTTTGCAACTACTTTACTTTTGGAGAAAATTCAAAACATTCATTATACAATAGGGCCCAAAATATCAACAACCAGCGGTTTGAATGAACACTCACATTTCTTGGTAGAATCATGCAGGATTGAAATTTTTGATCTTTTTTTACTCCATTCAACAGCCCAAACAAGTTTCTAAAAGGATGAGTTTGCAAATACTTTTCTTTTGGAGAAAATTCAAAACATTCTTTATTCAATAAGGCCCAAAATATCAAAAACCAGCGGTTTGACTGAACACTCACATTTCTTGGTAGAATCGTGCAGGACTGAAATTTTTGATGTTTTTCTACTCCTCTCATGAGCCCAAACAAGACTCTAAATGGATGAGTTTGCAACTACTTTACTTTTGGAGAAAATTCAAAACATTCATTATTCAATAGAGCCCAAAAGCAAAAATTAGGTTTTGAATGAAGAATCACATTTCTTGGTAGAATCATACAGGATTGAAATTTTTGATGGTTTTTTACTCCTCTCAACAGCCCAAACAAGTTTCTAAAAGGATGAGTTTGCAACTACTTTACTTTTGGAGAAAATTCAAAACATTCTTTATTCAACAAGGCCCAAAATATCAAAAACCAGCGGTTTGACTGAACACTCACATTTCTTGGTAGAATCATGCAGGACAGAAATTTTTGATGTTTTTCTACTCCTCTCACGAGCCCAAACAAGACTCTAAAAGGATGAGTTTGCAACTACTTTACTTTTGGAGAAAATTCAAAACATTCATTATTCAATAGAGCCCAATAGCAAAAATCAGCGTTTTGAATGAAGAATCACATTTCTTGGTAGAATCATGCAGGATTGAAATTTTTGATGGTTTTTGACTCCTCTCAACAGTCCAAGCAAGATTCTAAAAGGATGAGTTTGCAACTACTTTACTTTTGGAGAAAATTCAAAACATTCATTATACAATAGGGCCCAAAATATCAACAACCAGCGGTTTGAATGAACACACATTTCTTGGTAGAATCATGCAGGATTGAAATTTTTGATCTTTTTTTACTCCACTCAACAGCCCAAACAAGTTTCTAAAAGGATGAGTTTGCAACTACTTTACTTTTGGAGAAAATTCAAAACATTCTTTATTCAATAAGGCCCAAAATATCAAAAACTAGCGGTTGGACTGAACACTCACATTTCTTGGTAGAATCGTGCAGGACTGAAATTTTTGATGTTTTTCTACTCCTCTCATGAGCCCAAACAAGACTCTAAAAGGATGAGTTTGCAACTACTTTACTTTTGGAGAAAATTCAAAACATTCATTATTCAATAGAGCCCAATAGCAAAAATTAGGTTTTGAATGAAGAATCACATTTCTTGGTAGAATCATGCAGGATTGAAATTTTTGATGTTTTTTTACTCCTCTCAACAGCCCAAACAAGTTTCTAAAAGGATGAGTTTGCAACTACTTTACTTTTGGAGAAAATTCAAAACATTCTTTATTCAATAAGGCCCAAAATATCAAAAACCAGCGGTTTGACTGAACACTCACATTTCTTGGTAGAATCGTGCAGGACTGAAATTTTTGATGTTTTTCTACTCCTCTCATGAGCCCAAACAAGACCCTAAAAGGATGAGTTTGCAACTACTTTACATTTGGAGAAAATTCAAAACATTCATTATTCAATAGGGCCCAAAATATCAAAAACCAGCGGTTTGAATGAACACTCACATTTCTTGGTAGAATTGTGCAGGACTGAAATTTTTGATGTGTTTCTACTCCTCTCATGAGCCCAAACAAGACTCTAAAAGGATGAGTTTGCAACTACTTTACTTTTGGAGAAAATTCAAAACGTTCATTATTCAATAGAGCCCAATAGCAAAAATTAGGTTTTGAATCAAGAATCACATTTTTTGGTAGGATCATGCAGGATTGAAATTTTTGATGGTTTTTTACTCCTCTCAACAGCCCAAACAAGTTTCTAAAAGGATGAGTTTGCAACTACTTTACTTTTGGAGAAAATTCAAAACATTCATTATTCAATAGAGCCCAATAGCAAAAATCAGGTTTTGAATGAAGAATCACATTTCTTGGTAGAATCATGCAGGATTGAAATTTTTGATGGTTTTTTACTCCTCTCAACAGCCCAAACAAGTTTCTAAAAGGATGAGTTTGCAACTACTTTACTTTTGGAGAAAATTCAAAACATTCATTATTCAATAGAACCCAACAGCAAAAAGCAGCGTTTTGAATGAACAATCACATTTCTTGGTAGAATCATGCAGGATTGAAATTTTTGATGTTTTTTTACTCCTCTCATGAGCCCAAACAAGACTCTAAAAGGATGAGTTTGCAACTACTTTACTTTTGGAGAAAATTCAAAACATTCATTATTCAATAGAGCCCAATGGCAAAAATCAGGTTTTGAATGAAGAATCACATTTCTTGGTAAAATCATGCAGAATTGAAATTTTTGATGGTTTTTTACTCCTCTCAACAGCCCAAGCAAGTTTCTAAAAGGATGAGTTTGCAACTACTTTACTTTTGGAGAAAATTCAAAACATTCATTATCCAATAGGGCCCAAAATATCAAAACCAGCGGTTTGAATGAACACACACATTTCTTGGTAGAATCGTGCAGGACTGAAATTTTTGATGTTTTTCTACTCCTCTCATGAGCCCAAACAAGACTCTAAAAGGATGAGTTTGCAACTACTTTACTTTTGGAGAAAATTCAAAACATGCATTATTCAATAGAGCCCAATAGCAAAAATCAGGTTTTGAATGAAGAATCACATTTCTTGGTAGAATCATGCAGGATTGAAATTTTTGATGGTTTTTTACTCCTCTCAACAGCCCAAACAAGTTTCTAAAAGGATGAATTTGCAACTACTTTACTTTTGGAGAAAATTCAAAGCATTCATTATTCAATAGGGCCCAAAATATCAAAAACCAGCGGTTTGAATGAACACTCACATTTCTTGGTAGAATCGTGCAGGACTGAAATTTTTGATGTTTTTCTACTCCTCTCATGAGCCCAAACAAGACTCTAAAAGGATGAGTTTGCAACTACTTTACTTTTGGAGAAAATTCAAAACATTCATTATTCAATAGAGCCCAATAGCAAAAATTAGGTTTTGAATGAAGAATCACATTTCTTGGTAGAATCATGCAGGATTGAAATTTTTGATGTTTTTTTACTCCTCTCAACAGCCCAAACAAGTTTCTAAAAGGATGAGTTTGCAACTACTTTACTTTTGGAGAAAATTCAAAACATTCATTATTCAATAGAGCCCCATAGCAAAAAGCAGTGTTTTGAATGAACAATCACATTTCTTGGTAGAATCATGCAGGATTGAAATTTTTGATTTTTTTTACTCCACTCAACAGCCCAAACAAGTTTCTAAAAGGATGAGTTTGCAACTACTTTACTTTTGGAGAAAATTCAAAACATTCATTATTCAATAGGGCCCAAAATATCAAAAACCAGCTGTTTGAATGAACACTCACATTTCTTGGTAGAATCGTGCAGGACTGAAATTCTTGATGTTTTTTTACTACTCTCAACAGCCCAAATAAGTTTCTAAAAGGATGAGTTTGCAACTACTTTACTTTTGGAGAAAATTCAAAACATTCATTATTCAATAGAGCCCAATAGCAAAAAGCAGTGTTTTGAATGAACAATCACATTTCTTGGTAGAATCATGCAGGATTGAAATTTTTGATCTTTTTTTACTCCACTCAACAGCCCAAACAAGTTTCTAAAAGGATGAGTTTGCAACTACTTTATTTTTGGAGAATATTGAAAACATTCTTTATTCAATAGGGCCCAAAATATCAAAAACCAGCGGTTTGAATGAACACTCACATTTCTTGGTAGAATCGTGCAGGACTGAAATTTTTGATGATTTTCTACTCCTCTCATGAGCCCAAACAAGACTCTAAAAGGATGAGTTTGCAACTACTTTAATTTTGGAGAAAATTCAAAACATTCATTATTCAATAGAGCCCAATAGCAAAAATCAGGTTTTGAATGAAGAGTCACATTTCTTGGTATAATCATGCAGGATTGAAATTTTTGATGGTTTTTTACTCCTCTCAACAGCCCAAACAAGTTTCTAAAAGGATGAGTTTGCAACTACTTTACTTTTGGAGAAAATTCAAAACATTCATTATTCAATAGGGCCCAAAATATGAAAAAACAGCGGTTTGAATAAACACTCACATTTCTTGGTAGAATCGTGCAGGACTAAAATTTTTGATGTTTTTCTACTCCTCTCATGAGCCCAAACAAGACTCTAAAAGGATGAGTTTGCAACTACTTTACTTTTGGAGAAAAATCAAAACATTCATTATTCAATAGAGCCCAATAGCAAAAATCAGGTTTTGAATGAAGAATCACATTTCTTGGTAGAATCATGCAGGATTGAAATTTTTGATGTTTTTTTACTCCTCTCAACAGTCCAAACAAGTTTCTAAAAGGATGAGTTTGCAACTACTTTACTTTTGGAGAAAATTCAAAGCATTCATTATTCAATAGGGCCCAAAATATCAAAAACCAGCGGTTTGAATGAACACTCACATTTCTTGGTAGAATCATGTAGGATTGAAATTTTTGATCTTTTTTACTCCACTCAACAGCCCAAACAAGTTTCTAAAAGGATGAGTTTGCAACTACTTTACTTTTGGAGAAAATTCAAAACATTCATTATTCAATAGGGCCCAAAATATCAAAAACCAGCTGTTTGAATGAACACTCACATTTCTTGGTAGAATCGTGCAGGACTGAAATTTTTGATGTTTTTCTACTCCTTTCATAAGCCCAAACATGACTCTAAAAGGATGAGTTTGCAACTACTTTACTTTTGGAGAAAATTCAAAACATTCATTATTCAATAGAGCCCAATAGCAAAAATCAGCGTTTTGAATGAACAATCACATTTCTTGGTAGAATCATGCATTATTGAAATTTTTGATTTTTTTTTACTACTCTCAACAGCCCAAACAAGTTTCTAAAAGGATGAGTTTGCAAATACTTTACTTTTGGAGAAAATTCAAAACATTCATTATTCAATAGAGCCCAATAGCAAAAATCAGGTTTTGAATGAAGAATCACATTTCTTGGTAGAATCATGCAGGATTGAAATTTTTGATGGTTTTTCACTCCTCTCAACAGCCCAAACAAGTTTCTAAAAGGATGAGTTTGCAACTACTTTACTTTTGGAGAAAATTCAAAACATTCATTATTCAATAGAACCCAACAGCAAAAAGCAGCGTTTTGAATGAACAATCACATTTCTTGGTAGAATCATGCAGGATTGAAATTTTTGATGTTTTTTTACTCCTCTCATGAGCCCAAACAAGACTCTAAAAGGATGAGTTTGCAACTACTTTACTTTTGGAGAAAATTCAAAACATTCATTATTCAATAGAGCCCAATGGCAAAAATCAGGTTTTGAATGAAGAATCACATTTCTTGGTAAAATCATGCAGAATTGAAATTTTTGATGGTTTTTTACTCCTCTCAACAGCCCAAGCAAGTTTCTAAAAGGATGAGTTTGCAACTACTTTACTTTTGGAGAAAATTCAAAACATTCATTATTCAATAGGGCCCAAAATATCAAAACCAGCGGTTTGAATGAACACTCACATTTCTTGGTAGAATCGTGCAGTACTGAAATTTTTGATGTTTTTCTACTCCTCTCATGAGCCCAAACAAGACTCTAAAAGGATGAGTTTGCAACTACTTTACTTTTGGAGAAAATTCAAAACATGCATTATTCAATAGAGCCCAATAGCAAAAATCAGGTTTTGAATGAAGAATCACATTTCTTGGTAGAATCATGCAGGATTGAAATTTTTGATGGTTTTTTACTCCTCTCAACAGCCCAAACAAGTTTCTAAAAGGATGAATTTGCAACTACTTTACTTTTGGAGAAAATTCAAAGCATTCATTATTCAATAGGGCCCAAAATATCAAAAACCAGCGGTTTGAATGAACACTCACATTTCTTGGTAGAATCGTGCAGGACTGAAATTTTTGATGTTTTTCTACTCCTCTCATGAGCCCAAACAAGATTCTAAAAGGATGAGTTTGCAGCTACTTTACTTTTGGAGAAAATTCAAAACATTCATTATTCAATAGAGCCCAATAGCAAAAATTAGGTTTTGAATGAAGAATCACATTTCTTGGTAGAATCATGCAGGATTGAAATTTTTGATGTTTTTTTACTCCTCTCAACAGCCCAAACAAGTTTCTAAAAGGATGAGTTTGCAACTACTTTACTTTTGGAGAAAATTCAAAACATTCATTATTCAATAGAGCCCAATAGCAAAAAGCAGTGTTTTGAATGAACAATCACATTTCTTGGTAGAATCATGCAGGATTGAAATTTTTGATTTTTTTTACTCCACTCAACAGCCCAAACAAGTTTCTAAAAGGATGAGTTTGCAACTACTTTACTTTTGGAGAAAATTCAAAACATTCATTATTCAATAGGGCCCAAAATATCAAAAACCAGCTGTTTGAATGAACACTCACATTTCTTGGTAGAATCGTGCAGGACTGAAATTTTTGATGTTTTTCTACTCCTTTCATGAGCCCAAACAAGACTCTATAAGGATGAGTTTGCAACTACTTTACTTTTGGAGAAAATTCAAAACATTCATTATTCAATAGAGCCCAATAGCAAAAATCAGCGTTTTGAATGAACAATCACATTTCTTGGTAGAATCATGCAGGATTGAAATTCTTGATGTTTTTTTACTACTCTCAACAGCCCAAATAAGTTTCTAAAAGGATGAGTTTGCAACTACTTTACTTTTGGAGAAAATTCAAAACATTCATTATTCAATAGAGCCCAATAGCAAAAAGCAGTGTTTTGAATGAACAATCACATTTCTTGGTAGAATCATGCAGGATTGAAATTTTTGATCTTTTTTTACTCCACTCAACAGCCCAAACAAGTTTCTAAAAGGATGAGTTTGCAACTACTTTACTTTTGGAGAAAATTCAAAACATTCATTATTCAATAGGGCCCAAAATATCAAAAACCAGCGGTTTGAATAAACACTCACATTTCTTGGTAGAATCGTGCAGGACTGAAATTTTTGATGTTTTTCTACTCCTCTCATGAGCCCAAACAAGACTCTAAAAGGATGAGTTTGCAACTACTTTACTTTTGGAGAAAAATCAAAACATTCATTATTCAATAGAGCCCAATAGCAAAAATCAGGTTTTGAATGAAGAATCACATTTCTTGGTAGAATCATGCAGGATTGAAATTTTTGATGTTTTTTTACTCCTCTCAACAGCCCAAACAAGTTTCTAAAAGGATGAGTTTGCAACTACTTTACATTTGGAGAAAATTCAAAACATTCATTATTCAATAGGGCCCAAAATATCAAAAATCAGCGGTTTGAATGAACACTCACATTTCTTGGTAGAATCGTGCAGGACTGAAATTTTTGATGTTTTTCTACTCCTCTCATGAGCCCAAACAAGACTTTAAAAGGATGACTTTGCAACTGCTTTACTTTTGGAGAAAATTCAAAACATTCATTATTCAATATAGCCCAATAGCAAAAATCAGCGTTTTGAATGAACAATCACATTTCTTGGTAGAATCATGCAGGATTGAAATTTTTGATGTTTTTTTAATTCTCTCAACAGCCCAAACAAGTTTCTAAAAGGATGAGTTTGCAACTACTTTGCTTTTGGAGAAAATTCAAAGCATTCATTATTCAATAGAGCCCAATAGCAAAAAGCAGTGTTTTGAATGAACAATCACATTTCTTGGTAGAATCATGCAGGATTGAAATTTTTGATCTTTTTTTACTCCACTCAACAGCCCAAACAAGTTTCTAAAAGGATGAGTTTGCAACTACTTTACTTTTGGAGAAAATTCAAAACATTCATTATTCAATAGAGCCCAATAGCAAAAAGCAGTGTTTTGAATGAACAATCACATTTCTTGGTAGAATCATGCAGGATTGAAATTTTTGATCTTTTTTTACTCCACTCAACAGCCCAAACAAGTTTCTAAAAGGATGAGTTTGCAACTACTTTACTTTTGGAGAAAATTCAAAACATTCATTATTCAATAGAGCCCAATAGCAAAAATCAGGTTTTGAATGAAGAATCACATTTCTTGGTAGAATCATGCAGGATTGAAATTTTTGATGGTTTTTTACTCCGCTCATGAGCCCAAACAAGACTCTAAAAGGATGAGCTTGCAACTACTTTACTTTTGGAGAAAATTCAAAGCATTCATTATTCAATAGGGCCCAAAATATCAAAAACCAGCGGTTTGAATGAACACTCACCTTTCTTGGTAGAATCGTGCAGGACTGAATTTTTGATGTTTTTCTACTCCTCTCATGAGCCCAAACAAGACTCTAAAAGGATGAGTTTGCAACTACTTTACTTTTGGAGAAAATTCAAAACATTCATTATTCAATAGAGTCCAATAGCAAAAATTAGGTTTTGAATGAAGAATCACATTTCTTGGTAGAATCATGCAGGATTGAAATTTTTGATGGTTTTTTACTCCTCTCAACAGCCCAAACAAGTTTCTAAAAGGATGAGTTTGCAACTACTTTACTTTTGGAGAAAATTCAAAACATTCTTTATTCAACAAGGCCCAAAATATCAAAAACCAGCGGTTTGACTGAACACTCACATTTCTTGGTAGAATCGTGCAGGACAGAAATTTTTGATGTTTTTCTACTCCTCTCATGAGCCCAAACAAGACTCTAAAAGGATGAGTTTGCAACTACTTTACTTTTGGAGAAAATTCAAAACATTCATTATTCAATAGAGCCCAATAGCAAAAATCAGCGTTTTGAATGAAGAATCACATTTCTTGGTAGAATCATGCAGGATTGAAATTTTTGATGGTTTTTGACTCCTCTCAACAGTCCAAGCACGATTCTAAAAGGATGAGTTTGCAACTACTTTACTTTTGGAGAAAATTCAAAACATTCATTATACAATAGGGCCCAAAATATCAACAACCAGCGGTTTGAATGAACACTCACATTTCTTGGTAGAATCATGCAGGATTGAAATTTTTGATCTTTTTTTACTCCACTCAACAGCCCAAACAAGTTTCTAAAAGGATGAGTTTGCAACTACTTTACTTTTGGAGAAAATTCAAAACATTCTTTATTCAATAAGGCCCAAAATATCAAAAACCAGCGGTTTAACTGAACACTCACATTTCTTGGTAGAATCATGCAAGACTGAAATTTTTGATGTTTTTCTACTCCTCTCATGAGCCCAAACAAGACTCTAAAAGGATGAGTTTGCAACTACTTTACTTTTGGAGAAAATTCAAAACATTCATTATTCAATAGAGCCCAATAGCAAAAATTAGGTTTTGAATGAAGAATCACATTTCTTGGTAGAATTATGCAGGATTGAAATTTTTGATGGTTTTTTACTCCTCTCAACAGCCCAAACAAGTTTCTAAAAGGATGAGTTTGCAACTACTTTACTTTTGGAGAAAATTCAAAACATTCCTTATTCAATAAGGCCCAAAATATCAAAAACCAGCGGTTTGACTGAACACTCACATTTCTTGGTAGAATCGTGCAGGACTGAAATTTTTGATGTTTTTCTACGCCTCTCATGAGCCCAAACAAGACTCTAAAAGGATGAGTTTGCAACTACTTTACTTTTGGAGAAAATTCAAAACATTCATTATTCAATAGAGCCCAGTAGCAAAAATTAGGTTTTGAATGAAGAATCACATTTCTTGATAGAATCATGCAGGATTGAAATTTTTGATGGTTTTTTACTCCTCTCAACAGCCCAAACAAGTTTCTAAAAGGATGAGTTTGCAACTACTTTACTTTTGGAGAAAATTCAAAACATTCTTTATTCAACAAGGCCCAAAATATCAAAAACCAGCGGTTTGACTGAACACTCACATTTCTTGGTAGAATCGTGCAGGACAGAAATTTTTGATGTTTTTCTACTCCTCTCATGAGCCCAAACAAGACTCTAAAAGGATGAGTTTGCAACTACTTTACTTTTGGAGAAAATTCAAAACATTCATTATTCAATAGAGCCCAATAGCAAAAATCAGTGTTTTGAATGAAGAATCACATTTCTTGGTAGAATCATGCAGGATTTAAATTTTTGATCTTTTTTTACTCCACTCAACAGCCCAAACAAGTTTCTAAAAGGATGAGTTTGCAACTACTTTACTTTTGGAGAAAATTCAAAACATTCATTATTCAATAGGGCCCAAAATATCAAAAACCAGCGGTTTGAATGAACACTCACATATCTTGGTAGAATCGTGTAGGACTGAAATTTTTGATGTTTTTCTACTCCTCTCATGAGCCCAAACAAGACTCTAAAAGGATGAGTTTGCAACTACTTTACTTTTGGAGAAAATTCAAAACATTCATTATTCAATAGAGCCCAATAGCAAAAATCAGCGTTTTGAATGAAGAATCACATTTCTTGGTAGAATCATGCAGGATTGAAATTTTTGATGGTTTTTGACTCCTCTCAACAGTCCAAGCAAGTTTCTAAAAGGATGAGTTTGCAACTACTTTACTTTTGGAGAAAATTCAAAACATTCATTATACAATAGGGCCCAAAATATCAACAACAAGCGGTTTGAATGAACACTCACATTTCTTGGTAGAATCATGCAGGATTGAAATTTTTGATCTTTTTTTACTCCATTCAACAGCCCAAACAAGTTTCTAAAAGGATGAGTTTGCAACTACTTTACTTTTGGAGAAAATTCAAAACATTCTTTATTCAATAAGGCCCAAAATATCAAAAACCAGCGGTTTGACTGAACACTCACATTTCTTGGTAGAATCGTGCAGGACTGAAATTTTTGATGTTTTTCTACTCCTCTCATGAGCCCAAACAAGACTCTAAAAGGATGAGTTTGCAACTACTTTACTTTTGGAGAAAATTAAAAACATTCATTATTCAATAGAGCCCAGTAGCAAAAATTAGGTTTTGAATGAAGAATCACATTTCTTGATAGAATCATGCAGGATTGAAATTTTTGATGGTTTTTTACTCCTCTCAACAGCCCAAACAAGTTTCTAAAAGGATGAGTTTGCAACTACTTTACTTTTGGAGAAAATTCAAAACATTCTTTATTCAACAAGGCCCAAAATATCAAAAACCAGAGGTTTGACTGAACACTCACATTTCTTGGTAGAATCGTGCAGGACAGAAATTTTTGATGTTTTTCTACTCCTCTCATGAGCCCAAACAAGACTCTAAAAGGATGAGTTTGCAACTACTTTACTTTTGGAGAAAATTCAAAACATTCATTATTCAATTAAGCCCAATAGCAAAAATCAGTGTTTTGAATGAAGAATCACATTTCTTGGTAGAATCATGCAGGATTGAAATTTTTGATGTTTTTTTACTCCTCTCAACAGCCCAAACAAGTTTCTAAAAGGATGAGTTTGCAACTACTTTACTTTTGGAGAAAATTCAAAACATTCTTTATTCAATAAGGCCCAAAATATCAAAAACCAGCGGTTTGACTGAACACTCACATTTCTTGGTAGAATCGTGCAGGACTGAAATTTTTGATGTTTTTCTACTCCTCTCATGAGAACAAACAAGACTCTAAAAGGATGAGTTTGCAACTACTTTACTTTTGGAGAAAATTCAAAACATTCATTATTCAATAGAGCCCAATAGCAAAAATCAGCGTTTTGAATGAAGAATCACATTTCTTGGTAGAATCATGCAGGATTGAAATTTTTGATGGTTTTTGACTCCTCTCAACAGTCCAAGCAAGTTTCTAAAAGGATGAGTTTGCAACTACTTTACTTTTGGAGAAAATTCAAAGCATTCATTATTCAATAGGGCCCAAAATATCAAAAACCAGCGGTTTGAATGAACACTCACATTTCTTGGTAGAATCATGCAGGATTGAAATTTTTGATCTTTTTTTACTCCACTCAACAGCCCAAACAAGTTTCTAAAAGGATGAGTTTGCAACTACTTTACTTTTGGAGAAAATTCAAAACATTCATTATTCAATAGGGCCCAAAATATCAAAAACCAGCTGTTTGAATGAACACTCACATTTCTTGGTAGAATCGTGCAGGACTGAAATTTTTGATGTTTTTCTACTCCTTTCATAAGCCCAAACAAGACTCTAAAAGGATGAGTTTGCAACTACTTTACTTTTGGAGAAAATTCAAAACATTCATTATTCAATAGAGCCCAATAGCAAAAATCAGCGTTTTGAATGAACAATCACATTTCTTGGTAGAATCATGCAGGATTGAAATTTTTGATGTTTTTTTACTCCTCTCAACAGCCCAAACAAGTTTCTAAAAGGATGAGTTTGCAAATACTTTACTTTTGGAGAAAATTCAAAACATTCATTATTCAATAGAGCCCAATAGCAAAAAGCAGTGTTTTGAATGAACAATCACATTTCTTGGTAGAATCATGCAGGATTGAAATTTTTGATGTTTTTTTACTACTCTCAACAGCCCAAACAAGTTTCTAAAAGGATGAGTTTGCAACTACTTTACTTTTGGAGAATATTCAAAACATTCATTATTCAATAGGGCCCAAAATATCAAAAACCAGCGGTTTGAATGAACACTCACATTTCTTGGTAGAATCGTGCAGGACTGAAATTTTTGATGTTTTTCTACTCCTCTCATGAGCCCAAACAAGACTCTAAAAGGTTGAGTTTGCAACTACTTTACTTTTGGAGAAAATTCAAAACATTCATTATTCAATAGAGCCCAATAGCAAAAATCAGCGTTTTGAATGAAGAATCACATTTCTTGGCAGAAACATGCAGGATTGAAATTTTTGATGGTTTTTGACTCCTCTCATCAGTCCAAGCAAGATTCTAAAAGGATGAGTTTGCAACTACTTTACTTTTGGAGAAAATTCAAAACATTCATTATTCAATAGAGCCCAATAGCAAAAATCAGGTTTTGAATGAAGAATCACATTTCTTGGTAGAATCATGCAGGATTGAAATTTTTGATGGTTTTTGACTCCTCTCAACAGTCCAAGCACGATTCTAAAAGGATGAGTTTGCAACTACTTTACTTTTGGAGAAAATTCAAAACATTCATTATACAATAGGGCCCAAAATATCAACAACCAGCGGTTTGAATGAACACTCACATTTCTTGGTAGAATCATGCAGGATTGAAATTTTTGATCTTTTTTTACTCCACTCAACAGCCCAAACAAGTTTCTAAAAGGATGAGTTTGCAACTACTTTACTTTTGGAGAAAATTCAAAACATTCTTTATTCAATAAGGCCCAAAATATCAAAAACCAGCGGTTTGACTAAACACTCACATTTCTTGGTAGAATCGTGCAGGACTGAAATTTTTGATGTTTTTCTACTCCTCTCATGAGCCCAAACAAGACTCTAAAAGGATGAGTTTGCAACTACTTTACTTTTGGAGAAAATTCAAAACATTCATTATTCAATAGAGCCCAATAGCAAAAATTAGGTTTTGAATGAAGAATCACATTTCTTGGTAGAATCATGCAGGATTGAAATTTTTGATGGTTTTTTACTCCTCTCAACAGCCCAAACAAGTTTCTAAAAGGATGAGTTTGCAACTACTTTACTTTTGGAGAAAATTCAAAGCATTCATTATTCAATAGGGCCCAAAATATCAAAAACCAGCGGTTTGAATGAACACGCACCTTTCTTGGTAGAATCGTGCAGGACTGAAATTTTTGATGTTTTTCTACTCCTCTCATGAGCCCAAACAAGACTCTAAAAGGATGAGTTTGCAACTACTTTACTTTTGGAGAAAATTCAAAACATTCATTATTCAATAGAGCCCAATAGCAAAAATTAGGTTTTGAATGAAGAATCACATTTCTTGGTAGAATCATGCAGGATTGAAATTTTTGATGGTTTTTTACTCCTCTCAACAGCCCAAACAAGTTTCTAAAAGGATGAGTTTGCAACTACTTTACTTTTGGAGAAAATTCAAAACATTCCTTATTCAATAAGGCCCAAAATATCAAAAACCAGCGGTTTGACTGAACACTCACATTTCTTGGTAGAATCGTGCAGGACTGAAATTTTTGATGTTTTTCTACTCCTCTCATGAGCCCAAACAAGACTCTAAAAGGATGAGTTTGCAACTACTTTACTTTTGGAGAAAATTCAAAACATTCATTATTCAATAGAGCCCAGTAGCAAAAATTAGGTTTTGAATGAAGAATCACATTTCTTGATAGAATCATGCAGGATTGAAATTTTTGATGGTTTTTTACTCCTCTCAACAGCCCAAACAAGTTTCTAAAAGGATGAGTTTGCAACTACTTCACTTTTGGAGAAAATTCAAAACATTCTTTATTCAACAAGGCCCAAAATATCAAAAACCAGCGGTTTGACTGAACACTCACATTTCTTGGTAGAATCGTGCAGGACAGAAATTTTTGATGTTTTTCTACTCCTCTCATGAGCCCAAACAAGACTCTAAAAGGATGAGTTTGCAACTACTTTACTTTTGGAGAAAATTCAAAACATTCATTATTCAATAGAGCCCAATAGCAAAAATCAGTGTTTTGAATGAAGAATCACATTTCTTGGTAGAATCATGCAGGATTTAAATTTTTGATCTTTTTTTACTCCACTCAACAGCCCAAACAAGTTTCTAAAAGGATGAGTTTGCAACTACTTTACTTTTGGAGAAAATTCAAAACATTCATTATTCAATAGGGCCCAAAATATCAAAAACCAGCGGTTTGAATGAACACTCACATATCTTGGTAGAATCGTGCAGGACTGAAATTTTTGATGTTTTTCTACTCCTCTCATGAGCCCAAACAAGACTCTAAAAGGATGAGTTTGCAACTACTTTACTTTTGGAGAAAATTCAAAACATTCATTATTCAATAGAGCCCAATAGCAAAAATCAGCGTTTTGAATGAAGAATCACATTTCTTGGTAGAATCATGCAGGATTGAAATTTTTGATGGTTTTTGACTCCTCTCAACAGTCCAAGCAAGATTCTAAAAGGATGAGTTTGCAACTACTTTACTTTTGGAGAAAATTCAAAACATTCATTATACAATAGGGCCCAAAATATCAACAACAAGCGGTTTGAATGAACACTCACATTTCTTGGTAGAATCATGCAGGATTGAAATTTTTGATCTTTTTTTTACTCCATTCAACAGCCCAAACAAGTTTCTAAAAGGATGAGTTTGCAACTACTTTACTTTTGGAGAAAATTCAAAACATTCTTTATTCAATAAGGCCCAAAATATCAAAAACCAGCGGTTTGACTGAACACTCACATTTCTTGGTAGAATCGTGCAGGACTGAAATTTTTGATGTTTTTCTACTCCTCTCATGAGCCCAAACAAGACTCTAAAAGGATGAGTTTGCAACTACTTTACTTTTGGAGAAAATTCAAAACATTCATTATTCAATAGAGCCCAATAGCAAAAATTAGGTTTTGAATGAAGAATCACATTTCTTGGTAGAATCATGCAGGATTGAAATTTTTGATGTTTTTTTACTCCTCTCAACAGCCCAAACAAGTTTCTAAAAGGATGAGTTTGCAACTACTTTACTTTTGGAGAAAATTCAAAACATTCTTTATTCAATAAGGCCCAAAATATCAAAAACCAGCGGTTTGACTGAACACTCACATTTCTTGGTAGAATCGTGCAGGACTGAAATTTTTGATGTTTTTCTACTCCTCTCATGAGAACAAACAAGACTCTAAAAGGATGAGTTTGCAACTACTTTACTTTTGGAGAAAATTCAAAACATTCATTATTCAATAGAGCCCAATAGCAAAAATCAGCGTTTTGAATGAAGAATCACATTTCTTGGTAGAATCATGCAGGATTGAAATTTTTGATGGTTTTTGACTCCTCTCAACAGTCCAAGCAAGTTTCTAAAAGGATGAGTTTGCAACTACTTTACTTTTGGAGAAAATTCAAAGCATTCATTATTCAATAGGGCCCAAAATATCAAAAACCAGCGGTTTGAATGAACACTCACATTTCTTGGTAGAATCATGCAGGATTGAAATTTTTGATCTTTTTTTACTCCACTCAACAGCCCAAACAAGTTTCTAAAAGGATGAGTTTGCAACTACTTTACTTTTGGAGAAAATTCAAAACATTCATTATTCAATAGGGCCCAAAATATCAAAAACCAGCTGTTTGAATGAACACTCACATTTCTTGGTAGAATCGTGCAGGACAGAAATTTTTGATGTTTTTCTACTCCTTTCATAAGCCCAAACAAGACTCTAAAAGGATGAGTTTGCAACTACTTTACTTTTGGAGAAAATTCAAAACATTCATTATTCAATAGAGCCCAATAGCAAAAATCAGCGTTTTGAATGAACAATCACATTTCTTGGTAGAATCATGCAGGATTGAAATTTTTGATGTTTTTTTACTACTCTCAACAGCCCAAACAAGTTTCTAAAAGGATGAGTTTGCAAATACTTTACTTTTGGAGAAAATTCAAAACATTCATTACTCAATAGAGCCCAATAGCAAAAAGCAGTGTTTTGAATGAACAATCACATTTCTTGGTAGAATCATGCAGGATTGAAATTTTTGATGTTTTTTTACTACTCTCAACAGCCCAAACAAGTTTCTAAAAGGATGAGTTTGCAACTACTTTACTTTTGGAGAATATTCAAAACATTCATTATTCAATAGGGCCCAAAATATCAAAAACCAGTGGTTTGAATGAACACTCACATTTCTTGGTAGAATCGTGCAGGACTGAAATTTTTGATGTTTTTCTACTCCTCTCATGAGCCCAAACAAGACTCTAAAAGGTTGAGTTTGCAACTACTTTACTTTTGGAGAAAATTCAAAACATTCATTATTCAATAGAGCCCAATAGCAAAAATCAGCGTTTGGAATGAAGAATCACATTTCTTGGCAGAAACATGCAGGATTGAAATTTTTGATGGTTTTTGACTCCTCTCATCAGTCCAAGCAAGATTCTAAAAGGATGAGTTTGCAACTACTTTACTTTTGGAGAAAATTCAAAACATTCATTATTCAATAGAGCCCAATAGCAAAAATCAGGTTTTGAATGAAGAATCACATTTCTTGGTAGAATCATGCAGGATTGAAATTTTTGATGGTTTTTGACTCCTCTCAACAGTCCAAGCACGATTCTAAAAGGATGAGTTTGCAACTACTTTACTTTTGGAGAAAATTCAAAACATTCATTATACAATAGGGCCCAAAATATCAACAACCAGCGGTTTGAATGAACACTCACATTTCTTGGTAGAATCATGCAGGATTGAAATTTTTGATCTTTTTTTACTCCACTCAACAGCCCAAACAAGTTTCTAAAAGGATGAGTTTGCAACTACTTTACTTTTGGAGAAAATTCAAAACATTCTTTATTCAATAAGGCCCAAAATATCAAAAACCAGCGGTTTGACTAAACACTCACATTTCTTGGTAGAATCGTGCAGGACTGAAATTTTTGATGTTTTTCTACTCCTCTCATGAGCCCAAACAAGACTCTAAAAGGATGAGTTTGCAACTACTTTACTTTTGGAGAAAATTCAAAACATTCATTATTCAATAGAGCCCAATAGCAAAAATTAGGTTTTGAATGAAGAATCACATTTCTTGGTAGAATCATGCAGGATTGAAATTTTTGATGGTTTTTTACTCCTCTCAACAGCCCAAACAAGTTTCTAAAAGGATGAGTTTGCAACTACTTTACTTTTGGAGAAAATTCAAAGCATTCATTATTCAATAGGGCCCAAAATATCAAAAACCAGCGGTTTGAATGAACACGCACCTTTCTTGGTAGAATCGTGCAGGACTGAAATTTTTGATGTTTTTCTACTCCTCTCATGAGCCCAAACAAGACTCTAAAAGGATGAGTTTGCAACTACTTTACTTTTGGAGAAAATTCAAAACATTCATTATTCAATAGAGCCCAATAGCAAAAATTAGGTTTTGAATGAAGAATCACATTTCTTGGTAGAATCATGCAGGATTGAAATTTTTGATGGTTTTTTACTCCTCTCAACAGCCCAAACAAGTTTCTAAAAGGATGAGTTTGCAACTACTTTACTTTTGGAGAAAATTCAAAACATTCCTTATTCAATAAGGCCCAAAATATCAAAAACCAGCGGTTTGACTGAACACTCACATTTCTTGGTAGAATCGTGCAGGACTGAAATTTTTGATGTTTTTCTACTCCTCTCATGAGCCCAAACAAGACTCTAAAAGGATGAGTTTGCAACTACTTTACTTTTGGAGAAAATTCAAAACATTCATTATTCAATAGAGCCCAGTAGCAAAAATTAGGTTTTGAATGAAGAATCACATTTCTTGATAGAATCATGCAGGATTGAAATTTTTGATGGTTTTTTACTCCTCTCAACAGCCCAAACAAGTTTCTAAAAGGATGAGTTTGCAACTACTTTACTTTTGGAGAAAATTCAAAACATTCTTTATTCAACAAGGCCCAAAATATCAAAAACCAGCGGTTTGACTGAACACTCACATTTCTTGGTAGAATCGTGCAGGACAGAAATTTTTGATGTTTTTCTACTCCTCTCATGAGCCCAAACAAGACTCTAAAAGGATGAGTTTGCAACTACTTTACTTTTGGAGAAAATTCAAAACATTCATTATTCAATAGAGCCCAATAGCAAAAATCAGTGTTTTGAATGAAGAATCACATTTCTTGGTAGAATCATGCAGGATTTAAATTTTTGATCTTTTTTTACTCCACTCAACAGCCCAAACAAGTTTCTAAAAGGATGAGTTTGCAACTACTTTACTTTTGGAGAAAATTCAAAACATTCATTATTCAATAGGGCCCAAAATATCAAAAACCAGCGGTTTGAATGAACACTCACATATCTTGGTAGAATCGTGCAGGACTGAAATTTTTGATGTTTTTCTACTCCTCTCATGAGCCCAAACAAGACTCTAAAAGGATGAGTTTGCAACTACTTTACTTTTGGAGAAAATTCAAAACATTCATTATTCAATAGAGCCCAATAGCAAAAATCAGCGTTTTGAATGAAGAATCACATTTCTTGGTAGAATCATGCAGGATTGAAATTTTTGATGGTTTTTGACTCCTCTCAACAGTCCAAGCAAGATTCTAAAAGGATGAGTTTGCAACTACTTTACTTTTGGAGAAAATTCAAAACGTTCATTATACAATAGGGCCCAAAATATCAACAACAAGCGGTTAGAATGAACACTCACATTTCTTGGTAGAATCATGCAGGATTGAAATTTTTGATCTTTTTTTACTCCATTCAACAGCCCAAACAAGTTTCTAAAAGGATGAGTTTGCAACTACTTTACTTTTGGAGAAAATTCAAAACATTCTTTATTCAATAAGGCCCAAAATATCAAAAACCAGCGGTTTGACTGAACACTCACATTTCTTGGTAGAATCGTGCAGGACTGAAATTTTTGATGTTTTTCTACTCCTCTCATGAGAACAAACAAGACTCTAAAAGGATGAGTTTGCAACTACTTTACTTTTGGAGAAAATTCAAAACATTCATTATTCAATAGAGCCCAATAGCAAAAATCAGCGTTTTGAATGAAGAATCACATTTCTTGGTAGAATCATGCAGGATTGAAATTTTTGATGGTTTTTGACTCCTCTCAACAGTCCAAGCAAGTTTCTAAAAGGATGAGTTTGCAACTACTTTACTTTTGGAGAAAATTCAAAGCATTCATTATTCAATAGGGCCCAAAATATCAAAAACCAGCGGTTTGAATGAACACTCACATTTCTTGGTAGAATCATGCAGGATTGAAATTTTTGATCTTTTTTTACTCCACTCAACAGCCCAAACAAGTTTCTAAAAGGATGAGTTTGCAACTACTTTACTTTTGGAGAAAATTCAAAACATTCATTATTCAATAGGGCCCAAAATATCAAAAACCAGCTGTTTGAATGAACACTCACATTTCTTGGTAGAATCGTGCAGGACTGAAATTTTTGATGTTTTTCTACTCCTTTCATAAGCCCAAACAAGACTCTAAAAGGATGAGTTTGCAACTACTTTGCTTTTGGAGAAAATTCAAAACATTCATTATTCAATAGAGCCCAATAGCAAAAATCAGCGTTTTGAATGAACAATCACATTTCTTGGTAGAATCATGCAGGATTGAAATTTTTGATGTTTTTTTACTACTCTCAACAGCCCAAACAAGTTTCTAAAAGGATGAGTTTGCAAATACTTTACTTTTGGAGAAAATTCAAAACATTCATTATTCAATAGAGCCCAATAGCAAAAAGCAGTGTTTTGAATGAACAATCACATTTCTTGGTAGAATCATGCAGGATTGAAATTTTTGATGTTTTTTTACTACTCTCAACAGCCCACACAAGTTTCTAAAAGGATGAGTTTGCAACTACTTTACTTTTGGAGAATATTCAAAACATTCATTATTCAATAGGGCCCAAAATATCAAAAACCAGCAGTTTGAATGAACACTCACATTTCTTGGTAGAATCGTGCAGGACTGAAATTTTTGATGTTTTTCTACTCCTCTCATGAGCCCAAACAAGACTCTAAAAGGTTGAGTTTGCAACTACTTTACTTTTGGAGAAAATTCAAAACATTCATTATTCAATAGAGCCCAATAGCAAAAATCAGCGTTTTGAATGAAGAATCACATTTCTTGGTAGAATCATGCAGGATTGAAATTTTTGATGGTTTTTGACTCCTCTCAACAGTCCAAGCAAGATTCTAAAAGGATGAGTTTGCAACTACTTTACTTTTGGAGAAAATTCAAAACATTCATTATACAATAGGGCCCAAAATATCAACAACCAGCGGTTTGAATGAACACTCACATTTCTTGGTAGAATCATGCAGGATTGAAATTTTTGATCTTTTTTTACTCCATTCAACAGCCCAAAGAAGTTTCTAAAAGGATGAGTTTGCAAATACTTTACTTTTGGTGAAAATTCAAAACATTCTTTATTCAATAAGGCCCAAAATATCAAAAACCAGCGGTTTGACTGAACACTCACATTTCTTGGTAGAATCGTGCAGGACTGAAATTTTTGATGTTTTTCTACTCCTCTCATGAGCCCAAACAAGACTCTAAAAGGATGAGTTTGCAACTACTTTACTTTTGGAGAAAATTCAAAACATTCATTATTCAATAGAGCCCAATAGCAAAAATTAGGTTTTGAATGAAGAATCACATTTCTTGGTAGAATCATGCAGGATTGAAATTTTTGATGGTTTTTTACTCCTCTCAACAGCCCAAACAAGTTTCTAAAAGGATGAGTTTGCAACTACTTTACTTTTGGAGAAAATTCAAAACATTCTTTATTCAATAAGGCCCAAAATATCAAAAACCAGCGGTTTGACTGAACACTCACATTTCTTGGTAGAATCGTGCAGGACTGAAATTTTTGATGTTTTTCTACTCCTCTCATGAGCCCAAACAAGACTCTAAAAGGATGAGTTTGCAACTACTTTACTTTTGGAGAAAATTCAAAACATTCATTATTCAATAGAGCCCAATAGCAAAAATTAGGTTTTGAATGAAGAATCACATTTCTTGGTAGAATCATGCAGGATTGAAATTTTTGATGGTTTTTTACTCCTCTCAACAGCCCAAACACGTTTCTAAAAGGATGAGTTTGCAACTACTTTACTTTTGGAGAAAATTCAAAACATTCTTTATTCAATAAGGCCCAAAATATCAAAAACCAGCGGTTTGACTGAACACTCACATTTCTTGGTAGAATCGTGCAGGACTGAAATTTTTGATGTTTTTCTACTCCTCTCATGAGCCCAAACAAGACTCTAAATGGATGAGTTTGCAACTACTTTACTTTTGGAGAAAATTCAAAACATTCATTATTCAATAGAGCCCAATAGCAAAAATTAGGTTTTGAATGAAGAATCACATTTCTTGGTAGAATCATACAGGATTGAAATTTTTGATGGTTTTTTACTCCTCTCAACAGCCCAAACAAGTTTCTAAAAGGATGAGTTTGCAACTACTTTACTTTTGGAGAAAATTCAAAACATTCTCTATTCAACAAGGCCCAAAATATCAAAAACCAGCGGTTTGACTGAACACTCACATTTCTTGGTAGAATCATGCAGGACAGAAATTTTTGATGTTTTTCTACTCCTCTCATGAGCCCAAACAAGACTCTAAAAGGATGAGTTTGCAACTACTTTACTTTTGGAGAAAATTCAAAACATTCATTATTCAATAGAGCCCAATAGCAAAAATCAGCGTTTTGAATGAAGAATCACATTTCTTGGTAGAATCATGCAGGATTGAAATTTTTGATGGTTTTTGACTCCTCTCAACAGTCCAAGCAAGATTCTAAAAGGATGAGTTTGCAACTACTTTACTTTTGGAGAAAATTCAAAACATTCATTATACAATAGGGCCCAAAATATCAACAACCAGCGGTTTGAATGAACACTCACATTTCTTGGTAGAATCATGCAGGATTGAAATTTTTGATTTTTTTTACTCCACTCAACAGCCCAAACAAGTTTCTAAAAGGATGAGTTTGCAACTACTTTACTTTTGGAGAAAATTCAAAACATTCTTTATTCAATAAGGCCCAAAATATCAAAAACTAGCGGTTGGACTGAACACTCACATTTCTTGGTAGAATCGTGCAGGACTGAAATTTTTGATGTTTTTCTACTCCTCTCATGAGCCCAAACAAGACTCTAAAAGGATGAGTTTGCAACTACTTTACTTTTGGAGAAAATTCAAAACATTCATTATTCAATAGAGCCCAATAGCAAAAATTAGGTTTTGAATGAAGAATCACATTTCTTGGTAGAATCATGCAGGATTGAAATTTTTGATGTTTTTTTACTCCTCTCAACAGCCCAAACAAGTTTCTAAAAGGATGATTTAGCAACTACTTTACTTTTGGAGAAAATTCAAAACATTCTTTATTCAATAAGGCCCAAAATATCAAAAACCAGCGGTTTGACTGAACACTCACATTTCTTGGTAGAATCGTGCAGGACTGAAATTTTTGATGTTTTTCTACTCCTCTCATGAGCCCAAACAAGACTCTAAAAGGATGAGTTTGCAACTACTTTACTTTTGGAGAAAATTCAAAACATTCATTATTCAATAGAACCCAATAGCAAAAATTAGGTTTTGAATGAAGAATCACATTTCTTGGTAGTATCATGCAGGATTGAAATTTTTGATGTTTTTTTACTCCTCTCAACAGTCCAAACAAGTTTCTAAAAGGATGAGTTTGCAACTACTTTACTTTTGAAGAAAATTCAAAGCATTCATTATTCAATAGGGCCCAAAATATCAAAAACCAGCGGTTTGAATGAACACTCACATTTCTTGGTAGAATCATGCAGGATTGAAATTTTTGATCTTTTTTTACTCCACTCAACAGCCCAAACAAGTTTCTAAAAGGATGAGTTTGCAACTACTTTACTTTTGGAGAAAATTCAAAACATTCATTATTCAATAGGGCCCAAAATATCAAAAACCAGCTGTTTGAATGAACACTCACATTTCTTGGTAGAATCGTGCAGGACTGAAATTTTTGATGTTTTTCTACTCCTTTCATAAGCCCAAACAAGACTCTAAAAGGATGAGTTTGCAACTACTTTACTTTTGTAGAAAATTCAAAACATTCATTATTCAATAGAGCCCAATAGCAAAAATCAGCGTTTTGAATGAACAATCACATTTCTTGGTAGAATCATGCAGGATTGAAATTTTTGATGTTTTTTTACTACTCAACAGCCCAAACAAGTTTCTAAAAGGATGAGTTTGCAAATACTTTACTTTTGGAGAAAATTCAAAACATTCATTATTCAATAGAGCCCAATAACAAAAAGCAGTGTTTTGAATGAACAATCACATTTCTTGGTAGAATCATGCAGGATTGAAATTTTTGATTTTTTTTACTACTCTCAACAGCCCAAACAAGTTTCTAAAAGGATGAGTTTGCAACTACTTTACTTTTGGAGAATATTCAAAACATTCATTATTCAATAGGGCCCAAAATATCAAAAACCAGCGGTTTGAATGAACACTCACATTTCTTGGTAGAATCGTGCAGGACTGAAATTTTTGATGTTTTTCTACTCCTCTCATGAGCCCAAACAAGTTTCTAAAAGGATGAGTTTGCAAATACTTTACTTTTGGAGAAAATTCAAAACATTCATTATTCAATAGAGCCCAATAGCAAAAATCAGGTTTTGAATGAAGAATCACATTTCTTGGTAGAATCATGCAGGATTGAAATTTTTGATGGTTTTTTACTCCTCTCAACATCCCAAACAAGTTTCTAAAAGGATGAGTTTGCAACTACTTTACATTTGGAGAAAATTCAAAACATTCATTATTCAATAGGGCCCAAAATATCAAAAACCAGCGGTTTGAATGAACACTCACATTTCTTGGTAGAATCGTGCAGGACTGAAATTTTTGATGTTTTTCTACTCCTCTCATGAGCCCAAACAAGACTCTAAAAGGATGAGTTTGCAACTACTTTACTTTTGGAGAAAATTCAAAACATTCATTATTCAATAGAGCCCAATAGCAAAAATTAGGTTTTGAATCAAGAATCACATTTTTTGGTAGAATCATGCAGGATTGAAATTTTTGATGGTTTTTTACTCCTCTCAACAGCCCAAACAAGTTTCTAAAAGGATGAGTTTGCAACTACTTTACTTTTGGAGAAAATTCAAAACATTCATTATTCAATAGAGCCCAATAGCAAAAATCAGGTTTTGAATGAAGAATCACATTTCTTGGTAGAATCATGCAGGATTGAAATTTTTGATGGATTTTACTCCTCTCAACAGCCCAAACAAGTTTCTAAAAGGATGAGTTTGCAACTACTTTACTTTTGGAGAAAATTCAAAGCATTCATTATTCAATAGAGCCCAATAGCAAAAATCAGGTTTTGAATGAAGAATCACATTTCTTGTTAGAATCATGCAGGATTGAAATTTTTGATGTTTTTTTACTCCTCTCAACAGCCCAAACAAGTTTCTAAAAGGATGAGTTTGCAACTACTTTACATTTGGAAAAAATTCAAAACATTCATTATTCAATAGGGCCCAAAATATCAAAAATCAGCGGTTTGAATGAACACTCACATTTCTTGGTAGAATCGTGCAGTACTGACATTTTTGATGTTTTTCTACTCCTCTCATGAGCCCAAACAAGACTTTAAAAGGATGACTTTGCAACTGCTTTACTTTTGGAGAAAATTCAAAACATTCATTATACAATAGGGCCCAAAATATCAACAACCAGCGGTTTGAATGAACACTCACATTTCTTGGTAGAATCATGCAGGATTGAAATTTTTGATCTTTTTTTACTCCATTCAACAGCCCAAACAAGTTTCTAAAAGGATGAGTTTGCAAATACTTTACTTTTGGAGAAAATTCAAAACATTCTTTATTCAATAAGGCCCAAAATATCAAAAACCAGCGGTTTGACTGAACACTCACATTTCTTGGTAGAATCGTGCAGGACTGAAATTTTTGATGTTTTTCTACTCCTCTCATGAGCCCAAACAAGACTCTAAAAGGATGAGTTTGCAACTACTTTACTTTTGGAGAAAATTCAAAACATTCATTATTCAATAGAGCCCAATAGCAAAAATTAGGTTTTGAATGAAGAATCACATTTCTTGGTAGAATCATGCAGGATTGAAATTTTTGATGGTTTTTTACTCCTCTCAACAGCCCAAACAAGTTTCTAAAAGGATGAGTTTGCAACTACTTTACTTTTGGAGAAAATTCAAAACATTCTTTATTCAATAAGGCCCAAAATATCAAAAACCAGCGGTTTGACTGAACACTCACATTTCTTGGTAGAATCGTGCAGGACTGAAATTTTTGATGTTTTTCTACTCCTCTCATGAGCCCAAACAAGACTCTAAAAGGATGAGTTTGCAACTACTTTACTTTTGGAGAAAATTCAAAACATTCATTATTCAATAGAGCCCAATAGCAAAAATTAGGTTTTGAATGAAGAATCACAATTCTTGGTAGAATCATACAGGATTGAAATTTTTGATGGTTTTTTACTCCTCTCAACAGCCCAAACAAGTTTCTAAAAGGATGAGTTTGCAACTACTTTACTTTTGGAGAAAATTCAAAACATTCTTTATTCAACAAGGCCCAAAATATCAAAAACCCGCGGTTTGACTGAACACTCACATTTCTTGGTAGAATCGTGCAGGACAGAAATTTTTTATGTTTTTCTACTCCTCTCATGAGCCCAAACAAGACTCTAAAAGGATGAGTTTGCAACTACTTTACTTTTGGAGAAAATTCAAAACATTCATTATTCAATAGAGCCCAATAGCAAAAATAAGCGTTTTGAATGAAGAATCACATTTCTTGGTAGAATCATGCAGGATTGAAATTTTTGATGGTTTTTGACTCCTCTCAACAGTCCAAGCAAGATACTAAAAGGATGAGTTTGCAACTACTTTACTTTTGGAGAAAATTCAAAACATTCATTATAGAATAGGGCCCAAAATATCAACAACCAGCGGTTTGAATGAACACTCACATTTCTTGGTAGAATCATGCAGGATTGAAATTTTTGATCTTTTTTTACTCCACTCAACAGCCCAAACAAGTTTCTAAAAGGATGAGTTTGCAACTACTTTACTTTTGGAGAAAATTCAAAACATTCTTTATTCAATAAGGCCCAAAATATCAAAAACTAGCGGTTTGACTGAACACTCACATTTCTTGGTAGAATCGTGCAGGACTGAAATTTTTGATGTTTTTCTACTCCTCTCATGAGCCCAAACAAGACTCTAAAAGGATGAGTTTGCATCTACTTTACTTTTGGAGAAAATTCAAAACATTCATTATTCAGTAGAGCCCAATAGCAAAAATTAGGTTTTGAATGAAGAATCACATTTCTTGGTAGAATCATGCAGGATTGAAATTTTTGATGTTTTTTTACTCCTCTCAACAGCCCAAACAAGTTTCTAAAAGGATGAGTTTGCAACTACTTTACTTTTGGAGAAAATTCAAAACATTATTTATTCAATAAGGCCCAAAATATCAAAAACCAGCGGTTTGACTGAACACTCACATTTCTTGGTAGAATCGTGCAGGACTGAAATTTTTGATGTTTTTCTACTCCGCTCAACAGCCCAAACAAGTTTCTAAAAGGATGAGTTTGCAACTTCTTTATTTTTGGAGAAAATTCAAAGCATTCATTATTCAATAGGGCCCAAAATATCAAAAACCAGCGGTTTGAATGAACACTCACATTTCTTGGTAGAATCGTGCAGGACTGAAATTTTTGATGTTTTTCTACTCCTCTCATGAGCCCAAACAAGACTTTAAAAGGATGACTTTGCAACTGCTTTACTTTTGGAGAAAATTCAAAACATTCATTATTCAATATAGCTCAATAGCAAAAATCAGCGTTTTGAATGAACAATCACATTTCTTGGTAGAATCATGCAGGATTGAAATTTTTGATGTTTTTTTACTCCTCTCAACAGCCCAAACAAGTTTCTAAAAGGATGAGTTTGCAACTACTTTACTTTTGGAGAAAATTCAAAGCATTCATTATTCAATAGGGCCCAAAATATCAAAAACCAGCGGTTTGAATGAACACTCACATTTCTTGGTAGAATCGTGCAGGACTGAAATTTTTGATGTTTTTCTACTCCTCTCATGAGCCCAAACAAGACTCTAAAAGGATGAGTTTGCAACTACTTTACTTTTGGAGAAAATTCAAAACATTCATTATTCAATAGAGCCCAATAGCAAAAATCAGGTTTTGAATGAAGAATCACATTTCTTGGTAGAATCATGCAGGATTGAAATTTTTGATGGTTTTTTACTCCTCTCAACAGCCCAAACAAGTTTCTAAAAGGATGAGTTTGCAACTACTTTACATTTGGAGAAAATTCAAAACATTCATTATTCAATAGGGCCCAAAATATCAAAAACCAGCGGTTTGAATGAACACTCACATTTCTTGGTAGAATCGTGCAGGACTGAAATTTTTGATGTTTTTCTACTCCTCTCATGAGCCCAAACAAGACTCTAAAAGGATGAGTTTGCAACTACTTTACTTTTGGAGAAAATTCAAAACATTCATTATTCAATAGAGCCCAATAGCAAAAATTAGGTTTTGAATCAAGAATCACATTTTTTGGTAGAATCATGCAGGATTGAAATTTTTGATGGTTTTTTACTCCTCTCAACAGCCCAAACAAGTTTCTAAAAGGATGAGTTTGCAACTACTTTACTTTTGGAGAAAATTCAAAACATTCATTATTCAATAGAGCCCAATAGCAAAAATCAGGTTTTGAATGAAGAATCACATTTCTTGGTAGAATCATGCAGGATTGAAATTTTTGATGGTTTTTTACTCCTCTCAACAGCCCAAACAAGTTTCTAAAAGGATGAGTTTGCAACTACTTTACTTTTGGAGAAAATTCAAAGCATTCATTATTCAATAGGGCCCAAAATATCAAAAACCAGCGGTTTGAATGAACACTCACCTTTCTTGGTAGAATCGTGCAGGACTGAAATTTTTGATGTTTTTCTACTCCTCTCATGAGCCCAAACAAGACTCTAAAAGGATGAGTTTGCAACTACTTTACTTTTGGAGAAAATTCAAAACATTCATTATTCAATAGAGCCCAATAGCAAAAATCAGCGTTTTGAATGAAGAATCACATTTCTTGGTAGAATCATGCAGGATTGAAATTTTTGATGGTTTTTGACTTCTCTCAACAGTCCAAGCAAGATTCTAAAAGGATGAGTTTGCAACTACTTTACTTTTGGAGAAAATTCAAAACATTCATTATACAATAGGGCCCAAAATATCAACAACCAGCGGTTTGAATGAACACTCACATTTCTTGGTAGAATCATGCAGGATTGAAATTTTTGATCTTTTTTTACTCCACTCAACAGCCCAAACAAGTTTCTAAAAGGATGAGTTTGCAACTACTTTACTTTTGGAGAAAATTCAAAACATTCTTTATTCAATAAGGCCGAAAATATCAAAAACCAGCGGTTTGACTGAACACTCACATTTCTTGGTAGAATCGTGCACGACTGAAATTTTTGATGTTTTTCTACTCCTCTCATGAGCCCAAACAAGACTCTAAAAGGATGAGTTTGCAACTACTTTACTTTTGGAGAAAATTCAAAACATTCATTATTCAATAGAGCCCAATAGCAAAAATTAGGTTTTGAATGAAGAATCACATTTCTTGGTAGAATCATGCAGGATTGAAATTTTTGATGGTTTTTTACTCCTCTCAACAGCCCAAACAAGTTTCTAAAAGGATGAGTTTGCAACTACTTTACTTTTGGAGAAAATTCAAAACATTCATTATTCAATAGGGCCCAAAATATCAAAAACCTGCGGTTTGAATAAACACTCACATTTCTTGGTAGAATCGTGCAGGACTGAAATTTTTGATGTTTTTCTACTCCTCTCATGAGCCCAAACAAGACTCTAAAAGGATGAGTTTGCAACTACTTTACTTTTGGAGAAAAATCAAAACATTCATTATTCAATAGAGCCCAATAGCAAAAATCAGGTTTTGAATGGAGAATCACATTTCTTGTTAGAATCATGTAGGATTGAAATTTTTGATGTTTTTTTACTCCTCTCAACAGCCCAAACAAGTTTCTAAAAGGATGAGTTTGCAACTACTTTACATTTGGAGAAAATTCAAAACATTCATTATTCAATAGGGCCCAAAATATCAAAAATCAGCGGTTTGAATGAACACTCACATTTCTTGGTAGAATCGTGCAGGACTGAAATTTTTGATGTTTTTCTACTCCTCTCATGAGCCCAAACAAGACTTTAAAAGGATGACTTTGCAACTACTTTACTTTTGGAGAAAATTCAAAACATTCATTATACAATAGGGCCCAAAATATCAACAACCAGCGGTTTGAATGAACACTCACATTTCTTGGTAGAATCATGCAGGATTGAAATTTTTGATCTTTTTTTACTCCATTCAACAGCCCAAACAAGTTTCTAAAAGGATGAGTTTGCAAATACTTTACTTTTGGAGAAAATTCAAAACATTCTTTATTCAATAAGGCCCAAAATATCAAAAACCAGCGGTTTGACTGAACACTCACATTTCTTGGTAGAATCGTGCAGGACTGAAATTTTTGATGTTTTTCTACTCCTCTCATGAGCCCAAACAAGACTCTAAAAGGATGAGTTTGCAACTACTTTACTTTTGGAGAAAATTCAAAACATTCATTATTCAATAGAGCCCAATAGCAAAAATTAGGTTTTGAATGAAGAATCACATTTCTTGGTAGAATCATGCAGGATTGAAATTTTTGATGGTTTTTTACTCCTCTCAACAGCCCAAACAAGTTTCTAAAAGGATGAGTTTGCAAATACTTTACTTTTGGAGAAAATTCAAAACATTCTTTATTCAATAAGGCCCAAAATATCAAAAACCAGCGGTTTGACTGAACACTCACATTTCTTGGTAGAATCGTGCAGGACTGAAATTTTTGATGTTTTTCTACTCCTCTCATGAGCCCAAACAAGACTCTAAAAGGATGAGTTTGCAACTACTTTACTTTTGGAGAAAATTCAAAACATTCATTATTCAATAGAGCCCAATAGCAAAAATTAGGTTTTGAATGAAGAATCACATTTCTTGGTAGAATCATACAGGATTGAAATTTTTGATGGTTTTTTACTCCTCTCAACAGCCCAAACAAGTTTCTAAAAGGATGAGTTTGCAACTACTTTACTTTTGGAGAAAATTCAAAACATTCTTTATTCAACAAGGCCCAAAATATCAAAAACCAGCGGTTTGACTGAACACTCACATTTCTTGGTAGAATCGTGCAGGACAGAAATTTTTGATGTTTTTCTACTCCTCTCATGAGCCCAAACAAGACTCTAAAAGGATGAGTTTGCAACTACTTTACTTTTGGAGAAAATTCAAAACATTCATTATTCAATAGAGCCCAATAGCAAAAAGCAGTGTTTTGAATGAAGAATCACATTTCTTGGTAGAATCATGCAGGATTGAAATTTTTGATGGTTTTTGACTCCTCTCAACAGTCCAAGCAAGATACTAAAAGGATGAGTTTGCAACTACTTTACTTTTGGAGAAAATTCAAAACATTCATTATAGAATAGGGCCCAAAATATCAACAACCAGCGGTTTGAATGAACACTCACATTTCTTGGTAGAATCATGCAGGATTGAAATTTTTGATCTTTTTTTACTCCACTCAACAGCCCAAACAAGTTTCTAAAAGGATGAGTTTGCAACTACTTTACTTTTGGAGAAAATTCAAAACATTCTTTATTCAATAAGGCCCAAAATATCAAAAACTAGCGGTTTGACTGAACACTCACATTTCTTGGTAGAATCGTGCAGGACTGAAATTTTTGATGTTTTTCTACTCCTCTCATGAGCCCAAACAAGACTCTAAAAGGATGAGTTTGCATCTACTTTACTTTTGGATAAAATTCAAAACATTCATTATTCAATAGAGCCCAATAGCAAAAATTAGGTTTTGAATGAAGAATCACATTTCTTGGTAGAATCATGCAGGATTGAAATTTTTGATGTTTTTTTACTCCTCTCAACAGCCCAAACAAGTTTCTAAAAGGATGAGTTTGCAACTACTTTACTTTTGGAGAAAATTCAAAACATTATTTATTCAATAAGGCCCAAATTATCAAAAACCAGCGGTTTGACTGAACACTTACATTTCTTGGTAGAATCGTGCAGGACTGAAATTTTTGATGTTTTTCTACTCCTCTCAACAGCCCAAACAAGTTTCTAAAAGGATGAGTTTGCAACTTCTTTATTTTTGGAGAAAATTCAAAGCATTCATTATTCAATAGGGCCCAAGATATCAAAAACCAGCGGTTTGAATGAACACTCACATTTCTTGGTAGAATCGTGCAGGACTGAAATTTTTGATGTTTTTCTACTCCTCTCATGAGCCCAAACAAGACTTTAAAAGGATGACTTTGCAACTGCTTTACTTTTGGAGAAAATTCAAAACATTCATTATTCAATATAGCTCAATAGCAAAAATCAGCATTTTGAATGAACAATCACATTTCTTGGTAGAATCATGCAGGATTGAAATTTTTGATGTTTTTCTACTCCTCTCAACAGCCCAAACAAGTTTCTAAAAGGATGAGTTTGCAACTACTATACTTTTGGAGAAAATTCAAAGCATTCATTATTCAATAGGGCCCAAAATATCAAAAACCAGCGGTTTGAATGAACACTCACATTTCTTGGTAGAATCGTGCAGGACTGAAATTTTTGATGTTTTTCTACTCCTCTCATGAGCCCAAACAAGACTCTAAAAGGATGAGTTTGCAACTACTTTACTTTTGGAGAAAATTCAAAACATTCATTATTCAATAGAGCCCAATAGCAAAAATCAGCGTTTTGAATGTACAATCACATTTCTTGGTAGAATCATGCAGGATTGAAATTTTTGATGGTTTTTTACTCCTCTCAACAGCCCTAACAAGTTTCTAAAAGGATGAGTTTGCAACTACTTTACTTTTGGAGAAAATTCAAAACATTCATTATTCAATAGAGCCCAATAGCAAAAAGCAGTGTTTTGAATGAACAATCACATTTCTTGGTAGAATCATGCAGGATTGAAATTTTTGATCTTTTTTTTACTCCACTCAACAGCCCAAACAAGTTTCTAAAAGGATGAGTTTGCAACTACTTTACTTTTGGAGAAAATTCAAAACATTCATTATTCAATAGGGCCCAAAATATCAAAAACCAGCGGTTTGAATAAACACTCACATTTCTTGGTAGAATCGTGCAGGACTGAAATTTTTGATGTTTTTCTACTCCTTTCATAAGCCCAAACAAGACTCTAAAAGGATGAGTTTGCAACTACTTTACTTTTGGAGAAAATTCAAAACATTCATTATTCAATAGAGCCCAATAGCAAAAATCAGCGTTTTGAATGAACAATCACATTTCTTGGTAGAATCATGCAGGATTGAAATTTTTGATGTTTTTTTACTACACTCAACAGCCCAAACAAGTTTCTAAAAGGATGAGTTTGCAAATACTTTACTTTTGGAGAAAATTCAAAACATTCATTATTCAATAGAGCCCAATAGCAAAAAGCAGTGTTTTGAATGAACAATCACATTTCTTGGTAGAATCATGCAGGATTGAAATTTTTGATGTTTTTTTACTACTCTCAACAGCCCAAACAAGTTTCTAAAAGGATGAGTTTGCAACTACTTTACTTTTGGAGAATATTCAAAACATTCATTATTCAATAGGGCCCAAAATATCAAAAACCAGCGGTTTGAATGAACACTCACATTTCTTGGTAGAATCGTGCAGGACTGAAATTTTTGATGTTTTTCTACTCCTCTCATGAGCCCAAACAAGACTCTAAAAGGTTGAGTTTGCAACTACTTTACTTTTGGAGAAAATTCAAAACATTCATTATTCAATAGAGCCCAATAGCAAAAATCAGCGTTTTGAATGAAGAATCACATTTCTTGGCAGAAACATGCAGGATTGAAATTTTTGATGGTTTTTGACTCCTCTCAACAGTCCAAGCAAGATTCTAAAAGGATGAGTTTGCAACTACTTTACTTTTGGAGAAAATTCAAAACATTCATTATTCAATAGAGCCCAATAGCAAAAATCAGGTTTTGAATGAAGAATCACATTTCTTGGTAGAATCATGCAGGATTGAAATTTTTGATGGTTTTTTACTAATCTCAACAGCCCAAACAAGTTTCTAAAAGGATGAGTTTGCAACTACTTTACATTTGGAGAAAATTCAAAACATTCATTATTCAATAGGGCCCAAAATATCAAAAACCAGCGGTTTGAATGAACACTCACATTTCTTGGTAGAATCGTGCAGGACTGAAATTTTTGATGTTTTTCTACTCCTCTCATGAGCCCAAACAAGACTCTAAAAGGATGAGTTTGCAACTACTTTACTTTTGGAGAAAATTCAAAACGTTCATTATTCAATAGAGCCCAATAGCAAAAATTAGGTTTTGAATGAAGAATCACATTTCTTGGTAGAATCATGCAGGATTGAAATTTTTGATGGTTTTTTACTCCTCTCAACAGCCCAAACAAGTTTCTAAAAAGATGAGTTTGCAACTACTTTACTTTTGGAGAAAATTCAAAACATTCTTTATTCAATAAGGCCCAAAATATCAAAAACCAGCGGTTTGACTGAACACTCACATTTCTTGGTAGAATCATGCAGGACTGAAATTTTTGATGTTTTTCTACTCCTCTCATGAGCCCAAACAAGACTCTAAAAGGATGAGTTTGCAACTACTTTACTTTTGGAGAAAATTTAAAACATTCATTATTCAATAGAGCCCAATAGCAAAAATTAGGTTTTGAATGAAGAATCACATTTCTTGGTAGAATCATGCAGGATTGAAATTTTTTATGGTTTTTTACTCCACTCAACAGCCCAAACAAGTTTCTAAAAGGATGAGTTTGCAACTACTTTACTTTTGGAGAAAATTCAAAACATTCTTTATTCAACAAGGCCCAAAATATCAAAAGCCAGTGGTTTGACTGAACACTCACATTTCTTGGTAGAATCGTGCAGGACAGAAATTTTTGATGTTTTTCTACTACTCTCATGAGCCCAAACAAGTCTCTAAAAGTATGAGTTTGCAACTACTTTACTTTTGGAGAAAATTCAAAACATTCATTATTCAATAGAGCCCAATAGCAAAAATCAGCGTTTTGAATGAAGAATCACATTTCTTGGTAGAATCATGCAGGATTGAAATTTTTGATGGTTTTTGACTCCTCTCAACAGTCCAAGCAAGATTCTAAAAGGATGAGTTTGCAACTACTTTACTTTTGGAGAAAATTCAAAACATTCATTATACAATAGGGCCCAAAATATCAACAACCAGCGGTTTGAATGAACACTCACATTTCTTGGTAGAATCATGCAGGATTGAAATTTTTGATCTTTTTTTACTCCACTCAACAGCCCAAACAAGTTTCTAAAAGGATGAGTTTGCAACTACTTTACTTTTGGAGAAAATTCAAAACATTCTTTATTCAATAATGCCCAAAATATCAAAAACCAGCGGTTTGACTGAACACTCACATTTCTTGGTAGAATCGTGCAGGACTGAAATTTTTGATGTTTTTCTACTCCTCTCATGAGCCCAAACAAGACTCTAAAAGGATGAGTTTGCAACTACTTTACTTTTGGAGAAAATTCAAAACATTCATTATTGAATAGAGCCCAATAGCAAAAATTAGGTTTTGAATGAAGAATCACATTTCTTGGTAGAATCATGCAGGATTGAAATTTTTGATGGTTTTTTACTCCTCTCAACAGCCCAAACAAGTTTCTAAAAGGATGAGTTTGCAACTACTTTACTTTTGGAGAAAATTCAAAACATTCATTTTTCAATAGGGCCCAAAATATCAAAAACCAGCGGTTTGAATAAACACTCACATTTCTTGGTAGAATCGTGCAGGACTGAAATTTTTGATGTTTTTCTACTCCTCTCATGAGCCCAAACAAGACTCTAAAAGGATGAGTTTGCAACTACTTTACTTTTGGAGAAAAATCAAAACATTCATTATTCAATAGAGCCCAATAGCAAAAATCAGGTTTTGAATGAAGAATCACATTTCTTGGTAGAATCATGCAGGATTGAAATTTTTGATGTTTTTTTACTCCTCTCAACAGCCCAAACAAGTTTCTAAAAGGATTAGTTTGCAACTACTTTACATTTGGAGAAAATTCAAAACATTCATTATTCAATAGGGCCCAAAATATCAAAAATCCGCGGTTTGAATGAACACTCACATTTCTTGGTAGAATCGTGCAGGACTGAAATTTTTGATGTTTTTCTACTCCTCTCATGAGCCCAAACAAGACTTTAAAAGGATGACTTTGCAACTGCTTTACTTTTGGAGAAAATTCAAAACATTCATTATTCAATATAGCTCAATAGCAAAAATCAGCGTTTTGAATGAACAATCACATTTCTTGGTAGAATCATGCAGGATTGAAATTTTTGATGTTTTTTTACTCCTCTCAACAGCCCAAACAAGTTTCTAAAAGGATGAGTTTGCAACTACTTTACTTTTGGAGAAAATTCAAAGCATTCATTATTCAATAGGGCCCAAAATATCAAAAACCAGCGGTTTGAATGAACACTCACATTTCTTGGTAGAATCGTGCAGGACTGAAATTTTTGATGTTTTTCTACTCCTCTCATGAGCCCAAACAAGACTCTAAAAGGATGAGTTTGCAACTACTTTACTTTTGGAGAAAATTCAAAACATTCATTATTCAATAGAGCCCAATAGCAAAAATCAGCGTTTTGAATGAACAATCACATTTCTTGGTAGAATCATGCAGGATTGAAATTTTTGATGTTTTTTTACTCCTCTCAACAGCCCAAACAAGTTTCTAAAAGGATGAGTTTGCAACTACTTTACTTTTGGAGAAAATTCAAAACATTCATTATTCAATAGGGCTCAAAATATCAAAAACCAGCGGTTTGAATAAACACTCACATTTCTTGGTAGAATCGTGCAGGACTGAAATTTTTGATGTTTTTCTACTCCTCTCATGAGCCCAAACAAGACTCTAAAAGGATGAGTTTGCAACTACTTTACTTTTGGAGAAAAATCAAAACATTCATTATTCAATAGAGCCCAATAGCAAAAATCAGGTTTTGAATGAAGAATCACATTTCTTGGTAGAATCATGCAGGATTGAAATTTTTGATGTTTTTTTACTCCTCTCAACAGCCCAAACAAGTTTCTAAAAGGATGAGTTTGCAACTACTTTACATTTGGAGAAAATTCAAAACATTCATTATTCAATAGGGCCCAAAATATCAAAAATCAGCGGTTTGAATGAACACTCACATTTCTTGGTAGAATCGTGCAGGACTGAAATTTTTGATGTTTTTCTACTCCTCTCATGAGCCCAAACAAGACTTTAAAAGGATGAATTTGCAACTGCTTTACTTTTGGAGAAAATTCAAAACATTCATTATTCAATATAGCCCAATAGCAAAAATCAGCGTTTTGAATGAACAATTACATTTCTTGGTAAAATCATGCAGGATTGAAATTTTTGATGTTTTTTTACTCCTCTCAACAGCCCAAACAAGTTTCTAAAAGGATGAGTTTGCAACTACTTTACTTTTGGAGAAAATTCAAAGCATTCATTATTCAATAGGGCCCAAAATATCAAAAACCAGCGGTTTGAATGAACACTCACATTTCTTGGTAGAATCGTGCAGGACTGAAATTTTTGATGTTTTTCTACTCCTCTCATGAGTCCAAACAAGACTCTAAAAGGATGAGTTTGCAACTACTTTACTTTTGGAGAAAATTCAAAACATTCATTATTCAATAGAGCCCAATAGCAAAAATCAGCGGTTTGAATGAACAATAACATTTCTTGGTAGAATCATGCAGGATTGAAATTTTTGATGGTTTTTTACTCCTCTCAACAGCCCAAACAAGTTTCTAAAAGGATGAGTTTGCAACTACTTTACTTTTGGAGAAAATTCAAAACATTCATTATTCAATAGAGCCCAATAGCAAAAATCAGGTTTTGAATGAAGAATCACATTTCTTGGTAGAATCATGCAGGATTGAAATTTTTGATGTTTTTTTACTCCTCTCAACAGACCAAACAAGTTTCTAAAAGGATGAGTTTGCAACTACTTTACTTTTGGAGACAATTCAAAGCATTCATTATTCAATAGGGCCCAAAATATCAAAAACCAGCGGTTTGAATGAACACTCACCTTTCTTGGTAGAATCGTGCAGGACTGAAATTTTTGATGTTTTTCTACTCCTCTCATGAGCCCAAACAAGACTCTAAAAGCATGAGTTTGCAACTACTTTACTTTTGGAGAAAATTCAAAACATTCATTATTCAATAGAGCCCAATAGCAAAAATCAGCGTTTTGAATGAAGAATCACATTTCTTGGTAGAATCATGCAGGATTGAAATTTTTGATGGTTTTTGACTCCTCTCAACAGTCCAAGCAAGTTTCTAAAAGGATGAGTTTGCAACTACTTTACTTTTGGAGAAAATTCAAAACATTCATTATACAATAGGGCCCAAAATAACAACAATCAGCGGTTTGAATGAACACTCACATTTCTTGGTAGAATCATGCAGGATTGAAATTTTTGATCTTTTTTTACTCCACTCAACAGCCCAAACAAGTTTCTAAAAGGATGAGTTTGCAACTACTTTACTTTTGGATAAAATTCAAAACATTCTTTATTCAATAAGGCCCAAAATATCAAAAACCAGCGGTTTGACTGAACACTCACATTTCTTGGTAGAATCATGCAGGACTGAAATTTTTGATGTTTTTCTACTCCTCTCATGAGCCCAAACAAGACTCTAAAAGGATGAGTTTGCAACTACTTTACTTTTGGAGAAAATTCAAAACATTCATTATTCAATAGAGCCCAATAGCAAAATTTAGGTTTTGAATGAAGAATCACATTTCTTGGTAGAATCATGCAGGATTGAAATTTTTGATGGTTTTTTACTCCTCTCAACAGCCCAAACAAGTTTCTAAAAGGATGAGTTTGCAACTACTTTACTTTTGGAGAAAATTCAAAACATTCATTATTCAATAGGGCCCAAAATATCAAAAACCAGCGGTTTGAATAAACACTCACATTTCTTGGTAGAATCGTGCAGGACTGAGATTTTTGATGTTTTTCTACTCCTCTCATGAGCCCAAACAAGACTCTAAAAGGATGAGTTTGCAACTACTTTACTTTTGGAGAAAAATCAAAACATTCATTATTCAATAGAGCCCAATAGCAAAAATCAGGTTTTGAATGAAGAATCACATTTCTTGGTAGAATCATGCAGGATTGAAATTTTTGATGTTTTTTTACTCCTCTCAACAGCCCAAACAAGTTTCTAAAAGGATGAGTTTGCAACTACTTTACATTTGGAGAAAATTCAAAACATTCATTATTCAATAGGGCCCAAAATATCAAAAATCAGCGGTTTGAATGAACACTCACATTTCTTGGTAGAATCGTGCAGGACTGAAATTTTTGATGTTTTTCTACTCCTCTCATGAGCCCAAACAAGACTTTAAAAGGATGACTTTGCAACTGCTTTACTTTTGGAGAAAATTCAAAACATTCATTATTCAATATAGCTCAATAGCAAAAATCAGCGTTTTGAATGAACAATCACATTTCTTGGTAGAATCATGCAGGATTGAAATTTTTGATGTTTTTTTACTCCTCTCAACAGCCCAAACAAGTTTCTAAAAGGATGAGTTTGCAACTACTTTACTTTTGGAGAAAATTCAAAGCATTCATTATTCAATATGGCCCAAAATATCAAAAACCAGCGGTTTGAATGAACACTCACATTTCTTGGTAGAATCGTGCAGGACTGAAATTTTTGATGTTTTTCTACTCCTCTCATGAGCCCAAACAAGAATCTAAAAGGATGAGTTTGCAACTACTTTACTTTTGGAGAAAATTCAAAACATTCATTATTCAATAGAGCCCAATAGCAAAAATCAGCGTTTTGAATGAACAATCACATTTCTTGGTAGAATCATGCAGGATTGAAATTTTTGATGTTTCTTTACTCCTCTCAACAGCCCAAACAAGTTTCTAAAAGGATGAGTTTGCAACTACTTTACTTTTGGAGAAAATTCAAAACATTCATTATTCAATAGAGCCCAATAGCAAAAAGCAGTGTTTTGAATGAACAATCACATTTCTTGGTAGAATCATGCAGGATTGAAATTTTTGATCTTTTTTTACTCCACTCAACAGCCCAAACAAGTTTCTAAAAGGATGAGTTTGCAACTACTTTACTTTTGGAGAAAATTCAAAACATTCATTATTCAATAGGGCCCAAAATATCAAAAACCAGCGGTTTGAATAAACACTCACATTTCTTGGTAGAATCGTGCAGGACTGAAATGTTTGATGTTTTTCTACTCCTCTCATGAGCCCAAACAAGACTCTAAAAGGATGAGTTTGCAACTACTTTACTTTTGGAGAAAAATCAAAACATTCATTATTCAATAGAGCCCAATAGCAAAAATCAGGTTTTGAATGAAGAATCACATTTCTTGGTAGAATCATGCAGGATTGAAATTTTTGATGTTTTTTTACTCCTCTCAACAGCCCAAACAAGTTTCTAAAAGGATGAGTTTGCAACTACTTTACATTTGGAGAAAATTCAAAACATTCATTATTCAATAGGGCCCAAAATATCAAAAATCAGCGGTTTGAATGAACACTCACATTTCTTGGTAGAATCGTGCAGGACTGAAATTTTTGATGTTTTTCTACTCCTCTCATGAGCCCAACAAGACTTTAAAAGGATGACTTTGCAACTGCTTTACTTTTGGAGAAAATTCAAAACATTCATTATTCAATATAGCCCAATAGCAAAAATCAGCGTTTTGAATGAACAATTACATTTCTTGGTAAAATCATGCAGGATTGAAATTTTTGATGTTTTTTTACTCCTCTCAACAGCCCAAACAAGTTTCTAAAAGGATGAGTTTGCAACTACTTTACTTTTGGAGAAAATTCAAAGCATTCATTATTCAATAGGGCCCAAAATATCAAAAACCAGCGGTTTGAATGAACACTCACATTTCTTGGTAGAATCGTGCAGGACTGAAATTTTTGATGTTTTTCTACTCCTCTCATGAGTCCAAACAAGACTCTAAAAGGATGAGTTTGCAACTACTTTACTTTTGGAGAAAATTCAAAACATTCATTATTCAATAGAGCCCAATAGCAAAAATCAGCGGTTTGAATGAACAATCACATTTCTTGGTAGAATCATGCAGGATTGAAATTTTTGATGGTTTTTTACTCCTCTCAACAGCCCAAACAAGTTTCTAAAAGGATGAGTTTGCAACTACTTTACTTTTGGAGAAAATTCAAAACATTCATTATTCAATAGAGCCCAATAGCAAAAATCAGGTTTTGAATGAAGAATCACATTTCTTGGTAGAATCATGCAGGATTGAAATTTTTGATGGTTTTTTACTCCTCTCAACAGACCAAACAAGTTTCTAAAAGGATGAGTTTGCAACTACTTTACTTTTGGAGAAAATTCAAAGCATTCATTATTCAATAGGGCCCAAAATATCAAAAACCAGCGGTTTGAATGAACACTCACCTTTCTTGGTAGAATCGTGCAGGACTGAAATTTTTGATGTTTTTCTACTCCTCTCATGAGCCCAAACAAGACTCTAAAAGTATGAGTTTGCAACTACTTTACTTTTGGAGAAAATTCAAAACATTCATTATTCAATAGAGCCCAATAGCAAAAATCAGCGTTTTGAATGAAGAATCACATTTCTTGGTAGAATCATGCAGGATTGAAATTTTTGATGGTTTTTGACTCCTCTCAACAGTCCAAGCAAGTTTCTAAAAGGATGAGTTTGCAACTACTTTACTTTTGGAGAAAATTCAAAACATTCATTATACAGTAGGGCCCAAAATAACAACAATCAGCGGTTTGAATGAACACTCACATTTCTTGGTAGAATCATGCAGGATTGAAATTTTTGATCTTTTTTTACTCCACTCAACAGCCCAAACAAGTTTCTAAAAGGATGAGTTTGCAACTACTTTACTTTTGGATAAAATTCAAAACATTCTTTATTCAATAAGGCCCAAAATATCAAAAACCAGCGGTTTGACTGAACACTCACATTTCTTGGTAGAATCATGCAGGACTGAAATTTTTGATGTTTTTCTACTCCTCTCATGAGCCCAAACAAGACTCTAAAAGGATGAGTTTGCAACTACTTTACTTTTGGAGAAAATTCAAAACATTCATTATTCAATAGAGCCCAATAGCAAAAATTAGGTTTTGAATGAAGAATCACATTTCTTGGTAGAATCATGCAGGATTGAAATTTTTGATGGTTTTTTACTCCTCTCAACAGCCCAAACAAGTTTCTAAAAGGATGAGTTTGCAACTACTTTACTTTTGGAGAAAATTCAAAACATTCATTATTCAATAGGGCCCAAAATATCAAAAACCAGCGGTTTGAATAAACACTCACATTTCTTGGTAGAATCGTGCAGGACTGAGATTTTTGATGTTTTTCTACTCCTCTCATGAGCCCAAACAAGACTCTAAAAGGATGAGTTTGCAACTACTTTACTTTTGGAGAAAAATCAAAACATTCATTATTCAATAGAGCCCAATAGCAAAAATCAGGTTTTGAATGAAGAATCACATTTCTTGGTAGAATCATGCAGGATTGAAATTTTTGATGTTTTTTTACTCCTCTCAACAGCCCAAACAAGTTTCTAAAAGGATGAGTTTGCAACTACTTTACATTTGGAGAAAATTCAAAACATTCATTATTCAATAGGGCCCAAAATATCAAAAATCAGCGGTTTGAATGAACACTCACATTTCTTGGTAGAATCGTGCAGGACTGAAATTTTTGATGTTTTTCTACTCCTCTCATGAGCCCAAACAAGACTTTAAAAGGATGACTTTGCAACTGCTTTACTTTTGGAGAAAATTCAAAACATTCATTATTCAATATAGCTCAATAGCAAAAATCAGCGTTTTGAATGAACAATCACATTTCTTGGTAGAATCATGCAGGATTGAAATTTTTGATGTTTTTTTACTCCTCTCAACAGCCCAAACAAGTTTCTAAAAGGATGAGTTTGCAACTACTTTACTTTTGGAGAAAATTCAAAGCATTCATTATTCAATATGGCCCAAAATATCAAAAACCAGCGGTTTGAATGAACAATCACATTTCTTGGTAGAATCATGCAGGATTGAAATTTTTGATGTTTCTTTACTCCACTCAACAGCCCAAACAAGTTTCTAAAAGGATGAGTTTGCAACTACTTTACTTTTGGAGAAAATTCAAAACATTCATTATTCAATAGAGCCCAATAGCAAAAAGCAGTGTTTTGAATGAACAATCACATTTCTTGGTAGAATCATGCAGGATTGAAATTTTTGATCTTTTTTTACTCCACTCAACAGCCCAAACAAGTTTCTAAAAGGATGAGTTTGCAACTACTTTACTTTTGGAGAAAATTCAAAACATTCATTATTCAATAGAGCCCAATAGGAAAAATCAGGTTTTGAATGAAGAATCACATTTCTTGGTAGAATCATGCAGGATTGAAATTTTTGATGGTTTTTTACTCCTCTCAACAGCCCAAACAAGTTTCTAAAAGGATGAGTTTGCAACTACTTTACTTTTGGAGAAAATTCAAAGCATTCATTATTCAATAGGGCCCAAAATATCAAAAACCAGCGGTTTGAATGAACACTCACCTTTCTTGGTAGAATCGTGCAGGACAGAAATTTTTGATGTTTTTCTACTCCTCTCATGAGCCCAAACAAGACTCTAAAAGGATGAGTTTGCAACTACTTTACTTTTGGAGAAAATTCAAAACATTCATTATTCAATAGAGCCCAATAGCAAAAATTAGGTTTTGAATGAAGAATCACATTTCTTGGTAGAATCATGCAGGATTGAAATTTTTGATGGTTTTTTACTCCTCTCAACAGACCAAACAAGTTTCTAAAAGGATGAGTTTGCAACTACTTTACTTTTGGAGAAAATTCAAAACATTCTTTATTCAATAAGGCCAAAAATATCAAAAACCAGCGGTTTAACTGAACACTCACATTTCTTGGTAGAATCGTGCAAGACTGAAATTTTTGATGTTTTTCTACTCCTCTCATGAGCCCAAACAAGACTCTAAAAGGATGAGTTTGCAACTACTTTACTTTTGGAGAAAATTCAAAACATTCATTATTCAATAGAGCCCAATAGCAAAAATTAGGTTTTGAATGAAGAATCACATTTCTTGGTAGAATCATGCAGGATTGAAATTTTTGATGGTTTTTTACTCCGCTCAACAGCCCAAACAAGTTTCTAAAAGGATGAGTTTGCAACTACTTTACTTTTGGAGAAAATTCAAAACATTCTTTATTCAACAAGGCCCAAAATATCAAAAACCAGCGGTTTGACTGAACACTCACATTTCTTGGTAGAATCGTGCAGGACAGAAATTTTTGATGTTTTTCAACTCCTCTCATGAGCCCAAACAAGACTCTAAAAGGATGAGTTTGCAACTACTTTACTTTTGGAGAAAATTCAAAACATTCATTATTCAATAGAGCCCAATAGCAAAAATTAGGTTTTGAATGAAGAATCACATTTCTTGGTAGAATCATGCAGGATTGAAATTTTTGATCGTTTTTTACTCCTCTCAACAGACCAAACAAGTTTCTAAAAGGATGAGTTTGCAACTACTTTACTTTTGGAGAAAATTCAAAACATTCTTTATTCAATAAGGCCCAAAATATCAAAAACCAGCGGTTTGACTGAACACTCACATTTCTTGGTAGAATCGTGCAGGACTGAAATTTTTGATGTTTTTCTACTCCTCTCATGAGCCCAAACAAGACTCTAAAAGGATGAGTTTGCAACTACTTTACTTTTGGAGAAAATTCAAAACATTCATTATTCAATAGAGCACAGTAGCAAAAATTAGGTTTTGAATGAAGAATCACATTTCTTGATAGAATCATGCAGGATTGAAATTTTTGATGGTTTTTTACTCCTCTCAACAGCCCAAACAAGTTTCTAAAACGATGAGTTTGCAACTACTTTACTTTTGGAGAAAATTCAAAACATTCTTTATTCAACAAGGCCCAAAATATCAAAAACCAGAGGTTTGACTGAACACTCACATTTCTTGGTAGAACCGTGCAGGACAGAAATTTTTGATGTTTTTCTACTCCTCTCATGAGCCCAAACAAGACTCTAAAAGGATGAGTTTGCAACTACTTTACTTTTGGAGAAAATTCAAAACATTCATTATTTAATTAAGCCCAATAGCAAAAATCAGTGTTTTGAATGAAGAATCACATTTCTTGGTAGAATCATGCAGGATTGAAATTTTTGATGGTTTTTGACTCCTCTCAACAGTCCAAGCAAGATTCTAAAAGGATGGGTTTGCAACTACTTTACTTTTGGAGAAAATTCAAAACATTCATTATACAATAGGGCCCAAAATATCAACAACCATCGGTTTGAATGAACACTCACATTTCTTGGTAGAATCATGCAGGATTGAAATTTTTGATCTTTTTTTACTCCACTCAACAGCCCAAACAAGTTTCTGAAAGGATGAGTTTGCAACTACTTTACTTTTGGAGAAAATTCAAAACATTCTTTATTCAATAAGGCCCAAAATATCAAAAACCAGCGGTTTAACTGAACACTCACATTTCTTGGTAGAATCGTGCAAGACTGAAATTTTTGATGTTTTTCTACTCCTCTCATGAGCCCAAACAAGACTCTAAAAGGATGAGTTTGCAACTACTTTACTTTTGGAGAAAATTCAAAACATTCATTATTCAATAGAGCCCAATAGCAAAAATTAGGTTTTGAATGAAGAATCACATTTCTTGGTAGAATCATGCAGGATTGAAATTTTTGATGGTTTTTTACTCCTCTCAACAGACCAAACAAGTTTCTAAAAGGATGAGTTTGCAACTACTTTACTTTTGGAGAAAATTGAAAACATTCTTTATTCAACAAGGCCCAAAATATCAAAAACCAGCGGTTTGACTGAACACTCACATTTCTTGGTAGAATCGTGCAGGACAGAAGTTTTTGATGTTTTTCTACTCCTCTCATGAGCCCAAACAAGACTCTAAAAGGATGAGTTTGCAACTACTTTACTTTTGGAGAAAATTCAAAACATTCATTATTCAATAGAGCCCAATAGCAAAAATCAGCATTTTGAATGAAGAATCACATTTCTTGGTAGAATCATGCAGGATTGAAATTTTTGATGGTTTTTGACTCCTCTCAACAGTCCAAGCACGATTCTAAAAGGATGAGTTTGCAACTACTTTACTTTTGGAGAAAATTCAAAACATTCATTATACAATAGGGCCCAAAATATCAACAACCAGCGGTTTGAATGAACACTCACATTTCTTGGTAGAATCATGCAGGATTGAAATTTTTGATCTTTTTTTACTCAACTCAACAGCCCAAACAAGTTTCTAAAAGGATGAGTTTGCAACTACATTACTTTTGGAGAAAATTCAAAACATTCTTTATTCAATAAGGCCCAAAATATCAAAAACCAGCGGTTTAACTGAACACTCACATTTCTTGGTAGAATCGTGCAAGACTGAAATTTTTGATGTTTTTCTACTCCTCTCATGAGCCCAAACAAGAATCTAAAAGGATGAGTTTGCAACTACTTTACTTTTGGAGAAAATTCAAAACATTCATTATTCAATAGAGCCCAATAGCAAAAATCAGCGTTTTGAATGAAGAATCACATTTCTTGGTAGAATCATGCAGGATTGAAATTTTTGATGGTTTTTGACTCCTCTCAACAGTCCAAGCAAGTTTCTAAAAGGATGAGTTTGCAACTACTTTACTTTTGGAGAAAATTCAAAACATTCATTATACAATAGGGCCCAAAATAACAACAATCAGCGGTTTGAATGAACACTCACATTTCTTGGTAGAATCATGCAGGATTGAAATTTTTGATCTTTTTTTACTCCACTCAACAGCCCAAACAAGTTTCTAAAAGGATGAGTTTGCAACTACTTTACTTTTGGATAAAATTCAAAACATTCTTTATTCAATAAGGCCCAAAATATCAAAAACCAGCGGTTTGACTGAACACTCACATTTCTTGGTAGAATCATGCAGGACTGAAATTTTTGATGTTTTTCTACTCCTCTCATGAGCCCAAACAAGACTCTAAAAGGATGAGTTTGCAACTACTTTACTTTTGGAGAAAATTCAAAACATTCATTATTCAATAGAGCCCAATAGCAAAATTTAGGTTTTGAATGAAGAATCACATTTCTTGGTAGAATCATGCAGGATTGAAATTTTTGATGGTTTTTTACTCCTCTCAACAGCCCAAACAAGTTTCTAAAAGGATGAGTTTGCAACTACTTTACTTTTGGAGAAAATTCAAAACATTCATTATTCAATAGGGCCCAAAATATCAAAAACCAGCGGTTTGAATAAACACTCACATTTCTTGGTAGAATCGTGCAGGACTGAGATTTTTGATGTTTTTCTACTCCTCTCATGAGCCCAAACAAGACTCTAAAAGGATGAGTTTGCAACTACTTTACTTTTGGAGAAAAATCAAAACATTCATTATTCAATAGAGCCCAATAGCAAAAATCAGGTTTTGAATGAAGAATCACATTTCTTGGTAGAATCATGCAGGATTGAAATTTTTGATGTTTTTTTACTCCTCTCAACAGCCCAAACAAGTTTCTAAAAGGATGAGTTTGCAACTACTTTACATTTGGAGAAAATTCAAAACATTCATTATTCAATAGGGCCCAAAATATCAAAAATCAGCGGTTTGAATGAACACTCACATTTCTTGGTAGAATCGTGCAGGACTGAAATTTTTGATGTTTTTCTACTCCTCTCATGAGCCCAAACAAGACTTTAAAAGGATGACTTTGCAACTGCTTTACTTTTGGAGAAAATTCAAAACATTCATTATTCAATATAGCTCAATAGCAAAAATCAGCGTTTTGAATGAACAATCACATTTCTTGGTAGAATCATGCAGGATTGAAATTTTTGATGTTTTTTTACTCCTCTCAACAGCCCAAACAAGTTTCTAAAAGGATGAGTTTGCAACTACTTTACTTTTGGAGAAAATTCAAAGCATTCATTATTCAATATGGCCCAAAATATCAAAAACCAGCGGTTTGAATGAACACTCACATTTCTTGGTAGAATCGTGCAGGACTGAAATTTTTGATGTTTTTCTACTCCTCTCATGAGCCCAAACAAGAATCTAAAAGGATGAGTTTGCAACTACTTTACTTTTGGAGAAAATTCAAAACATTCATTATTCAATAGAGCCCAATAGCAAAAATCAGCGTTTTGAATGAACAATCACATTTCTTGGTAGAATCATGCAGGATTGAAATTTTTGATGTTTCTTTACTCCTCTCAACAGCCCAAACAAGTTTCTAAAAGGATGAGTTTGCAACTACTTTACTTTTGGAGAAAATTCAAAACATTCATTATTCAATAGAGCCCAATAGCAAAAAGCAGTGTTTTGAATGAACAATCACATTTCTTGGTAGAATCATGCAGGATTGAAATTTTTGATCTTTTTTTACTCCACTCAACAGCCCAAACAAGTTTCTAAAAGGATGAGTTTGCAACTACTTTACTTTTGGAGAAAATTCAAAACATTCATTATTCAATAGGGCCCAAAATATCAAAAACCAGCGGTTTGAATAAACACTCACATTTCTTGGTAGAATCGTGCAGGACTGAAATGTTTGATGTTTTTCTACTCCTCTCATGAGCCCAAACAAGACTCTAAAAGGATGAGTTTGCAACTACTTTACTTTTGGAGAAAAATCAAAACATTCATTATTCAATAGAGCCCAATAGCAAAAATCAGGTTTTGAATGAAGAATCACATTTCTTGGTAGAATCATGCAGGATTGAAATTTTTGATGTTTTTTTACTCCTCTCAACAGCCCAAACAAGTTTCTAAAAGGATGAGTTTGCAACTACTTTACATTTGGAGAAAATTCAAAACATTCATTATTCAATAGGGCCCAAAATATCAAAAATCAGCGGTTTGAATGAACACTCACATTTCTTGGTAGAATCGTGCAGGACTGAAATTTTTGATGTTTTTCTACTCCTCTCATGAGCCCAACAAGACTTTAAAAGGATGACTTTGCAACTGCTTTACTTTTGGAGAAAATTCAAAACATTCATTATTCAATATAGCCCAATAGCAAAAATCAGCGTTTTGAATGAACAATTACATTTCTTGGTAAAATCATGCAGGATTGAAATTTTTGATGTTTTTTTACTCCTCTCAACAGCCCAAACAAGTTTCTAAAAGGATGAGTTTGCAACTACTTTACTTTTGGAGAAAATTCAAAGCATTCATTATTCAATAGGGCCCAAAATATCAAAAACCAGCGGTTTGAATGAACACTCACATTTCTTGGTAGAATCGTGCAGGACTGAAATTTTTGATGTTTTTCTACTCCTCTCATGAGTCCAAACAAGACTCTAAAAGGATGAGTTTGCAACTACTTTACTTTTGGAGAAAATTCAAAACATTCATTATTCAATAGAGCCCAATAGCAAAAATCAGCGGTTTGAATGAACAATCACATTTCTTGGTAGAATCATGCAGGATTGAAATTTTTGATGGTTTTTTACTCCTCTCAACAGCCCAAACAAGTTTCTAAAAGGATGAGTTTGCAACTACTTTACTTTTGGAGAAAATTCAAAACATTCATTATTCAATAGAGCCCAATAGCAAAAATCAGGTTTTGAATGAAGAATCACATTTCTTGGTAGAATCATGCAGGATTGAAATTTTTGATGGTTTTTTACTCCTCTCAACAGACCAAACAAGTTTCTAAAAGGATGAGTTTGCAACTACTTTACTTTTGGAGAAAATTCAAAGCATTCATTATTCAATAGGGCCCAAAATATCAAAAACCAGCGGTTTGAATGAACACTCACCTTTCTTGGTAGAATCGTGCAGGACTGAAATTTTTGATGTTTTTCTACTCCTCTCATGAGCCCAAACAAGACTCTAAAAGTATGAGTTTGCAACTACTTTACTTTTGGAGAAAATTCAAAACATTCATTATTCAATAGAGCCCAATAGCAAAAATCAGCGTTTTGAATGAAGAATCACATTTCTTGGTAGAATCATGCAGGATTGAAATTTTTGATGGTTTTTGACTCCTCTCAACAGTCCAAGCAAGTTTCTAAAAGGATGAGTTTGCAACTACTTTACTTTTGGAGAAAATTCAAAACATTCATTATACAGTAGGGCCCAAAATAACAACAATCAGCGGTTTGAATGAACACTCACATTTCTTGGTAGAATCATGCAGGATTGAAATTTTTGATCTTTTTTTACTCCACTCAACAGCCCAAACAAGTTTCTAAAAGGATGAGTTTGCAACTACTTTACTTTTGGATAAAATTCAAAACATTCTTTATTCAATAAGGCCCAAAATATCAAAAACCAGCGGTTTGACTGAACACTCACATTTCTTGGTAGAATCATGCAGGACTGAAATTTTTGATGTTTTTCTACTCCTCTCATGAGCCCAAACAAGACTCTAAAAGGATGAGTTTGCAACTACTTTACTTTTGGAGAAAATTCAAAACATTCATTATTCAATAGAGCCCAATAGCAAAAATTAGGTTTTGAATGAAGAATCACATTTCTTGGTAGAATCATGCAGGATTGAAATTTTTGATGGTTTTTTACTCCTCTCAACAGCCCAAACAAGTTTCTAAAAGGATGAGTTTGCAACTACTTTACTTTTGGAGAAAATTCAAAACATTCATTATTCAATAGGGCCCAAAATATCAAAAACCAGCGGTTTGAATAAACACTCACATTTCTTGGTAGAATCGTGCAGGACTGAGATTTTTGATGTTTTTCTACTCCTCTCATGAGCCCAAACAAGACTCTAAAAGGATGAGTTTGCAACTACTTTACTTTTGGAGAAAAATCAAAACATTCATTATTCAATAGAGCCCAATAGCAAAAATCAGGTTTTGAATGAAGAATCACATTTCTTGGTAGAATCATGCAGGATTGAAATTTTTGATGTTTTTTTACTCCTCTCAACAGCCCAAACAAGTTTCTAAAAGGATGAGTTTGCAACTACTTTACATTTGGAGAAAATTCAAAACATTCATTATTCAATAGGGCCCAAAATATCAAAAATCAGCGGTTTGAATGAACACTCACATTTCTTGGTAGAATCGTGCAGGACTGAAATTTTTGATGTTTTTCTACTCCTCTCATGAGCCCAAACAAGACTTTAAAAGGATGAGTTTGCAACTACTTTACTTTTGGAGAAAATTCAAAGCATTCATTATTCAATATGGCCCAAAATATCAAAAACCAGCGGTTTGAATGAACAATCACATTTCTTGGTAGAATCATGCAGGATTGAAATTTTTGATGTTTCTTTACTCCACTCAACAGCCCAAACAAGTTTCTAAAAGGATGAGTTTGCAACTACATTACTTTTGGAGAAAATTCAAAACATTCTTTATTCAATAAGGCCCAAAATATCAAAAACCAGCGGTTTAACTGAACACTCACATTTCTTGGTAGAATCGTGCAAGACTGAAATTTTTGATGTTTTTCTACTCCTCTCATGAGCCCAAACAAGAATCTAAAAGGATGAGTTTGCAACTACTTTACTTTTGGAGAAAATTCAAAACATTCATTATTCAATAGAGCCCAATAGCAAAAATTAGGTTTTGAATGAAGAATCACATTTCTTGGTAGAATCATGCAGGATTGAAATTTTTGATGGTTTTTTACTCCTCTCAACAGCCCAAACAAGTTTCTAAAAGGATGAGTTTGCAACTACTTTACTTTTGGAGAAAATTCAAAACATTCTTTATTCAACAAGGCCCAAAATATCAAAAATCAGCGGTTTGACTGAACACTCACATTTCTTGGTAGAATCGTGCAGGACAGAAATTTTTGATGTTTTTCTACTCCTCTCATGAGCCCAAACAAGACTCTAAAAGGATGAGTTTGCAACTACTTTACTTTTGGAGAAAATTCAAAACATTCATTATTCAATTAAGCCCAATAGCAAAAATCAGTGTTTTGAATGAAGAATCACATTTCTTGGTAGAATCATGCAGGATTGAAATTTTTGATGGTTTTTGACTCCTCTCAACAGTCCAAGCAAGATTCTAAAAGGATGGGTTTGCAACTACTTTACTTTTGGAGAAAATTCAAAACATTCATTATACAATAGGGCCCAAAATATCAACAACCAGCGGTTTGAATGAACACTCACATTTCTTGGTAGAATCATGCAGGATTGAAATTTTTGATCTTTTTTTACTCCACTCAACAGCCCAAACAAGTTTCTAAAAGGATGAGTTTGCAACTACTTTACTTTTGGAGAAAATTCAAAACATTCTTTATTCAATAAGGCCCAAAATATCAAAAACCAGCGGTTTGACTGAACACTCACATTTCTTGGTAGAATCGTGCAGGACTGAAATTTTTGATGTTTTTCTACTCCTCTCATGAGCCCAAACAAGACTCTAAAAGGATGAGTTTGCAACTACTTTACTTTTGGAGAAAATTCAAAACATTCATTATTCAATAGAGCCCAATAGCAAAAATTAGGTTTTGAATGAAGAATCACATTTCTTGGTAGAATCATGCAGGATTGAATTTTTTGATGGTTTTTTACTCCTCTCAACAGCACAAACAAGTTTCTAAAAGGATGAGTTTGCAACTACTTTACTTTTGGAGAAAATTCAAAACATTCTTTATTCAATAAGGCCCAAAATATCAAAAACCAGCGGTTTGACTGAACACTCACATTTCTTGGTAGAATCGTGCAGGACTGAAATTTTTGATGTTTTTCTACTCCTCTCATGAGCCCAAACAAGACTCTAAAAGGATGAGTTTGCAACTACTTTACTTTTGGAGAAAATTCAAAACATTCATTATTCAATAGAGCCCAATAGCAAAAATTAGGTTTTGAATGAAGAATCACATTTCTTGGTAGAATCATACAGGATTGAAATTTTTGATGGTTTTTTACTCCTCTCAACAGCCCAAACAAGTTTCTAAAAGGATGAGTTTGCAACTACTTTACTTTTGGAGAAAATTCAAAACATTCTTTATTCAACAAGGCCCAAAATATCAAAAACCAGCGGTTTGACTGAACACTCACATTTCTTGGTAGAATCATGCAGGACAGAAATTTTTGATGTTTTTCTACTCCTCTCATGAGCCCAAACAAGACTCTAAAAGGATGAGTTTGCAACTACTTTACTTTTGGAGAAAATTCAAAACATTCATTATTCAATAGAGCCCAATAGCAAAAATCAGCGTTTTGAATGAAGAATCACATTTCTTGGTAGAATCATGCAGGATTGAAATTTTTGATGGTTTTTGACTCCTCTCAACAGTCCAAGCAAGATTCTAAAAGGATGAGTTTGCAACTACTTTACTTTTGGAGAAAATTCAAAACATTCATTATACAATAGGGCCCAAAATATCAACAACCAGCGGTTTGAATGAACACTCACATTTCTTGGTAGAATCATGCAGGATTTAAATTTTTGATCTTTTTTACTCCACTCAACAGCCCAAACAAGTTTCTAAAAGGATGAGTTTGCAACTACTTTACTTTTGGAGAAAATTCAAAACATTCTTTATTCAATAAGGCCCAAAATATCAAAAACTAGCGGTTTGACTGAACACTCACATTTCTTGGTAGAATCGTGCAGGACTGAAATTTTTGATGTTTTTCTACTCCTCTCATGAGCCCAAACAAGACTCTAAAAGGATGAGTTTGCAACTACTTTACTTTTGGAGAAAATTCAAAACATTCATTATTCAATAGAGCCCAATAGCAAAAATTAGGTTTTGAATGAAGAATCACATTTCTTGGTAGAATCATGCATGATTGAAATTTTTGATGTTTTTTTACTCCTCTCAACAGTCCAAACAAGTTTCTAAAAGGATGAGTTTGCAACTACTTTACTTTTGGAGAAAATTCAAAGCATTCATTATTCAATAGGGCTCAAAATATCAAAAACCAGCGGTTTGAATGAACACTCACATTTCTTGGTAGAATCATGCAGGATTGAAATTTTTGATCTTTTTTTACTCCACTCAACAGCCCAAACAAGTTTCTAAAAGGATGAGTTTGCAACTACTTTACTTTTGGAGAAAATTCAAAACATTCATTATTCAATAGGGCCCAAAATATCAAAAACCAGCTGTTTGAATGAACACTCACATTTCTTGGTAGAATCGTGCAGGACTGAAATTTTTGATGTTTTTCTACTCCTTTCATAAGCCCAAACAAGACTCTAAAAGGATGAGTTTGCAACTACTTTACTTTTGGAGAAAATTCAAAACATTCATTATTCAATAGCGCCCAATAGCAAAAATCAGCGTTTTGAATGAACAATCACATTTCTTGGTAGAATCATGCAGGATTGAAATTTTTGATGTTTTTTTACTACACTCAACAGCCCAAACAAGTTTCTAAAAGGATGAGTTTGCAAATACTTTACTTTTGGAGAAAATTCAAAACATTCATTATTCAATAGAGCCCAATAGCAAAAAGCAGTGTTTTGAATGAACAATCACATTTCTTGGTAGAATCATGCAGGATTGAAATTTTTGATGTTTTTTTACTACTCTCAACAGCCCAAACAAGTTTCTAAAAGGATGAGTTTGCAACTACTTTACTTTTGGAGAATATTCAAAACATTCATTATTCAATAGGGCCCAAAATATCAAAAACCAGCGGTTTGAATGAACACTCACATTTCTTGGTAGAATCGTGCAGGACTGAAATTTTTGATGTTTTTCTACTCCTCTCATGAGCCCAAACAAGACTCTAAAAGGTTGAGTTTGCAACTACTTTACTTTTGGAGAAAATTCAAAACATTCATTATTCAATAGAGCCCAATAGCAAAAATCAGCGTTTTGAATGAAGAATCACATTTCTTGGCAGAAACATGCAGGATTGAAATTTTTGATGGTTTTTGACTCCTCTCAACAGTCCAAGCAAGATTCTAAAAGGATGAGTTTGCAACTACTTTACTTTTGGAGAAAATTCAAAACATTCATTATTCAATAGAGCCCAATAGTAAAAATCAGGTTTTGACTGAAGAATCACATTTCTTGGTAGAATCATGCAGGATTGAACTTTTTGATGGTTTTTTACTCCTCTCAACAGCCCAAACAAGTTTCTAAAAGGATGAGTTTGCAACTACTTTACATTTGGAGAAAATTCAAAACATTCATTATTCAATAGGGCCCAAAATATCAAAAACCAGCGGTTTCAATGAACACTCACATTTCTTGGTAGAATCGTGCAGGACTGAAATTTTTGATGTTTTTCTACTCCTCTCATGAGCCCAAACAAGACTCTAAAAGGATGAGTTTGCAACTACTTTACTTTTGGAGAAAATTCAAAACGTTCATTATTCAATAGAGCCCAATAGCAAAAATTAGGTTTTGAATGAAGAATCACATTTCTTGGTAGAATCATGCAGGATTGAAATTTTTGATGGTTTTTTTACTCCTCTCAACAGCCCAAACAAGTTTCTAAAAGGATGAGTTTGCAACTACTTTACTTTTGGAGAAAATTCAAAACATTCTTTATTCAATAAGGCCCAAAATATCAAAAACCAGCGGTTTGACTGAACACTCACATTTCTTGGTAGAATCATGCAGGACTGAAATTTTTGATGTTTTTCTACTCCTCTCATGAGCCCAAACAAGACTCTAAAAGGATGAGTTTGCAACTACTTTACTTTTGGAGAAAATTTAAAACATTCATTATTCAATAGAGCCCAATAGCAAAAATTAGGTTTTGAATGAAGAATCACATTTCTTGGTAGAATCATGCAGGATTGAAATTTTTTATGGTTTTTTACTCCACTCAACAGCCCAAACAAGTTTCTAAAAGGATGAGTTTGCAACTACTTTACTTTTGGAGAAAATTCAAAACATTCTTTATTCAACAAGGCCCAAAATATCAAAAGCCAGCGGTTTGACTGAACACTCACATTTCTTGGTAGAATCGTGCAGGACAGAAATTTTTGATGTTTTTCTACTACTCTCATGAGCCCAAACAAGTCTCTAAAAGTATGAGTTTGCAACTACTTTACTTTTGGAGAAAATTCAAAACATTCATTATTCAATAGAGCCCAATAGCAAAAATCAGCGTTTTGAATGAAGAATCACATTTCTTGGTAGAATCATGCAGGATTGAAATTTTTGATGGTTTTTTACTCCTCTCAACAGCCCAAACAAGTTTCTAAAAGGATGAGTTTGCAACTACTTTACTTTTGGAGAAAATTCAAAACATTCTTTATTCAATAAGGCCCAAAATATCAAAAACCAGCGGTTTGACTGAACACTCACATTTCTTGGTAGAATCGTGCAGGACTGAAATTTTTGATGTTTTTCTACTCCTCTCATGAGCCCAAACAAGACTCTAAAAGGATTAGTTTGCAACTACTTTACTTTTGGAGAAAATTAAAAACATTCATTATTCAATAGAGCCCAGTAGCAAAAATTAGGTTTTGAATAAAGAATCACATTTCTTGATAGAATCATGCAGGATTGAAATTTTTGATGGTTTTTTACTCCTCTCAACAGCCCAAACAAGTTTCTAAAAGGATGAGTTTGCAACTACTTTACTTTTGGAGAAAATTCAAAACATTCTTTATTCAACAAGGCCCAAAATATCAAAAACCAGAGGTTTGACTGAACACTCACATTTCTTGGTAGAATCGTGCAGGACAGAAATTTTTGATGTTTTTCTACTCCTCTCATGAGCCCAAACAAGACTCTAAAAGGATGAGTTTGCAACTACTTTACTTTTGGAGAAAATTCAAAACATTCATTATTCAATTAAGCCCAATAGCAAAAATCAGTGTTTTGAATGAAGAATCATATTTCTTGGTAGAATCATGCAGGATTGAAATTTTTGATGGTTTTTGACTCCTCTAAACAGTCCAAGCAAGATTCTAAAAGGATGGGTTTGCAACTACTTTACTTTTGGAGAAAATTCAAAACATTCATTATACAATAGGGCCCAAAATATCAACAACCAGCGGTTTGAATGAACACTCACATTTCTTGGTAGAATCATGCAGGATTGAAATTTTTGATCTTTTTTTACTCCACTCAACAGCCCAAACAAGTTTCTAAAAGGATGAGTTTGCAACTACTTTACTTTTGGAGAAAATTCAAAACATTCTTTATTCAATAAGGCCCAAAATATCAAAAACCAGCGGTTTGACTGAACACTCACATTTCTTGGTAGAATCGTGCAGGACTGAAATTTTTGATGTTTTTCTACTCCTCTCATGAGCCCAAACAAGACTCTAAAAGGATGAGTTTGCAACTACTTTACTTTTGGAGAAAATTCAAAACATTCATTATTCAATAGAGCCCAATAGCAAAAATTAGGTTTTGAATGAAGAATCACATTTATTGGTAGAATCATGCAGGATTGAATTTTTTGATGGTTTTTTACTCCTCTCAACAGCCCAAACAAGTTTCTAAAAGGATGAGTTTGCAACTACTTTACTTTTGGAGAAAATTCAAAACATTCTTTATTCAATAAGGCCCAAAATATCAAAAACCAGCGGTTTGACTGAACACTCACATTTCTTGGTAGAATCGTGCAGGACTGAAATTTTTGATGTTTTTCTACTCCTCTCATGAGCCCAAACAAGACTCTAAAAGGATGAGTTTGCAACTACTTTACTTTTGGAGAAAATTCAAAACATTCATTATTCAATAGAGCCCAATAGCAAAAAGCAGTGTTTTGAATGAACAATCACATTTCTTGGTAGAATCATGCAGGATTTAAATTTTTGATCTTTTTTTACTCCACTCAACAGCCCAAACAAGTTTCTAAAAGGATGAGTTTGCAACTACTTTACTTTTGGAGAAAATTCAAAACATTCATTATTCAATAGGGCCCAAAATATCAAAAACCAGCGGTTTGAATGAACACTCACATTTCTTGGTAGAATCGTGCAGGACTGAAATTTTTGATGTTTTTCTACTCCTCTCATGAGCCCAAACAAGACTCTAAAAGGATGAGTTTGCAACTACTTTACTTTTGGAGAAAATTCAAAACATTCATTATTCAATAGAGCCCAATAGCAAAAATCAGCGTTTTGAATGAAGAATCACATTTCTTGGTAGAATCATGCAGGATTGAAATTTTTGATGGTTTTTGACTCCTCTCAACAGTCCAAGCAAGATTCTAAAAGGATGAGTTTGCAACTACTTTACTTTTGGAGAAAATTCAAAACATTCATTATACAATAGGGCCCAAAATATCAACAACCAGCGGTTTGAATGAACACTCACATTTCTTGGTAGAATCATGCAGGATTGAAATTTTTGATCTTTTTTTACTCCATTCAACAGCCCAAAGAAGTTTCTAATAGGATGAGTTTGCAAATACATTACTTTTGGTGAAAATTCAAAACATTCTTTATTCAATAAGGCCCAAAATATCAAAAACCAGCGGTTTGACTGAACACTCACATTTCTTGGTAGAATCGTGCAGGACTGAAATTTTTGATGTTTTTCTACTCCTCTCATGAGCCCAAACAAGACTCTAAAAGGATGAGTTTGCAACTACTTTACTTTTGGAGAAAATTCAAAACATTCATTATTCAATAGAGCCCAATAGCAAAAATTAGGTTTTGAATGAAGAATCACATTTCTTGGTAGAATCATGCAGGATTGAAATTTTTGATGGTTTTTTACTCCTCTCAACAGCCCAAACAAGTTTCTAAAAGGATGAGTTTGCAACTACTTTACTTTTGGAGAAAATTCAAAACATTCTTTATTCAATAAGGCCCAAAATATCAAAAACCAGCGGTTTGACTGAACACTCACATTTCTTGGTAGAATCGTGCAGGACTGAAATTTTTGATGTTTTTCTACTCCTCTCATGAGCCCAAACAAGACTCTAAAAGGATGAGTTTGCAACTACTTTACTTTTGGAGAAAATTCAAAACATTCATTATTCAATAGAGCCCAATAGCAAAAATTAGGTTTTGAATGAAGAATCACATTTCTTGGTAGAATCATGCAGGATTGAAATTTTTGATGGTTTTTTACTCCTCTCAACAGCCCAAACAAGTTTCTAAAAGGATGAGTTTGCAACTACTTTACTTTTGGAGAAAATTCAAAACATTCTTTATTCAATAAGGCCCAAAATATCAAAAACCAGCGGTTTGACTGAACACTCACATTTCTTGGTAGAATCGTGCAGGACTGAAATTTTTGATGTTTTTCTACTCCTCTCATGAGCCCAAACAAGACTCTAAATGGATGAGTTTGCAACTACTTTACTTTTGGAGAAAATTCAAAACATTCATTATTCAATAGAGCCCAATAGCAAAAATTAGGTTTTGAATGAAGAATCACATTTCTTGGTAGAATCATACAGGATTGAAATTTTTGATGGTTTTTTACTCCTCTCAACAGCCCAAACAAGTTTCTAAAAGGATGAGTTTGCAACTACTTTACTTTTGGAGAAAATTCAAAACATTCTCTATTCAACAAGGCCCAAAATATCAAAAACCAGCGGTTTGACTGAACACTCACATTTCTTGGTAGAATCATGCAGGACAGAAATTTTTGATGTTTTTCTACTCCTCTCATGAGCCCAAACAAGACTCTAAAAGGATGAGTTTGCAACTACTTTACTTTTGGAGAAAATTCAAAACATTCATTATTCAATAGAGCCCAATAGCAAAAATCAGCGTTTTGAATGAAGAATCACATTTCTTGGTAGAATCATGCAGGATTGAAATTTTTGATGGTTTTTGACTCCTCTCAACAGTCCAAGCAAGATTCTAAAAGGATGAGTTTGCAACTACTTTACTTTTGGAGAAAATTCAAAACATTCATTATACAATAGGGCCCAAAATATCAACAACCAGCGGTTTGAATGAACACTCACATTTCTTGGTAGAATCATGCAGGATTGAAATTTTTGATTTTTTTTACTCCACTCAACAGCCCAAACAAGTTTCTAAAAGGATGAGTTTGCAACTACTTTACTTTTGGAGAAAATTCAAAACATTCTTTATTCAATAAGGCCCAAAATATCAAAAACTAGCGGTTGGACTGAACACTCACATTTCTTGGTAGAATCGTGCAGGACTGAAATTTTTGATGTTTTTCTACTCCTCTCATGAGCCCAAACAAGACTCTAAAAGGATGAGTTTGCAACTACTTTACTTTTGGAGAAAATTCAAAACATTCATTATTCAATAGAGCCCAATAGCAAAAATTAGGTTTTGAATGAAGAATCACATTTCTTGGTAGAATCATGCAGGATTGAAATTTTTGATGTTTTTTTACTCCTCTCAACAGCCCAAACAAGTTTCTAAAAGGATGATTTAGCAACTACTTTACTTTTGGAGAAAATTCAAAACATTCTTTATTCAATAAGGCCCAAAATATCAAAAACCAGCGGTTTGACTGAACACTCACATTTCTTGGTAGAATCGTGCAGGACTGAAATTTTTGATGTTTTTCTACTCCTCTCATGAGCCCAAACAAGACTCTAAAAGGATGAGTTTGCAACTACTTTACTTTTGGAGAAAATTCAAAACATTCATTATTCAATAGAACCCAATAGCAAAAATTAGGTTTTGAATGAAGAATCACATTTCTTGGTAGTATCATGCAGGATTGAAATTTTTGATGTTTTTTTACTCCTCTCAACAGTCCAAACAAGTTTCTAAAAGGATGAGTTTGCAACTACTTTACTTTTGAAGAAAATTCAAAGCATTCATTATTCAATAGGGCCCAAAATATCAAAAACCAGCGGTTTGAATGAACACTCACATTTCTTGGTAGAATCATGCAGGATTGAAATTTTTGATCTTTTTTTACTCCACTCAACAGCCCAAACAAGTTTCTAAAAGGATGAGTTTGCAACTACTTTACTTTTGGAGAAAATTCAAAACATTCATTATTCAATAGGGCCCAAAATATCAAAAACCAGCTGTTTGAATGAACACTCACATTTCTTGGTAGAATCGTGCAGGACTGAAATTTTTGATGTTTTTCTACTCCTTTCATAAGCCCAAACAAGACTCTAAAAGGATGAGTTTGCAACTACTTTACTTTTGTAGAAAATTCAAAACATTCATTATTCAATAGAGCCCAATAGCAAAAATCAGCGTTTTGAATGAACAATCACATTTCTTGGTAGAATCATGCAGGATTGAAATTTTTGATGTTTTTTTACTACTCAACAGCCCAAACAAGTTTCTAAAAGGATGAGTTTGCAAATACTTTACTTTTGGAGAAAATTCAAAACATTCATTATTCAATAGAGCCCAATAACAAAAAGCAGTGTTTTGAATGAACAATCACATTTCTTGGTAGAATCATGCAGGATTGAAATTTTTGATTTTTTTTACTACTCTCAACAGCCCAAACAAGTTTCTAAAAGGATGAGTTTGCAACTACTTTACTTTTGGAGAATATTCAAAACATTCATTATTCAATAGGGCCCAAAATATCAAAAACCAGCGGTTTGAATGAACACTCACATTTCTTGGTAGAATCGTGCAGGACTGAAATTTTTGATGTTTTTCTACTCCTCTCATGAGCCCAAACAAGTTTCTAAAAGGATGAGTTTGCAAATACTTTACTTTTGGAGAAAATTCAAAACATTCATTATTCAATAGAGCCCAATAGCAAAAATCAGGTTTTGAATGAAGAATCACATTTCTTGGTAGAATCATGCAGGATTGAAATTTTTGATGGTTTTTTACTCCTCTCAACATCCCAAACAAGTTTCTAAAAGGATGAGTTTGCAACTACTTTACATTTGGAGAAAATTCAAAACATTCATTATTCAATAGGGCCCAAAATATCAAAAACCAGCGGTTTGAATGAACACTCACATTTCTTGGTAGAATCGTGCAGGACTGAAATTTTTGATGTTTTTCTACTCCTCTCATGAGCCCAAACAAGACTCTAAAAGGATGAGTTTGCAACTACTTTACTTTTGGAGAAAATTCAAAACATTCATTATTCAATAGAGCCCAATAGCAAAAATTAGGTTTTGAATCAAGAATCACATTTTTTGGTAGAATCATGCAGGATTGAAATTTTTGATGGTTTTTTACTCCTCTCAACAGCCCAAACAAGTTTCTAAAAGGATGAGTTTGCAACTACTTTACTTTTGGAGAAAATTCAAAACATTCATTATTCAATAGAGCCCAATAGCAAAAATCAGGTTTTGAATGAAGAATCACATTTCTTGGTAGAATCATGCAGGATTGAAATTTTTGATGGATTTTACTCCTCTCAACAGCCCAAACAAGTTTCTAAAAGGATGAGTTTGCAACTACTTTACTTTTGGAGAAAATTCAAAGCATTCATTATTCAATAGAGCCCAATAGCAAAAATCAGGTTTTGAATGAAGAATCACATTTCTTGTTAGAATCATGCAGGATTGAAATTTTTGATGTTTTTTTACTCCTCTCAACAGCCCAAACAAGTTTCTAAAAGGATGAGTTTGCAACTACTTTACATTTGGAGAAAATTCAAAACATTCATTATTCAATAGGGCCCAAAATATCAAAAATCAGCGGTTTGAATGAACACTCACATTTCTTGGTAGAATCGTGCAGTACTGACATTTTTGATGTTTTTCTACTCCTCTCATGAGCCCAAACAAGACTTTAAAAGGATGACTTTGCAACTGCTTTACTTTTGGAGAAAATTCAAAACATTCATTATACAATAGGGCCCAAAATATCAACAACCAGCGGTTTGAATGAACACTCACATTTCTTGGTAGAATCATGCAGGATTGAAATTTTTGATCTTTTTTTACTCCATTCAACAGCCCAAACAAGTTTCTAAAAGGATGAGTTTGCAAATACTTTACTTTTGGAGAAAATTCAAAACATTCTTTATTCAATAAGGCCCAAAATATCAAAAACCAGCGGTTTGACTGAACACTCACATTTCTTGGTAGAATCGTGCAGGACTGAAATTTTTGATGTTTTTCTACTCCTCTCATGAGCCCAAACAAGACTCTAAAAGGATGAGTTTGCAACTACTTTACTTTTGGAGAAAATTCAAAACATTCATTATTCAATAGAGCCCAATAGCAAAAATTAGGTTTTGAATGAAGAATCACATTTCTTGGTAGAATCATGCAGGATTGAAATTTTTGATGGTTTTTTACTCCTCTCAACAGCCCAAACAAGTTTCTAAAAGGATGAGTTTGCAACTACTTTACTTTTGGAGAAAATTCAAAACATTCTTTATTCAATAAGGCCCAAAATATCAAAAACCAGCGGTTTGACTGAACACTCACATTTCTTGGTAGAATCGTGCAGGACTGAAATTTTTGATGTTTTTCTACTCCTCTCATGAGCCCAAACAAGACTCTAAAAGGATGAGTTTGCAACTACTTTACTTTTGGAGAAAATTCAAAACATTCATTATTCAATAGAGCCCAATAGCAAAAATTAGGTTTTGAATGAAGAATCACAATTCTTGGTAGAATCATACAGGATTGAAATTTTTGATGGTTTTTTACTCGTCTCAACAGCCCAAACAAGTTTCTAAAAGGATGAGTTTGCAACTACTTTACTTTTGGAGAAAATTCAAAACATTCTTTATTCAACAAGGCCCAAAATATCAAAAACCCGCGGTTTGACTGAACACTCACATTTCTTGGTAGAATCGTGCAGGACAGAAATTTTTTATGTTTTTCTACTCCTCTCATGAGCCCAAACAAGACTCTAAAAGGATGAGTTTGCAACTACTTTACTTTTGGAGAAAATTCAAAACATTCATTATTCAATAGAGCCCAATAGCAAAAATAAGCGTTTTGAATGAAGAATCACATTTCTTGGTAGAATCATGCAGGATTGAAATTTTTGATGGTTTTTGACTCCTCTCAACAGTCCAAGCAAGATACTAAAAGGATGAGTTTGCAACTACTTTACTTTTGGAGAAAATTCAAAACATTCATTATAGAATAGGGCCCAAAATATCAACAACCAGCGGTTTGAATGAACACTCACATTTCTTGGTAGAATCATGCAGGATTGAAATTTTTGATCTTTTTTTACTCCACTCAACAGCCCAAACAAGTTTCTAAAAGGATGAGTTTGCAACTACTTTACTTTTGGAGAAAATTCAAAACATTCTTTATTCAGTAGAGCCCAATAGCAAAAATTAGGTTTTGAATGAAGAATCACATTTCTTGGTAGAATCATGCAGGATTGAAATTTTTGATGTTTTTTTACTCCTCTCAACAGCCCAAACAAGTTTCTAAAAGGATGAGTTTGCAACTACTTTACTTTTGGAGAAAATTCAAAACATTATTTATTCAATAAGGCCCAAAATATCAAAAACCAGCGGTTTGACTGAACACTCACATTTCTTGGTAGAATCGTGCAGGACTGAAATTTTTGATGTTTTTCTACTCCTCTCAACAGCCCAAACAAGTTTCTAAAAGGATGAGTTTGCAACTTCTTTATTTTTGGAGAAAATTCAAAGCATTCATTATTCAATAGGGCCCAAAATATCAAAAACCAGCGGTTTGAATGAACACTCACATTTCTTGGTAGAATCGTGCAGGACTGAAATTTTTGATGTTTTTCTACTCCTCTCATGAGCCCAAACAAGACTTTAAAAGGATGACTTTGCAACTGCTTTACTTTTGGAGAAAATTCAAAACATTCATTATTCAATATAGCTCAATAGCAAAAATCAGCGTTTTGAATGAACAATCACATTTCTTGGTAGAATCATGCAGGATTGAAATTTTTGATGTTTTTTTACTCCTCTCAACAGCCCAAACAAGTTTCTAAAAGGATGAGTTTGCAACTACTTTACTTTTGGAGAAAATTCAAAGCATTCATTATTCAATAGGGCCCAAAATATCAAAAACCAGCGGTTTGAATGAACACTCACATTTCTTGGTAGAATCGTGCAGGACTGAAATTTTTGATGTTTTTCTACTCCTCTCATGAGCCCAAACAAGACTCTAAAAGGATGAGTTTGCAACTACTTTACTTTTGGAGAAAATTCAAAACATTCATTATTCAATAGAGCCCAATAGCAAAAATCAGGTTTTGAATGAAGAATCACATTTCTTGGTAGAATCATGCAGGATTGAAATTTTTGATGGTTTTTTACTCCTCTCAACAGCCCAAACAAGTTTCTAAAAGGATGAGTTTGCAACTACTTTACATTTGGAGAAAATTCAAAACATTCATTATTCAATAGGGCCCAAAATATCAAAAACCAGCGGTTTGAATGAACACTCACATTTCTTGGTAGAATCGTGCAGGACTGAAATTTTTGATGTTTTTCTACTCCTCTCATGAGCCCAAACAAGACTCTAAAAGGATGAGTTTGCAACTACTTTACTTTTGGAGAAAATTCAAAACATTCATTATTCAATAGAGCCCAATAGCAAAAATTAGGTTTTGAATCAAGAATCACATTTTTTGGTAGAATCATGCAGGATTGAAATTTTTGATGGTTTTTTACTCCTCTCAACAGCCCAAACAAGTTTCTAAAAGGATGAGTTTGCAACTACTTTACTTTTGGAGAAAATTCAAAGCATTCATTATTCAATAGGGCCCAAAATATCAAAAACCAGCGGTTTGAATGAACACTCACCTTTCTTGGTAGAATCGTGCAGGACTGAAATTTTTGATGTTTTTCTACTCCTCTCATGAGCCCAAACAAGACTCTAAAAGGATGAGTTTGCAACTACTTTACTTTTGGAGAAAATTCAAAACATTCATTATTCAATAGAGCCCAATAGCAAAAATCAGCGTTTTGAATGAAGAATCACATTTCTTGGTAGAATCATGCAGGATTGAAATTTTTGATGGTTTTTGACTTCTCTCAACAGTCCAAGCAAGATTCTAAAAGGATGAGTTTGCAACTACTTTACTTTTGGAGAAAATTCAAAACATTCATTATACAATAGGGCCCAAAATATCAACAACCAGCGGTTTGAATGAACACTCACATTTCTTGGTAGAATCATGCAGGATTGAAATTTTTGATCTTTTTTTACTCCACTCAACAGCCCAAACAAGTTTCTAAAAGGATGAGTTTGCAACTACTTTACTTTTGGAGAAAATTCAAAACATTCTTTATTCAATAAGGCCGAAAATATCAAAAACCAGCGGTTTGACTGAACACTCACATTTCTTGGTAGAATCGTGCACGACTGAAATTTTTGATGTTTTTCTACTCCTCTCATGAGCCCAAACAAGACTCTAAAAGGATGAGTTTGCAACTACTTTACTTTTGGAGAAAATTCAAAACATTCATTATTCAATAGAGCCCAATAGCAAAAATTAGGTTTTGAATGAAGAATCACATTTCTTGGTAGAATCATGCAGGATTGAAATTTTTGATGGTTTTTTACTCCTCTCAACAGCCCAAACAAGTTTCTAAAAGGATGAGTTTGCAACTACTTTACTTTTGGAGAAAATTCAAAACATTCATTATTCAATAGGGCCCAAAATATCAAAAACCTGCGGTTTGAATAAACACTCACATTTCTTGGTAGAATCGTGCAGGACTGAAATTTTTGATGTTTTTCTACTCCTCTCATGAGCCCAAACAAGACTCTAAAAGGATGAGTTTGCAACTACTTTACTTTTGGAGAAAAATCAAAACATTCATTATTCAATAGAGCCCAATAGCAAAAATCAGGTTTTGAATGGAGAATCACATTTCTTGTTAGAATCATGCAGGATTGAAATTTTTGATGTTTTTTTACTCCTCTCAACAGCCCAAACAAGTTTCTAAAAGGATGAGTTTGCAACTACTTTACATTTGGAGAAAATTCAAAACATTCATTATTCAATAGGGCCCAAAATATCAAAAATCAGCGGTTTGAATGAACACTCACATTTCTTGGTAGAATCGTGCAGGACTGAAATTTTTGATGTTTTTCTACTCCTCTCATGAGCCCAAACAAGACTTTAAAAGGATGACTTTGCAACTACTTTACTTTTGGAGAAAATTCAAAACATTCATTATACAATAGGGCCCAAAATATCAACAACCAGCGGTTTGAATGAACACTCACATTTCTTGGTAGAATCATGCAGGATTGAAATTTTTGATCTTTTTTTACTCCATTCAACAGCCCAAACAAGTTTCTAAAAGGATGAGTTTGCAAATACTTTACTTTTGGAGAAAATTCAAAACATTCTTTATTCAATAAGGCCCAAAATATCAAAAACCAGCGGTTTGACTGAACACTCACATTTCTTGGTAGAATCGTGCAGGACTGAAATTTTTGATGTTTTTCTACTCCTCTCATGAGCCCAAACAAGACTCTAAAAGGATGAGTTTGCAACTACTTTACTTTTGGAGAAAATTCAAAACATTCATTATTCAATAGAGCCCAATAGCAAAAATTAGGTTTTGAATGAAGAATCACATTTCTTGGTAGAATCATGCAGGATTGAAATTTTTGATGGTTTTTTACTCCTCTCAACAGCCCAAACAAGTTTCTAAAAGGATGAGTTTGCAAATACTTTACTTTTGGAGAAAATTCAAAACATTCTTTATTCAATAAGGCCCAAAATATCAAAAACCAGCGGTTTGACTGAACACTCACATTTCTTGGTAGAATCGTGCAGGACTGAAATTTTTGATGTTTTTCTACTCCTCTCATGAGCCCAAACAAGACTCTAAAAGGATGAGTTTGCAACTACTTTACTTTTGGAGAAAATTCAAAACATTCATTATTCAATAGAGCCCAATAGCAAAAATTAGGTTTTGAATGAAGAATCACATTTCTTGGTAGAATCATACAGGATTGAAATTTTTGATGGTTTTTTACTCCTCTCAACAGCCCAAACAAGTTTCTAAAAGGATGAGTTTGCAACTACTTTACTTTTGGAGAAAATTCAAAACATTCTTTATTCAACAAGGCCCAAAATATCAAAAACCAGCGGTTTGACTGAACACTCACATTTCTTGGTAGAATCGTGCAGGACAGAAATTTTTGATGTTTTTCTACTCCTCTCATGAGCCCAAACAAGACTCTAAAAGGATGAGTTTGCAACTACTTTACTTTTGGAGAAAATTCAAAACATTCATTATTCAATAGAGCCCAATAGCAAAAAGCAGTGTTTTGAATGAAGAATCACATTTCTTGGTAGAATCATGCAGGATTGAAATTTTTGATGGTTTTTGACTCCTCTCAACAGTCCAAGCAAGATACTAAAAGGATGAGTTTGCAACTACTTTACTTTTGGAGAAAATTCAAAACATTCATTATAGAATAGGGCCCAAAATATCAACAACCAGCGGTTTGAATGAACACTCACATTTCTTGGTAGAATCATGCAGGATTGAAATTTTTGATCTTTTTTTACTCCACTCAACAGCCCAAACAAGTTTCTAAAAGGATGAGTTTGCAACTACTTTACTTTTGGAGAAAATTCAAAACATTCTTTATTCAATAAGGCCCAAAATATCAAAAACTAGCGGTTTGACTGAACACTCACATTTCTTGGTAGAATCGTGCAGGACTGAAATTTTTGATGTTTTTCTACTCCTCTCATGAGCCCAAACAAGACTCTAAAAGGATGAGTTTGCATCTACTTTACTTTTGGATAAAATTCAAAACATTCATTATTCAATAGAGCCCAATAGCAAAAATTAGGTTTTGAATGAAGAATCACATTTCTTGGTAGAATCATGCAGGATTGAAATTTTTGATGTTTTTTTACTCCTCTCAACAGCCCAAACAAGTTTCTAAAAGGATGAGTTTGCAACTACTTTACTTTTGGAGAAAATTCAAAACATTATTTATTCAATAAGGCCCAAATTATCAAAAACCAGCGGTTTGACTGAACACTTACATTTCTTGGTAGAATCGTGCAGGACTGAAATTTTTGATGTTTTTCTACTCCTCTCAACAGCCCAAACAAGTTTCTAAAAGGATGAGTTTGCAACTTCTTTATTTTTGGAGAAAATTCAAAGCATTCATTATTCAATAGGGCCCAAAATATCAAAAACCAGCGGTTTGAATGAACACTCACATTTCTTGGTAGAATCGTGCAGGACTGAAATTTTTGATGTTTTTCTACTCCTCTCATGAGCCCAAGCAAGACTTTAAAAGGATGACTTTGCAACTGCTTTACTTTTGGAGAAAATTCAAAACATTCATTATTCAATATAGCTCAATAGCAAAAATCAGCGTTTTGAATGAACAATCACATTTCTTGGTAGAATCATGCAGGATTGAAATTTTTGATGTTTTTCTACTCCTCTCAACAGCCCAAACAAGTTTCTAAAAGGATGAGTTTGCAACTACTTTACTTTTGGAGAAAATTCAAAGCATTCATTATTCAATAGGGCCCAAAATATCAAAAACCAGCGGTTTGAATGAACACTCACATTTCTTGGTAGAATCGTGCAGGACTGAAATTTTTGATGTTTTTCTACTCCTCTCATGAGCCCAAACAAGACTCTAAAAGGATGAGTTTGCAACTACTTTACTTTTGGAGAAAATTCAAAACATTCATTATTCAATAGAGCCCAATAGCAAAAATCAGCGTTTTGAATGTACAATCACATTTCTTGGTAGAATCATGCAGGATTGAAATTTTTGATGGTTTTTTACTCCTCTCAACAGCCCTAACAAGTTTCTAAAAGGATGAGTTTGCAACTACTTTACTTTTGGAGAAAATTCAAAACATTCATTATTCAATAGAGCCCAATAGCAAAAAGCAGTGTTTTGAATGAACAATCACATTTCTTGGTAGAATCATGCAGGATTGAAATTTTTGATCTTTTTTTTACTCCACTCAACAGCCCAAACAAGTTTCTAAAAGGATGAGTTTGCAACTACTTTACTTTTGGAGAAAATTCAAAACATTCATTATTCAATAGGGCCCAAAATATCAAAAACCAGCGGTTTGAATAAACACTCACATTTCTTGGTAGAATCGTGCAGGACTGAAATTTTTGATGTTTTTCTACTCCTTTCATAAGCCCAAACAAGACTCTAAAAGGATGAGTTTGCAACTACTTTACTTTTGGAGAAAATTCAAAACATTCATTATTCAATAGAGCCCAATAGCAAAAATCAGCGTTTTGAATGAACAATCACATTTCTTGGTAGAATCATGCAGGATTGAAATTTTTGATGTTTTTTTACTACACTCAACAGCCCAAACAAGTTTCTAAAAGGATGAGTTTGCAAATACTTTACTTTTGGAGAAAATTCAAAACATTCATTATTCAATAGAGCCCAATAGCAAAAAGCAGTGTTTTGAATGAACAATCACATTTCTTGGTAGAATCATGCAGGATTGAAATTTTTGATGTTTTTTTACTACTCTCAACAGCCCAAACAAGTTTCTAAAAGGATGAGTTTGCAACTACTTTACTTTTGGAGAATATTCAAAACATTCATTATTCAATAGGGCCCAAAATATCAAAAACCAGCGGTTTGAATGAACACTCACATTTCTTGGTAGAATCGTGCAGGACTGAAATTTTTGATGTTTTTCTACTCCTCTCATGAGCCCAAACAAGACTCTAAAAGGTTGAGTTTGCAACTACTTTACTTTTGGAGAAAATTCAAAACATTCATTATTCAATAGAGCCCAATAGCAAAAATCAGCGTTTTGAATGAAGAATCACATTTCTTGGCAGAAACATGCAGGATTGAAATTTTTGATGGTTTTTGACTCCTCTCAACAGTCCAAGCAAGATTCTAAAAGGATGAGTTTGCAACTACTTTACTTTTGGAGAAAATTCAAAACATTCATTATTCAATAGAGCCCAATAGCAAAAATCAGGTTTTGAATGAAGAATCACATTTCTTGGTAGAATCATGCAGGATTGAAATTTTTGATGGTTTTTTACTAATCTCAACAGCCCAAACAAGTTTCTAAAAGGATGAGTTTGCAACTACTTTACATTTGGAGAAAATTCAAAACATTCATTATTCAATAGGGCCCAAAATATCAAAAACCAGCGGTTTGAATGAACACTCACATTTCTTGGTAGAATCGTGCAGGACTGAAATTTTTGATGTTTTTCTACTCCTCTCATGAGCCCAAACAAGACTCTAAAAGGATGAGTTTGCAACTACTTTACTTTTGGAGAAAAATCAAAACATTCATTATTCAATAGAGCCCAATAGCAAAAATCAGGTTTTGAATGGAGAATCACATTTCTTGTTAGAATCATGCAGGATTGAAATTTTTGATGTTTTTTTACTCCTCTCAACAGCCCAAACAAGTTTCTAAAAGGATGAGTTTGCAACTACTTTACATTTGGAGAAAATTCAAAACATTCATTATTCAATAGGGCCCAAAATATCAAAAATCAGCGGTTTGAATGAACACTCACATTTCTTGGTAGAATCGTGCAGGACTGAAATTTTTGATGTTTTTCTACTCCTCTCATGAGCCCAAACAAGACTTTAAAAGGATGACTTTGCAACTACTTTACTTTTGGAGAAAATTCAAAACATTCATTATACAATAGGGCCCAAAATATCAACAACCAGCGGTTTGAATGAACACTCACATTTCTTGGTAGAATCATGCAGGATTGAAATTTTTGATCTTTTTTTACTCCATTCAACAGCCCAAACAAGTTTCTAAAAGGATGAGTTTGCAACTACTTTACTTTTGGAGAAAATTCAAAACATTCTTTATTCAATAAGGCCCAAAATATCAAAAACCAGCGGTTTGACTGAACACTCACATTTCTTGGTAGAATCGTGCAGGACTGAAATTTTTGATGTTTTTCTACTCCTCTCATGAGCCCAAACAAGACTCTAAAAGGATGAGTTTGCAACTACTTTACTTTTGGAGAAAATTCAAAACATTCATTATTCAATAGAGCCCAATAGCAAAAATTAGGTTTTGAATGAAGAATCACATTTCTTGGTAGAATCATGCAGGATTGAAATTTTTGATGGTTTTTTACTCCTCTCAACAGCCCAAACAAGTTTCTAAAAGGATGAGTTTGCAAATACTTTACTTTTGGAGAAAATTCAAAACATTCTTTATTCAATAAGGCCCAAAATATCAAAAACCAGCGGTTTGACTGAACACTCACATTTCTTGGTAGAATCGTGCAGGACTGAAATTTTTGATGTTTTTCTACTCCTCTCATGAGCCCAAACAAGACTCTAAAAGGATGAGTTTGCAACTACTTTACTTTTGGAGAAAATTCAAAACATTCATTATTCAATAGAGCCCAATAGCAAAAATTAGGTTTTGAATGAAGAATCACATTTCTTGGTAGAATCATACAGGATTGAAATTTTTGATGGTTTTTTACTCCTCTCAACAGCCCAAACAAGTTTCTAAAAGGATGAGTTTGCAACTACTTTACTTTTGGAGAAAATTCAAAACATTCTTTATTCAACAAGGCCCAAAATATCAAAAACCAGCGGTTTGACTGAACACTCACATTTCTTGGTAGAATCGTGCAGGACAGAAATTTTTGATGTTTTTCTACTCCTCTCATGAGCCCAAACAAGACTCTAAAAGGATGAGTTTGCAACTACTTTACTTTTGGAGAAAATTCAAAACATTCATTATTCAATAGAGCCCAATAGCAAAAAGCAGTGTTTTGAATGAAGAATCACATTTCTTGGTAGAATCATGCAGGATTGAAATTTTTGATGGTTTTTGACTCCTCTCAACAGTCCAAGCAAGATACTAAAAGGATGAGTTTGCAACTACTTTACTTTTGGAGAAAATTCAAAACATTCATTATAGAATAGGGCCCAAAATATCAACAACCAGCGGTTTGAATGAACACTCACATTTCTTGGTAGAATCATGCAGTATTGAAATTTTTGATCTTTTTTTACTCCACTCAACAGCCCAAACAAGTTTCTAAAAGGATGAGTTTGCAACTACTTTACTTTTGGAGAAAATTCAAAACATTCTTTATTCAATAAGGCCCAAAATATCAAAAACTAGCGGTTTGACTGAACACTCACATTTCTTGGTAGAATCGTGCAGGACTGAAATTTTTGATGTTTTTCTACTCCTCTCATGAGCCCAAACAAGACTCTAAAAGGATGAGTTTGCATCTACTTTACTTTTGGATAAAATTCAAAACATTCATTATTCAATAGAGCCCAATAGCAAAAATTAGGTTTTGAATGAAGAATCACATTTCTTGGTAGAATCATGCAGGATTGAAATTTTTGATGTTTTTTTACTCCTCTCAACAGCCCAAACAAGTTTCTAAAAGGATGAGTTTGCAACTACTTTACTTTTGGAGAAAATTCAAAACATTATTTATTCAATAAGGCCCAAATTATCAAAAACCAGCGGTTTGACTGAACACTTACATTTCTTGGTAGAATCGTGCAGGACTGAAATTTTTGATGTTTTTCTACTCCTCTCAACAGCCCAAACAAGTTTCTAAAAGGATGAGTTTGCAACTTCTTTATTTTTGGAGAAAATTCAAAGCATTCATTATTCAATAGGGCCCAAAATATCAAAAACCAGCGGTTTGAATGAACACTCACATTTCTTGGTAGAATCGTGCAGGACTGAAATTTTTGATGTTTTTCTACTCCTCTCATGAGCCCAAGCAAGACTTTAAAAGGATGACTTTGCAACTGCTTTACTTTTGGAGAAAATTCAAAACATTCATTATTCAATATAGCTCAATAGCAAAAATCAGCGTTTTGAATGAACAATCACATTTCTTGGTAGAATCATGCAGGATTGAAATTTTTGATGTTTTTCTACTCCTCTCAACAGCCCAAACAAGTTTCTAAAAGGATGAGTTTGCAACTACTTTACTTTTGGAGAAAATTCAAAGCATTCATTATTCAATAGGGCCCAAAATATCAAAAACCAGCGGTTTGAATGAACACTCACATTTCTTGGTAGAATCGTGCAGGACTGAAATTTTTGATGTTTTTCTACTCCTCTCATGAGCCCAAACAAGACTCTAAAAGGATGAGTTTGCAACTACTTTACTTTTGGAGAAAATTCAAAACATTCATTATTCAATAGAGCCCAATAGCAAAAATCAGCGTTTTGAATGTACAATCACATTTCTTGGTAGAATCATGCAGGATTGAAATTTTTGATGGTTTTTTACTCCTCTCAACAGCCCTAACAAGTTTCTAAAAGGATGAGTTTGCAACTACTTTACTTTTGGAGAAAATTCAAAACATTCATTATTCAATAGAGCCCAATAGCAAAAAGCAGTGTTTTGAATGAACAATCACATTTCTTGGTAGAATCATGCAGGATTGAAATTTTTGATCTTTTTTTTACTCCACTCAACAGCCCAAACAAGTTTCTAAAAGGATGAGTTTGCAACTACTTTACTTTTGGAGAAAATTCAAAACATTCATTATTCAATAGGGCCCAAAATATCAAAAACCAGCGGTTTGAATAAACACTCACATTTCTTGGTAGAATCGTGCAGGACTGAAATTTTTGATGTTTTTCTACTCCTTTCATAAGCCCAAACAAGACTCTAAAAGGATGAGTTTGCAACTACTTTACTTTTGGAGAAAATTCAAAACATTCATTATTCAATAGAGCCCAATAGCAAAAATCAGCGTTTTGAATGAACAATCACATTTCTTGGTAGAATCATGCAGGATTGAAATTTTTGATGTTTTTTTACTACACTCAACAGCCCAAACAAGTTTCTAAAAGGATGAGTTTGCAAATACTTTACTTTTGGAGAAAATTCAAAACATTCATTATTCAATAGAGCCCAATAGCAAAAAGCAGTGTTTTGAATGAACAATCACATTTCTTGGTAGAATCATGCAGGATTGAAATTTTTGATGTTTTTTTACTACTCTCAACAGCCCAAACAAGTTTCTAAAAGGATGAGTTTGCAACTACTTTACTTTTGGAGAATATTCAAAACATTCATTATTCAATAGGGCCCAAAATATCAAAAACCAGCGGTTTGAATGAACACTCACATTTCTTGGTAGAATTGTGCAGGACTGAAATTTTTGATGTTTTTCTACTCCTCTCATGAGCCCAAACAAGACTCTAAAAGGTTGAGTTTGCAACTACTTTACTTTTGGAGAAAATTCAAAACATTCATTATTCAATAGAGCCCAATAGCAAAAATCAGCGTTTTGAATGAAGAATCACATTTCTTGGCAGAAACATGCAGGATTGAAATTTTTGATGGTTTTTGACTCCTCTCAACAGTCCAAGCAAGATTCTAAAAGGATGAGTTTGCAACTACTTTACTTTTGGAGAAAATTCAAAACATTCATTATTCAATAGAGCCCAATAGCAAAAATCAGGTTTTGAATGAAGAATCACATTTCTTGGTAGAATCATGCAGGATTGAAATTTTTGATGGTTTTTTACTAATCTCAACAGCCCAAACAAGTTTCTAAAAGGATGAGTTTGCAACTACTTTACATTTGGAGAAAATTCAAAACATTCATTATTCAATAGGGCCCAAAATATCAAAAACCAGCGGTTTGAATGAACACTCACATTTCTTGGTAGAATCGTGCAGGACTGAAATTTTTGATGTTTTTCTACTCCTCTCATGAGCCCAAACAAGACTCTAAAAGGATGAGTTTGCAACTACTTTACTTTTGGAGAAAATTCAAAACGTTCATTATTCAATAGAGCCCAATAGCAAAAATTAGGTTTTGAATGAAGAATCACATTTCTTGGTAGAATCATGCAGGATTGAAATTTTTGATGGTTTTTTACTCCTCTCAACAGCCCAAACAAGTTTCTAAAAAGATGAGTTTGCAACTACTTTACTTTTGGAGAAAATTCAAAACATTCTTTATTCAATAAGGCCCAAAATATCAAAAACCAGCGGTTTGACTGAACACTCACATTTCTTGGTAGAATCATGCAGGACTGAAATTTTTGATGTTTTTCTACTCCTCTCATGAGCCCAAACAAGACTCTAAAAGGATGAGTTTGCAACTACTTTACTTTTGGAGAAAATTTAAAACATTCATTATTCAATAGAGCCCAATAGCAAAAATTAGGTTTTGAATGAAGAATCACATTTCTTGGTAGAATCATGCAGGATTGAAATTTTTTATGGTTTTTTACTCCACTCAACAGCCCAAACAAGTTTCTAAAAGGATGAGTTTGCAACTACTTTACTTTTGGAGAAAATTCAAAACATTCTTTATTCAACAAGGCCCAAAATATCAAAAGCCAGCGGTTTGACTGAACACTCACATTTCTTGGTAGAATCGTGCAGGACAGAAATTTTTGATGTTTTTCTACTACTCTCATGAGCCCAAACAAGTCTCTAAAAGTATGAGTTTGCAACTACTTTACTTTTGGAGAAAATTCAAAACATTCATTATTCAATAGAGCCCAATAGCAAAAATCAGCGTTTTGAATGAAGAATCACATTTCTTGGTAGAATCATGCAGGATTGAAATTTTTGATGGTTTTTGACTCCTCTCAACAGTCCAAGCAAGATTCTAAAAGGATGAGTTTGCAACTACTTTACTTTTGGAGAAAATTCAAAACATTCATTATACAATAGGGCCCAAAATATCAACAACCAGCGGTTTGAATGAACACTCACATTTCTTGGTAGAATCATGCAGGATTGAAATTTTTGATCTTTTTTAACTCCACTCAACAGCCCAAACAAGTTTCTAAAAGGATGAGTTTGCAACTACTTTACTTTTGGAGAAAATTCAAAACATTCTTTATTCAATAATGCCCAAAATATCAAAAACCAGCGGTTTGACTGAACACTCACATTTCTTGGTAGAATCGTGCAGGACTGAAATTTTTGATGTTTTTCTACTCCTCTCATGAGCCCAAACAAGACTCTAAAAGGATGAGTTTGCAACTACTTTACTTTTGGAGAAAATTCAAAACATTCATTATTGAATAGAGCCCAATAGCAAAAATTAGGTTTTGAATGAAGAATCACATTTCTTGGTAGAATCATGCAGGATTGAAATTTTTGATGGTTTTTTACTCCTCTCAACAGCCCAAACAAGTTTCTAAAAGGATGAGTTTGCAACTACTTTACTTTTGGAGAAAATTCAAAACATTCATTTTTCAATAGGGCCCAAAATATCAAAAACCAGCGGTTTGAATAAACACTCACATTTCTTGGTAGAATCGTGCAGGACTGAAATTTTTGATGTTTTTCTACTCCTCTCATGAGCCCAAACAAGACTCTAAAAGGATGAGTTTGCAACTACTTTACTTTTGGAGAAAAATCAAAACATTCATTATTCAATAGAGCCCAATAGCAAAAATCAGGTTTTGAATGAAGAATCACATTTCTTGGTAGAATCATGCAGGATTGAAATTTTTGATGTTTTTTTACTCCTCTCAACAGCCCAAACAAGTTTCTAAAAGGATGAGTTTGCAACTACTTTACTTTTGGAGAAAATTCAAAGCATTCATTATTCAATAGGGCCCAAAATATCAAAAACCAGCGGTTTGAATGAACACTCACATTTCTTGGTAGAATCGTGCAGGACTGAAATTTTTGATGTTTTTCTACTCCTCTCATGAGCCCAAACAAGACTCTAAAAGGATGAGTTTGCAACTACTTTACTTTTGGAGAAAATTCAAAACATTCATTATTCAATAGAGCCCAATAGCAAAAATCAGCGTTTTGAATGAACAATCACATTTCTTGGTAGAATCATGCAGGATTGAAATTTTTGATGTTTTTTTACTCCTCTCAACAGCCCAAACAAGTTTCTAAAAGGATGAGTTTGCAACTACTTTACTTTTGGAGAAAATTCAAAACATTCATTATTCAATAGGGCTCAAAATATCAAAAACCAGCGGTTTGAATAAACACTCACATTTCTTGGTAGAATCGTGCAGGACTGAAATTTTTGATGTTTTTCTACTCCTCTCATGAGCCCAAACAAGACTCTAAAAGGATGAGTTTGCAACTACTTTACTTTTGGAGAAAAATCAAAACATTCATTATTCAATAGAGCCCAATAGCAAAAATCAGGTTTTGAATGAAGAATCACATTTCTTGGTAGAATCATGCAGGATTGAAATTTTTGATGTTTTTTTACTCCTCTCAACAGCCCAAACAAGTTTCTAAAAGGATGAGTTTGCAACTACTTTACATTTGGAGAAAATTCAAAACATTCATTATTCAATAGGGCCCAAAATATCAAAAATCAGCGGTTTGAATGAACACTCACATTTCTTGGTAGAATCGTGCAGGACTGAAATTTTTGATGTTTTTCTACTCCTCTCATGAGCCCAAACAAGACTTTAAAAGGATGAATTTGCAACTGCTTTACTTTTGGAGAAAATTCAAAACATTCATTATTCAATATAGCCCAATAGCAAAAATCAGCGTTTTGAATGAACAATTACATTTCTTGGTAAAATCATGCAGGATTGAAATTTTTGATGTTTTTTTACTCCTCTCAACAGCCCAAACAAGTTTCTAAAAGGATGAGTTTGCAACTACTTTACTTTTGGAGAAAATTCAAAGCATTCATTATTCAATAGGGCCCAAAATATCAAAAACCAGCGGTTTGAATGAACACTCACATTTCTTGGTAGATTCGTGCAGGACTGAAATTTTTGAAGTTTTTCTACTCCTCTCATGAGTCCAAACAAGACTCTAAAAGGATGAGTTTGCAACTACTTTACTTTTGGAGAAAATTCAAAACATTCATTATTCAATAGAGCCCAATAGCAAAAATCAGCGGTTTGAATGAACAATCACATTTCTTGGTAGAATCATGCAGGATTGAAATTTTTGATGGTTTTTTACTCCTCTCAACAGCCCAAACAAGTTTCTAAAAGGATGAGTTTGCAACTACTTTACTTTTGGAGAAAATTCAAAACATTCATTATTCAATAGAGCCCAATAGCAAAAATCAGGTTTTGAATGAAGAATCACATTTCTTGGTAGAATCATGCAGGATTGAAATTTTTGATGTTTTTTTACTCCTCTCAACAGACCAAACAAGTTTCTAAAAGGATGAGTTTGCAACTACTTTACTTTTGGAGACAATTCAAAGCATTCATTATTCAATAGGGCCCAAAATATCAAAAACCAGCGGTTTGAATGAACACTCACCTTTCTTGGTAGAATCGTGCAGGACTGAAATTTTTGATGTTTTTCTACTCCTCTCATGAGCCCAAACAAGACTCTAAAAGCATGAGTTTGCAACTACTTTACTTTTGGAGAAAATTCAAAACATTCATTATTCAATAGAGCCCAATAGCAAAAATCAGCGTTTTGAATGAAGAATCACATTTCTTGGTAGAATCATGCAGGATTGAAATTTTTGATGGTTTTTGACTCCTCTCAACAGTCCAAGCAAGTTTCTAAAAGGATGAGTTTGCAACTACTTTACTTTTGGAGAAAATTCAAAACATTCATTATACAATAGGGCCCAAAATAACAACAATCAGCGGTTTGAATGAACACTCACATTTCTTGGTAGAATCATGCAGGATTGAAATTTTTGATCTTTTTTTACTCCACTCAACAGCCCAAACAAGTTTCTAAAAGGATGAGTTTGCAACTACTTTACTTTTGGATAAAATTCAAAACATTCTTTATTCAATAAGGCCCAAAATATCAAAAACCAGCGGTTTGACTGAACACTCACATTTCTTGGTAGAATCATGCAGGACTGAAATTTTTGATGTTTTTCTACTCCTCTCATGAGCCCAAACAAGACTCTAAAAGGATGAGTTTGCAACTACTTTACTTTTGGAGAAAATTCAAAACATTCATTATTCAATAGAGCCCAATAGCAAAATTTAGGTTTTGAATGAAGAATCACATTTCTTGGTAGAATCATGCAGGATTGAAATTTTTGATGGTTTTTTACTCCTCTCAACAGCCCAAACAAGTTTCTAAAAGGATGAGTTTGCAACTACTTTACTTTTGGAGAAAATTCAAAACATTCATTATTCAATAGGGCCCAAAATATCAAAAACCAGCGGTTTGAATAAACACTCACATTTCTTGGTAGAATCGTGCAGGACTGAGATTTTTGATGTTTTTCTACTCCTCTCATGAGCCCAAACAAGACTCTAAAAGGATGAGTTTGCAACTACTTTACTTTTGGAGAAAAATCAAAACATTCATTATTCAATAGAGCCCAATAGCAAAAATCAGGTTTTGAATGAAGAATCACATTTCTTGGTAGAATCATGCAGGATTGAAATTTTTGATGTTTTTTTACTCCTCTCAACAGCCCAAACAAGTTTCTAAAAGGATGAGTTTGCAACTACTTTACATTTGGAGAAAATTCAAAACATTCATTATTCAATAGGGCCCAAAATATCAAAAATCAGCGGTTTGAATGAACACTCACATTTCTTGGTAGAATCGTGCAGGACTGAAATTTTTGATGTTTTTCTACTCCTCTCATGAGCCCAAACAAGACTTTAAAAGGATGACTTTGCAACTGCTTTACTTTTGGAGAAAATTCAAAACATTCATTATTCAATATAGCTCAATAGCAAAAATCAGCGTTTTGAATGAACAATCACATTTCTTGGTAGAATCATGCAGGATTGAAATTTTTGATGTTTTTTTACTCCTCTCAACAGCACAAACAAGTTTCTAAAAGGATGAGTTTGCAACTACTTTACTTTTGGAGAAAATTCAAAGCATTCATTATTCAATATGGCCCAAAATATCAAAAACCAGCGGTTTGAATGAACACTCACATTTCTTGGTAGAATCGTGCAGGACTGAAATTTTTGATGTTTTTCTACTCCTCTCATGAGCCCAAACAAGAATCTAAAAGGATGAGTTTGCAACTACTTTACTTTTGGAGAAAATTCAAAACATTCATTATTCAATAGAGCCCAATAGCAAAAATCAGCGTTTTGAATGAACAATCACATTTCTTGGTAGAATCATGCAGGATTGAAATTTTTGATGTTTCTTTACTCCTCTCAACAGCCCAAACAAGTTTCTAAAAGGATGAGTTTGCAACTACTTTACTTTTGGAGAAAATTCAAAACATTCATTATTCAATAGAGCCCAATAGCAAAAAGCAGTGTTTTGAATGAACAATCACATTTCTTGGTAGAATCATGCAGGATTGAAATTTTTGATCTTTTTTTACTCCACTCAACAGCCCAAACAAGTTTCTAAAAGGATGAGTTTGCAACTACTTTTCTTTTGGAGAAAATTCAAAACATTCATTATTCAATAGGGCCCAAAATATCAAAAACCAGCGGTTTGAATAAACACTCACATTTCTTGGTAGAATCGTGCAGGACTGAAATGTTTGATGTTTTTCTACTCCTCTCATGAGCCCAAACAAGACTCTAAAAGGATGAGTTTGCAACTACTTTACTTTTGGAGAAAAATCAAAACATTCATTATTCAATAGAGCCCAATAGCAAAAATCAGGTTTTGAATGAAGAATCACATTTCTTGGTAGAATCATGCAGGATTGAAATTTTTGATGTTTTTTTACTCCTCTCAACAGCCCAAACAAGTTTCTAAAAGGATGAGTTTGCAACTACTTTACATTTGGAGAAAATTCAAAACATTCATTATTCAATAGGGCCCAAAATATCAAAAATCAGCGGTTTGAATGAACACTCACATTTCTTGGTAGAATCGTGCAGGACTGAAATTTTTGATGTTTTTCTACTCCTCTCATGAGCCCAACAAGACTTTAAAAGGATGACTTTGCAACTGCTTTACTTTTGGAGAAAATTCAAAACATTCATTATTCAATATAGCCCAATAGCAAAAATCAGCGTTTTGAATGAACAATTACATTTCTTGGTAAAATCATGCAGGATTGAAATTTTTGATGTTTTTTTACTCCTCTCAACAGCCCAAACAAGTTTCTAAAAGGATGAGTTTGCAACTACTTTACTTTTGGAGAAAATTCAAAGCATTCATTATTCAATAGGGCCCAAAATATCAAAAACCAGCGGTTTGAATGAACACTCACATTTCTTGGTAGAATCGTGCAGGACTGAAATTTTTGATGTTTTTCTACTCCTCTCATGAGTCCAAACAAGACTCTAAAAGGATGAGTTTGCAACTACTTTACTTTTGGAGAAAATTCAAAACATTCATTATTCAATAGAGCCCAATAGCAAAAATCAGCGGTTTGAATGAACAATCACATTTCTTGGTAGAATCATGCAGGATTGAAATTTTTGATGGTTTTTTACTCCTCTCAACAGCCCAAACAAGTTTCTAAAAGGATGAGTTTGCAACTACTTTACTTTTGGAGAAAATTCAAAACATTCATTATTCAATAGAGCCCAATAGCAAAAATCAGGTTTTGAATGAAGAATCACATTTCTTGGTAGAATCATGCAGGATTGAAATTTTTGATGGTTTTTTACTCCTCTCAACAGACCAAACAAGTTTCTAAAAGGATGAGTTTGCAACTACTTTACTTTTGGAGAAAATTCAAAGCATTCATTATTCAATAGGGCCCAAAATATCAAAAACCAGCGGTTTGAATGAACACTCACCTTTCTTGGTAGAATCGTGCAGGACTGAAATTTTTGATGTTTTTCTACTCCTCTCATGAGCCCAAACAAGACTCTAAAAGTATGAGTTTGCAACTACTTTACTTTTGGAGAAAATTCAAAACATTCATTATTCAATAGAGCCCAATAGCAAAAATCAGCGTTTTGAATGAAGAATCACATTTCTTGGTAGAATCATGCAGGATTGAAATTTTTGATGGTTTTTGACTCCTCTCAACAGTCCAAGCAAGTTTCTAAAAGGATGAGTTTGCAACTACTTTACTTTTGGAGAAAATTCAAAACATTCATTATACAATAGGGCCCAAAATAACAACAATCAGCGGTTTGAATGAACACTCACATTTCTTGGTAGAATCATGCAGGATTGAAATTTTTGATCTTTTTTTACTCCACTCAACAGCCCAAACAAGTTTCTAAAAGGATGAGTTTGCAACTACTTTACTTTTGGATAAAATTCAAAACATTCTTTATTCAATAAGGCCCAAAATATCAAAAACCAGCGGTTTGACTGAACACTCACATTTCTTGGTAGAATCATGCAGGACTGAAATTTTTGATGTTTTTCTACTCCTCTCATGAGCCCAAACAAGTCTCTAAAAGGATGAGTTTGCAACTACTTTACTTTTGGAGAAAATTCAAAACATTCATTATTCAATAGAGCCCAATAGCAAAAATTAGGTTTTGAATGAAGAATCACATTTCTTGGTAGAATCATGCAGGATTGAAATTTTTGATGGTTTTTTACTCCTCTCAACAGCCCAAACAAGTTTCTAAAAGGATGAGTTTGCAACTACTTTACTTTTGGAGAAAATTCAAAACATTCATTATTCAATAGGGCCCAAAATATCAAAAACCAGCGGTTTGAATAAACACTCACATTTCTTGGTAGAATCGTGCAGGACTGAGATTTTTGATGTTTTTCTACTCCTCTCATGAGCCCAAACAAGACTCTAAAAGGATGAGTTTGCAACTACTTTACTTTTGGAGAAAAATCAAAACATTCATTATTCAATAGAGCCCAATAGCAAAAATCAGGTTTTGAATGAAGAATCACATTTCTTGGTAGAATCATGCAGGATTGAAATTTTTGATGTTTTTTTACTCCTCTCAACAGCCCAAACAAGTTTCTAAAAGGATGAGTTTGCAACTACTTTACATTTGGAGAAAATTCAAAACATTCATTATTCAATAGGGCCCAAAATATCAAAAATCAGCGGTTTGAATGAACACTCACATTTCTTGGTAGAATCGTGCAGGACTGAAATTTTTGATGTTTTTCTACTCCTCTCATGAGCCCAAACAAGACTTTAAAAGGATGACTTTGCAACTGCTTTACTTTTGGAGAAAATTCAAAACATTCATTATTCAATATAGCTCAATAGCAAAAATCAGCGTTTTGAATGAACAATCACATTTCTTGGTAGAATCATGCAGGATTGAAATTTTTGATGTTTTTTTACTCCTCTCAACAGCCCAAACAAGTTTCTAAAAGGATGAGTTTGCAACTACTTTACTTTTGGAGAAAATTCAAAGCATTCATTATTCAATATGGCCCAAAATATCAAAAACCAGCGGTTTGAATGAACACTCACATTTCTTGGTAGAATCGTGCAGGACTGAAATTTTTGATGTTTTTCTACTCCTCTCATGAGCCCAAACAAGACTCTAAAAGGATGAGTTTGCAACTACTTTACTTTTGGAGAAAATTCAAAACATTCATTATTCAATAGAGCCCAATAGCAAAAATCAGCGTTTTGAATGAACAATCACATTTCTTGGTAGAATCATGCAGGATTGAAATTTTTGATGTTTCTTTACTCCTCTCAACAGCCCAAACAAGTTTCTAAAAGGATGAGTTTGCAACTACTTTACTTTTGGAGAAAATTCAAAACATTCATTATTCAATAGAGCCCAATAGCAAAAAGCAGTGTTTTGAATGAACAATCACATTTCTTGGTAGAATCATGCAGGATTGAAATTTTTGATCTTTTTTTACTCCACTCAACAGCCCAAACAAGTTTCTAAAAGGATGAGTTTGCAACTACTTTACTTTTGGAGAAAATTCAAAACATTCATTATTCAATAGAGCCCAATAGGAAAAATCAGGTTTTGAATGAAGAATCACATTTCTTGGTAGAATCATGCAGGATTGAAATTTTTGATGGTTTTTTACTCCTCTCAACAGCCCAAACAAGTTTCTAAAAGGATGAGTTTGCAACTACTTTACTTTTGGAGAAAATTCAAAGCATTCATTATTCAATAGGGCCCAAAATATCAAAAACCAGCGGTTTGAATGAACACTCACCTTTCTTGGTAGAATCGTGCAGGACTGAAATTTTTGATGTTTTTCTACTCCTCTCATGAGCCCAAACAAGACTCTAAAAGGATGAGTTTGCAACTACTTTACTTTTGGAGAAAATTCAAAACATTCATTATTCAATAGAGCCCAATAGCAAAAATTAGGTTTTGAATGAAGAATCACATTTCTTGGTAGAATCATGCAGGATTGAAATTTTTGATGGTTTTTTACTCCTCTCAACAGACCAAACAAGTTTCTAAAAGGATGAGTTTGCAACTACTTTACTTTTGGAGAAAATTCAAAACATTCTTTATTCAATAAGGCCCAAAATATCAAAAACCAGCGGTTTAACTGAACACTCACATTTCTTGGTAGAATCGTGCAAGACTGAAATTTTTGATGTTTTTCTACTCCTCTCATGAGCCCAAACAAGACTCTAAAAGGATGAGTTTGCAACTACTTTACTTTTGGAGAAAATTCAAAACATTCATTATTCAATAGAGCCCAATAGCAAAAATTAGGTTTTGAATGAAGAATCACATTTCTTGGTAGAATCATGCAGGATTGAAATTTTTGATGGTTTTTTACTCCGCTCAACAGCCCAAACAAGTTTCTAAAAGGATGAGTTTGCAACTACTTTACTTTTGGAGAAAATTCAAAACATTCTTTATTCAACAAGGCCCAAAATATCAAAAACCAGCGGTTTGACTGAACACTCACATTTCTTGGTAGAATCGTGCAGGACAGAAATTTTTGATGTTTTTCTACTCCTCTCATGAGCCCAAACAAGACTCTAAAAGGATGAGTTTGCAACTACTTTACTTTTGGAGAAAATTCAAAACATTCATTATTCAATAGAGCCCAATAGCAAAAATCAGCGTTTTGAATGAAGAATCACATTTCTTGGTAGAATCATGCAGGATTGAAATTTTTGATGGTTTTTGACTCCTCTCAACAGTCCAAGCACGATTCTAAAAGGATGAGTTTGCAACTACTTTACTTTTGGAGAAAATTCAAAACATTCATTATACAATAGGGCCCAAAATATCAACAACCAGCGGTTTGAATGAACACTCACATTTCTTGGTAGAATCATGCAGGATTGAAATTTTTGATCTTTTTTTACTCCACTCAACAGCCCAAACAAGTTTCTAAAAGGATGAGTTTGCAACTACTTTACTTTTGGAGAAAATTCAAAACATTCTTTATTCAATATTGCCCAAAATATCAAAAACCAGCGGTTTAACTGAACACTCACATTTCTTGGTAGAATCGTGCAAGACTGAAATTTTTGATGTTTTTCTACTCCTCTCATGAGCCCAAACAAGACTCTAAAAGGATGAGTTTGCAACTACTTTACTTTTGGAGAAAATTCAAAACATTCATTATTCAATAGAGCCCAATAGCAAAAATTAGGTTTTGAATGAAGAATCACATTTCTTGGTAGAATCATGCAGGATTGAAATTTTTGATCGTTTTTTACTCCTCTCAACAGACCAAACAAGTTTCTAAAAGGATGAGTTTGCAACTACTTTACTTTTGGAGAAAATTCAAAACATTCTTTATTCAATAAGGCCCAAAATATCAAAAACCAGCGGTTTGACTGAACACTCACATTTCTTGGTAGAATCGTGCAGGACTGAAATTTTTGATGTTTTTCTACTCCTCTCATGAGCCCAAACAAGACTCTAAAAGGATGAGTTTGCAACTACTTTACTTTTGGAGAAAATTCAAAACATTCATTATTCAATAGAGCACAGTAGCAAAAATTAGGTTTTGAATGAAGAATCACATTTCTTGATAGAATCATGCAGGATTGAAATTTTTGATGGTTTTTTACTCCTCTCAACAGCCCAAACAAGTTTCTAAAACGATGAGTTTGCAACTACTTTACTTTTGGAGAAAATTCAAAACATTCTTTATTCAACAAGGCCCAAAATATCAAAAACCAGAGGTTTGACTGAACACTCACATTTCTTGGTAGAACCGTGCAGGACAGAAATTTTTGATGTTTTTCTACTCCTCTCATGAGCCCAAACAAGACTCTAAAAGGATGAGTTTGCAACTACTTTACTTTTGGAGAAAATTCAAAACATTCATTATTTAATTAAGCCCAATAGCAAAAATCAGTGTTTTGAATGAAGAATCACATTTCTTGGTAGAATCATGCAGGATTGAAATTTTTGATGGTTTTTGACTCCTCTCAACAGTCCAAGCAAGATTCTAAAAGGATGGGTTTGCAACTACTTTACTTTTGGAGAAAATTCAAAACATTCATTATACAATAGGGCCCAAAATATCAACAACCATCGGTTTGAATGAACACTCACATTTCTTGGTAGAATCATGCAGGATTGAAATTTTTGATCTTTTTTTACTCCACTCAACAGCCCAAACAAGTTTCTAAAAGGATGAGTTTGCAACTACTTTACTTTTGGAGAAAATTCAAAACATTCTTTATTCAATAAGGCCCAAAATATCAAAAACCAGCGGTTTAACTGAACACTCACATTTCTTGGTAGAATCGTGCAAGACTGAAATTTTTGATGTTTTTCTACTCCTCTCATGAGCCCAAACAAGACTCTAAAAGGATGAGTTTGCAACTACTTTACTTTTGGAGAAAATTCAAAACATTCATTATTCAATAGAGCCCAATAGCAAAAATTAGGTTTTGAATGAAGAATCACATTTCTTGGTAGAATCATGCAGGATTGAAATTTTTGATGGTTTTTTACTCCTCTCAACAGACCAAACAAGTTTCTAAAAGGATGAGTTTGCAACTACTTTACTTTTGGAGAAAATTGAAAACATTCTTTATTCAACAAGGCCCAAAATATCAAAAACCAGCGGTTTGACTGAACACTCACATTTCTTGGTAGAATCGTGCAGGACAGAAGTTTTTGATGTTTTTCTACTCCTCTCATGAGCCCAAACAAGACTCTAAAAGGATGAGTTTGCAACTACTTTACTTTTGGAGAAAATTCAAAACATTCATTATTCAATAGAGCCCAATAGCAAAAATCAGCATTTTGAATGAAGAATCACATTTCTTGGTAGAATCATGCAGGATTGAAATTTTTGATGGTTTTTGACTCCTCTCAACAGTCCAAGCACGATTCTAAAAGGATGAGTTTGCAACTACTTTACTTTTGGAGAAAATTCAAAACATTCATTATACAATAGGGCCCAAAATATCAACAACCAGCGGTTTGAATGAACACTCACATTTCTTGGTAGAATCATGCAGGATTGAAATTTTTGATCTTTTTTTACTCCACTCAACAGCCCAAACAAGTTTCTAAAAGGATGAGTTTGCAACTACATTACTTTTGGAGAAAATTCAAAACATTCTTTATTCAATAAGGCACAAAATATCAAAAACCAGCGGTTTAACTGAACACTCACATTTCTTGGTAGAATCGTGCAAGACTGAAATTTTTGATGTTTTTCTACTCCTCTCATGAGCCCAAACAAGAATCTAAAAGGATGAGTTTGCAACTACTTTACTTTTGGAGAAAATTCAAAACATTCATTATTCAATAGAGCCCAATAGCAAAAATTAGGTTTTGAATGAAGAATCACATTTCTTGGTAGAATCATGCAGGATTGAAATTTTTGATGGTTTTTTACTCCTCTCAACAGCCCAAACAAGTTTCTAAAAGGATGAGTTTGCAACTACTTTACTTTTGGAGAAAATTCAAAACATTCTTTATTCAACAAGGCCCAAAATATCAAAAATCAGCGGTTTGACTGAACACTCACATTTCTTGGTAGAATCGTGCAGGACAGAAATTTTTGATGTTTTTCTACTCCTCTCATGAGCCCAAACAAGACTCTAAAAGGATGAGTTTGCAACTACTTTACTTTTGGAGAAAATTCAAAACATTCATTATTCAATTAAGCCCAATAGCAAAAATCAGTGTTTTGAATGAAGAATCACATTTCTTGGTAGAATCATGCAGGATTGAAATTTTTGATGGTTTTTGACTCCTCTCAACAGTCCAAGCAAGATTCTAAAAGGATGGGTTTGCAACTACTTTACTTTTGGAGAAAATTCAAAACATTCATTATACAATAGGGCCCAAAATATCAACAACCAGCGGTTTGAATGAACACTCACATTTCTTGGTAGAATCATGCAGGATTGAAATTTTTGATCTTTTTTTACTCCACTCAACAGCCCAAACAAGTTTCTAAAAGGATGAGTTTGCAACTACTTTACTTTTGGAGAAAATTCAAAACATTCTTTATTCAATAAGGCCCAAAATATCAAAAACCAGCGGTTTGACTGAACACTCACATTTCTTGGTAGAATCGTGCAGGACTGAAATTTTTGATGTTTTTCTACTCCTCTCATGAGCCCAAACAAGACTCTAAAAGGATGAGTTTGCAACTACTTTACTTTTGGAGAAAATTCAAAACATTCATTATTCAATAGAGCCCAATAGCAAAAATTAGGTTTTGAATGAAGAATCACATTTCTTGGTAGAATCATGCAGGATTGAATTTTTTGATGGTTTTTTACTCCTCTCAACAGCACAAACAAGTTTCTAAAAGGATGAGTTTGCAACTACTTTACTTTTGGAGAAAATTCAAAACATTCTTTATTCAATAAGGCCCAAAATATCAAAAACCAGCGGTTTGACTGAACACTCACATTTCTTGGTAGAATCGTGCAGGACTGAAATTTTTGATGTTTTTCTACTCCTCTCATGAGCCCAAACAAGACTCTAAAAGGATGAGTTTGCAACTACTTTACTTTTGGAGAAAATTCAAAACATTCATTATTCAATAGAGCCCAATAGCAAAAATTAGGTTTTGAATGAAGAATCACATTTCTTGGTAGAATCATACAGGATTGAAATTTTTGATGGTTTTTTACTCCTCTCAACAGCCCAAACAAGTTTCTAAAAGGATGAGTTTGCAACTACTTTACTTTTGGAGAAAATTCAAAACATTCTTTATTCAACAAGGCCCAAAATATCAAAAACCAGCGGTTTGACTGAACACTCACATTTCTTGGTAGAATCATGCAGGACAGAAATTTTTGATGTTTTTCTACTCCTCTCATGAGCCCAAACAAGACTCTAAAAGGATGAGTTTGCAACTACTTTACTTTTGGAGAAAATTCAAAACATTCATTATTCAATAGAGCCCAATAGCAAAAATCAGCGTTTTGAATGAAGAATCACATTTCTTGGTAGAATCATGCAGGATTGAAATTTTTGATGGTTTTTGACTCCTCTCAACAGTCCAAGCAAGATTCTAAAAGGATGAGTTTGCAACTACTTTACTTTTGGAGAAAATTCAAAACATTCATTATACAATAGGGCCCAAAATATCAACAACCAGCGGTTTGAATGAACACTCACATTTCTTGGTAGAATCATGCAGGATTGAAATTTTTGATCTTTTTTACTCCACTCAACAGCCCAAACAAGTTTCTAAAAGGATGAGTTTGCAACTACTTTACTTTTGGAGAAAATTCAAAACATTCTTTATTCAATAAGGCCCAAAATATCAAAAACTAGCGGTTTGACTGAACACTCACATTTCTTGGTAGAATCGTGCAGGACTGAAATTTTTGATGTTTTTCTACTCCTCTCATGAGCCCAAACAAGACTCTAAAAGGATGAGTTTGCAACTACTTTACTTTTGGAGAAAATTCAAAACATTCATTATTCAATAGAGCCCAATAGCAAAAATTAGGTTTTGAATGAAGAATCACATTTCTTGGTAGAATCATGCATGATTGAAATTTTTGATGTTTTTTTACTCCTCTCAACAGTCCAAACAAGTTTCTAAAAGGATGAGTTTGCAACTACTTTACTTTTGGAGAAAATTCAAAGCATTCATTATTCAATAGGGCTCAAAATATCAAAAACCAGCGGTTTGAATGAACACTCACATTTCTTGGTAGAATCATGCAGGATTGAAATTTTTGATCTTTTTTTACTCCACTCAACAGCCCAAACAAGTTTCTAAAAGGATGAGTTTGCAACTACTTTACTTTTGGAGAAAATTCAAAACATTCATTATTCAATAGGGCCCAAAATATCAAAAACCAGCTGTTTGAATGAACACTCACATTTCTTGGTAGAATCGTGCAGGACTGAAATTTTTGATGTTTTTCTACTCCTTTCATAAGCCCAAACAAGACTCTAAAAGGATGAGTTTGCAACTACTTTACTTTTGGAGAAAATTCAAAACATTCATTATTCAATAGCGCCCAATAGCAAAAATCAGCGTTTTGAATGAACAATCACATTTCTTGGTAGAATCATGCAGGATTGAAATTTTTGATGTTTTTTTACTACACTCAACAGCCCAAACAAGTTTCTAAAAGGATGAGTTTGCAAATACTTTACTTTTGGAGAAAATTCAAAACATTCATTATTCAATAGAGCCCAATAGCAAAAAGCAGTGTTTTGAATGAACAATCACATTTCTTGGTAGAATCATGCAGGATTGAAATTTTTGATGTTTTTTTACTCCTCTCAACAGCCCAAACAAGTTTCTAAAAGGATGAGTTTGCAACTACTTTACTTTTGGAGAATATTCAAAACATTCATTATTCAATAGGGCCCAAAATATCAAAAACCAGCGGTTTGAATGAACACTCACATTTCTTGGTAGAATCGTGCAGGACTGAAATTTTTGATGTTTTTCTACTCCTCTCATGAGCCCAAACAAGACTCTAAAAGGTTGAGTTTGCAACTACTTTACTTTTGGAGAAAATTCAAAACATTCATTATTCAATAGAGCCCAATAGTAAAAATCAGGTTTTGAATGAAGAATCACATTTCTTGGTAGAATCATGCAGGATTGAAATTTTTGATGGTTTTTTACTCCTCTCAACAGCCCAAACAAGTTTCTAAAAGGATGAGTTTGCAACTACTTTACATTTGGAGAAAATTCAAAACATTCATTATTCAATAGGGCCCAAAATATCAAAAACCAGCGGTTTCAATGAACACTCACATTTCTTGGTAGAATCGTGCAGGACTGAAATTTTTGATGTTTTTCTACTCCTCTCATGAGCCCAAACAAGACTCTAAAAGGATGAGTTTGCAACTACTTTACTTTTGGAGAAAATTCAAAACGTTCATTATTCAATAGAGCCCAATAGCAAAAATTAGGTTTTGAATGAAGAATCACATTTCTTGGTAGAATCATGCAGGATTGAAATTTTTGATGGTTTTTTACTCCTCTCAACAGCCCAAACAAGTTTCTAAAAGGATGAGTTTGCAACTACTTTACTTTTGGAGAAAATTCAAAACATTCTTTATTCAATAAGGCCCAAAATATCAAAAACCAGCGGTTTGACTGAACACTCACATTTCTTGGTAGAATCATGCAGGACTGAAATTTTTGATGTTTTTCTACTCCTCTCATGAGCCCAAACAAGACTCTAAAAGGATGAGTTTGCAACTACTTTACTTTTGGAGAAAATTTAAAACATTCATTATTCAATAGAGCCCAATAGCAAAAATTAGGTTTTGAATGAAGAATCACATTTCTTGGTAGAATCATGCAGGATTGAAATTTTTTATGGTTTTTTACTCCACTCAACAGCCCAAACAAGTTTCTAAAAGGATGAGTTTGCAACTACTTTACTTTTGGAGAAAATTCAAAACATTCTTTATTCAACAAGGCCCAAAATATCAAAAGCCAGCGGTTTGACTGAACACTCACATTTCTTGGTAGAATCGTGCAGGACAGAAATTTTTGATGTTTTTCTACTACTCTCATGAGCCCAAACAAGTCTCTAAAAGTATGAGTTTGCAACTACTTTACTTTTGGAGAAAATTCAAAACATTCATTATTCAATAGAGCCCAATAGCAAAAATCAGCGTTTTGAATGAAGAATCACATTTCTTGGTAGAATCATGCAGGATTGAAATTTTTGATGGTTTTTGACTCCTCTCAACAGTCCAAGCAAGATTCTAAGAGGATGAGTTTGCAACTACTTTACTTTTGGAGAAAATTCAAAACATTCATTATACAATAGGGCCCAAAATATCAACAACCAGCGGTTTGAATGAACACTCACATTTCTTGGTAGAATCATGCAGGATTGAAATTTTTGATCTTTTTTTACTCCACTCAACAGCCCAAACAAGTTTCTAAAAGGATGAGTTTGCAACTACTTTACTTTTGGAGAAAATTCAAAACATTCTTTATTCAATAAGGCCCAAAATATCAAAAACCAGCGGTTTGACTGAACACTCACATTTCTTGGTAGAATCGTGCAGGACTGAAATTTTTGATGTTTTTCTACTCCTCTCATGAGCCCAAACAAGACTCTAAAAGGATGAGTTTGCAACTACTTTACTTTTGGAGAAAATTCAAAACATTCATTATTCAATAGAGCCCAATAGCAAAAATTAGGTTTTGAATGAAGAATCACATTTCTTGGTAGAATCATGCAGGATTTAAATTTTTGATGGTTTTTTACTCCTCTCAACAGCCCAAACAAGTTTCTAAAAGGATGAGTTTGCAACTACTTTACTTTTGGAGAAAATTCAAAACATTCATTTTTCAATAGGGCCCAAAATATCAAAAACCAGCGGTTTGAATAAACACTCACATTTCTTGGTAGAATCGTGCAGGACTGAAATTTTTGATGTTTTTCTACTCCTCTCATGAGCCCAAACAAGACTCTAAAAGGATGAGTTTGCAACTACTTTACTTTTGGAGAAAAATCAAAACATTCATTATTCAATAGAGCCCAATAGCAAAAATCAGGTTTTGAATGAAGAATCACATTTCTTGGTAGAATCATGCAGGATTGAAATTTTTGATGGTTTTTTACTCCTCTCAACAGCCCAAACAAGTTTCTAAAAGGATGAGTTTGCAACTACTTTACTTTTGGAGAAAATTCAAAACATTCATTATTCAATAGAGCCCAATAGCAAAAATCAGGTTTTGAATGAAGAATCACATTTCTTGGTAGAATCATGCAGGATTGAAATTTTTGATGGTTTTTTACTCCTCTCAACAGACCAAACAAGTTTCTAAAAGGATGAGTTTGCAACTACTTTACTTTTGGAGAAAATTCAAAGCATTCATTATTCAATAGGGCCCAAAATATCAGAAACCAGCGGTTTGAATGAACACTCACCTTTCTTGGTAGAATCGTGCAGGACTGAAATTTTTGATGTTTTTCTACTCCTCTCATGAGCCCAAACAAGACTCTAAAAGTATGAGTTTGCAACTACTTTACTTTTGGAGAAAATTCAAAACATTCATTATTCAATAGAGCCCAATAGCAAAAATCAGCGTTTTGAATGAAGAATCACATTTCTTGGTAGAATCATGCAGGATTGAAATTTTTGATGGTTTTTGACTCCTCTCAACAGTCCAAGCAAGATTCTAAAAGGATGAGTTTGCAACTACTTTACTTTTGGAGAAAATTCAAAACATTCATTATACAATAGGGCCCAAAATAACAACAATCAGCGGTTTGAATGAACACTCACATTTCTTGGTAGAATCATGCAGGATTGAAATTTTTGATCTTTTTTTACTCCACTCAACAGCCCAAACAAGTTTCTAAAAGGATGAGTTTGCAACTACTTTACTTTTGGAGAAAATTCAAAACATTCTTTATTCAATAAGGCCCAAAATATCAAAAACCAGCGGTTTGACTGAACACTCACATTTCTTGGTAGAATCGTGCAGGACTGAAATTTTTGATGTTTTTCTACTCCTCTCATGAGCCCAAACAAGACTCTAAAAGGATGAGTTTGCAACTACTTTACTTTTGGAGAAAATTCAAAACATTCATTATTCAATAGAGCCCAATAGCAAAAATTAGGTTTTGATTGAAGAATCACATTTCTTGGTAGAATCATGCAGGATTGAAATTTTTGATGGTTTTTTACTCCTCTCAACAGCCCAAACAAGTTTCTAAAAGGATGAGTTTGGAGAAAATTCAAAACATTCATTATTCAATAGGGCCCAAAATATCAAAAACCAGCGGTTTGAATAAACACTCACATTTCTTGGTAGAATCATGCAGGACTGAGATTTTTGATGTTTTTCTACTCCTCTCATGAGCCCAAACAAGACTCTAAAAGGATGAGTTTGCAACTACTTTACTTTTGGAGAAAAATCAAAACATTCATTATTCAATAGAGCCCAATAGCAAAAATCAGGTTTTGAATGAAGAATCACATTTCTTGGTAGAATCATGCAGGATTGAAATTTTTGATGTTTTTTTACTCCTCTCAACAGCCCAAACAAGTTTCTAAAAGGATGAGTTTGCAACTACTTTACATTTGGAGAAAATTCAAAACATTCATTATTCAATAGGGCCCAAAATATCAAAAATCAGCGGTTTGAATGAACACTCACATTTCTTGGTAGAATCGTGCAGGACTGAAATTTTTGATGTTTTTCTACTCCTCTCATGAGCCCAAACAAGACTTTAAAAGGATGACTTTGCAACTGCTTTACTTTTGGAGAAAATTCAAAACATTCATTATTCAATATAGCTCAATAGCAAAAATCAGCGTTTTGAATGAACAATCACATTTCTTGGTAGAATCATGCAGGATTGAAATTTTTGATGTTTTTTTACTCCTCTCAACAGCCCAAACAAGTTTCTAAAAGGATGAGTTTGCAACTACTTTACTTTTGGAGAAAATTCAAAGCATTCATTATTCAATATGGCCCAAAATATCAAAAACCAGCGGTTTGAATGAACACTCACATTTCTTGGTAGAATCGTGCAGGACTGAAATTTTTGATGTTTTTCTACTCCTCTCATGAGCCCAAACAAGACTCTAAAAGGATGAGTTTGCAACTACTTTACTTTTGGAGAAAATTCAAAACATTCATTATTCAATAGAGCCCAATAGCAAAAATCAGCGTTTTGAATGAACAATCACATTTCTTGGTAGAATCATGCAGGATTGAAATTTTTGATGTTTCTTTACTCCTCTCAACAGCCCAAACAAGTTTCTAAAAGGATGAGTTTGCAACTACTTTACTTTTGGAGAAAATTCAAAACATTCATTATTCAATAGAGCCCAATAGCAAAAAGCAGTGTTTTGAATGAACAATCACATTTCTTGGTAGAATCATGCAGGATTGAAATTTTTGATCTTTTTTTACTCCACTCAACAGCCCAAACAAGTTTCTAAAAGGATGAGTTTGCAACTACTTTACTTTTGGAGAAAATTCAAAACATTCATTATTCAATAGGGCCCAAAATATCAAAAACCAGCGGTTTGAATAAACACTCACATTTCTTGGTAGAATCGTGCATGACTGAAATTTTTGATGTTTTTCTACTCCTCTCATGAGCCCAAACAAGACTCTAAAAGGATGAGTTTGCAACTACTTTACTTTTGGAGAAAAATCAAAACATTCATTATTCAATAGAGCCCAATAGCAAAAATCAGGTTTTGAATGAAGAATCACATTTCTTGGTAGAATCATGCAGGATTGAAATTTTTGATGTTTTTTTACTCCTCTCAACAGCCCAAACAAGTTTCTAAAAGGATGAGTTTGCAACTACTTTACATTTGGAGAAAATTCAAAACATTCATTATTCAATAGGGCCCAAAATATCAAAAATCAGCGGTTTGAATGAACACTCACATTTCTTGGTAGAATCGTGCAGGACTGAAATTTTTGATGTTTTTCTACTCCTCTCATGAGCCCAACAAGACTTTAAAAGGATGACTTTGCAACTGCTTTACTTTTGGAGAAAATTCAAAACATTCATTATTCAATATAGCCCAATAGCAAAAATCAGCGTTTTGAATGAACAATTACATTTCTTGGTAGAATCAAGCAGGATTGAAATTTTTGATGTTTTTTTACTCCTCTCAACAGCCCAAACAAGTTTCTAAAAGGATGAGTTTGCAACTACTTTACTTTTGGAGAAAATTCAAAGCATTCATTATTCAATAGGGCCCAAAATATCAAAAACCAGCGGTTTGAATGAACACTCACATTTCTTGGTAGAATCGTGCAGGATTGAAATTTTTGATGTTTTTCTACTCCTCTCATGAGCCCAAACAAGAATCTAAAAGGATGAGTTTGCAACTACTTTACTTTTGGAGAAAATTCAAAACATTCATTATTCAATAGAGCCCAATAGCAAAAATCAGCGTTTTGAATGAACAATCACATTTCTTGGTAGAATCATGCAGGATTGAAATTTTTGATGGTTTTTTACTCCTCTCAACAGCCCAAACAAGTTTCTAAAAGGATGAGTTTGCAACTACTTTACTTTTGGAGAAAATTCAAAACATTCATTATTCAATAGAGCCCAATAGCAAAAATCAGGTTTTGAATGAAGAATCACATTTCTTGGTAGAATCATGCAGGATTTAAATTTTTGATGGTTTTTTACTCCTCTCAACAGCCCAAACAAGTTTCTAAAAGGATGAGTTTGCAACTACTTTACTTTTGGAGAAAATTCAAAGCATTCATTATTCAATAGGGCCCAAAATATCAAAAACCAGCGGTTTGAATGAACACTCCCCTTTCTTGGTAGAATCGTGCAGGACTGAAATTTTTGATGTTTTTCTACTCCTCTCATGAGCCCAAACAAGACTCTAAAAGGATGAGTTTGCAACTACTTTACTTTTGGAGAAAATTCAAAACATTCATTATTCAATAGAGCCCAATAGCAAAAATTAGGTTTTGAATGAAGAATCACATTTCTTGGTAGAATCATGCAGGATTGAAATTTTTGATGGTTTTTTACTCCGCTCAACAGACCAAACAAGTTTCTAAAAGGATGAGTTTGCAACTACTTTACTTTTGGAGAAAATTCAAAACATTCTTTATTCAATAAGGCCCAAAATATCAAAAACCAGCGGTTTAACTGAACACTCACATTTCTTGGTAGAATCGTGCAAGACTGAAATTTTTGATGTTTTTCTACTCCTCTCATGAGCCCAAACAAGACTCTAAAAGGATGAGTTTGCAACTACTTTACTTTTGGAGAAAATTCAAAACATTCATTATTCAATAGAGCCCAATAGCAAAAATTAGGTTTTGAATGAAGAATCACATTTCTTGGTAGAATCATGCAGGATTGAAATTTTTGATGGTTTTTACTCCGCTCAACAGCCCAAACAAGTTTCTAAAAGGATGAGTTTGCAACTACTTTACTTTTGGAGAAAATTCAAAACATTCTTTATTCAACAAGGCCCAAAATATCAAAAACCAGCGGTTTGACTGAACACTCACATTTCTTGGTAGAATCGTGCAGGACAGAAATTTTTGATGTTTTTCTACTCCTCTCATGAGCCCAAACAAGACTCTAAAAGGATGAGTTTGCAACTACTTTACTTTTGGAGAAAATTCAAAACATTCATTATTCAATAGAGCCCAATAGCAAAAATCAGCGTTTTGAATGAAGAATCACATTTCTTGGTAGAATCATGCAGGATTGAAATTTTTGATGGTTTTTGACTCCTCTCAACAGTCCAAGCACGATTCTAAAAGGATGAGTTTGCAACTACTTTACTTTTGGAGAAAATTCAAAACATTCATTATACAATAGGGCCCAAAATATCAACAACCAGCGGTTTGAATGAACACTCACATTTCTTGGTAGAATCATGCAGGATTGAAATTTTTGATCTTTTTTTACTCCACTCAACAGCCCAAACAAGTTTCTAAAAGGATGAGTTTGCAACTACTTTACTTTTGGAGAAAATTCAAAACATTCTTTATTCAATAAGGCCCAAAATATCAAAAACCAGCGGTTTAACTGAACACTCACATTTCTTGGTAGAATCGTGCAAGACTGAAATTTTTGATGTTTTTCTACTCCTCTCATGAGCCCAAACAAGACTCTAAAAGGATGAGTTTGCAACTACTTTACTTTTGGAGAAAATTCAAAACGTTCATTATTCAATAGAGCCCAATAGCAAAAATTAGGTTTTGAATGAAGAATCACATTTCTTGGTAGAATCATGCAGGATTGAAATTTTTGATGGTTTTTTACTCCTCTCAACAGCCCAAACAAGTTTCTAAAAGGATGAGTTTGCAACTACTTTACTTTTGGAGAAAATTCAAAACATTCTTTATTCAATAAGGCCCAAAATATCAAAAACCAGCGGTTTGACTGAACACTCACATTTCTTGGTAGAATCATGCAGGACTGAAATTTTTGATGTTTTTCTACTCCTCTCATGAGCCCAAACAAGACTCTAAAAGGATGAGTTTGCAACTACTTTACTTTTGGAGAAAATTTAAAACATTCATTATTCAATAGAGCCCAATAGCAAAAATTAGGTTTTGAATGAAGAATCACATTTCTTGGTAGAATCATGCAGGATTGAAATTTTTTATGGTTTTTTACTCCACTCAACAGCCCAAACAAGTTTCTAAAAGGATGAGTTTGCAACTACTTTACTTTTGGAGAAAATTCAAAACATTCTTTATTCAACAAGGCCCAAAATATCAAAAGCCAGCGGTTTGACTGAACACTCACATTTCTTGGTAGAATCGTGCAGGACAGAAATTTTTGATGTTTTTCTACTACTCTCATGAGCCCAAACAAGTCTCTAAAAGTATGAGTTTGCAACTACTTTACTTTTGGAGAAAATTCAAAACATTCATTATTCAATAGAGCCCAATAGCAAAAATCAGCGTTTTGAATGAAGAATCACATTTCTTGGTAGAATCATGCAGGATTGAAATTTTTGATGGTTTTTGACTCCTCTCAACAGTCCAAGCAAGATTCTAAGAGGATGAGTTTGCAACTACTTTACTTTTGGAGAAAATTCAAAACATTCATTATACAATAGGGCCCAAAATATCAACAACCAGCGGTTTGAATGAACACTCACATTTCTTGGTAGAATCATGCAGGATTGAAATTTTTGATCTTTTTTTACTCCACTCAACAGCCCAAACAAGTTTCTAAAAGGATGAGTTTGCAACTACTTTACTTTTGGAGAAAATTCAAAACATTCTTTATTCAATAAGGCCCAAAATATCAAAAACCAGCGGTTTGACTGAACACTCACATTTCTTGGTAGAATCGTGCAGGACTGAAATTTTTGATGTTTTTCTACTCCTCTCATGAGCCCAAACAAGACTCTAAAAGGATGAGTTTGCAACTACTTTACTTTTGGAGAAAATTCAAAACATTCATTATTCAATAGAGCCCAATAGCAAAAATTAGGTTTTGAATGAAGAATCACATTTCTTGGTAGAATCATGCAGGATTTAAATTTTTGATGGTTTTTTACTCCTCTCAACAGCCCAAACAAGTTTCTAAAAGGATGAGTTTGCAACTACTTTACTTTTGGAGAAAATTCAAAACATTCATTTTTCAATAGGGCCCAAAATATCAAAAACCAGCGGTTTGAATAAACACTCACATTTCTTGGTAGAATCGTGCAGGACTGAAATTTTTGATGTTTTTCTACTCCTCTCATGAGCCCAAACAAGACTCTAAAAGGATGAGTTTGCAACTACTTTACTTTTGGAGAAAAATCAAAACATTCATTATTCAATAGAGCCCAATAGCAAAAATCAGGTTTTGAATGAAGAATCACATTTCTTGGTAGAATCATGCAGGATTGAAATTTTTGATGGTTTTTTACTCCTCTCAACAGCCCAAACAAGTTTCTAAAAGGATGAGTTTGCAACTACTTTACTTTTGGAGAAAATTCAAAACATTCATTATTCAATAGAGCCCAATAGCAAAAATCAGGTTTTGAATGAAGAATCACATTTCTTGGTAGAATCATGCAGGATTGAAATTTTTGATGGTTTTTTACTCCTCTCAACAGACCAAACAAGTTTCTAAAAGGATGAGTTTGCAACTACTTTACTTTTGGAGAAAATTCAAAGCATTCATTATTCAATAGGGCCCAAAATATCAGAAACCAGCGGTTTGAATGAACACTCACCTTTCTTGGTAGAATCGTGCAGGACTGAAATTTTTGATGTTTTTCTACTCCTCTCATGAGCCCAAACAAGACTCTAAAAGTATGAGTTTGCAACTACTTTACTTTTGGAGAAAATTCAAAACATTCATTATTCAATAGAGCCCAATAGCAAAAATCAGCGTTTTGAATGAAGAATCACATTTCTTGGTAGAATCATGCAGGATTGAAATTTTTGATGGTTTTTGACTCCTCTCAACAGTCCAAGCAAGATTCTAAAAGGATGAGTTTGCAACTACTTTACTTTTGGAGAAAATTCAAAACATTCATTATACAATAGGGCCCAAAATAACAACAATCAGCGGTTTGAATGAACACTCACATTTCTTGGTAGAATCATGCAGGATTGAAATTTTTGATCTTTTTTTACTCCACTCAACAGCCCAAACAAGTTTCTAAAAGGATGAGTTTGCAACTACTTTACTTTTGGAGAAAATTCAAAACATTCTTTATTCAATAAGGCCCAAAATATCAAAAACCAGCGGTTTGACTGAACACTCACATTTCTTGGTAGAATCGTGCAGGACTGAAATTTTTGATGTTTTTCTACTCCTCTCATGAGCCCAAACAAGACTCTAAAAGGATGAGTTTGCAACTACTTTACTTTTGGAGAAAATTCAAAACATTCATTATTCAATAGAGCCCAATAGCAAAAATTAGGTTTTGAATGAAGAATCACATTTCTTGGTAGAATCATGCAGGATTGAAATTTTTGATGGTTTTTTACTCCTCTCAACAGCCCAAACAAGTTTCTAAAAGGATGAGTTTGGAGAAAATTCAAAACATTCATTATTCAATAGGGCCCAAAATATCAAAAACCAGCGGTTTGAATAAACACTCACATTTCTTGGTAGAATCGTGCAGGACTGAGATTTTTGATGTTTTTCTACTCCTCTCATGAGCCCAAACAAGACTCTAAAAGGATGAGTTTGCAACTACTTTACTTTTGGAGAAAAATCAAAACATTCATTATTCAATAGAGCCCAATAGCAAAAATCAGGTTTTGAATGAAGAATCACATTTCTTGGTAGAATCATGCAGGATTGAAATTTTTGATGTTTTTTTACTCCTCTCAACAGCCCAAACAAGTTTCTAAAAGGATGAGTTTGCAACTACTTTACATTTGGAGAAAATTCAAAACATTCATTATTCAATAGGGCCCAAAATATCAAAAATCAGCGGTTTGAATGAACACTCACATTTCTTGGTAGAATCGTGCAGGACTGAAATTTTTGATGTTTTTCTACTCCTCTCATGAGCCCAAACAAGACTTTAAAAGGATGACTTTGCAACTGCTTTACTTTTGGAGAAAATTCAAAACATTCATTATTCAATATAGCTCAATAGCAAAAATCAGCGTTTTGAATGAACAATCACATTTCTTGGTAGAATCATGCAGGATTGAAATTTTTGATGTTTTTTTACTCCTCTCAACAGCCCAAACAAGTTTCTAAAAGGATGAGTTTGCAACTACTTTACTTTTGGAGAAAATTCAAAGCATTCATTATTCAATATGGCCCAAAATATCAAAAACCAGCGGTTTGAATGAACACTCACATTTCTTGGTAGAATCGTGCAGGACTGAAATTTTTGATGTTTTTCTACTCCTCTCATGAGCCCAAACAAGACTCTAAAAGGATGAGTTTGCAACTACTTTACTTTTGGAGAAAATTCAAAACATTCATTATTCAATAGAGCCCAATAGCAAAAATCAGCGTTTTGAATGAACAATCACATTTCTTGGTAGAATCATGCAGGATTGAAATTTTTGATGTTTCTTTACTCCTCTCAACAGCCCAAACAAGTTTCTAAAAGGATGAGTTTGCAACTACTTTACTTTTGGAGAAAATTCAAAACATTCATTATTCAATAGAGCCCAATAGCAAAAAGCAGTGTTTTGAATGAACAATCACATTTCTTGGTAGAATCATGCAGGATTGAAATTTTTGATCTTTTTTTACTCCACTCAACAGCCCAAACAAGTTTCTAAAAGGATGAGTTTGCAACTACTTTACTTTTGGAGAAAAATCAAAACATTCATTATTCAATAGGGCCCAAAATATCAAAAACCAGCGGTTTGAATAAACACTCACATTTCTTGGTAGAATCGTGCAGGACTGAAATTTTTGATGTTTTTCTACTCCTCTCATGAGCCCAAACAAGACTCTAAAAGGATGAGTTTGCAACTACTTTACTTTTGGAGAAAAATCAAAACATTCATTATTCAATAGAGCCCAATAGCAAAAATCAGGTTTTGAATGAAGAATCACATTTCTTGGTAGAATCATGCAGGATTGAAATTTTTGATGTTTTTTTACTCCTCTCAACAGCCCAAACAAGTTTCTAAAAGGATGAGTTTGCAACTACTTTACATTTGGAGAAAATTCAAAACATTCATTATTCAATAGGGCCCAAAATATCAAAAATCAGCGGTTTGAATGAACACTCACATTTCTTGGTAGAATCGTGCAGGACTGAAATTTTTGATGTTTTTCTACTCCTCTCATGAGCCCAACAAGACTTTAAAAGGATGACTTTGCAACTGCTTTACTTTTGGAGAAAATTCAAAACATTCATTATTCAATATAGCCCAATAGCAAAAATCAGCGTTTTGAATGAACAATTACATTTCTTGGTAGAATCAAGCAGGATTGAAATTTTTGATGTTTTTTTACTCCTCTCAACAGCCCAAACAAGTTTCTAAAAGGATGAGTTTGCAACTACTTTACTTTTGGAGAAAATTCAAAGCATTCATTATTCAATAGGGCCCAAAATATCAAAAACCAGCGGTTTGAATGAACACTCACATTTCTTGGTAGAATCGTGCAGGATTGAAATTTTTGATGTTTTTCTACTCCTCTCATGAGCCCAAACAAGAATCTAAAAGGATGAGTTTGCAACTACTTTACTTTTGGAGAAAATTCAAAACATTCATTATTCAATAGAGCCCAATAGCAAAAATCAGCGTTTTGAATGAACAATCACATTTCTTGGTAGAATCATGCAGGATTGAAATTTTTGATGGTTTTTTACTCCTCTCAACAGCCCAAACAAGTTTCTAAAAGGATGAGTTTGCAACTACTTTACTTTTGGAGAAAATTCAAAACATTCATTATTCAATAGAGCCCAATAGCAAAAATCAGGTTTTGAATGAAGAATCACATTTCTTGGTAGAATCATGCAGGATTGAAATTTTTGATGGTTTTTTACTCCTCTCAACAGCCCAAACAAGTTTCTAAAAGGATGAGTTTGCAACTACTTTACTTTTGGAGAAAATTCAAAGCATTCATTATTCAATAGGGCCCAAAATATCAAAAACCAGCGGTTTGAATGAACACTCCCCTTTCTTGGTAGAATCGTGCAGGACTGAAATTTTTGATGTTTTTCTACTCCTCTCATGAGCCCAAACAAGACTCTAAAAGGATGAGTTTGCAACTACTTTACTTTTGGAGAAAATTCAAAACATTCATTATTCAATAGAGCCCAATAGCAAAAATTAGGTTTTGAATGAAGAATCACATTTCTTGGTAGAATCATGCAGGATTGAAATTTTTGATGGTTTTTTACTCCGCTCAACAGACCAAACAAGTTTCTAAAAGGATGAGTTTGCAACTACTTTACTTTTGGAGAAAATTCAAAACATTCTTTATTCAATAAGGCCCAAAATATCAAAAACCAGCGGTTTAACTGAACACTCACATTTCTTGGTAGAATCGTGCAAGACTGAAATTTTTGATGTTTTTCTACTCCTCTCATGAGCCCAAACAAGACTCTAAAAGGATGAGTTTGCAACTACTTTACTTTTGGAGAAAATTCAAAACATTCATTATTCAATAGAGCCCAATAGCAAAAATTAGGTTTTGAATGAAGAATCACATTTCTTGGTAGAATCATGCAGGATTGAAATTTTTGATGGTTTTTTACTCCGCTCAACAGCCCAAACAAGTTTCTAAAAGGATGAGTTTGCAACTACTTTACTTTTGGAGAAAATTCAAAACATTCTTTATTCAACAAGGCCCAAAATATCAAAAACCAGCGGTTTGACTGAACACTCACATTTCTTGGTAGAATCGTGCAGGACAGAAATTTTTGATGTTTTTCTACTCCTCTCATGAGCCCAAACAAGACTCTAAAAGGATGAGTTTGCAACTACTTTACTTTTGGAGAAAATTCAAAACATTCATTATTCAATAGAGCCCATTAGCAAAAATCAGCGTTTTGAATGAAGAATCACATTTCTTGGTAGAATCATGCAGGATTGAAATTTTTGATGGTTTTTGACTCCTCTCAACAGTCCAAGCACGATTCTAAAAGGATGAGTTTGCAACTACTTTACTTTTGGAGAAAATTCAAAACATTCATTATACAATAGGGCCCAAAATATCAACAACCAGCGGTTTGAATGAACACTCACATTTCTTGGTAGAATCATGCAGGATTGAAATTTTTGATCTTTTTTTACTCCACTCAACAGCCCAAACAAGTTTCTAAAAGGATGAGTTTGCAACTACTTTACTTTTGGAGAAAATTCAAAACATTCTTTATTCAATAAGGCCCAAAATATCAAAAACCAGCGGTTTAACTGAACACTCACATTTCTTGGTAGAATCGTGCAAGACTGAAATTTTTGATGTTTTTCTACTCCTCTCATGAGCCCAAACAAGACTCTAAAAGGATGAGTTTGCAACTACTTTACTTTTGGAGAAAATTCAAAACATTCATTATTCAATAGAGCCCAATAGCAAAAATTAGGTTTTGAATGAAGAATCACATTTCTTGGTAGAATCATGCAGGATTGAAATTTTTGATCGTTTTTTACTCCTCTCAACAGACCAAACAAGTTTCTAAAAGGATGAGTTTGCAACTACTTTACTTTTGGAGAAAATTCAAAACATTCTTTATTCAATAAGGCCCAAAATATCAAAAACCAGCGGTTTGACTGAACACTCACATTTCTTGGTAGAATCGTGCAGGACTGAAATTTTTGATGTTTTTCTACTCCTCTCATGAGCCCAAACAAGACTCTAAAAGGATGAGTTTGCAACTACTTTACTTTTGGAGAAAATTCAAAACATTCATTATTCAATAGAGCCCAGTAGCAAAAATTAGGTTTTGAATGAAGAATCACATTTCTTGATAGAATCATGCAGGATTGAAATTTTTGATGGTTTTTTACTCCTCTCAACAGCCCAAACAAGTTTCTAAAAGGATGAGTTTGCAACTACTTTACTTTTGGAGAAAATTCAAAACATTCTTTATTCAACAAGGCCCAAAATATCAAAAACCAGAGGTTTGACTGAACACTCACATTTCTTGGTAGAATCGTGCAGGACAGAAGTTTTTGATGTTTTTCTACTCCTCTCATGAGCCCAAACAAGACTCTAAAAGGATGAGTTTGCAACTACTTTACTTTTGGAGAAAATTCAAAACATTCATTATTCAATAGAGCCCAATAGCAAAAATCAGCATTTTGAATGAAGAATCACATTTCTTGGTAGAATCATGCAGGATTGAAATTTTTGATGGTTTTTGACTCCTCTCAACAGTCCAAGCACGATTCTAAAAGGATGAGTTTGCAACTACTTTACTTTTGGAGAAAATTCAAAACATTCATTATACAATAGGGCCCAAAATATCAACAACCAGCGGTTTGAATGAACACTCACATTTCTTGGTAGAATCATGCAGGATTGAAATTTTTGATCTTTTTTTACTCCACTCAACAGCCCAAACAAGTTTCTAAAAGGATGAGTTTGCAACTACATTACTTTTGGAGAAAATTCAAAACATTCTTTATTCAATAAGGCCCAAAATATCAAAAACCAGCGGTTTAACTGAACACTCACATTTCTTGGTAGAATCGTGCAAGACTGAAATTTTTGATGTTTTTCTACTCCTCTCATGAGCCCAAACAAGACTCTAAAAGGATGAGTTTGCAACTACTTTACTTTTGGAGAAAATTCAAAACATTCATTATTCAATAGAGCCCAATAGCAAAAATTAGGTTTTGAATGAAGAATCACATTTCTTGGTAGAATCATGCAGGATTGAAATTTTTGAAGGTTTTTTACTCCTCTCAACAGCCCAAACAAGTTTCTAAAAGGATGAGTTTGCAACTACTTTACTTTTGGAGAAAATTCAAAACATTCTTTATTCAACAAGGCCCAAAATATCAAAAATCAGCGGTTTGACTGAACACTCACATTTCTTGGTAGAATCGTGCAGGACAGAAATTTTTGATGTTTTTCTACTCCTCTCATGAGCCCAAACAAGACTCTAAAAGGATGAGTTTGCAACTACTTTACTTTTGGAGAAAATTCAAAACATTCATTATTCAATTAAGCCCAATAGCAAAAATCAGTGTTTTGAATGAAGAATCACATTTCTTGGTAGAATCATGCAGGATTGAAATTTTTGATGGTTTTTGACTCCTCTCAACAGTCCAAGCAAGATTCTAAAAGGATTGGTTTGCAACTACTTTACTTTTGGAGAAAATTCAAAACATTCATTATACAATAGGGCCCAAAATATCAACAACCAGCGGTTTGAATGAACACTCACATTTCTTGGTAGAATCATGCAGGATTGAAATTTTTGATCTTTTTTTACTCCACTCAACAGCCCAAACAAGTTTCTAAAAGGATGAGTTTGCAACTACTTTACTTTTGGAGAAAATTCAAAACATTCTTTATTCAATAAGGCCCAAAATATCAAAAACCAGCGGTTTGACTGAACACTCACATTTCTTGGTAGAATCGTGCAGGACTGAAATTTTTGATGTTTTTCTACTCCTCTCATGAGCCCAAACAAGACTCTAAAAGGATGAGTTTGCAACTACTTTACTTTTGGAGAAAATTCAAAACATTCATTATTCAATAGAGCCCAATAGCAAAAATTAGGTTTTGAATGAAGAATCACATTTCTTGGTAGAATCATGCAGGATTGAATTTTTTGATGGTTTTTTACTCCTCTCAACAGCACAAACAAGTTTCTAAAAGGATGAGTTTGCAACTACTTTACTTTTGGAGAAAATTCAAAACATTCTTTATTCAATAAGGCCCAAAATATCAAAAACCAGCGGTTTGACTGAACACTCACATTTCTTGGTAGAATCGTGCAGGACTGAAATTTTTGATGTTTTTCTACTCCTCTCATGAGCCCAAACAAGACTCTAAAAGGATGAGTTTGCAACTACTTTACTTTTGGAGAAAATTCAAAACATTCATTATTCAATAGAGCCCAATAGCAAAAATTAGGTTTTGAATGAAGAATCACATTTCTTGGTAGAATCATACAGGATTGAAATTTTTGATGGTTTTTTACTCCTCTCAACAGCCCAAACAAGTTTCTAAAAGGATGAGTTTGCAACTACTTTACTTTTGGAGAAAATTCAAAACATTCTTTATTCAACAAGGCCCAAAATATCAAAAAGCAGCGGTTTGACTGAACACTCACATTTCTTGGTAGAATCATGCAGGACTGAAATTTTTGATGTTTTTCTACTCCTCTCATGAGCCCAAACAAGACTTTAAAAGGATGACTTTGCAACTGCTGTACTTTTGGAGAAAATTCAAAACATTCATTATTCAATGTAGCTCAATAGCAAAAATCAGCGTTTTGAATGAACAATCACATTTCTTGGTAGAATCATGCAGGATTGAAATTTTTGATGTTTTTTTACTCCTCTCAACAGCCCAAACAAGTTTCTAAAAGGATGAGTTTGCAACTACTTTACTTTTGGAGAAAATTCAAAGCATTCATTATTCAATAGGGCCCAAAATATCAAAAACCAGCGGTTTGAATGAACACTCACATTTCTTGGTAGAATCGTGCAGGAATGAAATTTTTGATGTTTTTCTACTCCTCTCATGAGCCCAAACAAGACTCTAAAAGGATGAGTTTGCAACTACTTTACTTTTGGAGAAAATTCAAAACATTCATTATTCAATAGAGCCCAATAGCAAAAATCAGCGTTTTGAATGAACAATCACATTTCTTGGTAGAATCATGCAGGATTGAAATTTTTGATGTTTTTTTACTCCTCTCAACAGCCCAAACAAGTTTCTAAAAGGATGAGTTTGCAACTACTTTACTTTTGGAGAAAATTCAAAACATTCATTATTCAATAGGGCTCAAAATATCAAAAACCAGCGGTTTGAATAAACACTCACATTTCTTGGTAGAATCGTGCAGGACTGAAATTTTTGATGTTTTTCTACTCCTCTCATGAGCCCAAACAAGACTCTAAAAGGATGAGTTTGCAACTACTTTACTTTTGGAGAAAAATCAAAACATTCATTATTCAATAGAGCCCAATAGCAAAAATCAGGTTTTGAATGAAGAATCACATTTCTTGGTAGAATCATGCAGGATTGAAATTTTTGATGTTTTTTTACTCCTCTCAACAGCCCAAACAAGTTTCTAAAAGGATGAGTTTGCAACTACTTTACATTTGGAGAAAATTCAAAACATTCATTATTCAATAGGGCCCAAAATATCAAAAATCAGCGGTTTGAATGAACACTCACATTTCTTGGTAGAATCGTGCAGGACTGAAATTTTTGATGTTTTTCTACTCCTCTCATGAGCCCAAACAAGACTTTAAAAGGATGACTTTGCAACTGCTTTACTTTTGGAGAAAATTCAAAACATTCATTATTCAATATAGCCCAATAGCAAAAATCAGCGTTTTGAATGAACAATTACATTTCTTGGTAAAATCATGCAGGATTGAAATTTTTGATGTTTTTTTACTCCTCTCAACAGCCCAAACAAGTTTCTAAAAGGATGAGTTTGCAACTACTTTACTTTTGGAGAAAATTCAAAGCATTCATTATTCAATAGGGCCCAAAATATCAAAAACCAGCGGTTTGAATGAACACTCACATTTCTTGGTAGAATCGTGCAGGACTGAAATTTTTGATGTTTTTCTACTCCTCTCATGAGCCCAAACAAGACTCTAAAAGGATGAGTTTGCAACTACTTTACTTTTGGAGAAAATTCAAAACATTCATTATTCAATAGAGCCCAATAGCAAAAATCAGCGGTTTGAATGAACAATCACATTTCTTGGTAGAATCATGCAGGATTGAAATTTTTGATGGTTTTTTACTCCTCTCAACAGCCCAAACAAGTTTCTAAAAGGATGAGTTTGCAACTACTTTACTTTTGGAGAAAATTCAAAACATTCATTATTCAATAGAGCCCAATAGCAAAAATTAGGTTTTGAATGAAGAATCACATTTCTTGGTATAATCATGCAGGATTGAAATTTTTGATGGTTTTTTACTCCTCTCAACAGACCAAACAAGTTTCTAAAAGGATGAGTTTGCAACTACTTTACTTTTGGAGAAAATTCAAAACATTCTTTATTCAATAAGGCCCAAAATATCAAAAACCAGCGGTTTAACTGAACACTCACATTTCTTGGTAGAATCGTGCAAGACTGAAATTTTTGATGTTTTTCTACTCCTCTCATGAGCCCAAACAAGACTCTAAAAGGATGAGTTTGCAACTACTTTACTTTTGGAGAAAATTCAAAACATTCATTATTCAATAGAGCCCAATAGCAAAAATTAGGTTTTGAATGAAGAATCACATTTCTTGGTAGAATCATGCAGGATTGAAATTTTTGATGGTTTTTTACTCCGCTCAACAGCCCAAACAAGTTTCTAAAAGGATGAGTTTGCAACTACTTTACTTTTGGAGAAAATTCAAAACATTCTTTATTCAACAAGGCCCAAAATATCAAAAACCAGCGGTTTGACTGAACACTCACATTTCTTGGTAGAATCGTGCAGGACAGAAATTTTTGATGTTTTTCTACTCCTCTCATGAGCCCAAACAAGACTCTAAAAGGATGAGTTTGCAACTACTTTACTTTTGGAGAAAATTCAAAACATTCATTATTCAATAGAGCCCAATAGCAAAAATCAGCGTTTTGAATGAAGAATCACATTTCTTGGTAGAGTCATGCAGGATTGAAATTTTTGATGGTTTTTGACTCCTCTCAACAGTCCAAGCACGATTCTAAAAGGATGAGTTTGCAACTACTTTACTTTTGGAGAAAATTCAAAACATTCATTATACAATAGGGCCCAAAATATCAACAACCAGCGATTTGAATGAACACTCACATTTCTTGGTAGAATCATGCAGGATTGAAATTTTTGATCTTTTTTTACTCCACTCAACAGCCCAAACAAGTTTCTAAAAGGATGAGTTTGCAACTACTTTACTTTTGGAGAAAATTCAAAACATTCTTTATTCAATAAGGCCCAAAAAATCAAAAACCAGCGGTTTAACTGAACACTCACATTTCTTGGTAGAATCGTGCAAGACTGAAATTTTTGATGTTTTTCTACTCCTCTCATGAGCCCAAACAAGACTCTAAAAGGATGAGTTTGCAACTACTTTACTTTTGGAGAAAATTCAAAACATTCATTATTCAATAGAGCCCAATAGCAAAAATTAGGTTTTGAATGAAGAATCACATTTCTTGGTAGAATCATGCAGGATTGAAATTTTTGATCGTTTTTTACTCCTCTCAACAGACCAAACAAGTTTCTAAAAGGATGAGTTTGCAACTACTTTACTTTTGGAGAAAATTCAAAACATTCTTTATTCAATAAGGCCCAAAATATCAAAAACCAGCGGTTTGACTGAACACTCACATTTCTTGGTAGAATCGTGCAGGACTGAAATTTTTGATGTTTTTCTACTCCTCTCATGAGCCCAAACAAGACTCTAAAAGGATGAGTTTGCAACTACTTTACTTTTGGAGAAAATTCAAAACATTCATTATTCAATAGAGCCCAGTAGCAAAAATTAGGTTTTGAATGAAGAATCACATTTCTTGATAGAATCATGCAGGATTGAAATTTTTGATGGTTTTTTACTCCTCTCAACAGCCCAAACAAGTTTCTAAAAGGATGAGTTTGCAACTACTTTACTTTTGGAGACAATTCAAAACATTCTTTATTCAACAAGGCCCAAAATATCAAAAACCAGAGGTTTGACTGAACACTCACATTTCTTGGTAGAATCGTGCAGGACAGAAATTTTTGATGTTTTTCTACTCCTCTCATGAGCCCAAACAAGACTCTAAAAGGATGAGTTTGCAACTACTTTACTTTTGGAGAAAATTCAAAACATTCATTATTCAATTAAGCCCAATAGCAAAAATCAGTGTTTTGAATGAAGAATCACATTTCTTGGTAGAATCATGCAGGATTGAAATTTTTGATGGTTTTTGACTCCTCTCAACAGTCCAAGCAAGATTCTAAAAGGATGGGTTTGCAACTACTTTACTTTTGGAGAAAATTCAAAACATTCATTATACAATAGGGCCCAAAATATCAACAACCAGCGGTTTGAATGAACACTCACATTTCTTGGTAGAATCATGCAGGATTGAAATTTTTGATCTTTTTTTACTCCACTCAACAGCCCAAACAAGTTTCTAAAAGGATGAGTTTGCAACTACTTTACTTTTGGAGAAAATTCAAAACATTCTTTATTCAATAAGGCCCAAAATATCAAAAACCAGCGGTTTAACTGAACACTCACATTTCTTGGTAGAATCGTGCAAGACTGAAATTTTTGATGTTTTTCTACTCCTCTCATGAGCCCAAACAAGACTCTAAAAGGATGAGTTTGCAACTACTTTACTTTTGGAGAAAATTCAAAACATTCATTATTCAATAGAGCCCAATAGCAAAAATTAGGTTTTGAATGAAGAATCACATTTCTTGGTAGAATCATGCAGGATTTAAATTTTTGATGGTTTTTTACTCCTCTCAACAGACCAAACAAGTTTCTAAAAGGATGAGTTTGCAACTACTTTACTTTTGGAGAAAATTCAAAACATTCTTTATTCAATAAGGCCCAAAATATCAAAAACCAGCGGTTTGACTGAACACTCACATTTCTTGGTAGAATCGTGCAGGACTGAAATTTTTGATGTTTTTCTACTCCTCTCATGAGCCCAAACAAGACTCTAAAAGGATGAGTTTGCAACTACTTTACTTTTGGAGAAAATTCAAAACATTCATTATTCAATAGAGCCCAGTAGCAAAAATTAGGTTTTGAATGAAGAATCACATTTCTTGATAGAATCATGCAGGATTGAAATTTTTGATGGTTTTTTACTCCTCTCAACAGCCCAAACAAGTTTCTAAAAGGATGAGTTTGCAACTACTTTACTTTTGGAGAAAATTCAAAACATTCTTTATTCAACAAGGCCCAAAATATCAAAAACCAGAGGTTTGACTGAACACTCACATTTCTTGGTAGAATCGTGCAGGACAGAAATTTTTGATGTTTTTCTACTCCTCTCATGAGCCCAAACAAGACTCTAAAAGGATGAGTTTGCAACTACTTTACTTTTGGAGAAAATTCAAAACATTCATTATTCAATTAAGCCCAATAGCAAAAATCAGTGTTTTGAATGAAGAATCACATTTCTTGGTAGAATCATGCAGGATTGAAATTTTTGATGGTTTTTGACTCCTCTCAACAGTCCAAGCAAGATTCTAAAAGGATGGGTTTGCAACTACTTTACTTTTGGAGAAAATTCAAAACATTCATTATACAATAGGGCCCAAAATATCAACAACCAGCGGTTTGAATGAACACTCACATTTCTTGGTAGAATCATGCAGGATTGAAATTTTTGATCTTTTTTTACTCCACTCAACAGCCCAAACAAGTTTCTAAAAGGATGAGTTTGCAACTACTTTACTTTTGGAGAAAATTCAAAACATTCTTTATTCAATAAGGCCCAAAATATCAAAAACCAGCGGTTTGACTGAACACTCACATTTCTTGGTAGAATCGTGCAGGACTGAAATTTTTGATGTTTTTCTACTCCTCTCATGAGCCCAAACAAGACTCTAAAAGGATGAGTTTGCAACTACTTTACTTTTGGAGAAAATTCAAAACATTCATTATTCAATAGAGCCCAATAGCAAAAAGTAGGTTTTGAATGAAGAATCACATTTCTTGGTAGAATCATGCAGGATTGAAATTTTTGATGGTTTTTTACTCCTCTCAACAGCCCAAACAAGTTTCTAAAAGGATGAGTTTGCAACTACTTTACTTTTGGAGAAAATTCAAAACATTCTTTATTCAATAAGGCCCAAAATATCAAAAACCAGCGGTTTGACTGAACACTCACATTTCTTGGTAGAATCGTGCAGGACTGAAATTTTTGATGTTTTTCTACTCCTCTCATGAGCCCAAACAAGACTCTAAAAGGATGAGTTTGCAACTACTTTACTTTTGGAGAAAATTCAAAACATTCATTATTCAATAGAGCCCAGTAGCAAAAATTAGGTTTTGAATGAAGAATCACATTTCTTGATAGAATCATGCAGGATTGAAATTTTTGATGGTTTTTTACTCCTCTCAACAGCCCAAACAAGTTTCTAAAAGGATGAGTTTGCAACTACTTTACTTTTGGAGAAAATTCAAAACATTCTTTATTCAACAAGGCCCAAAATATCAAAAACCAGAGGTTTGACTGAACACTCACATTTCTTGGTAGAATCGTGCAGGACAGAAATTTTTGATGTTTTTCTACTCCTCTCATGAGCCCAAACAAGACTCTAAAAGGATGAGTTTGCAACTACTTTACTTTTGGAGAAAATTCAAAACATTCATTATTCAATTAAGCCCAATAGCAAAAATCAGTGTTTTGAATGAAGAATCACATTTCTTGGTAGAATCATGCAGGATTGAAATTTTTGATGGTTTTTGACTCCTCTCAACAGTCCAAGCAAGATTCTAAAAGGATGGGTTTGCAACTACTTTACTTTTGGAGAAAATTCAAAACATTCATTATACAATAGGGCCCAAAATATCAACAACCAGCGGTTTGAATGAACACTCACATTTCTTGGTAGAATCATGCAGGATTGAAATTTTTGATCTTTTTTTACTCCACTCAACAGCCCAAACAAGTTTCTAAAAGGATGAGTTTGCAACTACTTTACTTTTGGATTAAATTCAAAACATTCTTTATTCAATAAGGCCCAAAATATCAAAAACCAGCGGTTTGACTGAACACTCACATTTCTTGGTAGAATCGTGCAGGACAGAAATTTTTGATGTTTTTCTACTCCTCTCATGAGCCCAAACAAGACTCTAAAAGGATGAGTTTGCAACTACTTTACTTTTGGAGAAAATTCAAAACATTCATTATTCAATAGAGCCCAGTAGCAAAAATTAGGTTTTGAATGAAGAATCACATTTCTTGATAGAATCATGCAGGATTGAAATTTTTGATGGTTTTTTACTCCTCTCAACAGCCCAAACAAGTTTCTAAAAGGATGAGTTTGCAACTACTTTACTTTTGGAGAAAATTCAAAACATTCTTTATTCAACAAGGCCCAAAATATCAAAAAACAGAGGTTTGACTGAACACTCACATTTCTTGGTAGAATCGTGCAGGACAGAAATTTTTGATGTTTTTCTACTCCTCTCATGAGCCCAAACAAGACTCTAAAAGGATGAGTTTGCAACTACTTTACTTTTGGAGAAAATTCAAAACATTCATTATTCAATTAAGCCCAATAGCAAAAATCAGTGTTTTGAATGAAGAATCACATTTCTTGGTAGAATCATGCAGGATTGAAATTTTTGATGGTTTTTGACTCCTCTCAACAGTCCAAGCAAGATTCTAAAAGGATGGGTTTGCAACTACTTTACTTTTGGAGAAAATTCAAAACATTCATTATACAATAGGGCCCAAAATATCAACAACCAGCGGTTTGAATGAACACTCATATTTCTTGGTAGAATCATGCAGGATTGAAATTTTTGATCTTTTTTTACTCCACTCAACAGCCCAAACAAGTTTCTAAAAGGATGAGTTTGCAACTACTTTACTTTTGGATTAAATTCAAAACATTCTTTATTCAATAAGGCCCAAAATATCAAAAACCAGCGGTTTGACTGAACACTCACATTTCTTGGTAGAATCGTGCAGGACTGAAATTTTTGATGTTTTTCTACTCCTCTCATGAGCCCAAACAAGACTCTAAAAGGATGAGTTTGCAACTACTTTACTTTTGGAGAAAATTCAAAACATTCATTATTCAATAGAGCCCAATAGCAAAAAGTAGGTTTTGAATGAAGAATCACATTTCTTGGTAGAATCATACAGGATTGAAATTTTTGATGGTTTTTTACTCCTCTCAACAGCCCAAACAAGTTTCTAAAAGGATGAGTTTGCAACTAATTTACTTTTGGAGAAAATTCAAAACATTCTTTATTCAACAAGGCCCAAAATATCAAAAACCAGCGGTTTGACTGAACACTCACATTTCTTGGTAGAATCATGCAGGACAGAAATTTTTGATGTTTTTCTACTCCTCTCATGAGCCCAAACAAGACTCTAAAAGGATGAGTTTGCAACTACTTTACTTTTGGAGAAAATTCAAAACATTCATTATTCAATAGAGCCCAATAGCAAAAATCAGCGTTTTGAATGAAGAATCACATTTCTTGGTAGAATCATGCAGGATTGAAATTTTTGATGGTTTTTGACTCCTCTCAACAGTCCAAGCAAGATTCTAAAAGGATGAGTTTGCAACTACTTTACTTTTGGAGAAAATTCAAAACATTCATTATACAATAGGGCCCAAAATATCAACAACCAGCGGTTTGAATGAACACTCACATTTCTTGGTAGAATCATGCAGGATTTAAATTTTTGATCTTTTTTTACTCCACTCAACAGCCCAAACAAGTTTCTAAAAGGATGAGTTTGCAACTACTTTACTTTTGGAGAAAATTCAAAACATTCTTTATTCAATAAGGCCCAAAATATCAAAAACTAGCGGTTTGACTGAACACTCACATTTCTTGGTAGAATCGTGCAGGACTGAAATTTTTGATGTTTTTCTACTCCTCTCATGAGCCCAAACAAGACTCTAAAAGGATGAGTTTGCAACTACTTTACTTTTGGAGAAAATTCAAAACATTCATTATTCAATAGAGCCCAATAGCAAAAATTAGGTTTTGAATGAAGAATCACATTTCTTGGTAGAATCATGCAGGATTGAAATTTTTGATGTTTTTTTACTCCTCTCAACAGCCCAAACAAGTTTCTAAAAGGATGAGTTTGCAACTACTTTACTTTTGGAGAAAATTCAAAACATTCTTTATTCAATAAGGCCCAAAATATCAAAAACCAGCGGTTTGACTGAACACTCACATTTCTTGGTAGAATCGTGCAGGACTGAAATTTTTGATGTTTTTCTACTCCTCTCATGATCCCAAACAAGACTCTAAAAGGATGAGTTTGCAACTACTTTACTTTTGGAGAAAATTCAAAACATTCATTATTCAATAGAGTCCAATAGCAAAAATTAGGTTTTGAATGAAGAATCACATTTCTTGGTAGAATCATGCAGGATTGAAATTTTTGATGTTTTTTTACTCCTCTCAACAGTCCAAACAAGTTTCTAAAAGGATGAGTTTGCAACTACTTTACTTTTGGAGAAAATTCAAAGCATTCATTATTCAATAGGGCCCAAAATATCAAAAACCAGCGGTTTGAATGAACACTCACATTTCTTGGTAGAATCATGCAGGATTGAAATTTTTGATCTTTTTTTACTCCACTCAACAGCCCAAACAAGTTTCTAAAAGGATGAGTTTGCAACTACTTTACTTTTGGAGAAAATTCAAAACATTCATTATTCAATAGGGCCCAAAATATCAAAAACCAGCTGTTTGAATGAACACTCACATTTCTTGGTAGAATCGTGCAGGACTGAAATTTTTGATGTTTTTCTACTCCTTTCATAAGCCCAAACAAGACTCTAAAAGGATGAGTTTGCAACTACTTTACTTTTGGAGAAAATTCAAAACATTCATTATTCAATAGAGCCCAATAGCAAAAATCAGCGTTTTGAATGAACAATCACATTTCTTGGTAGAATCATGCAGGATTGAAATTTTTGATGTTTTTTTACTACACTCAACAGCCCAAACAAGTTTCTAAAAGGATGAGTTTGCAAATACTTTACTTATGGAGAAAATTCAAAACATTCATTATTCAATAGAGCCCAATAGCAAAAAGCAGTGTTTTGAATGAACAATCACATTTCTTGGTAGAATCATGCAGGATTGAAATTTTTGATGTTTTTTTACTACTCTCAACAGCCCAAACAAGTTTCTAAAAGGATGAGTTTGCAACTACTTTACTTTTGGAGAATATTCAAAACATTCATTATTCAATAGGGCCCAAAATATCAAAAACCAGCTGTTTGAATGAACACTCACATTTCTTGGTAGAATCGTGCAGGACTGAAATTTTTGATGTTTTTCTACTCCTCTCATGAGCCCAAACAAGACTCTAGAAGGTTGAGTTTGCAACTACTTTACTTTTGGAGAAAATTCAAAACATTCATTATTCAATAGAGCCCAATAGCAAAAATCAGTGTTTTGAATGAAGAATCACATTTCTTGGCAGAAACATGCAGGATTGAAATTTTTGATGGTTTTTGACTCCTCTCAACTGTCCAAGCAAGATTCTAAAAGGATGAGTTTGCAACTACTTTACTTTTGGAGAAAATTCAAAACATTCATTATTCAATAGAGCCCAATAGCAAAAATCAGGTTTTGAATGAAGAATCACATTTCTTGGTAGAATCATGCAGGATTGAAATTTTTGATGGTTTTTTACTCCTCTCAACAGCCCAAACAAGTTTCTAACAGGATGAGTTTGCAACTACTTTACATTTGGAGAAAATTCAAAACATTCATTATTCAATAGGGCCCAAAATATCAAAAACCAGCGGTTTGAATGAACACTCACATTTGTTGGTAGAATCGTGCAGGACTGAAATTTTTGATGTTTTTCTACTCCTCTCATGAGCCCAAACAAGACTCTAAAAGGATGAGTTTGCAACTACTTTACTTTTGGAGAAAATTCAAAACGTTCATTATTCAATAGAGCCCAATAGCAAAAATTAGGTTTTGAATGAAGAATCACATTTCTTGGTAGAATCATGCAGGATTGAAATTTTTGATGGTTTTTTACTCCTCTCAACAGCCCAAACAAGTTTCTAAAAGGATGAGTTTGCAACTACTTTACTTTTGGAGAAAATTCAAAACATTCTTTATTCAATAAGGCCCAAAATATCAAAAACCAGCGGTTTGACTGAACACTCACATTTCCTGGTAGAATCATGCAGGACTGAAATTTTTGATGTTTTTCTACTCCTCTCATGAGCCCAAACAAGACTCTAAAAGGATGAGTTTGCAACTACTTTACTTTTGGAGAAAATTTAAAACATTCATTATTCAATAGAGCCCAATAGCAAAAATTAGGTTTTGAATGAAGAATCACATTTCTTGGTAGAATCATGCAGGATTGAAATTTTTTATGGTTTTTTACTCCACTCAACAGCCCAAACAAGTTTCTAAAAGGATGAGTTTGCAACTACTTTACTTTTGGAGAAAATTCAAAACATTCTTTATTCAACAAGGCCCAAAATATCAAAAGCCAGCGGTTTGACTGAACACTCACATTTCTTGGTAGAATCGTGCAGGACAGAAATTTTTGATGTTTTTCTACTACTCTCATGAGCCCAAACAAGTCTCTAAAAGTATGAGTTTGCAACTACTTTACTTTTGGAGAAAATTCAAAACATTCATTATTCAATAGAGCCCAATAGCAAAAATCAGCGTTTTGAATGAAGAATCACATTTCTTGGTAGAATCATGCAGGATTGAAATTTTTGATGGTTTTTGACTCCTCTCAACAGTCCAAGCAAGATTCTAAAAGGATGAGTTTGCAACTACTTTACTTTTGGAGAAAATTCAAAACATTCATTATACAATAGGGCCCAAAATATCAACAACCAGCGGTTTGAATGAACACTCACATGTCTTGGTAGAATCATGCAGGATTTAAATTTTTGATCTTTTTTTACTCCACTCAACAGCCCAAACAAGTTTCTAAAAGGATGAGTTTGCAACTACTTTACTTTTGGAGAAAATTCAAAACATTCTTTATTCAACAAGGCCCAAAATATCAAAAGCCAGCGGTTTGACTGAACACTCACATTTCTTGGTAGAATCGTGCAGGACAGAAATTTTTGATGTTTTTCTACTACTCTCATGAGCCCAAACAAGTCTCTAAAAGTATGAGTTTGCAACTACTTTACTTTTGGAGAAAATTCAAAACATTCATTATTCAATAGAGCCCAATAGCAAAAATCAGCGTTTTGAATGAAGAATCACATTTCTTGGTAGAATCATGCAGGATTGAAATTTTTGATGGTTTTTGACTCCTCTCAACAGTCCAAGCAAGATTCTAAAAGGATGGGTTTGCAACTACTTTACTTTTGGAGAAAATTCAAAACATTCATTATACAATAGGGCCCAAAATATCAACAACCAGCGGTTTGAATGAACACTCATATTTCTTGGTAGAATCATGCAGGATTGAAATTTTTGATCTTTTTTTACTCCACTCAACAGCCCAAACAAGTTTCTAAAAGGATGAGTTTGCAACTACTTTACTTTTGGATTAAATTCAAAACATTCTTTATTCAATAAGGCCCAAAATATCAAAAACCAGCGGTTTGACTGAACACTCACATTTCTTGGTAGAATCGTGCAGGACTGAAATTTTTGATGTTTTTCTACTCCTCTCATGAGCCCAAACAAGACTCTAAAAGGATGAGTTTGCAACTACTTTACTTTTGGAGAAAATTCAAAACATTCATTATTCAATAGAGCCCAATAGCAAAAAGTAGGTTTTGAATGAAGAATCACATTTCTTGGTAGAATCATACAGGATTGAAATTTTTGATGGTTTTTTACTCCTCTCAACAGCCCAAACAAGTTTCTAAAAGGATGAGTTTGCAACTAATTTACTTTTGGAGAAAATTCAAAACATTCTTTATTCAACAAGGCCCAAAATATCAAAAACCAGCGGTTTGACTGAACACTCACATTTCTTGGTAGAATCATGCAGGACAGAAATTTTTGATGTTTTTCTACTCCTCTCATGAGCCCAAACAAGACTCTAAAAGGATGAGTTTGCAACTACTTTACTTTTGGAGAAAATTCAAAACATTCATTATTCAATAGAGCCCAATAGCAAAAATCAGCGTTTTGAATGAAGAATCACATTTCTTGGTAGAATCATGCAGGATTGAAATTTTTGATGGTTTTTGACTCCTCTCAACAGTCCAAGCAAGATTCTAAAAGGATGAGTTTGCAACTACTTTACTTTTGGAGAAAATTCAAAACATTCATTATACAATAGGGCCCAAAATATCAACAACCAGCGGTTTGAATGAACACTCACATTTCTTGGTAGAATCATGCAGGATTTAAATTTTTGATCTTTTTTTACTCCACTCAACAGCCCAAACAAGTTTCTAAAAGGATGAGTTTGCAACTACTTTACTTTTGGAGAAAATTCAAAACATTCTTTATTCAATAAGGCCCAAAATATCAAAAACTAGCGGTTTGACTGAACACTCACATTTCTTGGTAGAATCGTGCAGGACTGAAATTTTTGATGTTTTTCTACTCCTCTCATGAGCCCAAACAAGACTCTAAAAGGATGAGTTTGCAACTACTTTACTTTTGGAGAAAATTCAAAACATTCATTATTCAATAGAGCCCAATAGCAAAAATTAGGTTTTGAATGAAGAATCACATTTCTTGGTAGAATCATGCAGGATTGAAATTTTTGATGTTTTTTTACTCCTCTCAACAGCCCAAACAAGTTTCTAAAAGGATGAGTTTGCAACTACTTTACTTTTGGAGAAAATTCAAAACATTCTTTATTCAATAAGGCCCAAAATATCAAAAACCAGCGGTTTGACTGAACACTCACATTTCTTGGTAGAATCGTGCAGGACTGAAATTTTTGATGTTTTTCTACTCCTCTCATGATCCCAAACAAGACTCTAAAAGGATGAGTTTGCAACTACTTTACTTTTGGAGAAAATTCAAAACATTCATTATTCAATAGAGTCCAATAGCAAAAATTAGGTTTTGAATGAAGAATCACATTTCTTGGTAGAATCATGCAGGATTGAAATTTTTGATGTTTTTTTACTCCTCTCAACAGTCCAAACAAGTTTCTAAAAGGATGAGTTTGCAACTACTTTACTTTTGGAGAAAATTCAAAGCATTCATTATTCAATAGGGCCCAAAATATCAAAAACCAGTGGTTTGAATGAACACTCACATTTCTTGGTAGAATCATGCAGGATTGAAATTTTTGATCTTTTTTTACTCCACTCAACAGCCCAAACAAGTTTCTAAAAGGATGAGTTTGCAACTACTTTACTTTTGGAGAAAATTCAAAACATTCATTATTCAATAGGGCCCAAAATATCAAAAACCAGCTGTTTGAATGAACACTCACATTTCTTGGTAGAATCGTGCAGGACTGAAATTTTTGATGTTTTTCTACTCCTTTCATAAGCCCAAACAAGACTCTAAAAGGATGAGTTTGCAACTACTTTACTTTTGGAGAAAATTCAAAACATTCATTATTCAATAGAGCCCAATAGCAAAAATCAGCGTTTTGAATGAACAATCACATTTCTTGGTAGAATCATGCAGGATTGAAATTTTTGATGTTTTTTTACTACACTCAACAGCCCAAACAAGTTTCTAAAAGGATGAGTTTGCAAATACTTTACTTATGGAGAAAATTCAAAACATTCATTATTCAATAGAGCCCAATAGCAAAAAGCAGTGTTTTGAATGAACAATCACATTTCTTGGTAGAATCATGCAGGATTGAAATTTTTGATGTTTTTTTACTACTCTCAACAGCCCAAACAAGTTTCTAAAAGGATGAGTTTGCAACTACTTTACTTTTGGAGAATATTCAAAACATTCATTATTCAATAGGGCCCAAAATATCAAAAACCAGCGGTTTGAATGAACACTCACATTTCTTGGTAGAATCGTGCAGGACTGAAATTTTTGATGTTTTTCTACTCCTCTCATGAGCCCAAACAAGACTCTAAAAGGTTGAGTTTGCAACTACTTTACTTTTGGAGAAAATTCAAAACATTCATTATTCAATAGAGCCCAATAGCAAAAATCAGCGTTTTGAATGAAGAATCACATTTCTTGGCAGAAACATGCAGGATTGAAATTTTTGATGGTTTTTGACTCCTCTCAACTGTCCAAGCAAGATTCTAAAAGGATGAGTTTGCAACTACTTTACTTTTGGAGAAAATTCAAAACATTCATTATTCAATAGAGCCCAATAGCAAAAATCAGGTTTTGAATGAAGAATCACATTTCTTGGTAGAATCATGCAGGATTGAAATTTTTGATGGTTTTTTACTCCTCTCAACAGCCCAAACAAGTTTCTAACAGGATGAGTTTGCAACTACTTTACATTTGGAGAAAATTCAAAACATTCATTATTCAATAGGGCCCAAAATATCAAAAACCAGCGGTTTGAATGAACACTCACATTTGTTGGTAGAATCGTGCAGGACTGAAATTTTTGATGTTTTTCTACTCCTCTCATGAGCCCAAACAAGACTCTAAAAGGATGAGTTTGCAACTACTTTACTTTTGGAGAAAATTCAAAACGTTCATTATTCAATAGAGCCCAATAGCAAAAATTAGGTTTTGAATGAAGAATCACATTTCTTGGTAGAATCATGCAGGATTGAAATTTTTGATGGTTTTTTACTCCTCTCAACAGCCCAAACAAGTTTCTAAAAGGATGAGTTTGCAACTACTTTACTTTTGGAGAAAATTCAAAACATTCTTTATTCAATAAGGCCCAAAATATCAAAAACCAGCGGTTTGACTGAACACTCACATTTCTTGGTAGAATCATGCAGGACTGAAATTTTTGATGTTTTTCTACTCCTCTCATGAGCCCAAACAAGACTCTAAAAGGATGAGTTTGCAACTACTTTACTTTTGGAGAAAATTTAAAACATTCATTATTCAATAGAGCCCAATAGCAAAAATTAGGTTTTGAATGAAGAATCACATTTCTTGGTAGAATCATGCAGGATTGAAATTTTTTATGGTTTTTTACTCCACTCAACAGCCCAAACAAGTTTCTAAAAGGATGAGTTTGCAACTACTTTACTTTTGGAGAAAATTCAAAACATTCTTTATTCAACAAGGCCCAAAATATCAAAAGCCAGCGGTTTGACTGAACACTCACATTTCTTGGTAGAATCGTGCAGGACAGAAATTTTTGATGTTTTTCTACTACTCTCATGAGCCCAAACAAGTCTCTAAAAGTATGAGTTTGCAACTACTTTACTTTTGGAGAAAATTCAAAACATTCATTATTCAATAGAGCCCAATAGCAAAAATCAGCGTTTTGAATGAAGAATCACATTTCTTGGTAGAATCATGCAGGATTGAAATTTTTGATGGTTTTTGACTCCTCTCAACAGTCCAAGCAAGATTCTAAAAGGATGAGTTTGCAACTACTTTACTTTTGGAGAAAATTCAAAACATTCATTATACAATAGGGCCCAAAATATCAACAACCAGCGGTTTGAATGAACACTCACATGTCTTGGTAGAATCATGCAGGATTTAAATTTTTGATCTTTTTTTACTCCACTCAACAGCCCAAACAAGTTTCTAAAAGGATGAGTTTGCAACTACTTTACTTTTGGAGAAAATTCAAAACATTCTTTATTCAACAAGGCCCAAAATATCAAAAGCCAGCGGTTTGACTGAACACTCACATTTCTTGGTAGAATCGTGCAGGACAGAAATTTTTGATGTTTTTCTACTACTCTCATGAGCCCAAACAAGTCTCTAAAAGTATGAGTTTGCAACTACTTTACTTTTGGAGAAAATTCAAAACATTCATTATTCAATAGAGCCCAATAGCAAAAATCAGCGTTTTGAATGAAGAATCACATTTCTTGGTAGAATCATGCAGGATTGAAATTTTTGATGGTTTTTGACTCCTCTCAACAGTCCAAGCAAGATTCTAAAAGGATGAGTTTGCAACTACTTTACTTTTGGAGAAAATTCAAAACATTCATTATACAATAGGGCCCAAAATATCAACAACCAGCGGTTTGAATGAACACTCACATGTCTTGGTAGAATCATGCAGGATTTAAATTTTTGATCTTTTTTTACTCCACTCAACAGCCCAAACAAGTTTCTAAAAGGATGAGTTTGCAACTACTTTACTTTTGGAGAAAATTCAAAACATTCTTTATTCAATAAGGCCCAAAATATCAAAAACCAGCGGTTTGACTGAACACTCACATTTCTTGGTAGAATCATGCAGGACTGAAATTTTTGATGTTTTTCTACTCCTCTCATGAGCCCAAACAAGACTCTAAAAGGATGAGTTTGCAACTACTTTACTTTTGGAGAAAATTCAAAACATTCATTATTCAATAGAGCCCAATAGCAAAAATTAGGTTTTGAATGAAGAATCACATTTCTTGGTAGAATCATGCAGGATTGAAATTTTTGATGGTTTTTTACTCCTCTCAACAGCCCAAACAAGTTTCTAAAAGGATGAGTTTGCAACTACTTTACATTTGGAGAAAATTCAAAACATTCATTATTCAATAGGGCCCAAAATATCAAAAACCAGCGGTTTGAATGAACACTCACATTTCTTGGTAGAATCGTGCAGGACTGAAATTTTTGATGTTTTTCTACTCCTCTCATGAGCCCAAACAAGACTCTAAAAGGATGAGTTTGCAACTACTTTACTTTTGGAGAAAATTCAAAACGTTCATTATTCAATAGAGCCCAATAGCAAAAATTAGGTTTTGAATGAAGAATCACATTTCTTGGTAGAATCATGCAGGATTGAAATTTTTGATGGTTTTTTACTCCTCTCAACAGCCCAAACAAGTTTCTAAAAGGATGAGTTTGCAACTACTTTACTTTTGGAGAAAATTCAAAACATTCTTTATTCAATAAGGCCCAAAATATCAAAAACCAGCGGTTTGACTGAACACTCACATTTCTTGGTAGAATCATGCAGGACTGAAATTTTTGATGTTTTTCTACTCCTCTCATGAGCCCAAACAAGACTCTAAAAGGATGAGTTTGCAACTACTTTACTTTTGGAGAAAATTTAAAACATTCATTATTCAATAGAGCCCAATAGCAAAAATTAGGTTTTGAATGAAGAATCACATTTCTTGGTAGAATCATGCAGGATTGAAATTTTTTATGGTTTTTTACTCCACTCAACAGCCCAAACAAGTTTCTAAAAGGATGAGTTTGCAACTACTTTACTTTTGGAGAAAATTCAAAACATTCTTTATTCAACAAGGCCCAAAATATCAAAAGCCAGCGGTTTGACTGAACACTCACATTTCTTGGTAGAATCGTGCAGGACAGAAATTTTTGATGTTTTTCTACTACTCTCATGAGCCCAAACAAGTCTCTAAAAGTATGAGTTTGCAACTACTTTACTTTTGGAGAAAATTCAAAACATTCATTATTCAATAGAGCCCAATAGCAAAAATCAGCGTTTTGAATGAAGAATCACATTTCTTGGTAGAATCATGCAGGATTGAAATTTTTGATGTTTTTTTACTCCTCTCAACAGCCCAAACAAGTTTCTAAAAGGATGAGTTTGCAACTACTTTACTTTTGGAGAAAATTCAAAACATTCTTTATTCAATAAGGCCCAAAATATCAAAAACCAGCGGTTTGACTGAACACTCACATTTCTTGGTAGAATCGTGCAGGACTGAAATTTTTGATGTTTTTCTACTCCTCTCATGAGCCCAAACAAGACTCTAAAAGGATGAGTTTGCAACTACTTTACTTTTGGAGAAAATTCAAAACATTCATTATTCAATAGAGCCCAATAGCAAAAATTAGGTTTTGAATGAAGAATCACATTTCTTGGTAGAATCATGCAGGATTGAAATTTTTGATGTTTTTTTACTCCTCTCAACAGTCCAAACAAGTTTCTAAAAGGATGAGTTTGCAACTACTTTACTTTTGGAGAAAATTCAAAGCATTCATTATTCAATAGGGCCCAAAATATCAAAAACCAGCGGTTTGAATGAACACTCACATTTCTTGGTAGAATCATGCAGGATTGAAATTTTTGATCTTTTTTTACTCCACTCAACAGCCCAAACAAGTTTGTAAAAGGATGAGTTTGCAACTACTTTACTTTTGGAGAAAATTCAAAACATTCATTATTCAATAGGGCACAAAATATCAAAAACCAGCTGTTTGAATGAACACTCACATTTCTTGGTAGAATCGTGCAGGACTGAAATTTTTGATGTTTTTCTACTCCTTTCATAAGCCCAAACAAGACTCTAAAAGGATGAGTTTGCAACTACTTTACTTTTGGAGAAAATTCAAAACATTCATTATTCAATAGAACCCAATAGCAAAAATCAGCGTTTTGAATGAACAATCACATTTCTTGGTAGAATCATGCAGGATTGAAATTTTTGATGTTTTTTTACTACACTCAACAGCCCAAACAAGTTTCTAAAAGGATGAGTTTGCAAATACTTTACTTATGGAGAAAATTCAAAACATTCATTATTCAATAGAGCCCAATAGCAAAAAGCAGTGTTTTGAATGAACAATCACATTTCTTGGTAGAATCATGCAGGATTGAAATTTTTGATGTTTTTTTACTACTCTCAACAGCCCAAACAAGTTTCTAAAAGGATGAGTTTGCAACTACTTTACTTTTGGAGAATATTCAAAACATTCATTATTCAATAGGGCCCAAAATATCAAAAACCAGCGGTTTGAATGAACACTCACATTTCTTGGTAGAATCGTGCAGGACTGAAATTTTTGATGTTTTTCTACTCCTCTCATGAGCCCAAACAAGACTCTAAAAGGTTGAGTTTGCAACTACTTTACTTTTGGAGAAAATTCAAAACATTCATTATTCAATAGAGCCCAATAGCAAAAATCAGCGTTTTGAATGAAGAATCACATTTCTTGGCAGAAACATGCAGGATTGAAATTTTTGATGGTTTTTGACTCCTCTCAACTGTCCAAGCAAGATTCTAAAAGGATGAGTTTGCAACTACTTTACTTTTGGAGAAAATTCAAAACATTCATTATTCAATAGAGCCCAATAGCAAAAATCAGGTTTTGAATGAAGAATCACATTTCTTGGTAGAATCATGCAGGATTGAAATTTTTGATGGTTTTTTACTCCTCTCAACAGCCCAAACAAGTTTCTAACAGGATGAGTTTGCAACTACTTTACATTTGGAGAAAATTCAAAACATTCATTATTCAATAGGGCCCAAAATATCAAAAACCAGCGGTTTGAATGAACACTCACATTTCTTGGTAGAATCGTGCAGGACTGAAATTTTTGATGTTTTTCTACTCCTCTCATGAGCCCAAACAAGACTCTAAAAGGATGAGTTTGCAACTACTTTACTTTTGGAGAAAATTCAAAACATTCATTATTCAATAGAGCCCAATAGCAAAAATTAGGTTTTGAATGAAGAATCACATTTCTTGGTAGAATCATGCAGGATTGAAATTTTTTATGGTTTTTTACTCCTCTCAACAGTCCAAACAAGTTTCTAAAAGGATGAGTTTGCAACTACTTTACTTTTGGAGAAAATTCAAAGCATTCATTATTCAATAGGGCCCAAAATATCAAAAACCAGCGGTTTGAATGAACACTCACATTTCTTGGTAGAAACATGCAGGATTGAAATTTTTGATCTTTTTTTACTCCACTCAACAGCCCAAACAAGTTTCTAAAAGGATGAGTTTGCAACTACTTTACTTTTGGAGAAAATTCAAAACATTCATTATTCAATAGGGCACAAAATATCAAAAACCAGCTGTTTGAATGAACACTCACATTTCTTGGTAGAATCGTGCAGGACTGAAATTTTTGATGTTTTTCTACTCCTTTCATAAGCCCAAACAAGACTCTAAAAGGATGAGTTTGCAACTACTTTACTTTTGGAGAAAATTCAAAACATTCATTATTCAATAGAGCCCAATAGCAAAAATCAGCGTTTTGAATGAACAATCACATTTCTTGGTAGAATCATGCAGGATTGAAATTTTTGATGTTTTTTTACTACACTCAACAGCCCAAACAAGTTTCTAAAAGGATGAGTTTGCAAATACTTTACTTATGGAGAAAATTCAAAACATTCATTATTCAATAGAGCCCAATAGCAAAAAGCAGTGTTTTGAATGAACAATCACATTTCTTGGTAGAATCATGCAGGATTGAAATTTTTGATGTTTTTTTACTACTCTCAACAGCCCAAACAAGTTTCTAAAAGGATGAGCTTGCAACTACTTTACTTTTGGAGAATATTCAAAACATTCATTATTCAATAGGGCCCAAAATATCAAAAACCAGCGGTTTGAATGAACACTCACATTTCTTGGTAGAATCGTGCAGGACTGAAATTTTTGATGTTTTTCTACTCCTCTCATGAGCCCAAACAAGACTCTAAAAGGTTGAGTTTGCAACTACTTTACTTTTGGAGAAAATTCAAAACATTCATTATTCAATAGAGCCCAATAGCAAAAATCAGCGTTTTGAATGAAGAATCACATTTCTTGGCAGAAACATGCAGGATTGAAATTTTTGATGGTTTTTGACTCCTCTCAACTGTCCAAGCAAGATTCTAAAAGGATGAGTTTGCAACTACTTTACTTTTGGAGAAAATTCAAAACATTCATTATTCAATAGAGCCCAATAGCAAAAATCAGGTTTTGAATGAAGAATCACATTTCTTGGTAGAATCATGCAGGATTGAAATTTTTGATGGTTTTTTACTCCTCTCAACAGCCCAAACAAGTTTCTAACAGGATGAGTTTGCAACTACTTTACATTTGGAGAAAATTCAAAACATTCATTATTCAATAGGGCCCAAAATATCAAAAACCAGCGGTTTGAATGAACACTCACATTTCTTGGTAGAATCGTGCAGGACTGAAATTTTTGATGTTTTTCTACTCCTCTCATGAGCCCAAACAAGACTCTAAAAGGATGAGTTTGCAACTACTTTACTTTTGGAGAAAATTCAAAACGTTCATTATTCAATAGAGCCCAATAGCAAAAATTAGGTTTTGAATGAAGAATCACATTTCTTGGTAGAATCATGCAGGATTGAAATTTTTGATGGTTTTTTACTCCTCTCAACAGCCCAAACAAGTTTCTAAAAGGATGAGTTTGCAACTACTTTACTTTTGGAGAAAATTCAAAACATTCTTTATTCAATAAGGCCCAAAATATCAAAAACCAGCGGTTTGACTGAACACTCACATTTCTTGGTAGAATCATGCAGGACTGAAATTTTTGATGTTTTTCTACTCCTCTCATGAGCCCAAACAAGACACTAAAAGGATGAGTTTGCAACTACTTTACTTTTGGAGAAAATTTAAAACATTCATTATTCAATAGAGCCCAATAGCAAAAATTAGGTTTTGAATGAAGAATCACATTTCTTGGTAGAATCATGCAGGATTGAAATTTTTTATGGTTTTTTACTCCACTCAACAGCCCAAACAAGTTTCTAAAAGGATGAGTTTGCAACTACTTTACTTTTGGAGAAAATTCAAAACATTCTTTATTCAACAAGGCCCAAAATATCAAAAGCCAGCGGTTTGACTGAACACTCACATTTCTTGGTAGAATCGTGCAGGACAGAAATTTTTGATGTTTTTCTACTACTCTCATGAGCCCAAACAAGTCTCTAAAAGTATGAGTTTGCAACTACTTTACTTTTGGATAAAATTCAAAACATTCATTATTCAATAGAGCCCAATAGCAAAAATCAGCGTTTTGAATGAAGAATCACATTTCTTGGTAGAATCATGCAGGATTGAAATTTTTGATGGTTTTTGACTCCTCTCAACAGTCCAAGCAAGATTCTAAAAGGATGAGTTTGCAACTACTTTACTTTTGGAGAAAATTCAAAACATTCATTATACAATAGGGCCCAAAATATCAACAACCAGCGGTTTGAATGAACACTCACATGTCTTGGTAGAATCATGCAGGATTGAAATTTTTGATCTTTTTTTACTCCACTCAACAGCCCAAACAAGTTTCTAAAAGGATGAGTTTGCAACTACTTTACTTTTGGAGAAAATTCAAAACATTCTTTATTCAATAAGGCCCAAAATATCAAAAACCAGCGGTTTGACTGAACACTCACATTTCTTGGTAGAATCGTGCAGGACTGAAATTTTTGATGTTTTTCTACTCCTCTCATGAGCCCAAACAAGACTCTAAAAGGATGAGTTTGCAACTACTTTACTTTTGGAGAAAATTCAAAACATTCATTATTCAATAGAGCCCAATAGCAAAAATTAGGTTTTGAATGAAGAATCACATTTCTTGGTAGAATCATGCAGGATTGAAATTTTTGATGGTTTTTTACTCCTCTCAACAGCCCAAACAAGTTTCTAAAAGGATGAGTTTGCAACTACTTTACTTTTGGAGAAAATTCAAAACATTCTTTATTCAATAAGGCCCAAAATATCAAAAACCAGCGGTTTGACTGAACACTCACATTTCTTGGTAGAATCATGCAGGACTGAAATTTTTGATGTTTTTCTACTCCTCTCATGAGCCCAAACAAGACTCTAAAAGGATGAGTTTGCAACTACTTTACTTTTGGAGAAAATTTAAAACATTCATTATTCAATAGAGCCCAATAGCAAAAATTAGGTTTTGAATGAAGAATCACATTTCTTGGTAGAATCATGCAGGATTGAAATTTTTTATGGTTTTTTACTCCACTCAACAGCCCAAACAAGTTTCTAAAAGGATGAGTTTGCAACTACTTTACTTTTGGAGAAAATTCAAAACATTCTTTATTCAACAAGGCCCAAAATATCAAAAGCCAGCGGTTTGACTGAACACTCACATTTCTTGGTAGAATCGTGCAGGACAGAAATTTTTGATGTTTTTCTACTCCTCTCATGAGCCCAAACAAGTTTCTAAAAGTATGAGTTTGCAACTACTTTACTTTTGGAGAAAATTCAAAACATTCATTATTCAATAGAGCCCAATAGCAAAAATCAGCGTTTTGAATGAAGAATCACATTTCTTGGTAGAATCATGCAGGATTGAAATTTTTGATGGTTTTTGACTCCTCTCAACAGTCCAAGCAAGATTCTAAAAGGATGAGTTTGCAACTACTTTACTTTTGGAGAAAATTCAAAACATTCATTATACAATAGGGCCCAAAATATCAACAACCAGCGGTTTGAATGAACACTCACATTTCTTGGTAGAATCATGCAGGATTGAAATTTTTGATCTTTTTTTACTCCACTCAACAGCCCAAACAAGTTTCTAAAAGGATGAGTTTGCAACTACTTTACTTTTGGAGAAAATTCAAAACATTCTTTATTCAATAAGGCCCAAAATATCAAAAACCAGCGGTTTGACTGAACACTCACATTTCTTGGTAGAATCGTGCAGGACTGAAATTTTTGATGTTTTTCTACTCCTCTCATGAGCCCAAACAAGACTCTAAAAGGATGAGTTTGCAACTACTTTACTTTTGGAGAAAATTCAAAACATTCATTATTCAATAGAGCCCAATAGCAAAAATTAGGTTTTGAATGAAGAATCACATTTCTTGGTAGAATCATGCAGGATTGAAATTTTTGATGGTTTTTTACTCCTCTCAACAGCCCAAACAAGTTTCTAAAAGGATGAGTTTGCAACTACTTTACTTTTGGAGAAAATTCAAAACATTCATTTTTCAATAGGGCCCAAAATATCAAAAACCAGCGGTTTGAATAAACAGTCACATTTCTTGGTAGAATCGTGCAGGACTGAAATTTTTGATGTTTTTCTACTCCTCTCATGAGCCCAAACAAGACTCTAAAAGGATGAGTTTGCAACTACTTTACTTTTGGAGAAAAATCAAAACATTCATTATTCAATAGAGCCCAATAGCAAAAATCAGGTTTTGAATGAAGAATCACATTTCTTGGTAGAATCATGCAGGATTGAAATTTTTGATGTTTTTTTACTCCTCTCAACAGCCCAAACAAGTTTCTAAAAGGATGAGTTTGCAACTACTTTACATTTGGAGAAAATTCAAAACATTCATTATTCAATAGGGCCCAAAATATCAAAAATCAGCGTTTTGAATGAACACTCACATTTCTTGGTAGAATCGTGCAGGACTGAAATTTTTGATGTTTTTCTACTCCTCTCATGAGCCCAAACAAGACTTTAAAAGGATGACTTTGCAACTGCTTTACTTTTGGAGAAAATTCAAAACATTCATTATTCAATATAGCTCAAAAGCAAAAATCAGCGTTTTGAATGAACAATCACATTTCTTGGTAGAATCATGCAGGATTGAAATTTTTGATGTTTTTTTACTCCTCTCAACAGCCCAAACAAGTTTCTAAAAGGATGAGTTTGCAACTACTTTACTTTTGGAGAAAATTCAAAGCATTCATTATTCAATAGGGCCCAAAATATCAAAAACCAGCGGTTTGAATGAACACTCACATTTCTTGGTAGAATCGTGCAGGACTGAAATTTTTGATGTTTTTCTACTCCTCTCATGAGCCCAAACAAGACTCTAAAAGGATGAGTTTGCAACTACTTTACTTTTGGAGAAAATTCAAAACATTCATTATTCAATAGAGCCCAATAGCAAAAATCAGCGTTTTGAATGAACAATCACATTTCTTGGTAGAATCATGCAGGATTGAAATTTTTGATGTTTTTTTACTCCTCTCAACAGCCCAAACAAGTTTCTAAAAGGATGAGTTTGCAACTACTTTACTTTTGGAGAAAATTCAAAACATTCATTATTCAATAGAGCCCAATAGCAAAAAGCAGTGTTTTGAATGAACAATCACATTTCTTGGTAGAATCATGCAGGATTGAAATTTTTGATCTTTTTTTACTCCACTCAACAGCCCAAAAAAGTTTCTAAAAGGATGAGTTTGCAACTACTTTACTTTTGGAGAAAATTCAAAACATTCATTATTCAATAGGGCTCAAAATATCAAAAACCAGCGGTTTGAATAAACACTCACATTTCTTGGTAGAATCGTGCAGGACTGAAATTTTTGATGTTTTTCTACTCCTCTCATGAGCCCAAACAAGACTCTAAAAGGATGAGTTTGCAACTACTTTACTTTTGGAGAAAAATCAAAACATTCATTATTCAATAGAGCCCAATAGCAAAAATCAGGTTTTGAATGAAGAATCACATTTCTTGGTAGAATCATGCAGGATTGAAATTTTTGATGTTTTTTTACTCCTCTCAACAGCCCAAACAAGTTTCTAAAAGGATGAGTTTGCAACTACTTTACATTTGGAGAAAATTCAAAACATTCATTATTCAATAGGGCCCAAAATATCAAAAATCAGCGGTTTGAATGAACACTCACATTTCTTGGTAGAATCGTGCAGGACTGAAATTTTTGATGTTTTTCTACTCCTCTCATGAGCCCAAACAAGACTTTAAAAGGATGACTTTGCAACTGCTTTACTTTTGGAGAAAATTCAAAACATTCATTATTCAATATAGCCCAATAGCAAAAATCAGCATTTTGAATGAACAATTACATTTCTTGGTAGAATCATGCAGGATTGAAATTTTTGATGTTTTTTTACTCCTCTCAACAGCCCAAACAAGTTTCTAAAAGGATGAGTTTGCAACTACTTTACTTTTGGAGAAAATTCAAAGCATTCATTATTCAATAGGGCCCAAAATATCAAAAACCAGCGGTTTGAATGAACACTCACATTTCTTGGTAGAATCGTGCAGGACTGAAATTTTTGATGTTTTTCTACTCCTCTCATGAGCCCAAACAAGACTCTAAAAGGATGAGTTTGCAACTACTTTACTTTTGGAGAAAATTCAAAACATTCATTATTCAATAGAGCCCAATAGCAAAAATCAGCGGTTTGAATGAACAATCACATTTCTTGGTAGAATCATGCAGGATTGAAATTTTTGATGGTTTTTTACTCCTCTCAACAGCCCAAACAAGTTTCTAAAAGGATGAGTTTGCAACTACTTTACTTTTGGAGAAAATTCAAAACATTCATTATTCAATAGATCCCAATAGCAAAAATCAGGTTTTGAATGAAGAATCACATTTCTTGGTAGAATCATGCAGGATTGAAATTTTTGATGGTTTTTTACTCCTCTCAACAGCCCAAACAAGTTTCTAAAAGGATGAGTTTGCAACTACTTTACTTTTGGAGAAAATTCAAAGCATTCATTATTCAATAGGGCCCAAAATATCAAAAACCAGCGGTTTGAATGAACACTCACCTTTCTTGGTAGAATCGTGCAGGACTGAAATTTTTAATGTTTTTCTACTCCTCTCATGAGCCCAAACAAGACTCTAAAAGTATGAGTTTGCAACTACTTTACTTTTGGAGAAAATTCAAAACATTCATTATTCAATAGAGCCCAATAGCAAAAATCAGCATTTTGAATGAAGAATCACATTTCTTGGTAGAATCATGCAGGATTGAAATTTTTGATGGTTTTTGACTCCTCTCAACAGTCCAAGCAAGATTCTAAAAGGATGAGTTTGCAACTACTTTACTTTTGGAGAAAATTCAAAACATTCATTATACAATAGGGCCCAAAATATCAATAATCAGCGGTTTGAATGAACACTCACATTTCTTGGTAGAATCATGCAGGATTTAAATTTTTGATCTTTTTTTACTCCACTCAACAGCCCAAACAAGTTTCTAAAAGGATGAGTTTGCAACTACTTTACTTTTGGAGAAAATTCAAAACATTCTTTATTCAATAAGGCCCAAAATATCAAAAACCAGCGGTTTGACTGAACACTCACATTTCTTGGTAGAATCGTGCAGGACTGAAATTTTTGATGTTTTTCTACTCCTCTCATGAGCCCAAACAAGACTCTAAAAGGATGAGTTTGCAACTACTTTACTTTTGGAGAAAATTCAAAACATTCATTATTCAATAGAGCCCAATAGCAAAAATTAGGTTTTGAATGAAGAATCACATTTCTTGGTAGAATCATGCAGGATTGAAATTTTTGATGGTTTTTTACTCCTCTCAACAGCCCAAACAAGTTTCTAAAAGGATGAGTTTGCAACTACTTTACTTTTGGAGAAAATTCAAAACATTCATTATTCAATAGGGCCCAAAATATCAAAAACCAGCGGTTTGAATAAACACTCACATTTCTTGGTAGAATCGTGCAGGACTGAAATTTTTGATGTTTTTCTACTCCTCTCATGAGCCCAAACAAGACTCTAAAAGGATGAGTTTGCAACTACTTTACTTTTGGAGAAAAATCAAAACATTCATTATTCAATAGAGCCCAATAGCAAAAATCAGGTTTTGAATGAAGAATCACATTTCTTGGTAGAATCATGCAGGATTGAAATTTTTGATTTTTTTTTACTCCTCTCAACAGCCCAAACAAGTTTCTAAAAGGATGAGTTTGCAACTACTTTACATTTGGAGAAAATTCAAAACATTCATTATTCAATAGGGCCCAAAATATCAAAAATCAGCGGTTTGAATGAACACTCACATTTCTTGGTAGAATCGTGCAGGACTGAAATTTTTGATGTTTTTCTACTCCTCTCATGAGCCCAAACAAGACTTTAAAAGGATGACTTTGCAACTGCTTTACTTTTGGAGAAAATTCAAAACATTCATTATTCAATATAGCCCAATAGCAAAAATCAGCGTTTTGAATGAACAATTAAATTTCTTGGTAGAATCATGCAGGATTGAAATTTTTGATGTTTTCTTACTCCTCTCAACAGCCCAAACAAGTTTCTAAAAGGATGAGTTTGCAACTACTTTACTTTTGGAGAAAATTCAAAGCATTCATTATTCAATAGGGCCCAAAATATCAAAAACCAGCGGTTTGAATGAACACTCACATTTCTTTTTTAGAATCATGCAGGACTGAAATTTTTGATGTTTTTCTACTCCTCTCATGAGCCCAAACAAGACTCTAAAAGGATGAGTTTGCAACTACTTTACTTTTGGAGAAAATTCAAAACATTCATTATTCAATAGAGCCCAATAGCAAAAATCAGCGTTTTGAATGAACAATCACATTTCTTGGTAGAATCATGCAGGATTGAAATTTTTGATGTTTTTTTACTCCTCTCAACAGCCCAAACAATTTTCTAAAAGGATGAGTTTGCAACTACTTTACTTTTGGAGAAAATTCAAAACATTCATTATTCAATAGAGCCCAATAGCAAAAAGCAGTGTTTTGAATGAACAATCACATTTCTTGGTAGAATCATGCAGGATTGAAATTTTTGATCTTTTTTTACTCCACTCAACAGCCCAAACAAGTTTCTAAAAGGATGAGTTTGCAACTACTTTACTTTTGGAGAAAATTCAAAACATTCATTATTAAATAGGGCCCAAAATATCAAAAAACAGCGGTTTGAATGAACACTCACATTTCTTGGTAGAATCGTGCAGGACTGAAATTTTTGATGTTTTTCTACTCCGCTCATGAGCCCAAACAAGACTCTAAAAGGATGAGTTTACAACTACTTTACTTTTGGAGAAAATTCAAAACATTCATTATTCAATAGAGCCCAATAGCAAAAATCAGGTTTTGAATGAAGAATCACATTTCTTGGTAGAATCATGCAGGATTGAAATTTTTGATGGTTTTTTACTCCTCTCAACAGCCCAAACAAGTTTCTAAAAGGATGAGTTTGCAACTACTTTACTTTTGGAGAAAATTCAAAGCATTCATTATTCAATAGGGCCCAAAATATCAAAAACCAGCAGTTTGAATGAACACTCACCTTTCTTGGTAGAATCGTGCAGGACTGAATTTTTGATGTTTTTCTACTCCTCTCATGAGCCCAAACAAGACTCTAAAAGGATGAGTTTGCAACTACTTTACTTTTGGAGAAAATTCAAAACATTCATTATTCAATAGAGCCCAATAGCAAAAATCAGCGTTTTGAATGAAGAATCACATTTCTTGGTAGAATCATGCAGGATTGAAATTTTTGATGGTTTTTGACTCCTCTCAACAGTCCAAGCACGATTCTAAAAGGATGAGTTTGCAACTACTTTACTTTTGGAGAAAATTCAAAACATTCATTATACAATAGGGCCCAAAATATCAACAACCAGCGGTTTGAATGAACACTCACATTTCTTGGTAGAATCATGCAGGATTGAAATTTTTGATCTTTTTTTACTCCACTCAATAGCCCAAACAAGTTTCTAAAAGGATGAGTTTGCAACTACTTTACTTTTGGAGAAAATTCAAAACATTCTTTATTCAATAAGGCCCAAAATATCAAAAACCAGCGGTTTAACTGAACACTCACATTTCTTGGTAGAATCGTGCAAGACTGAAATTTTTGATGTTTTTCTACTCCTCTCATGAGCCCAAACAAGACTCTAAAAGGATGAGTTTGCAACTACTTTACTTTTGGAGAAAATTCAAAACATTCATTATTCAATAGAGCCCAATAGCAAAAATTAGGTTTTGAATGAAGAATCACATTTCTTGGTAGAATCATGCAGGATTGAAATTTTTGATGGTTTTTTACTCCTCTCAACAGCCCAAACAAGTTTCTAAAAGGATGAGTTTGCAACTACTTTACTTTTGGAGAAAATTCAAAACATTCCTTATTCAATAAGGCCCAAAATATCAAAAACCAGCGGTTTGACTGAACACTCACATTTCTTGGTAGAATCGTGCAGGACTGAAATTTTTGATGTTTTTCTACTCCTCTCATGAGCTCAAACAAGACTCTAAAAGGATGAGTTTGCAACTACTTTACTTTTGGAGAAAATTCAAAACATTCATTATTCAATAGAGCCCAGTAGCAAAAATTAGGTTTTGAATGAAGAATCACATTTCTTGATAGAATCATGCAGGATTGAAATTTTTGATGGTTTTTTACTCCTCTCAACAGCCCAAACAAGTTTCTAAAAGGATGAGTTTGCAACTACTTTACTTTTGGAGAAAATTCAAAACATTCTTTATTCAACAAGGCCCAAAATATCAAAAACCAGCGGTTTGACTGAACACTCACATTTCTTGGTAGAATCGTGCAGGACAGAAATTTTTGATGTTTTTCTACTCCTCTCATGAGCCCAAACAAGACTCTAAAAGGATGAGTTTGCAACTACTTTACTTTTGGAGAAAATTCAAAACATTCATTATTCAATAGAGCCCAATAGCAAAAATCAGTGTTTTGAATGAAGAATCACATTTCTTGGTAGAATCATGCAGGATTGAAATTTTTGATGGTTTTTGACTCCTCTCAACAGTCCAAGCAAGATTCTAAAAGGATGAGTTTGCAACTACTTTACTTTTGGAGAAAATTCAAAACATTCATTATACAATAGGGCCCAAAATATCAACAACCAGCGGTTTGAATGAACACTCACATTTCTTGGTAGAATCATGCAGGATTGAAATTTTTGATCTTTTTTTACTCCATTCAACAGCCCAAACAAGTTTCTAAAAGGATGAGTTTGCAACTACTTTACTTTTGGAGAAAATTCAAAACATTCTTTATTCAATAAGGCCCAAAATATCAAAAACCAGCGGTTTGACTGAACACTCACATTTCTTGGTAGAATCGTGCAGGACTGAAATTTTTGATGTTTTTCTACTCCTCTCATGAGCCCAAACAAGACTCTAAAAGGATGAGTTTGCAACTACTTTACTTTTGGAGAAAATTCAAAACATTCATTATTCAATAGAGCCCAATAGCAAAAATTAGGTTTTGAATGAAGAATCACATTTCTTGGTAGAATCATGCAGGATTGAAATTTTTGATGTTTTTTTACTCCTCTCAACAGCCCAAACAAGTTTCTAAAAGGATGAGTTTGCAACTACTTTACTTTTGGAGAAAATTCAAAACATTCTTTATTCAATAAGGCCCAAAATATCAAAAACCAGCGGTTTGACTGAACACTCAGATTTCTTGGTAGAATCGTGCAGGACTGAAATTTTTGATGTTTTTCTACTCCTCTCATGAGCCCAAACAAGACTCTAAAAGGATGAGTTTGCAACTACTTTACTTTTGGAGAAAATTCAAAACATTCATTATTCAATAGAGCCCAATAGCAAAAATTAGGTTTTGAATGAAGAATCACATTTCTTGGTAGAATCATACAGGATTGAAATTTTTGATGGTTTTTTACTCCTCTCAACAGCCCAAACAAGTTTCTAAAAGGATGAGTTTGCAACTACTTTACTTTTGGAGAAAATTCAAAACATTCTTTATTCAACAAGGCCCAAAATATCAAAAACCAGCGGTTTGACTGAACACTCACATTTCTTGGTAGAATCGTGCAGGACAGAAATTTTTGATGTTTTTCTACTCTTCTCATGAGCCCAAACAAGACTCTTAAAGGATGAGTTTGCAACTACTTTACTTTTGGAGAAAATTCAAAACATTCATTATTCAATAGAGCCCAATAGCAAAAATCAGCGTTTTGAATGAAGAATCACATTTCTTGGTAGAATCATGCAGGATTGAAATTTTTGATGGTTTTTTACTCCACTCAACAGTCCAAGCAAGATTCTAAAAGGATGAGTTTGCAACTACTTTACTTTTGGAGAAAATTCAAAACATTCATTATACAATAGGGCCCAAAATATCAACAACCAGCGGTTTGAATGAACACTCACATGTCTTGGTAGAATCATGCAGGATTGAAATTTTTGATCTTTTTTTACTCCACTCAACAGCCCAAACAAGTTTCTAAAAGGATGAGTTTGCAACTACTTTACTTTTGGAGAAAATTCAAAACATTCTTTATTCAATAAGGCCCAAAATATCAAAAACCAGCGGTTTGACTGAACACTCACATTTCTTGGTAGAATCGTGCAGGACTGAAATTTTTGATGTTTTTCTACTCCTCTCATGAGCCCAAACAAGACTCTAAAAGGATGAGTTTGCAACTACTTTACTTTTGGAGAAAATTCAAAACATTCATTATTCAATAGAGCCCAATAGCAAAAATTAGGTTTTGAATGAAGAATCACATTTCTTGGTAGAATCATGCAGGATTGAAATTTTTGATGGTTTTTTACTCCTCTCAACAGCCCAAACAAGTTTCTAAAAGGATGAGTTTGCAACTACTTTACATTTGGAGAAAATTCAAAACATTCATTATTCAATAGGGCCCAAAATATCAAAAACCAGCGGTTTGAATGAACACTCACATTTCTTGGTAGAATCGTGCAGGACTGAAATTTTTGATGTTTTTCTACTCCTCTCATGAGCCCAAACAAGACTCTAAAAGGATGAGTTTGCAACTACTTTACTTTTGGAGAAAATTCAAAACGTTCATTATTCAATAGAGCCCAATAGCAAAAATTAGGTTTTGAATGAAGAATCACATTTCTTGGTAGAATCATGCAGGATTGAAATTTTTGATGGTTTTTTACTCCTCTCAACAGCCCAAACAAGTTTCTAAAAGGATGAGTTTGCAACTACTTTACTTTTGGAGAAAATTCAAAACATTCTTTATTCAATAAGGCCCAAAATATCAAAAACCAGCGGTTTGACTGAACACTCACATTTCTTGGTAGAATCATGCAGGACTGAAATTTTTGATGTTTTTCTACTCCTCTCATGAGCCCAAACAAGACTCTAAAAGGATGAGTTTGCAACTACTTTACTTTTGGAGAAAATTTAAAACATTCATTATTCAATAGAGCCCAATAGCAAAAATTAGGTTTTGAATGAAGAATCACATTTCTTGGTAGAATCATGCAGGATTGAAATTTTTTATGGTTTTTTACTCCACTCAACAGCCCAAACAAGTTTCTAAAAGGATGAGTTTGCAACTACTTTACTTTTGGAGAAAATTCAAAACATTCTTTAATCAACAAGGCCCAAAATATCAAAAGCCAGCGGTTTGACTGAACACTCACATTTCTTGGTAGAATCGTGCAGGACAGAAATTTTTGATGTTTTTCTACTACTCTCATGAGCCCAAACAAGTCTCTAAAAGTATGAGTTTGCAACTACTTTACTTTTGGAGAAAATTCAAAACATTCATTATTCAATAGAGCCCAATAGCAAAAATCAGCGTTTTGAATGAAGAATCACATTTCTTGGTAGAATCATGCAGGATTGAAATTTTTGATGGTTTTTGACTCCTCTCAACAGTCCAAGCAAGATTCTAAAAGGATGAGTTTGCAACTACTTTACTTTTGGAGAAAATTCAAAACATTCATTATACAATAGGGCCCAAAATATCAACAACCAGCGGTTTGAATGAACACTCACATTTCTTGGTAGAATCATGCAGGATTGAAATTTTTGATGTTTTTTTACTCCTCTCAACAGCCCAAACAAGTTTCTAAAAGGATGAGTTTGCAACTACTTTACTTTTGGAGAAAATTCAAAACATTCTTTATTCAATAAGGCCCAAAATATCAAAAACCAGCGGTTTGACTGAACACTCACATTTCTTGGTAGAATCGTGCAGGACTGAAATTTTTGATGTTTTTCTACTCCTCTAATGAGCCCAAACAAGACTCTAAAAGGATGAGTTTGCAACTACTTTACTTTTGGAGAAAATTCAAAACATTCATTATTCAATAGAGCCCAATAGCAAAAATTAGGTTTTGAATGAAGAATCACATTTCTTGGTAGAATCATGCAGGATTGAAATTTTTGATGTTTTTTTACTCCTCTCAACAGTCCAAACAAGTTTCTAAAAGGATGAGTTTGCAACTACTTTACTTTTGGAGAAAATTCAAAGCATTCATTATTCAATAGGGCCCAAAATATCAAAAACCAGCGGTTTGAATGAACACTCACATTTCTTGGTAGAATCATGCAGGATTGAAATTTTTGATCTTTTTTTACTCCACTCAACAGCCCAAACAAGTTTCTAAAAGGATGAGTTTGCAACTACTTTACTTTTGGAGAAAATTCAAAACATTCATTATTCAATAGGGCCCAAAATATCAAAAACCAGCTGTTTGAATGAACACTCACATTTCTTGGTAGAATCGTGCAGGACTGAAATTTTTGATGTTTTTCTACTCCTTTCATAAGCCCAAACAAGACTCTAAAAGGATGAGTTTGCAACTACTTTACTTTTGGAGAAAATTCAAAACATTCATTATTCAATAGAGCCCAATAGCAAAAATCAGCGTTTTGAATGAACAATCACATTTCTTGGTAGAATCATGCAGGATTGAAATTTTTGATGTTTTTTTACTACACTCAACAGCCCAAACAAGTTTCTAAAAGGATGAGTTTGCAAATACTTTACTTATGGAGAAAATTCAAAACATTCATTATTCAGTAGAGCCCAATAGCAAAAAGCAGTGTTTTGAATGAACAATCACATTTCTTGGTAGAATCATGCAGGATTGAAATTTTTGATGTTTTTTTACTACTCTCAACAGCCCAAACAAGTTTCTAAAAGGATGAGTTTGCAACTACTTTACTTTTGGAGAATATTCAAAACATTCATTATTCAATAGGGCCCAAAATATCAAAAACCAGCGGTTTGAATGAACACTCACATTTCTTGGTAGAATCGTGCAGGACTGAAATTTTTAATGTTTTTCTACTCCTCTCATGAGCCCAAACAAGACTCTAAAAGGTTGAGTTTGCAACTACTTTACTTTTGGAGAAAATTCAAAACATTCATTATTCAATAGAGCCCAATAGCAAAAATCAGGTTTTGAATGAAGAATCACATTTCTTGGTAGAATCATGCAGGATTGAAATTTTTGATGGTTTTTTACTCCTCTCAACAGCCCAAACAAGTTTCTAACAGGATGCGTTTGCAACTACTTTACATTTGGAGAAAATTCAAAAACATTCATTATTCAATAGGGCCCAAAATATCAAAAACCAGCGGTTTGAATGAACACTCACATTTCTTGGTAGAATCGTGCAGGACTGAAATTTTTGATGTTTTTCTCCTCCTCTCATGAGCCCAAACAAGACTCTAAAAGGATGAGTTTGCAACTACTTTACTTTTGGAGAAAATTCAAAACGTTCATTATTCAATAGAGCCCAATAGCAAAAATTAGGTTTTGAATGAAGAATCACATTTCTTGGTAGAATCATGCAGGATTGAAATTTTTGATGGTTTTTTACTCCTCTCAACAGCCCAAACAAGTTTCTAAAAGGATGAGTTTGCAACTACTTTACTTTTGGAGAAAATTCAAAACATTCTTTATTCAATAAGGCCCAAAATATCAAAAACCAGCGGTTTGACTGAACACTCACATTTCTTGGTAGAATCATGCAGGACTGAAATTTTTGATGTTTTTCTACTCCTCTCATGAGCCCAAACAAGACTCTAAACAAGACTCTAGTTTGCAACTACTTTACTTTTGGAGAAAATTTAAAACATTCATTATTCAATAGAGCCCAATAGCAAAAATTAGGTTTTGAATGAAGAATCACATTTCTTGGTAGAATCATGCAGGATTGAAATTTTTTATGGTTTTTTACTCCACTCAACAGCCCAAACAAGTTTCTAAAAGGATGAGTTTGCAACTACTTTACTTTTGGAGAAAATTCAAAACATTCTTTATTCAACAAGGCCCAAAATATCAAAAGCCAGCGGTTTGACTGAACACTCACATTTCTTGGTAGAATCGTGCAGGACAGAAATTTTTGATGTTTTTCTACTACTCTCATGAGCCCAAACAAGTCTCTAAAAGTATGAGTTTGCAACTACTTTACTTTTGGAGAAAATTCAAAACATTCATTATTCAATAGGGCCCAATAGCAAAAATCAGCGTTTTGAATGAAGAATCACATTTCTTGGTAGAATCATGCAGGATTGAAATTTTTGATGGTTTTTGACTCCTCTCAACAGTCCAAGCAAGATTCTAAAAGGATGAGTTTGCAACTACTTTACTTTTGGAGAAAATTCAAAACATTCATTACACAATAGGGCCCAAAATATCAACAACCAGCGGTTTGAATGAACACTCACATGTCTTGGTAGAATCATGCAGGATTGAAATTTTTGATCTTTTTTTACTCCACTCAACAGCCCAAACAAGTTTCTAAAAGGATGAGTTTGCAACTACTTTACTTTTGGAGAAAATTCAAAACATTCTTTATTCAATAAGGCCCAAAATATCAAAAACCAGCGGTTTGACTGAACACTCACATTTCTTGGTAGAATCGTGCAGGACTGAAATTTTTGATGTTTTTCTACTCCTCTCATGAGCCCAAACAAGACTCTAAAAGGATGAGTTTGCAACTACTTTACTTTTGGAGAAAATTCAAAACATTCATTATTCAATAGAGCCCAATAGCAAAAATTAGGTTTTGAATGAAGAATCACATTTCTTGGTAGAATCATGCAGGATTGAAATTTTTGATGGTTTTTTAATCCTCTCAACAGCCCAAACAAGTTTCTAAAAGGATGAGTTTGCAACTACTTTACATTTGGAGAAAATTCAAAACATTCATTATTCAATAGGGCCCAAAATATCAAAAACCAGCGGTTTGAATGAACACTCACATTTCTTGGTAGAATCGTGCAGGACTGAAATTTTTGATGTTTTTCTACTCCTCTCATGAGCCCAAACAAGACTCTAAAAGGATGAGTTTGCAACTACTTTACTTTTGGAGAAAATTCAAAACGTTCATTATTCAATAGAGCCCAATAGCAAAAATTAGGTTTTGAATGAAGAATCACATTTCTTGGTAGAATCATGCAGGATTGAAATTTTTGATGGTTTTTTACTCCTCTCAACAGCCCAAACAAGTTTCTAAAAGGATGAGTTTGCAACTACTTTACTTTTGGAGAAAATTCAAAACATTCTTTATTCAATAAGGCCCAAAATATCAAAAACCAGCGGTTTGACTGAACACTCACATTTCTTGGTAGAATCATGCAGGACTGAAATTTTTGATGTTTTTCTACTCCTCTCATGAGCCCAAACAAGACTCTAAAAGGATGAGTTTGCAACTACTTTACTTTTGGAGAAAATTTAAAACATTCATTATTCAATAGAGCCCAATAGCAAAAATTAGGTTTTGAATGAAGAATCACATTTCTTGGTAGAATCATGCAGGATTGAAATTTTTTATGGTTTTTTACTCCACTCAACAGCCCAAACAAGTTTCTAAAAGGATGAGTTTGCAACTACTTTACTTTTGGAGAAAATTCAAAACATTCTTTATTCAACAAGGCCCAAAATATCAAAAGCCAGCGGTTTGACTGAACACTCACATTTCTTGGTAGAATCGTGCAGGACAGAAATTTTTGATGTTTTTCTACTACTCTCATGAGCCCAAACAAGTCTCTAAAAGTATGAGTTTGCAACTACTTTACTTTTGGAGAAAATTCAAAACATTCATTATTCAATAGAGCCCAATAGCAAAAATCAGCGTTTTGAATGAAGAATCACATTTCTTGGTAGAATCATGCAGGATTGAAATTTTTGATGGTTTTTGACTCCTCTCAACAGTCCAAGCAAGATTCTAAAAGGATGAGTTTGCAACTACTTTACTTTTGGAGAAAATTCAAAACATTCATTATACAATAGGGCCCAAAATATCAACAACCAGCGGTTTGAATGAACACTCACATTTCTTGGTAGAATCATGCAGGATTGAAATTTTTGATCTTTTTTTACTCCACTCAACAGCCCAAACAAGTTTCTAAAAGGATGAGTTTGCAACTACTTTACTTTTGGAGAAAATTCAAAACATTCTTTATTCAATAAGGCCCAAAATATCAAAAACCAGCGGTTTGACTGAACACTCACATTTCTTGGTAGAATCGTGCAGGACTGAAATTTTTGATGTTTTTCTACTCCTCTCATGAGCCCAAACAAGACTCTAAAAGGATGAGTTTGCAACTACTTTACTTTTGGAGAAAATTCAAAACATTCATTATTCAATAGAGCCCAATAGCAAAAATTAGGTTTTGAATGAAGAATCACATTTCTTGGTAGAATCATGCAGGATTGAAATTTTTGATGTTTTTTTACACCTCTCAACAGCCCAAACAAGTTTCTAAAAGGATGAGTTTGCAACTACTTTACTTTTGGAGAAAATTCAAAACATTCATTTTTCAATAGGGCCCAAAATATCAAAAACCAGCGGTTTGAATAAACACTCACATTTCTTGGTAGAATCGTGCAGGACTGAAATTTTTGATGTTTTTCTACTCCTCTCATGAGCCCAAACAAGACTCTAAAAGGATGAGTTTGCAACTACTTTACTTTTGGAGAAAAATCAAAACATTCATTATTCAATAGAGCCCAATAGCAAAAATCAGGTTTTGAATGAAGAATCACATTTCTTGGAAGAATCATGCAGGATTGAAATTTTTGATGTTTTTTTACTCCTCTCAACAGCCCAAACAAGTTTCTAAAAGGATGAGTTTGCAACTACTTTACATTTGGAGAAAATTCAAAACATTCATTATTCAATAGGGCCCAAAATATCAAAAATCAGCGGTTTGAATGAACACTCACATTTCTTGGTAGAATCGTGCAGGACTGAAATTTTTGATGTTTTTCTACTCCTCTCATGAGCCCAAACAAGACTTTAAAAGGATGACTTTGCAACTGCTTTACTTTTGGAGAAAATTCAAAACATTCATTATTCAATATAGCTCAATAGCAAAAATCAGCGTTTTGAATGAACAATCACATTTCTTGGTAGAATCATGCAGGATTGAAATTTTTGATGTTTTTTTACTCCTCTCAACAGCCCAAACAAGTTTCTAAAAGGATGAGTTTGCAACTACTTTACTTTTGGAGAAAATTCAAAGCATTCATTATTCAATAGGGCCCAAAATATCAAAAACCAGCGGTTTGAATGAACACTCACATTTCTTGGTAGAATCGTGCAGGACTGAAATTTTTGATGTTTTTCTACTCCTCTCATGAGCCCAAACAAGACTCTAAAAGGATGAGTTTGCAACTACTTTACTTTTGGAGAAAATTTAAAACATTCATTATTCAATAGAGCCCAATAGCAAAAATCAGCGTTTTGAATGAACAATCACATTTCTTGGTAGAATCATGCAGGATTGAAATTTTTGATGTTTTTTACTCCTCTCAACAGCCCAAACAAGTTTCTAAAAGGATGAGTTTGCAACTACTTTACTTTTGGAGAAAATTCAAAACATTCATTATTCAATAGAGCCCAATAGCAAAAAGCAGTGTTTTGAATGAACAATCACATTTCTTGGTAGAATCATGCAGGATTGAAATTTTTGATCTTTTTTTACTCCACTCAACAGCCCAAACAAGTTTCTAAAAGGATGAGTTTGCAACTACTTTACTTTTGGAGTAAATTCAAAACATTCATTATTCAATAGGGCTCAAAATATCAAAAACCAGCGGTTTGAATAAACACTCACATTTCTTGGTAGAATCGTGCAGGACTGAAATTTTTGATGTTTTTCTACTCCTCTCATGAGCCCAAACAAAACTCTAAAAGGATGAGTTTGCAACTACTTTACTTTTGGAGAAAAATCAAAACATTCATTATTCAATAGAGCCCAATAGCAAAAATCAGGTTTTGAATGAAGAATCACATTTCTTGGTAGAATCATGCAGGATTGAAATTTTTGATGTTTTTTTACTCCTCTCAACAGCCCAAACAAGTTTCTAAAAGGATGAGTTTGCAACTACTTTACATTTGGAGAAAATTCAAAACATTCATTATTCAATAGGGCCCAAAATATCAAAAATCAGCGGTTTGAATGAACACTCACATTTCTTGGTAGAATCGTGCAGGACTGAAATTTTTGATGTTTTTCTACTCCTCTCATGAGCCCAAACAAGACTTTAAAAGGATGACTTTGCAACTGCTTTACTTTTGGAGAAAATTCAAAACATTCATTATTCAATATAGCCCAATAGCAAAAATCAGCGTTTTGAATGAACAATTACATTTCTTGGTAGAATCATGCAGGATTGAAATTTTTGATGTTTTTTTACTCCTCTCAACAGCCCAAACAAGTTTCTAAAAGGATGAGTTTGCAACTACTTTACTTTTGGAGAAAATTCAAAGCATTCATTATTCAATAGGGCACAAAATATCAAAAACCAGCGGTTTGAATGAACACTCACATTTCTTGGTAGAATCGTGCAGGACTGAAATTTTTGATGTTTTTCTACTCCTCTCATGAGCCCAAACAAGACTCTAAAAGGATGAGTTTGCAACTACTTTACTTTTGGAGAAAATTCAAAACATTCATTATTCAATAGAGCCCAATAGCAAAAATCAGCGATTTGAATGAACAATCACATTTCTTGGTAGAATCATGCAGGATTGAAATTTTTGATGGTTTTTTACTCCTCTCAACAGCCCAAACAAGTTTCTAAAAGGATGAGTTTGCAACTACTTTACTTTTGGAGAAAATTCAAAACATTCATTATTCAATAGAGCCCAATAGCAAAAATCAGGTTTTGAATGAAGAATCACATTTCTTGGTAGAATCATGCAGGATTGAAATTTTTGATGGTTTTTTACTCCTCTCAACAGCCCAAACAAGTTTCTAAAAGGATGAGTTTGCAACTACTTTACTTTTGGAGAAAATTCAAAGCATTCATTATTCAATAGGGCCCAAAATATCAAAAACCAGCGGTTTGAATGAACACTCACCTTTCTTGGTAGAATCGTGCAGGACTGAAATTTTTAATGTTTTTCTACTCCTCTCATGAGCCCAAACAAGACTCTAAAAGTATGAGTTTGCAACTACTTTACTTTTGGAGAAAATTCAAAACATTCATTATTCAATAGAGCCCAATAGCAAAAATCAGCGTTTTGAATGAAGAATCACATTTCTTGGTAGAATCATGCAGGATTGAAATTTTTGATGGTTTTTGACTCCTCTCAACAGTCCAAGCAAGATTCTAAAAGGATGAGTTTGCAACTACTTTACTTTTGGAGAAAATTCAAAACATTCATTATACAATAGGGCCCAAAATATCAACAATCAGCGGTTTGAATGAACACTCACATTTCTTGGTAGAATCATGCAGGATTGAAATTTTTGATCTTTTTTTACTCCACTCAACAGCCCAAACAAGTTTCTAAAAGGATGAGTTTGCAACTACTTTACTTTTGGAGAAAATTCAAAACATTCTTTATTCAATAAGGCCCAAAATATCAAAAACCAGCGGTTTGACTGAACACTCACATTTCTTGGTAGAATCGTGCAGGACTGAAATTTTTGATGTTTTTCTACTCCTCTCATGAGCCCAAACAAGACTCTAAAAGGATGAGTTTGCAACTACTTTACTTTTGGAGAAAATTCAAAACATTCATTATTCAATAGAGCCCAATAGCAAAAATTAGGTTTTGAATGAAGAATCACATTTCTTGGTAGAATCATGCAGGATTGAAATTTTTGATGGTTTTTTACTCCTCTCAACAGCCCAAACAAGTTTCTAAAAGGATGAGTTTGCAACTACTTTACTTTTGGAGAAAATTCAAAACATTCATTATTCAATAGGGCCCAAAATATCAAAAACCAGCGGTTTGAATAAACACTCACATTTCTTGGTAGAATCGTGCAGGACTGAAATTTTTGATGTTTTTCTACTCCACTCATGAGCCCAAACAAGACTCTAAAAGGATGAGTTTGCAACTACTTTACTTTTGGAGAAAAATCAAAACATTCATTATTCAATAGAGCCCAATAGCAAAAATCAGGTTTTGAATGAAGAATCACATTTCTTGGTAGAATCATGCAGGATTGAAATTTTTGATTTTTTTTACTCCTCTCAACAGCCCAAACAAGTTTCTAAAAGGATGAGTTTGCAACTACTTTACATTTGGAGAAAATTCAAAACATTCATTATTCAATAGGGCCCAAAATATCAAAAATCAGCGGTTTGAATGAACACTCACATTTCTTGGTAGAATCGTGCAGGACTGAAATTTTTGATGTTTTTCTACTCCTCTCATGAGCCCAAACAAGACTTTAAAAGGATGACTTTGCAACTGCTTTACTTTTGGAGAAAATTCAAAACATTCATTATTCAATATAGCCCAATAGCAAAAATCAGCGTTTTGAATGAACAATTACATTTCTTGGTAGAATCATGCAGGATTGAAATTTTTGATGTTTTTTTACTCCTCTCAACAGCCCAAACAAGTTTCTAAAAGGATGAGTTTGCAACTACTTTACTTTTGGAGAAAATTCAAAGCATTCATTATTCAATAGGGCCCAAAATATCAAAAACCAGCGGTTTGAATGAACACTCACATTTCTTTTTTAGAATCATGCAGGACTGAAATTTTTGATGTTTTTCTACTCCTCTCATGAGCCCAAACAAGACTCTAAAAGGATGAGTTTGCAACTACTTTGCTTTTGGAGAAAATTCAAAACATTCATTATTCAATAGAGCCCAATAGCAAAAATCAGCGTTTTGAATGAACAATCACATTTCTTGGTAGAATCATGCAGGATTGAAATTTTTGATGTTTTTTTACTCCTCTCAACAGCCCAAACAATTTTCTAAAAGGATGAGTTTGCAACTACTTTACTTTTGGAGAAAATTCAAAACATTCATTATTCAATAGAGCCCAATAGCAAAAAGCAGTGTTTTGAATGAACAATCACATTTCTTGGTAGAATCATGCAGGATTGAAATTTTTGATCTTTTTTTACCCCACTCAACAGCCCAAACAAGTTTCTAAAAGGGTGAGTTTGCAACTACTTTACTTTTGGAGAAAATTCAAAACATTCATTATTAAATAGGGCCCAAAATATCAAAAAACAGCGGTTTGAATGAACACTCACATTTCTTGGTAGAATCGTGCAGGACTGAAATTTTTGATGTTTTTCTACTCCGCTCATGAGCCCAAACAAGACTCTAAAAGGATGAGTTTACAACTACTTTACTTTTGGAGAAAATTCAAAACATTCATTATTCAATAGAGCCCAATAGCAAAAATCAGGTTTTGAATGAAGAATCACATTTCTTGGTAGAATCATGCAGGATTGAAATTTTTGATGGTTTTTTACTCCTCTCAACAGCCCAAACAAGTTTCTAAAAGGATGAGTTTGCAACTACTTTACTTTTGGAGAAAATTCAAAGCATTCATTATTCAATAGGGCCCAAAATATCAAAAACCAGCAGTTTGAATGAACACTCACCTTTCTTGGTAAAATCGTGCAGGACTGAATTTTTGATGTTTTTCTACTCCTCTCATGAGCCCAAACAAGACTCTAAAAGGATGAGTTTGCAACTACTTTACTTTTGGAGAAAATTCAAAACATTCATTATTCAATAGAGCCCAATAGCAAAAATTAGGTTTTGAATGAAGAATCACATTTCTTGGTAGAATCATGCAGGATTGAAATTTTTGATGGTTTTTTACTCCTCTCAACAGCCCAAACAAGTTTCTAAAAGGATGAGTTTGCAACTACTTTACTTTTGGAGAAAATTCAAAACATTCTATATTCAACAAGGCCCAAAATATCAAAAACCAGCGGTTTGACTGAACACTCACATTTCTTGGTACAATCGTGCAGGACAGAAATTTTTGATGTTTTTCTACTCCTCTCATGAGACCAAACAAGACTCTAAAAGGATGAGTTTGCAACTACTTTACTTTTGGAGAAAATTCAAAACATTCATTATTCAATAGAGCCCAGTAGCAAAAATTAGGTTTTGAATGAAGAATCACATTTCTTGGTAGAATCATGCAGGATTGAAATTTTTGATGGTTTTTGACTCCTCTCAACAGTCCAAGCAAGATTCTAAAAGGATGAGTTTGCAACTACTTTACTTTTGGAGAAAATTCAAAACATTCATTATACAATAGGGCCCAAAATATCAACAACCAGCGGTTTGAATGAACACTCACATTTCTTGGTAGAATCATGCAGGATTGAAATTTTTGATGTTTTTTTACTCCTCTCAACAGCCCAAACAAGTTTCTAAAAGGATGAGTTTGCAACTACTTTACTTTTGGAGAAAATTCAAAACATTCTTTATTCAATAAGGCCCAAAATATCAAAAACCAGCGGTTTGACTGAACACTCACATTTCTTGGTAGAATCGTGCAGGACTGAAATTTTTGATGTTTTTCTACTCCTCTCATGAGCCCAAACAAGACTCTAAAAGGATGAGTTTGCAACTACTTTACTTTTGGAGAAAATTCAAAACATTCATTATTCAATAGAGCCCAATAGCAAAAATTAGGTTTTGAATGAAGAATCACATTTCTTGGTAGAATCATGCAGGATTGAAATTTTTGATGTTTTTTTACTCCTCTCAACAGTCCAAACAAGTTTCTAAAAGGATGAGTTTGCAACTACTTTACTTTTGGAGAAAATTCAAAGCATTCATTATTCAATAGGGCCCAAAATATCAAAAACCAGCGGTTTGAATGAACACTCACATTTCTTGGTAGAATCATGCAGGATTGAAATTTTTGATCTTTTTTTACTCCACTCAACAGCCCAAACAAGTTTCTAAAAGGATGAGTTTGCAACTACTTTACTTTTGGAGAAAATTCAAAACATTCATTATTCAATAGGGCCCAAAATATCAAAAACCAGCTGTTTGAATGAACACTCACATTTCTTGGTAGAATCGTGCAGGACTGAAATTTTTGATGTTTTTCTACTCCTTTCATAAGCCCAAACAAGACTCTAAAAGGATGAGTTTGCAACTACTTTACTTTTGGAGAAAATTCAAAACATTCATTATTCAATAGAGCCCAATAGCAAAAATCAGCGTTTTGAATGAACAATCACATTTCTTGGTAGAATCATGCAGGATTGAAATTTTTGATGTTTTTTTACTACACTCAACAGCCCAAACAAGTTTCTAAAAGGATGAGTTTGCAAATACTTTACTTATGGAGAAAATTCAAAACATTCATTATTCAGTAGAGCCCAATAGCAAAAAGCAGTGTTTTGAATGAACAATCACATTTCTTGGTAGAATCATGCAGGATTGAAATTTTTGATGTTTTTTTACTACTCTCAACAGCCCAAACAAGTTTCTAAAAGGATGAGTTTGCAACTACTTTACTTTTGGAGAATATTCAAAACATTCATTATTCAATAGGGCCCAAAATATCAAAAACCAGCGGTTTGAATGAACACTCACATTTCTTGGTAGAATCGTGCAGGACTGAAATTTTTGATGTTTTTCTACTCCTCTCATGAGCCCAAACAAGACTCTAAAAGGTTGAGTTTGCAACTACTTTACTTTTGGAGAAAATTCAAAACATTCATTATTCAATAGAGCCCAATAGCAAAAATCAGGTTTTGAATGAAGAATCACATTTCTTGGTAGAATCATGCAGGATTGAAATTTTTGATGGTTTTTTACTCCTCTCAACAGCCCAAACAAGTTTCTAACAGGATGAGTTTGCAACTACTTTACATTTGGAGAAAATTCAAAAACATTCATTATTCAATAGGGCCCAAAATATCAAAAACCAGCGGTTTGAATGAACACTCACATTTCTTGGTAGAATCGTGCAGGACTGAAATTTTTGATGTTTTTCTCCTCCTCTCATGAGCCCAAACAAGACTCTAAAAGGATGAGTTTGCAACTACTTTACTTTTGGAGAAAATTCAAAACGTTCATTATTCAATAGAGCCCAATAGCAAAAATTAGGTTTTGAATGAAGAATCACATTTCTTGGTAGAATCATGCAGGATTGAAATTTTTGATGGTTTTTTACTCCTCTCAACAGCCCAAACAAGTTTCTAAAAGGATGAGTTTGCAACTACTTTACTTTTGGAGAAAATTCAAAACATTCTTTATTCAATAAGGCCCAAAATATCAAAAACCAGCGGTTTGACTGAACACTCACATTTCTTGGTAGAATCGTGCAGGACAGAAATTTTTGATGTTTTTCTACTACTCTCATGAGCCCAAACAAGTCTCTAAAAGTATGAGTTTGCAACTACTTTACTTTTGGAGAAAATTAAAAACATTCATTATTCAATAGGGCCCAATAGCAAAAATCAGCGTTTTGAATGAAGAATCACATTTCTTGGTAGAATCATGCAGGATTGAAATTTTTGATGGTTTTTGACTCCTCTCAACAGTCCAAGCAAGATTCTAAAAGGATGAGTTTGCAACTACTTTACTTTTGGAGAAAATTCAAAACATTCATTATACAATAGGGCCCAAAATATCAACAACCAGCGGTTTGAATGAACACTCACATGTCTTGGTAGAATCATGCAGGATTGAAATTTTTGATCTTTTTTTACTCCACTCAACAGCCCAAACAAGTTTCTAAAAGGATGAGTTTGCAACTACTTTACTTTTGGAGAAAATTCAAAACATTCTTTATTCAATAAGGCCCAAAATATCAAAAACCAGCGGTTTGACTGAACACTCACATTTCTTGGTAGAATCGTGCAGGACTGAAATTTTTGATGTTTTTCTACTCCTCTCATGAGCCCAAACAAGACTCTAAAAGGATGAGTTTGCAACTACTTTACTTTTGGAGAAAATTCAAAACATTCATTATTCAATAGAGCCCAATAGCAAAAATTAGGTTTTGAATGAAGAATCACATTTCTTGGTAGAATCATGCAGGATTGAAATTTTTGATGGTTTTTTAATCCTCTCAACAGCCCAAACAAGTTTCTAAAAGGATGAGTTTGCAACTACTTTACATTTGGAGAAAATTCAAAACATTCATTATTCAATAGGGCCCAAAATATCAAAAACCAGCGGTTTGAATGAACACTCACATTTCTTGGTAGAATCGTGCAGGACTGAAATTTTTGATGTTTTTCTACTCCTCTCATGAGCCCAAACAAGACTCTAAAAGGATGAGTTTGCAACTACTTTACTTTTGGAGAAAATTCAAAACGTTCATTATTCAATAGAGCCCAATAGCAAAAATTAGGTTTTGAATGAAGAATCACATTTCTTGGTAGAATCATGCAGGATTGAAATTTTTGATGGTTTTTTACTCCTCTCAACAGCCCAAACAAGTTTCTAAAAGGATGAGTTTGCAACTACTTTACTTTTGGAGAAAATTCAAAACATTCTTTATTCAATAAGGCCCAAAATATCAAAAACCAGCGGTTTGACTGAACACTCACATTTCTTGGTAGAATCATGCAGGACTGAAATTTTTGATGTTTTTCTACTCCTCTCATGAGCCCAAACAAGACTCTAAAAGGATGAGTTTGCAACTACTTTACTTTTGGAGAAAATTTAAAACATTCATTATTCAATAGAGCCCAATAGCAAAAATTAGGTTTTGAATGAAGAATCACATTTCATGGTAGAATCATGCAGGATTGAAATTTTTTATGGTTTTTTACTCCACTCAACAGCCCAAACAAGTTTCTAAAAGGATGAGTTTGCAACTACTTTACTTTTGGAGAAAATTCAAAACATTCTTTATTCAACAAGGCCCAAAATATCAAAAGCCAGCGGTTTGACTGAACACTCACATTTCTTGGTAGAATCGTGCAGGACAGAAATTTTTGATGTTTTTCTACTACTCTCATGAGCCCAAACAAGTCTCTAAAAGTATGAGTTTGCAACTACTTTACTTTTGGAGAAAATTCAAAACATTCATTATTCAATAGAGCCCAATAGCAAAAATCAGCGTTTTGAATGAAGAATCACATTTCTTGGTAGAATCATGCAGGATTGAAATTTTTGATGGTTTTTGACTCCTCTCAACAGTCCAAGCAAGATTCTAAAAGGATGAGTTTGCAACTACTTTACTTTTGGAGAAAATTCAAAACATTCATTATACAATAGGGCCCAAAATATCAACAACCAGCGGTTTGAATGAACACTCACATTTCTTGGTAGAATCATGCAGGATTGAAATTTTTGATCTTTTTTTACTCCACTCAACAGCCCAAACAAGTTTCTAAAAGGATGAGTTTGCAACTACTTTACTTTTGGAGAAAATTCAAAACATTCTTTATTCAATAAGGCCCAAAATATCAAAAACCAGCGGTTTGACTGAACACTCACATTTCTTGGTAGAATCGTGCAGGACTGAAATTTTTGATGTTTTTCTACTCCTCTCATGAGCCCAAACAAGACTCTAAAAGGATGAGTTTGCAACTACTTTACTTTTGGAGAAAATTCAAAACATTCATTATTCAATAGAGCCCAATAGCAAAAATTAGGTTTTGAATGAAGAATCACATTTCTTGGTAGAATCATGCAGGATTGAAATTTTTGATGTTTTTTTACACCTCTCAACAGCCCAAACAAGTTTCTAAAAGGATGAGTTTGCAACTACTTTACTTTTGGAGAAAATTCAAAACATTCATTTTTCAATAGGGCCCAAAATATCAAAAACCAGCGGTTTGAATAAACACTCACATTTCTTGGTAGAATCGTGCAGGACTGAAATTTTTGATGTTTTTCTACTCCTCTCATGAGCCCAAACAAGACTCTAAAAGGATGAGTTTGCAACTACTTTACTTTTGGAGAAAAATCAAAACATTCATTATTCAATAGAGCCCAATAGCAAAAATCAGGTTTTGAATGAAGAATCACATTTCTTGGTAGAATCATGCAGGATTGAAATTTTTGATGTTTTTTTACTCCTCTCAACAGCCCAAACAAGTTTCTAAAAGGATGAGTTTGCAACTACTTTACATTTGGAGAAAATTCAAAACATTCATTATTCAATAGGGCCCAAAATATCAAAAATCAGCGGTTTGAATGAACACTCACATTTCTTGGTAGAATCGTGCAGGACTGAAATTTTTGATGTTTTTCTACTCCTCTCATGAGCCCAAACAAGACTTTAAAAGGATGACTTTGCAACTGCTTTACTTTTGGAGAAAATTCAAAACATTCATTATTCAATATAGCTCAATAGCAAAAATCAGCGTTTTGAATGAACAATCACATTTCTTGGTAGAATCATGCAGGATTGAAATTTTTGATGTTTTTTTACTCCTCTCAACAGCCCAAACAAGTTTCTAAAAGGATGAGTTTGCAACTACTTTACTTTTGGAGAAAATTCAAAGCATTCATTATTCAATAGGGCCCAAAATATCAAAAACCAGCGGTTTGAATGAACACTCACATTTCTTGGTAGAATCGTGCAGGACTGAAATTTTTGATGTTTTTCTACTCCTCTCATGAGCCCAAACAAGACTCTAAAAGGATGAGTTTGCAACTACTTTACTTTTGGAGAAAATTTAAAACATTCATTATTCAATAGAGCCCAATAGCAAAAATCAGCGTTTTGAATGAACAATCACATTTCTTGGTAGAATCATGCAGGATTGAAATTTTTGATGTTTTTTACTCCTCTCAACAGCCCAAACAAGTTTCTAAAAGGATGAGTTTGCAACTACTTTACTTTTGGAGAAAATTCAAAACATTCATTATTCAATAGAGCCCAATAGCAAAAAGCAGTGTTTTGAATGAACAATCACATTTCTTGGTAGAATCATGCAGGATTGAAATTTTTGATCTTTTTTTACTCCACTCAACAGCCCAAACAAGTTTCTAAAAGGATGAGTTTGCAACTACTTAACTTTTGGAGTAAATTCAAAACATTCATTATTCAATAGGGCTCAAAATATCAAAAACCAGCGGTTTGAATAAACACTCACATTTCTTGGTAGAATCGTGCAGGACTGAAATTTTTGATGTTTTTCTACTCCTCTCATGAGCCCAAACAAAACTCTAAAAGGATGAGTTTGCAACTACTTTACTTTTGGAGAAAAATCAAAACATTCATTATTCAATAGAGCCCAATAGCAAAAATCAGGTTTTGAATGAAGAATCACATTTCTTGGTAGAATCATGCAGGATTGAAATTTTTGATGTTTTTTTACTCCTCTCAACAGCCCAAACAAGTTTCTAAAAGGATGAGTTTGCAACTACTTTACATTTGGAGAAAATTCAAAACATTCATTTTTCAATAGGGCCCAAAATATCAAAAATCAGCGGTTTGAATGAACACTCACATTTCTTGGTAGAATCGTGCAGGACTGAAATTTTTGATGTTTTTCTACTCCTCTCATGAGCCCAAACAAGACTTTAAAAGGATGACTTTGCAACTGCTTTACTTTTGGAGAAAATTCAAAACATTCATTATTCAATATAGCCCAATAGCAAAAATCAGCGTTTTGAATGAACAATTACATTTCTTGGTAGAATCATGCAGGATTGAAATTTTTGATGTTTTTTTACTCCTCTCAACAGCCCAAACAAGTTTCTAAAAGGATGAGTTTGCAACTACTTTACTTTTGGAGAAAATTCAAAGCATTCATTATTCAATAGGGCCCAAAATATCAAAAACCAGCGGTTTGAATGAACACTCACATTTCTTGGTAGAATCGTGCAGGACTGAAATTTTTGATGTTTTTCTACTCCTCTCATGAGCCCAAACAAGACTCTAAAAGGATGAGTTTGCAACTACTTTACTTTTGGAGAAAATTCAAAACATTCATTATTCAATAGAGCCCAATAGCAAAAATCAGCGATTTGAATGAACAATCACATTTCTTGGTAGAATCATGCAGGATTGAAATTTTTGATGGTTTTTTACTCCTCTCAACAGCCCAAACAAGTTTCTAAAAGGATGAGTTTGCAACTACTTTACTTTTGGAGAAAATTCAAAACATTCATTATTCAATAGAGCCCAATAGCAAAAATCAGGTTTTGAATGAAGAATCACATTTCTTGGTAGAATCATGCAGGATTGAAATTTTTGATGGTTTTTTACTCCTCTCAACAGCCCAAACAAGTTTCTAAAAGGATGAGTTTGCAACTACTTTACTTTTGGAGAAAATTCAAAGCATTCATTATTCAATAGGGCCCAAAATATCAAAAACCAGCGGTTTGAATGAACACTCACCTTTCTTGGTAGAATCGTGCAGGACTGAAATTTTTAATGTTTTTCTACTCCTCTCATGAGCCCAAACAAGACTCTAAAAGTATGAGTTTGCAACTACTTTACTTTTGGAGAAAATTCAAAACATTCATTATTCAATAGAGCCCAATAGCAAAAATCAGCGTTTTGAATGAAGAATCACATTTCTTGGTAGAATCATGCAGGATTGAAATTTTTGATGGTTTTTGACTCCTCTCAACAGTCCAAGCAAGATTCTAAAAGGATGAGTTTGCAACTACTTTACTTTTGGAGAAAATTCAAAACATTCATTATACAATAGGGCCCAAAATATCAACAATCAGCGGTTTGAATGAACACTCACATTTCTTGGTAGAATCATGCAGGATTGAAATTTTTGATCTTTTTTTACTCCACTCAACAGCCCAAACAAGTTTCTAAAAGGATGAGTTTGCAACTACTTTACTTTTGGAGAAAATTCAAAACATTCTTTATTCAATAAGGCCCGAAATATCAAAAACCAGCGGTTTGACTGAACACTCACATTTCTTGGTAGAATCGTGCAGGACTGAAATTTTTGATGTTTTTCTACTCCTCTCATGAGCCCAAACAAGACTCTAAAAGGATGAGTTTGCAACTACTTTACTTTTGGAGAAAATTCAAAACATTCATTATTCAATAGAGCCCAATAGCAAAAATTAGGTTTTGAATGAAGAATCACATTTCTTGGTAGAATCATGCAGGATTGAAATTTTTGATGGTTTTTTACTCCTCTCAACAGCCCAAACAAGTTTCTAAAAGGATGAGTTTGCAACTACTTTACTTTTGGAGAAAATTCAAAACATTCATTATTCAATAGGGCCCAAAATATCAAAAACCAGCGGTTTGAATAAACACTCACATTTCTTGGTAGAATCGTGCAGGACTGAAATTTTTGATGTTTTTCTACTCCACTCATGAGCCCAAACAAGACTCTAAAAGGATGAGTTTGCAACTACTTTACTTTTGGAGAAAAATCAAAACATTCATTATTCAATAGAGCCCAATAGCAAAAATCAGGTTTTGAATGAAGAATCACATTTCTTGGTAGAATCATGCAGGATTGAAATTTTTGATTTTTTTTACTCCTCTCAACAGCCCAAACAAGTTTCTAAAAGGATGAGTTTGCAACTACTTTACATTTGGAGAAAATTCAAAACATTCATTATTCAATAGGGCCCAAAATATCAAAAATCAGCGGTTTGAATGAACACTCACATTTCTTGGTAGAATCGTGCAGGACTGAAATTTTTGATGTTTTTCTACTCCTCTCATGAGCCCAAACAAGACTTTAAAAGGATGACTTTGCAACTGCTTTACTTTTGGAGAAAATTCAAAACATTCATTATTCAATATAGCCCAATAGCAAAAATCAGCGTTTTGAATGAACAATTACATTTCTTGGTAGAATCATGCAGGATTGAAATTTTTGATGTTTTTTTACTCCTCTCAACAGCCCAAACAAGTTTCTAAAAGGATGAGTTTGCAACTACTTTACTTTTGGAGAAAATTCAAAGCATTCATTATTCAATAGGGCCCAAAATATCAAAAACCAGCGGTTTGAATGAACACTCACATTTCTTTTTTAGAATCATGCAGGACTGAAATTTTTGATGTTTTTCTACTCCTCTCATGAGCCCAAACAAGACTCTAAAAGGATGAGTTTGCAACTACTTTACTTTTGGAGAAAATTCAAAACATTCATTATTCAATAGAGCCCAATAGCAAAAATCAGCGTTTTGAATGAACAATCACATTTCTTGGTAGAATCATGCAGGATTGAAATTTTTGATGTTTTTTTACTCCTCTCAACAGCCCAAACAATTTTCTAAAAGGATGAGTTTGCAACTACTTTACTTTTGGAGAAAATTCAAAACATTCATTATTCAATAGAGCCCAATAGCAAAAAGCAGTGTTTTGAATGAACAATCACATTTCTTGGTAGAATCATGCAGGATTGAAATTTTTGATCTTTTTTTACTCCACTCAACAGCCCAAACAAGTTTCTAAAAGGGTGAGTTTGCAACTACTTTACTTTTGGAGAAAATTCAAAACATTCATTATTAAATAGGGCCCAAAATATCAAAAAACAGCGGTTTGAATGAACACTCACATTTCTTGGTAGAATCGTGCAGGACTGAAATTTTTGATGTTTTTCTACTCCGCTCATGAGCCCAAACAAGACTCTAAAAGGATGAGTTTACAACTACTTTACTTTTGGAGAAAATTCAAAACATTCATTATTCAATAGAGCCCAATAGCAAAAATCAGGTTTTGAATGAAGAATCACATTTCTTGGTAGAATCATGCAGGATTGAAATTTTTGATGGTTTTTTACTCCTCTCAACAGCCCAAACAAGTTTCTAAAAGGATGAGTTTGCAACTACTTTACTTTTGGAGAAAATTCAAAGCATTCATTATTCAATAGGGCCCAAAATATCAAAAACCAGCAGTTTGAATGAACACTCACCTTTCTTGGTAGAATCGTGCAGGACTGAATTTTTGATGTTTTTCTACTCCTCTCATGAGCCCAAACAAGACTCTAAAAGGATGAGTTTGCAACTACTTTACTTTTGGAGAAAATTCAAAACATTCATTATTCAATAGAGCCCAATAGCAAAAATTAGGTTTTGAATGAAGAATCACATTTCTTGGTAGAATCATGCAGGATTGAAATTTTTGATGGTTTTTTACTCCTCTCAACAGCCCAAACAAGTTTCTAAAAGGATGAGTTTGCAACTACTTTACTTTTGGAGAAAATTCAAAACATTCTTTATTCAACAAGGCCCAAAATATCAAAAACCAGCGGTTTGACTGAACACTCACATTTCTTGGTAGAATCGTGCAGGACAGAAATTTTTGATGTTTTTCTACTCCTCTCATGAGACCAAACAAGACTCTAAAAGGATGAGTTTGCAACTACTTTACTTTTGGAGAAAATTCAAAACATTCATTATTCAATAGAGCCCAGTAGCAAAAATTAGGTTTTGAATGAAGAATCACATTTCTTGATAGAATCATGCAGGATTGAAATTTTTGATGGTTTTTTACTCCTCTCAACAGCCAAAACAAGTTTCTAAAAGGATGAGTTTGCAACTACTTTACTTTTGGAGAAAATTCAAAACATTCTTTATTCAACAAGGCCCAAAATATCAAAAACCAGCGGTTTGACTGAACACTCACATTTCTTGGTAGAATCGTGCAGGACAGAAATTTTTGATGTTTTTCTACTCCTCTCATGAGCCCAAACAAGACTCTAAAAGGATGAGTTTGCAACTACTTTACTTTTGGAGAAAATTCAAAACATTCATTATTCAATAGAGCCCAATAGCAAAAATCAGTGTTTTGAATGAAGAATCACATTTCTTGGTAGAATCATGCAGGATTTAAATTTTTGATCTTTTTTTACTCCACTCAACAGCCCAAACAAGTTTCTAAAAGGATGAGTTTGCAACTACTTTACTTTTGGAGAAAATTCAAAACATTCATTATTCAATAGGGCCCAAAATATCAAAAACCAGCGGTTTGAATGAACACTCACATATCTTGGTAGAATCGTGCAGGACTGAAATTTTTGATGTTTTTCTACTCCTCTCATGAGCCCAAACAAGACTCTAAAAGGATGAGTTTGCAACTACTTTACTTTTGGAGAAAATTCAAAACATTCATTATTCAATAGAGCCCAATAGCAAAAATCAGCATTTTGAATGAAGAATCACATTTCTTGGTAGAATCATGCAGGATTGAAATTTTTGATGGTTTTTGACTCCTCTCAACAGTCCAAGCAAGATTCTAAAAGGATGAGTTTGCAACTACTTTACTTTTGGAGAAAATTCAAAACATTCATTATACAATAGGGCCCAAAATATCAACAACCAGCGGTTTGAATGAACACTCACATTTCTTGGTAGAATCATGCAGGATTGAAATTTTTGATCTTTTTTTACTCCATTCAACAGCCCAAACAAGTTTCTAAAAGGATGAGTTTGCAACTACTTTACTTTTGGAGAAAATTCAAAACATTCTTTATTCAATAAGGCCCAAAATATCAAAAACCAGCGGTTTGACTGAACACTCACATTTCTTGGTAGAATCGTGCAGGACTGAAATTTTTGATGTTTTTCTACTCCTCTCATGAGCCCAAACAAGACTCTAAAAGGATGAGTTTGCAACTACTTTACTTTTGGAGAAAATTCAAAACATTCATTATTCAATAGAGCCCAATAGCAAAAATCAGGTTTTGAATGAAGAATCACATTTCTTGGTAGAATCATGCAGGATTGAAATTTTTGATGGTTTTTTACTCCTCTCAACAGCCCAAACAAGTTTCTAAAAGGATGAGTTTGCAACTACTTTACATTTGGAGAAAATTCAAAACATTCATTATTCAATAGGGCCCAAAATATCAAAAACCAGCGGTTTGAATGAACACTCACATTTCTTGGTAGAATCGTGCAGGACTGAAATTTTTGATGTTTTTCTACTCCTCTCATAAGCCCAAACAAGACTCTAAAAGGATGAGTTTGCAAATACTTTACTTTTGGAGAAAATTCAAAACGTTCATTATTCAATAGAGCCCAATAGCAAAAATTAGGTTTTGAATGAAGAATCACATTTCTTGGTAGAATCATGCAGGATTGAAATTTTTGATGGTTTTTTACTCCTCTCAACAGCCCAAACTAGTTTCTAAAAGGATGAGTTTGCAACTACTTTACTTTTGGAGAAAATTCAAAATATTCTTTATTCAATAAGGCCCAAAATATCAAAAACCAGCGGTTTGACTGAACACTCACATTTCTTGGTAGAATCATGCAGGACTGAAATTTTTGATGTTTTTCTACTCCTCTCATGAGCCCAAACAAGACTCTAAAAGGATGAGTTTGCAACTACTTTACTTTTGGAGAAAATTCAAAACATTCATTATTCAATAGAGCCCAATAGCAAAAATTAGGTTTTGAATGAAGAATCACATTTCTTGGTAGAATCATGCAGGATTGAAATTTTTTATGGTTTTTTACTCCACTCATCAGCCCAAACAAGTTTCTAAAAGGATGAGTTTGCAACTACTTTACTTTTGGAGAAAATTCAAAACATTCTTTATTCAACAAGGCCCAAAATATCAAAAGCCAGCGGTTTGACTGAACACTCACATTTCTTGGTAGAATCGTGCAGGACAGAAATTTTTGATGTTTTTCTACTCCTCTCATGAGCCCAAACAAGACTCTAAAAGGATGAGTTTGCAACTACTTTACTTTTGGAGAAAATTCAAAACATTCATTATTCAATAGAGCCCAATAGCAAAAATCAGCGTTTTGAATGAAGAATCACATTTCTTGGTAGAATCATGCAGGATTGAAATTTTTGATGGTTTTTGACTCCTCTCAACAGTCCAAGCAAGATTCTAAAAGGATGAGTTTGCAACTACTTTACTTTTGGAGAAAATTCAAAACATTAATTATACAATAGGGCCCAAAATATCAACAACCAGCGGTTTGAATGAACACTCACATGTCTTGGTAGAATCATGCAGGATTGAAATTTTTGATCTTTTTTTACTCCACTCAACAGCCCAAACAAGTTTCTAAAAGGATGAGTTTGCAACTACTTTACTTTTGGAGAAAATTCAAAACATTCTTTATTCAACAAGGCCCAAAATATCAAAAGCCAGCGGTTTGACTGAACACTCACATTTCTTGGTAGAATCGTGCAGGACAGAAATTTTTGATGTTTTTCTACTACTCTCATGAGCCCAAACAAGTCTCTAAAAGTATGAGTTTGCAACTACTTTACTTTTGGAGAAAATTCAAAACATTCATTATTCAATAGAGCCCAATAGCAAAAATCAGCGTTTTGAATGAAGAATCACATTTCTTGGTAGAATCATGCAGGATTGAAATTTTTGATGGTTTTTGACTCCTCTCAACAGTCCAAGCAAGATTCTAAAAGGATGAGTTTGCAACTACTTTACTTTTGGAGAAAATTCAAAACATTCATTATACAATAGGGCCCAAAATATCAACAACCAGCGGTTTGAATGAACACTCACATGTCTTGGTAGAATCATGCAGGATTTAAATTTTTGATCTTTTTTTACTCCACTCAACAGCCCAAACAAGTTTCTGAAAGGATGAGTTTGCAACTACTTTACTTTTGGAGAAAATTCAAAACATTCTTTATTCAATAAGGCCCAAAATATCAAAAACCAGCGGTTTGACTGAACACTCACATTTCTTGGTAGAATCATGCAGGACTGAAATTTTTGATGTTTTTCTACTCCTCTCATGAGCCCAAACAAGACTCTAAAAGGATGAGTTTGCAACTACTTTACTTTTGGAGAAAATTCAAAACATTCATTATTCAATAGAGCCCAATAGCAAAAATTAGGTTTTGAATGAAGAATCACATTTCTTGGTAGAATCATGCAGGATTGAAATTTTTGATGGTTTTTTACTCCTCTCAACAGCCCAAACAAGTTTCTAAAAGGATGAGTTTGCAACTACTTTACATTTGGAGAAAATTCAAAACATTCATTATTCAATAGGGCCCAAAATATCAAAAACCAGCGGTTTGAATGAACACTCACATTTCTTGGTAGAATCGTGCAGGACTGAAATTTTTGATGTTTTTCTACTCCTCTCATGAGCCCAAACAAGACTCTAAAAGGATGAGTTTGCAACTACTTTACTTTTGGAGAAAATTCAAAACGTTCATTATTCAATAGAGCCCAATAGCAAAAATTAGGTTTTGAATGAAGAATCACATTTCTTGGTAGAATCATGCAGGATTGAAATTTTTGATGGTTTTTTACTCCTCTCAACAGCCCAAACAAGTTTCTAAAAGGATGAGTTTGCAACTACTTTACTTTTGGAGAAATTTCAAAACATTCTTTATTCAATAAGGCCCAAAATATCAAAAACCAGCGGTTTGACTGAACACTCACATTTCTTGGTAGAATCATGCAGGACTGAAATTTTTGATGTTTTTCTACTCCTCTCATGAGCCCAAACAAGACTCTAAAAGGATGAGTTTGCAACTACTTTACTTTTGGAGAAAATTTAAAACATTCATTATTCAATAGAGCCCAATAGCAAAAATTAGGTTTTGAATGAAGAATCACATTTCTTGGTAGAATCATGCAGGATTGAAATTTTTTATGGTTTTTTACTCCACTCAACAGCCCAAACAAGTTTCTAAAAGGATGAGTTTGCAACTACTTTACTTTTGGAGAAAATTCAAAACATTCTTTATTCAACAAGGCCCAAAATATCAAAAGCCAGCGGTTTGACTGAACACTCACATTTCTTGGTAGAATCGTGCAGGACAGAAATTTTTGATGTTTTTCTACTACTCTCATGAGCCCAAACAAGTCTCTAAAAGTATGAGTTTGCAACTACTTTACTTTTGGAGAAAATTCAAAACATTCATTATTCAATAGAGCCCAATAGCAAAAATCAGCGTTTTGAATGAAGAATCACATTTCTTGGTAGAATCATGCAGGATTGAAATTTTTGATGTTTTTTTACTCCTCTCAACAGCCCAAACAAGTTTCTAAAAGGATGAGTTTGCAACTACTTTACTTTTGGAGAAAATTCAAAACATTCTTTATTCAATAAGGCCCAAAATATCAAAAACCAGCGGTTTGACTGAACACTCACATTTCTTGGTAGAATCGTGCAGGACAGAAGTTTTTGATGTTTTTCTACTCCTCTCATGAGCCCAAACAAGACTCTAAAAGGATGAGTTTGCAACTACTTTACTTTTGGAGAAAATTCAAAACATTCATTATTCAATAGAGCCCAATAGCAAAAATTAGGTTTTGAATGAAGAATCACATTTCTTGGTAGAATCATGCAGGATTGAAATTTTTGATGTTTTTTTACTCCTCTCAACAGTCCAAACAAGTTTCTAAAAGGATGAGTTTGCAACTACTTTACTTTTGGAGAAAATTCAAAGCATTCATTATTCAATAGGGCCCAAAATATCAAAAACCAGCGGTTTGAATGAACACTCACATTTCTTGGTAGAATCATGCAGGATTGAAATTTTTGATCTTTTTTTACTCCACTCAACAGCCCAAACAAGTTTCTAAAAGGATGAGTTTGCAACTACTTTACTTTTGGAGAAAATTCAAAACATTCATTATTCAATAGGGCCCAAAATATCAAAAACCAGCTGTTTGAATGAACACTCACATTTCTTGGTAGAATCGTGCAGGACTGAAATTTTTGATGTTTTTCTACTCCTTTCATAAGCCCAAACAAGACTCTAAAAGGATGAGTTTGCAACTACTTTACTTTTGGAGAAAATTCAAAACATTCATTATTCAATAGAGCCCAATAGCAAAAATCAGCGTTTTGAATGAACAATCACATTTCTTGGTAGAATCATGCAGGATTGAAATTTTTGATGTTTTTTTACTACACTCAACAGCCCAAACAAGTTTCTAAAAGGATGAGTTTGCAAATACTTTACTTATGGAGAAAATTCAAAACATTCATTATTCAATAGAGCCCAATAGCAAAAAGCAGTGTTTTGAATGAACAATCACATTTCTTGGTAGAATCATGCAGGATTGAAATTTTTGATGGTTTTTTACTACTCTCAACAGCCCAAACAAGTTTCTAAAAGGATGAGTTTGCAACTACTTTACTTTTGGAGAATATTCAAAACATTCATTATTCAATAGGGCCCAAAATATCAAAAACCAGCGGTTTGAATGAACACTCACATTTCTTGGTAGAATCGTGCAGGACTGAAATTTTTGATGTTTTTCTACTCCTCTCATGAGCCCAAACAAGACTCTAAAAGGTTGAGTTTGCAACTACTTTACTTTTGGAGAAAATTCAAAACATTCATTATTCAATAGAGCCCAATAGCAAAAATCAGCGTTTTGAATGAAGAATCACATTTCTTGGCAGAAACATGCAGGATTGAAATTTTTGATGGTTTTTGACTCCTCTCAACTGTCCAAGCAAGATTCTAAAAGGATGAGTTTGCAACTACTTTACTTTTGGAGAAAATTCAAAACATTCATTATTCAATAGAGCCCAATAGCAAAAATCAGGTTTTGAATGAAGAATCACATTTCTTGGTAGAATCATGCAGGATTGAAATTTTTGATGGTTTTTTACTCCTCTCAACAGCCCAAACAAGTTTCTAACAGGATGAGTTTGCAACTACTTTACATTTGGAGAAAATTCAAAACATTCATTATTCAATAGGGCCCAAAATATCAAAAACCAGCGGTTTGAATGAACACTCACATTTCTTGGTAGAATCGTGCAGGACTGAAATTTTTGATGTTTTTCTACTCCTCTCATGAGCCCAAACAAGACTCTAAAAGGATGAGTTTGCAACTACTTTACTTTTGGAGAAAATTCAAAACGTTCATTATTCAATAGAGCCCAATAGCAAAAATTAGGTTTTGAATGAAGAATCACATTTCTTGGTAGAATCATGCAGGATTGAAATTTTTGATGGTTTTTTACTCCTCTCAACAGCCCAAACAAGTTTCTAAAAGGATGAGTTTGCAACTACTTTACTTTTGGAGAAAATTCAAAACATTCTTTATTCAATAAGGCCCAAAATATCAAAAACCAGCGGTTTGACTGAACACTCACATTTCTTGGTAGAATCGTGCAGGACTGAAATTTTTGATGTTTTTCTACTCCTCTCATGAGCCCAAACAAGACTCTAAAAGGATGAGTTTGCAACTACTTTACTTTTGGAGAAAATTCAAAACATTCATTATTCAATAGAGCCCAATAGCAAAAATTAGGTTTTGAATGAAGAATCACATTTCTTGGTAGAATCATGCAGGATTGAAATTTTTTATGGTTTTTTACTCCTCTCAACAGTCCAAACAAGTTTCTAAAAGGATGAGTTTGCAACTACTTTACTTTTGGAGAAAATTCAAAGCATTCATTATTCAATAGGGCCCAAATTATCAAAAACCAGCGGTTTGAATGAACACTCACATTTCTTGGTAGAAACATGCAGGATTGAAATTTTTGATCTTTTTTTACTCCACTCAACAGCCCAAACAAGTTTCTAAAAGGATGAGTTTGCAACTACTTTACTTTTGGAGAAAATTCAAAACATTCATTATTCAATAGGGCACAAAATATCAAAAACCAGCTGTTTGAATGAACACTCACATTTCTTGGTAGAATCGTGCAGGACTGAAATTTTTGATGTTTTTCTACTCCTTTCATAAGCCCAAACAAGACTCTAAAAGGATGAGTTTGCAACTACTTTACTTTTGGAGAAAATTCAAAACATTCATTATTCAATAGAGCCCAATAGCAAAAATCAGCGTTTTGAATGAACAATCACATTTCTTAGTAGAATCATGCAGGATTGAAATTTTTGATGTTTTTTTACTACACTCAACAGCCCAAACAAGTTTCTAAAAGGATGAGTTTGCAAATACTTTACTTATGGAGAAAATTCAAAACATTCATTATTCAATAGAGCCCAATAGCAAAAAGCAGTGTTTTGAATGAACAATCACATTTCTTGGTAGAATCATGCAGGATTGAAATTTTTGATGTTTTTTTACTACTCTCAACAGCCCAAACAAGTTTCTAAAAGGATGAGTTTGCAACTACTTTACTTTTGGAGAATATTCAAAACATTCATTATTCAATAGGGCCCAAAATATCAAAAACCAGCGGTTTGAATGAACACTCACATTTCTTGGTAGAATCGTGCAGGACTGAAATTTTTGATGTTTTTCTACTCCTCTCATGAGCCCAAACAAGACTCTAAAAGGTTGAGTTTGCAACTACTTTACTTTTGGAGAAAATTCAAAACATTCATTATTCAATAGAGCCCAATAGCAAAAATCAGCGTTTTGAATGAAGAATCACATTTCTTGGCAGAAACATGCAGGATTGAAATTTTTGATGGTTTTTGACTCCTCTCAACTGTCCAAGCAAGATTCTAAAAGGATGAGTTTGCAACTACTTTACTTTTGGAGAAAATTCAAAACATTCATTATTCAATAGGGCCCAAAATATCAAAAACCAGCGGTTTGAATGAACACTCACATTTCTTGGTAGAATCGTGCAGGACTGAAATTTTTGATGTTTTTCTACTCCTCTCATGAGCCCAAACAAGACTCTAAAAGGATGAGTTTGCAACTACTTTACTTTTGGAGAAAATTCAAAACGTTCATTATTCAATAGAGCCCAATAGCAAAAATTAGGTTTTGAATGAAGAATCACATTTCTTGGTAGAATCATGCAGGATTGAAATTTTTGATGGTTTTTTACTCCTCTCAACAGCCCAAACAAGTTTCTAAAAGGATGAGTTTGCAACTACTTTACTTTTGGAGAAAATTCAAAACATTCTTTATTCAATAAGGCCCAAAATATCAAAAAACAGCGGTTTGACTGAACACTCACATTTCTTGGTAGAATCGTGCAGGACTGAAATTTTTGATGTTTTTCTACTCCTCTCATGAGCCCAAACAAGACTCTAAAAGGATGAGTTTGCAACTACTTTACTTTTGGAGAAAATTCAAAACATTCATTATTCAATAGAGCCCAATAGCAAAAATTAGGTTTTGAATGAAGAATCACATTTCTTGGTAGAATCATGCAGGATTGAAATTTTTTATGGTTTTTTACTCCTCTCAACAGTCCAAACAAGTTTCTAAAAGGATGAGTTTGCAACTACTTTACTTTTGGAGAAAATTCAAAGCATTCATTATTCAATAGGGCCCAAATTATCAAAAACCAGCGGTTTGAATGAACACTCACATTTCTTGGTAGAAACATGCAGGATTGAAATTTTTGATCTTTTTTTACTCCACTCAACAGCCCAAACAAGTTTCTAAAAGGATGAGTTTGCAACTACTTTACTTTTGGAGAAAATTCAAAACATTCATTATTCAATAGGGCACAAAATATCAAAAACCAGCTGTTTGAATGAACACTCACATTTCTTGGTAGAATCGTGCAGGACTGAAATTTTTGATGTTTTTCTACTCCTTTCATAAGCCCAAACAAGACTCTAAAAGGATGAGTTTGCAACTACTTTACTTTTGGAGAAAATTCAAAACATTCATTATTCAATAGAGCCCAATAGCAAAAATCAGCGTTTTGAATGAACAATCACATTTCTTGGTAGAATCATGCAGGATTGAAATTTTTGATGTTTTTTTACTACACTCAACAGCCCAAACAAGTTTCTAAAAGGATGAGTTTGCAAATACTTTACTTATGGAGAAAATTCAAAACATTCATTATTCAATAGAGCCCAATAGCAAAAAGCAGTGTTTTGAATGAACAATCACATTTCTTGGTAGAATCATGCAGGATTGAAATTTTTGATGTTTTTTTACTACTCTCAACAGCCCAAACAAGTTTCTAAAAGGATGAGTTTGCAACTACTTTACTTTTGGAGAATATTCAAAACATTCATTATTCAATAGGGCCCAAAATATCAAAAACCAGCGGTTTGAATGAACACTCACATTTCTTGGTAGAATCGTGCAGGACTGAAATTTTTGATGTTTTTCTACTCCTCTCATGAGCCCAAACAAGACTCTAAAAGGTTGAGTTTGCAACTACTTTACTTTTGGAGAAAATTCAAAACATTCATTATTCAATAGAGCCCAATAGCAAAAATCAGCGTTTTGAATGAAGAATCACATTTCTTGGCAGAAACATGCAGGATTGAAATTTTTGATGGTTTTTGACTCCTCTCAACTGTCCAAGCAAGATTCTAAAAGGATGAGTTTGCAACTACTTTACTTTTGGAGAAAATTCAAAACATTCATTATTCAATAGGGCCCAAAATATCAAAAACCAGCGGTTTGAATGAACACTCACATTTCTTGGTAGAATCGTGCAGGACTGAAATTTTTGATGTTTTTCTACTCCTCTCATGAGCCCAAACAAGACTCTAAAAGGATGAGTTTGCAACTACTTTACTTTTGGAGAAAATTCAAAACATTCATTATTCAATAGAGCCCAATAGCAAAAATTAGGTTTTGAATGAAGAATCACATTTCTTGGTAGAATCATGCAGGATTGAAATTTTTGATGGTTTTTTACTCCTCTCAACAGCCCAAACAAGTTTCTAAAAGGATGAGTTTGCAACTACTTTACTTTTGGAGAAAATTCAAAACATTCTTTATTCAATAAGGCCCAAAATATCAAAAACCAGCGGTTTGACTGAACACTCACATTTCTTGGTAGAATCATGCAGGACTGAAATTTTTGATGTTTTTCTACTCCTCTCATGAGCCCAAACAAGACTCTAAAAGGATGAGTTTGCAACTACTTTACTTTTGGAGAAAATTTAAAACATTCATTATTCAATAGAGCCCAATAGCAAAAATTAGGTTTTGAATGAAGAATCACATTTCTTGGTAGAATCATGCAGGATTGAAATTTTTGATGGTTTTTGACTCCTCTCAACAGTCCAAGCAAGATTCTAAAAGGATGAGTTTGCAACTACTTTACTTTTGGAGAAAATTCAAAACATTCATTATACAATAGGGCCCAAAATATCAACAACCAGCGGTTTGAATGAACACTCACATTTCTTGGTAGAATCATGCAGGATTGAAATTTTTGATCTTTTTTTACTCCACTCAACAGCCCAAACAAGTTTCTAAAAGGATGAGTTTGCAACTACTTTACTTTTGGAGAAAATTCAAAACATTCTTTATTCAATAAGGCCCAAAATATCAAAAACCAGCGGTTTGACTGAACACTCACATTTCTTGGTAGAATCGTGCAGGACTGAAATTTTTGATGTTTTTCTACTCCTCTCATGAGCCCAAACAAGACTCTAAAAGGATGAGTTTGCAACTACTTTACTTTTGGAGAAAATTCAAAACATTCATTATTCAATAGAGCCCAATAGCAAAAATTAGGTTTTGAATGAAGAATCACATTTCTTGGTAGAATCATGCAGGATTGAAATTTTTGATGGTTTTTTACTCCTCTCAACAGCCCAAACAAGTTTCTAAAAGGATGAGTTTGCAACTACTTTCCTTTTGGAGAAAATTCAAAACATTCATTTTTCAATAGGGCCCAAAATATCAAAAACCAGCGGTTTGAATAAACACTCACATTTCTTGGTAGAATCGTGCAGGACTGAAATTTTTGATGTTTTTCTACTCCTCTCATGAGCCCAAACAAGACTCTAAAAGGATAAGTTTGCAACTACTTTACTTTTGGAGAAAAATCAAAACATTCATTATTCAATAGAGCCCAATAGCAAAAATCAGGTTTTGAATGAAGAATCACATTTCTTGGTAGAATCATGCAGGATTGAAATTTTTGATTTTTTTTACTCCTCTCAACAGCCCAAACAAGTTTCTAAAAGGATGAGTTTGCAACTACTTTACATTTGGAGAAAATTCAAAACATTCATTATTCAATAGGGCCCAAAATATCAAAAATCAGCGTTTTGAATGAACACTCACATTTCTTGGTAGAATCGTGCAGGACTGAAATTTTTGATGTTTTTCTACTCCTCTCATGAGCCCAAACAAGACTTTAAAAGGATGACTTTGCAACTGCTTTACTTTTGGAGAAAATTCAAAACATTCATTATTCAATATAGCTCAATAGCAAAAATCAGCGTTTTGAATGAACAATTACATTTCTTGGTAGAATCATGCAGGATTGAAATTTTTGATGTTTTTTTTACTCCTCTCAACAGCCCAAACAAGTTTCTAAAAGGATGAGTTTGCAACTACTTTACTTTTGGAGAAAATTCAAAGCATTCATTATTCAATAGGGCCCAAAATATCAAAAACCAGCGGTTTGAATGAACACTCACATTTCTTGGTAGAATCGTGCAGGACTGAAATTTTTGATGTTTTTCTACTCCTCTCATGAGCCCAAACAAGACTCTAAAAGGATGAGTTTGCAACTACTTTACTTTTGGAGAAAATTCAAAACATTCATTATTCAATAGAGCCCAATAGCAAAAATCAGCGTTTTGAATGAACAATCACATTTCTTGGTAGAATCATGCAGGATTGAAATTTTTGATGTTTTTTTACTCCTCTCAACAGCCCAAACAAGACTCTAAAAGGATGAGTTTGCAACTACTTTACTTTTGGAGAAAATTCAAAACATTCATTATTCAATAGAGCCCAATAGCAAAAATCAGCATTTTGAATGAAGAATCACATTTCTTGGTAGAATCATGCAGGATTGAAATTTTTGATGGTTTTTGACTCCTCTCAACAGTCCAAGCAAGATTCTAAAAGGATGAGTTTGCAACTACTTTACTTTTGGAGAAAATTCAAAACATTCATTATACAATAGGGCCCAAAATATCAACAACCAGCGGTTTGAATGAACACTCACTTTTCTTGGTAGAATCATGCAGGATTGAAATTTTTGATCTTTTTTTACTCCATTCAACAGCCCAAACAAGTTTCTAAAAGGATGAGTTTGCAACTACTTTACTTTTGGAGAAAATTCAAAACATTCTTTATTCAATAAGGCCCAAAATATCAAAAACCAGCGGTTTGACTGAACACTCACATTTCTTGGTAGAATCGTGCAGGACTGAAATTTTTGATGTTTTTCTACTCCTCTCATGAGCCCAAACAAGACTCTAAAAGGATGAGTTTGCAACTACTTTACTTTTGGAGAAAATTCAAAACATTCATTATTCAATAGAGCCCAATAGCAAAAATCAGGTTTTGAATGAAGAATCACATTTCTTGGTAGAATCATGCAGGATTGAAATTTTTGATGGTTTTTTACTCCTCTCAACAGCCCAAACAAGTTTCTAAAAGGATGAGTTTGCAACTACTTTACATTTGGAGAAAATTCAAAACATTCATTATTCAATAGGGCCCAAAATATCAAAAACCAGCGGTTTGAATGAACACTCACATTTCTTGGTAGAATCGTGCAGGACTGAAATTTTTGATGTTTTTCTACTCCTCTCATAAGCCCAAACAAGACTCTAAAAGGATGAGTTTGCAAATACTTTACTTTTGGAGAAAATTCAAAACGTTCATTATTCAATAGAGCCCAATAGCAAAAATTAGGTTTTGAATGAAGAATCACATTTCTTGGTAGAATCATGCAGGATTGAAATTTTTGATGGTTTTTTACTCCTCTCAACAGCCCAAACTAGTTTCTAAAAGGATGAGTTTGCAACTACTTTACTTTTGGAGAAAATTCAAAATATTCTTTATTCAATAAGGCCCAAAATATCAAAAACCAGCGGTTTGACTGAACACTCACATTTCTTGGTAGAATCATGCAGGACTGAAATTTTTGATGTTTTTCTACTCCTCTCATGAGCCCAAACAAGACTCTAAAAGGATGAGTTTGCAACTACTTTACTTTTGGAGAAAATTCAAAACATTCATTATTCAATAGAGCCCAATAGCAAAAATTAGGTTTTGAATGAAGAATCACATTTCTTGGTAGAATCATGCAGGATTGAAATTTTTTATGGTTTTTTTCTCCACTCAACAGCCCAAACAAGTTTCTAAAAGGATGAGTTTGCAACTACTTTACTTTTGGAGAAAATTCAAAACATTCTTTATTCAACAAGGCCCAAAATATCAAAAGCCAGCGGTTTGACTGAACACTCACATTTCTTGGTAGAATCGTGCAGGACAGAAATTTTTGATGTTTTTCTACTCCTCTCATGAGCCCAAACAAGACTCTAAAAGGATGAGTTTGCAACTACTTTACTTTTGGAGAAAATTCAAAACATTCATTATTCAATAGAGCCCAATAGCAAAAATCAGCGTTTTGAATGAAGAATCACATTTCTTGGTAGAATCATGCAGGATTGAAATTTTTGATGGTTTTTGACTCCTCTCAACAGTCCAAGCAAGATTCTAAAAGGATGAGTTTGCAACTACTTTACTTTTGGAGAAAATTCAAAACATTCATTATACAATAGGGCCCAAAATATCAACAACCAGCGGTTTGAATGAACACTCACATGTCTTGGTAGAATCATGCAGGATTGAAATTTTTGATCTTTTTTTACTCCACTCAACAGCCCAAACAAGTTTCTAAAAGGATGAGTTTGCAACTACTTTACTTTTGGAGAAAATTCAAAACATTCTTTATTCAACAAGGCCCAAAATATCAAAAGCCAGCGGTTTGACTGAACACTCACATTTCTTGGTAGAATCGTGCAGGACAGAAATTTTTGATGTTTTTCTACTACTCTCATGAGCCCAAACAAGTCTCTAAAAGTATGAGTTTGCAACTACTTTACTTTTGGAGAAAATTCAAAACATTCATTATTCAATAGAGCCCAATAGCAAAAATCAGCGTTTTGAATGAAGAATCACATTTCTTGGTAGAATCATGCAGGATTGAAATTTTTGATGGTTTTTGACTCCTCTCAACAGTCCAAGCAAGATTCTAAAAGGATGAGTTTGCAACTACTTTACTTTTGGAGAAAATTCAAAACATTCATTATACAATAGGGCCCAAAATATCAACAACCAGCGGTTTGAATGAACACTCACATGTCTTGGTAGAATCATGCAGGATTTAAATTTTTGATCTTTTTTTACTCCACTCAACAGCCCAAACAAGTTTCTAAAAGGATGAGTTTGCAACTACTTTACTTTTGGAGAAAATTCAAAACATTCTTTATTCAATAAGGCCCAAAATATCAAAAACCAGCGGTTTGACTGAACACTCACATTTCTTGGTAGAATCATGCAGGACTGAAATTTTTGATGTTTTTCTACTCCTCTCATGAGCCCAAACAAGACTCTAAAAGGATGAGTTTGCAACTACTTTACTTTTGGAGAAAATTCAAAACATTCATTATTCAATAGAGCCCAATAGCAAAAATTAGGTTTTGAATGAAGAATCACATTTCTTGGTAGAATCATGCAGGATTGAAATTTTTGATGGTTTTTTACTCCTCTCAACAGCCCAAACAAGTTTCTAAAAGGATGAGTTTGCAACTACTTTACATTTGGAGAAAATTCAAAACATTCATTATTCAATAGGGCCCAAAATATCAAAAACCAGCGGTTTGAATGAACACTCACATTTCTTGGTAGAATCGTGCAGGACTGAAATTTTTGATGTTTTTCTACTCCTCTCATGAGCCCAAACAAGACTCTAAAAGGATGAGTTTGCAACTACTTTACTTTTGGAGAAAATTCAAAACGTTCATTATTCAATAGAGCCCAATAGCAAAAATTAGGTTTTGAATGAAGAATCACATTTCTTGGTAGAATCATGCAGGATTGAAATTTTTGATGGTTTTTTACTCCTCTCAACAGCCCAAACAAGTTTCTAAAAGGATGAGTTTGCAACTACTTTACTTTTGGAGAAAATTCAAAACATTCTTTATTCAATAAGGCCCAAAATATCAAAAACCAGCGGTTTGACTGAACACTCACATTTCTTGGTAGAATCATGCAGGACTGAAATTTTTGATGTTTTTCTACTCCTCTCATGAGCCCAAACAAGACTCTAAAAGGATGAGTTTGCAACTACTTTACTTTTGGAGAAAATTTAAAACATTCATTATTCAATAGAGCCCAATAGCAAAAATTAGGTTTTGAATGAAGAATCACATTTCTTGGTAGAATCATGCAGGATTGAAATTTTTTATGGTTTTTTACTCCACTCAACAGCCCAAACAAGTTTCTAAAAGGATGAGTTTGCAACTACTTTACTTTTGGAGAAAATTCAAAACATTCTTTATTCAACAAGGCCCAAAATATCAAAAGCCAGCGGTTTGACTGAACACTCACATTTCTTGGTAGAATCGTGCAGGACAGAAATTTTTGATGTTTTTCTACTACTCTCATGAGCCCAAACAAGTCTCTAAAAGTATGAGTTTGCAACTACTTTACTTTTGGAGAAAATTCAAAACATTCATTATTCAATAGAGCCCAATAGCAAAAATCAGCGTTTTGAATGAAGAATCACATTTCTTGGTAGAATCATGCAGGATTGAAATTTTTGATGTTTTTTTACTCCTCTCAACAGCCCAAACAAGTTTCTAAAAGGATGAGTTTGCAACTACTTTACTTTTGGAGAAAATTCAAAACATTCTTTATTCAATAAGGCCCAAAATATCAAAAACCAGCGGTTTGACTGAACACTCACATTTCTTGGTAGAATCGTGCAGGACTGAAATTTTTGATGTTTTTCTACTCCTCTCATGAGCCCAAACAAGACTCTAAAAGGATGAGTTTGCAACTACTTTACTTTTGGAGAAAATTCAAAACATTCATTATTCAATAGAGCCCAATAGCAAAAATTAGGTTTTGAATGAAGAATCACATTTCTTGGTAGAATCATGCAGGATTGAAATTTTTGATGTTTTTTTACTCCTCTCAACAGTCCAAACAAGTTTCTAAAAGGATGAGTTTGCAACTACTTTACTTTTGGAGAAAATTCAAAGCATTCATTATTCAATAGGGCCCAAAATATCAAAAACCAGCGGTTTGAATGAACACTCACATTTCTTGGTAGAATCATGCAGGATTGAAATTTTTGATCTTTTTTTACTCCACTCAACAGCCCAAACAAGTTTCTAAAAGGATGAGTTTGCAACTACTTTACTTTTGGAGAAAATTCAAAACATTCATTATTCAATAGGGCACAAAATATCAAAAACCAGCTGTTTGAATGAACACTCACATTTCTTGGTAGAATCGTGCAGGACTGAAATTTTTGATGTTTTTCTACTCCTTTCATAAGCCCAAACAAGACTCTAAAAGGATGAGTTTGCAACTACTTTACTTTTGGAGAAAATTCAAAACATTCATTATTCAATAGAGCCCAATAGCAAAAATCAGCGTTTTGAATGAACAATCACATTTCTTGGTAGAATCATGCAGGATTGAAATTTTTGATGTTTTTTTACTACACTCAACAGCCCAAACAAGTTTCTAAAAGGATGAGTTTGCAAATACTTTACTTATGGAGAAAATTCAAAACATTCATTACTCAATAGAGCCCAATAGCAAAAAGCAGTGTTTTGAATGAACAATCACATTTCTTGGTAGAATCATGCAGGATTGAAATTTTTGATGTTTTTTTACTACTCTCAACAGCCCAAACAAGTTTCTAAAAGGATGAGTTTGCAACTACTTTACTTTTGGAGAATATTCAAAACATTCATTATTCAATAGGGCCCAAAATATCAAAAACCAGCGGTTTGAATGAACACTCACATTTCTTGGTAGAATCGTGCAGGACTGAAATTTTTGATGTTTTTCTACTCCTCTCATGAGCCCAAACAAGACTCTAAAAGGTTGAGTTTGCAACTACTTTACTTTTGGAGAAAATTCAAAACATTCATTATTCAATAGAGCCCAATAGCAAAAATCAGCGTTTTGAATGAAGAATCACATTTCTTGGCAGAAACATGCAGGATTGAAATTTTTGATGGTTTTTGACTCCTCTCAACTGTCCAAGCAAGATTCTAAAAGGATGAGTTTGCAACTACTTTACTTTTGGAGAAAATTCAAAACATTCATTATTCAATAGAGCCCAATAGCAAAAATCAGGTTTTGAATGAAGAATCACATTTCTTGGTAGAATCATGCAGGATTGAAATTTTTGATGGTTTTTTACTCCTCTCAACAGCCCAAACAAGTTTCTAACAGGATGAGTTTGCAACTACTTTACATTTGGAGAAAATTCAAAACATTCATTATTCAATAGGGCCCAAAATATCAAAAACCAGCGGTTTGAATGAACACTCACATTTCTTGGTAGAATCGTGCAGGACTGAAATTTTTGATGTTTTTCTACTCCTCTCATGAGCCCAAACAAGACTCTAAAAGGATGAGTTTGCAACTACTTTGCTTTTGGAGAAAATTCAAAACGTTCATTATTCAATAGAGCCCAATAGCAAAAATTAGGTTTTGAATGAAGAATCACATTTCTTGGTAGAATCATGCAGGATTGAAATTTTTGATGGTTTTTTACTCCTCTCAACAGCCCAAACAAGTTTCTAAAAGGATGAGTTTGCAACTACTTTACTTTTGGAGAAAATTCAAAACATTCTTTATTCAATAAGGCCCAAAATATCAAAAACCAGCGGTTTGACTGAACACTCACATTTCTTGGTAGAATCGTGCAGGACTGAAATTTTTGATGTTTTTCTACTCCTCTCATGAGCCCAAACAAGACTCTAAAAGGATGAGTTTGCAACTACTTTACTTTTGGAGAAAATTCAAAACATTCATTATTCAATAGAGCCCAATAGCAAAAATTAGGTTTTGAATGAAGAATCACATTTCTTGGTAGAATCATGCAGGATTGAAATTTTTTATGGTTTTTTACTCCTCTCAACAGTCCAAACAAGTTTCTAAAAGGATGAGTTTGCAACTACTTTACTTTTGGAGAAAATTCAAAGCATTCATTATTCAATAGGGCCCAAATTATCAAAAACCAGCGGTTTGAATGAACACTCACATTTCTTGGTAGAAACATGCAGGATTGAAATTTTTGATCATTTTTTACTCCACTCAACAGCCCAAACAAGTTTCTAAAAGGATGAGTTTGCAACTACTTTACTTTTGGAGAAAATTCAAAACATTCATTATTCAATAGGGCACAAAATATCAAAAACCAGCTGTTTGAATGAACACTCACATTTCTTGGTAGAATCGTGCAGGACTGAAATTTTTGATGTTTTTCTACTCCTTTCATAAGCCCAAACAAGACTCTAAAAGGATGAGTTTGCAACTACTTTACTTTTGGAGAATATTCAAAACATTCATTATTCAATAGGGCCCAAAATATCAAAAACCAGCGGTTTGAATGAACACTCACATTTCTTGGTAGAATCGTGCAGGACTGAAATTTTTGATGTTTTTCTACTCCTCTCATGAGCCCAAACAAGACTCTAAAAGGTTGAGTTTGCAACTACTTTACTTTTGGAGAAAATTCAAAACATTCATTATTCAATAGAGCCCAATAGCAAAAATCAGCGTTTTGAATGAAGAATCACATTTCTTGGCAGAAACATGCAGGATTGAAATTTTTGATGGTTTTTGACTCCTCTCAACTGTCCAAGCAAGATTCTAAAAGGATGAGTTTGCAACTACTTTACTTTTGGAGAAAATTCAAAACATTCATTATTCAATAGGGCCCAAAATATCAAAAACCAGCGGTTTGAATGAACACTCACATTTCTTGGTAGAATCGTGCAGGACTGAAATTTTTAATGTTTTTCTACTCCTCTCATGAGCCCAAACAAGACTCTAAAAGGATGAGTTTGCAACTACTTTACTTTTGGAGAAAATTCAAAACATTCATTATTCAATAGAGCCCAATAGCAAAAATTAGGTTTTGAATGAAGAATCACATTTCTTGGTAGAATCATGCAGGATTGAAATTTTTGATGGTTTTTTACTCCTCTCAACAGCCCAAACAAGTTTCTAAAAGGATGAGTTTGCAACTACTTTACTTTTGGAGAAAATTCAAAACATTCTTTATTCAATAAGGCCCAAAATATCAAAAACCAGCGGTTTGACTGAACACTCACATTTCTTGGTAGAATCATGCAGGACTGAAATTTTTGATGTTTTTCTACTCCTCTCATGAGCCCAAACAAGACTCTAAAAGGATGAGTTTGCAACTACTTTACTTTTGGAGAAAATTTAAAACATTCATTATTCAATAGAGCCCAATAGCAAAAATTAGGTTTTGAATGAAGAATCACATTTCTTGGTAGAATCATGCAGGATTGAAATTTTTTATGGTTTTTTACTCCACTCAACAGCCCAAACAAGTTTCTAAAAGGATGAGTTTGCAACTACTTTACTTTTGGAGAAAATTCAAAACATTCTTTATTCAACAAGGCCCAAAATATCAAAAGCCAGCGGTTTGACTGAACACTCACATTTCTTGGTAGAATCGTGCAGGACAGAAATTTTTGATGTTTTTCTACTCCTCTCATGAGCCCAAACAAGTTTCTAAAAGTATGAGTTTGCAACTACTTTACTTTTGGAGAAAATTCAAAACATTCATTATTCAATAGAGCCCAATAGCAAAAATCAGCGTTTTGAATGAAGAATCACATTTCTTGGTAGAATCATGCAGGATTGAAATTTTTGATGGTTTTTGACTCCTCTCAACAGTCCAAGCAAGATTCTAAAAGGATGAGTTTGCAACTACTTTACTTTTGGAGAAAATTCAAAACATTCATTATACAATAGGGCCCAAAATATCAACAACCAGCGTTTTGAATGAACACTCACATTTCTTGGTAGAATCATGCAGGATTGAAATTTTTGATCTTTTTTTACTCCACTCAACAGCCCAAACAAGTTTCTAAAAGGATGAGTTTGCAACTACTTTACTTTTGGAGAAAATTCAAAACATTCTTTATTCAATAAGGCCCAAAATATCAAAAACCAGCGGTTTGACTGAACACTCACATTTCTTGGTAGAATCGTGCAGGACTGAAATTTTTGATGTTTTTCTACTCCTCTCATGAGCCCAAACAAGACTCTAAAAGGATGAGTTTGCAACTACTTTACTTTTGGAGAAAATTCAAAACATTCATTATTCAATAGAGCCCAATAGCAAAAATTAGGTTTTGAATGAAGAATCACATTTCTTGGTAGAATCATGCAGGATTGAAATTTTTGATGGTTTTTTACTCCTCTCAACAGCCCAAACAAGTTTCTAAAAGGATGAGTTTGCAACTACTTTACTTTTGGAGAAAATTCAAAACATTCATTTTTCAATAGGGCCCAAAATATCAAAAACCAGCGGTTTGAATAAACACTCACATTTCTTGGTAGAATCGTGCAGGACTGAAATTTTTGATGTTTTTCTACTCCTCTCATGAGCCCAAACAAGACTCTAAAAGGATGAGTTTGCAACTACTTTACTTTTGGAGAAAAATCAAAACATTCATTATTCAATAGAGCCCAATAGCAAAAATCAGGTTTTGAATGAAGAATCACATTTCTTGGTAGAATCATGCAGGATTGAAATTTTTGATGTTTTTTTACTCCTCTCAACAGCCCAAACAAGTTTCTAAAAGGATGAGTTTGCAACTACTTTACATTTGGAGAAAATTCAAAACATTCATTATTCAATAGGGCCCAAAATATCAAAAATCAGCGTTTTGAATGAACACTCACATTTCTTGGTAGAATCGTGCAGGACTGAAATTTTTGATGTTTTTCTACTCCTCTCATGAGCCCAAACAAGACTTTAAAAGGATGACTTTGCAACTGCTTTACTTTTGGAGAAAATTCAAAACATTCATTATTCAATATAGCTCAATAGCAAAAATCAGCGTTTTGAATGAACAATCACATTTCTTGGTAGAATCATGCAGGATTGAAATTTTTGATGTTTTTTTACTCCTCTCAACAGCCCAAACAAGTTTCTAAAAGGATGAGTTTGCAACTACTTTACTTTTGGAGAAAATTCAAAGCATTCATTATTCAATAGGGCCCAAAATATCAAAAACCAGCGGTTTGAATGAACACTCACATTTCTTGGTAGAATCGTGCAGGACTGAAATTTTTGATGTTTTTCTACTCCTCTCATGAGCCCAAACAAGACTCTAAAAGGATGAGTTTGCAACTACTTTACTTTTGGAGAAAATTCAAAACATTCATTATTCAATAGAGCCCAATAGCAAAAATCAGCGTTTTGAATGAACAATCACATTTCTTGGTAGAATCATGCAGGATTGAAATTTTTGATGTTTTTTTACTCCTCTCAACAGCCCAAACAAGTTTCTAAAAGGATGAGTTTGCAACTACTTTACTTTTGGAGAAAATTCAAAACATTCATTATTCAATAGAGCCCAATAGCAAAAAGCAGTGTTTTGAATGAACAATCACATTTCTTGGTAGAATCATGCAGGATTGAAATTTTTGATCTTTTTTTACTCCACTCAACAGCCCAAACAAGTTTCTAAAAGGATGAGTTTGCAACTACTTTACTTTTGGAGAAAATTCAAAACATTCATTATTCAATAGGGCTCAAAATATCAAAAACCAGCGGTTTGAATAAACACTCACATTTCTTGGTAGAATCGTGCAGGACTGAAATTTTTGATGTTTTTCTACTCCTCTCATGAGCCCAAACAAGACTCTAAAAGGATGAGTTTGCAACTACTTTACTTTTGGAGAAAAATCAAAACATTCATTATTCAATAGAGCCCAATAGCAAAAATCAGGTTTTGAATGAAGAATCACATTTCTTGGTAGAATCATGCAGGATTGAAATTTTTGATGTTTTTTTACTCCTCTCAACAGCCCAAACAAGTTTCTAAAAGGATGAGTTTGCAACTACTTTACTTTTGGAGAAAATTCAAAACATTCATTATTCAATAGAGCCCAATAGCAAAAATTAGGTTTTGAATGAAGAATCACATTTCTTGGTAGAATCATGCAGGATTGAAATTTTTGATGTTTTTTTACTCCTCTCAACAGTCCAAACAAGTTTCTAAAAGGATGAGTTTGCAACTACTTTACTTTTGGAGAAAATTCAAAGCATTCATTATTCAATAGGGCCCAAAATATCAAAAACCAGCGGTTTGAATGAACACTCACATTTCTTGGTAGAATCATGCAGGATTGAAATTTTTGATCTTTTTTTACTCCACTCAACAGCCCAAACAAGTTTCTAAAAGGATGAGTTTGCAACTACTTTACTTTTGGAGAAAATTCAAAACATTCATTATTCAATAGGGCACAAAATATCAAAAACCAGCTGTTTGAATGAACACTCACATTTCTTGGTAGAATCGTGCAGGACTGAAATTTTTGATGTTTTTCTACTCCTTTCATAAGCCCAAACAAGACTCTAAAAGGATGAGTTTGCAACTACTTTACTTTTGGAGAAAATTCAAAACATTCATTATTCAATAGAGCCCAATAGCAAAAATCAGCGTTTTGAATGAACAATCACATTTCTTGGTAGAATCATGCAGGATTGAAATTTTTGATGTTTTTTTACTACACTCAACAGCCCAAACAAGTTTCTAAAAGGATGAGTTTGCAAATACTTTACTTATGGAGAAAATTCAAAACATTCATTATTCAATAGAGCCCAATAGCAAAAAGCAGTGTTTTGAATGAACAATCACATTTCTTGGTAGAATCATGCAGGATTGAAATTTTTGATGTTTTTTTACTACTCTCAACAGCCCAAACAAGTTTCTAAAAGGATGAGTTTGCAACTACTTTACTTTTGGAGAATATTCAAAACATTCATTATTCAATAGGGCCCAAAATATCAAAAACCAGCGGTTTGAATGAACACTCACATTTCTTGGTAGAATCGTGCAGGACTGAAATTTTTGATGTTTTTCTACTCCTCTCATGAGCCCAAACAAGACTCTAAAAGGTTGAGTTTGCAACTACTTTACTTTTGGAGAAAATTCAAAACATTCATTATTCAATAGAGCCCAATAGCAAAAATCAGCGTTTTGAATGAAGAATCACATTTCTTGGCAGAAACATGCAGGATTGAAATTTTTGATGGTTTTTGACTCCTCTCAACTGTCCAAGCAAGATTCTAAAAGGATGAGTTTGCAACTACTTTACTTTTGGAGAAAATTCAAAACATTCATTATTCAATAGAGCCCAATAGCAAAAATCAGGTTTTGAATGAAGAATCACATTTCTTGGTAGAATCATGCAGGATTGAAATTGTTGATGGTTTTTTACTCCTCTCAACAGCCCAAACAAGTTTCTAACAGGATGAGTTTGCAACTACTTTACATTTGGAGAAAATTCAAAACATTCATTATTCAATAGGGCCCAAAATATCAAAAACCAGCGGTTTGAATGAACACTCACATTTCTTGGTAGAATCGTGCAGGACTGAAATTTTTGATGTTTTTCTACTCCTCTCATGAGCCCAAACAAGACTCTAAAAGGATGAGTTTGCAACTACTTTACTTTTGGAGAAAATTCAAAACGTTCATTATTCAATAGAGCCCAATAGCAAAAATTAGGTTTTGAATGAAGAATCACATTTCTTGGTAGAATCATGCAGGATTGAAATTTTTGATGGTTTTTTACTCCTCTCAACAGCCCAAACAAGTTTCTAAAAGGATGAGTTTGCAACTACTTTACTTTTGGAGAAAATTCAAAACATTCTTTATTCAATAAGGCCCAAAATATCAAAAACCAGCGGTTTGACTGAACACTCACATTTCTTGGTAGAATCGTGCAGGACTGAAATTTTTGATGTTTTTCTACTCCTCTCATGAGCCCAAACAAGACTCTAAAAGGATGAGTTTGCAACTACTTTACTTTTGGAGAAAATTCAAAACATTCATTATTCAATAGAGCCCAATAGCAAAAATTAGGTTTTGAATGAAGAATCACATTTCTTGGTAGAATCATGCAGGATTGAAATTTTTTATGGTTTTTTACTCCTCTCAACAGTCCAAACAAGTTTCTAAAAGGATGAGTTTGCAACTACTTTACTTTTGGAGAAAATTCAAAGCATTCATTATTCAATAGGGCCCAAAATATCAAAAACCAGCGGTTTGAATGAACACTCACATTTCTTGGTAGAAACATGCAGGATTGAAATTTTTGATCTTTTTTTACTCCACTCAACAGCCCAAACAAGTTTCTAAAAGGATGAGTTTGCAACTACTTTACTTTTGGAGAAAATTCAAAACATTCATTATTCAATAGGGCACAAAATATCAAAAACCAGCTGTTTGAATGAACACTCACATTTCTTGGTAGAATCGTGCAGGACTGAAATTTTTGATGTTTTTCTACTCCTTTCATAAGCCCAAACAAGACTCTAAAAGGATGAGTTTGCAACTACTTTACTTTTGGAGAAAATTCAAAACATTCATTATTCAATAGAGCCCAATAGCAAAAATCAGCGTTTTGAATGAACAATCATATTTCTTGGTAGAATCATGCAGGATTGAAATTTTTGATGTTTTTTTACTACACTCAACAGCCCAAACAAGTTTCTAAAAGGATGAGTTTGCAAATACTTTACTTATGGAGAAAATTCAAAACATTCATTATTCAATAGAGCCCAATAGCAAAAAGCAGTGTTTTGAATGAACAATCACATTTCTTGGTAGAATCATGCAGGATTGAAATTTTTGATGTTTTTTTACTACTCTCAACAGCCCAAACAAGTTTCTAAAAGGATGAGTTTGCAACTACTTTACTTTTGGAGAATATTCAAAACATTCATTATTCAATAGGGCCCAAAATATCAAAAACCAGCGGTTTGAATGAACACTCACATTTCTTGGTAGAATCGTGCAGGACTGAAATTTTTGATGTTTTTCTACTCCTCTCATGAGCCCAAACAAGACTCTAAAAGGTTGAGTTTGCAACTACTTTACTTTTGGAGAAAATTCAAAACATTCATTATTCAATAGAGCCCAATAGCAAAAATCAGTGTTTTGAATGAAGAATCACATTTCTTGGCAGAAACATGCAGGATTGAAATTTTTGATGGTTTTTGACTCCTCTCAACTGTCCAAGCAAGATTCTAAAAGGATGAGTTTGCAACTACTTTACTTTTGGAGAAAATTCAAAACATTCATTATTCAATAGGGCCCAAAATATCAAAAACCAGCGGTTTGAATGAACACTCACATTTCTTGGTAGAATCGTGCAGGACTGAAATTTTTGATGTTTTTCTACTCCTCTCATGAGCCCAAACAAGACTCTAAAAGGATGAGTTTGCAACTACTTTACTTTTGGAGAAAATTCAAAACATTCATTATTCAATAGAGCCCAATAGCAAAAATTAGGTTTTGAATGAAGAATCACATTTCTTGGTAGAATCATGCAGGATTGAAATTTTTGATGGTTTTTTACTCCTCTCAACAGCCCAAACAAGTTTCTAAAAGGATGAGTTTGCAACTACTTTACTTTTGGAGAAAATTCAAAACATTCTTTATTCAATAAGGCCCAAAATATCAAAAACCAGCGGTTTGACTGAACACTCACATTTCTTGGTAGAATCATGCAGGACTGAAATTTTTGATGTTTTTCTACTCCTCTCATGAGCCCAAACAAGACTCTAAAAGGATGAGTTTGCAACTACTTTACTTTTGGAGAAAATTTAAAACATTCATTATTCAATAGAGCCCAATAGCAAAAATTAGGTTTTGAATGAAGAATCACATTTCTTGGTAGAATCATGCAGGATTGAAATTTTTTATGGTTTTTTACTCCACTCAACAGCCCAAACAAGTTTCTAAAAGGATGAGTTTGCAACTACTTTACTTTTGGAGAAAATTCAAAACATTCTTTATTCAACAAGGCCCAAAATATCAAAAGCCAGCGGTTTGACTGAACACTCACATTTCTTGGTAGAATCGTGCAGGACAGAAATTTTTGATGTTTTTCTACTCCTCTCATGAGCCCAAACAAGTTTCTAAAAGTATGAGTTTGCAACTACTTTACTTTTGGAGAAAATTCAAAACATTCATTATTCAATAGAGCCCAATAGCAAAAATCAGCGTTTTGAATGAAGAATCACATTTCTTGGTAGAATCATGCAGGATTGAAATTTTTGATGGTTTTTGACTCCTCTCAACAGTCCAAGCAAGATTCTAAAAGGATGAGTTTGCAACTACTTTACTTTTGGAGAAAATTCAAAACATTCATTATACAATAGGGCCCAAAATATCAACAACCAGCGGTTTGAATGAACACTCACATTTCTTGGTAGAATCATGCAGGATTGAAATTTTTGATCTTTTTTTACTCCACTCAACAGCCCAAACAAGTTTCTAAAAGGATGAGTTTGCAACTACTTTACTTTTGGAGAAAATTCAAAACATTCTTTATTCAATAAGGCCCAAAATATCAAAAACCAGCGGTTTGACTGAACACTCACATTTCTTGGTAGAATCGTGCAGGACTGAAATTTTTGATGTTTTTCTACTCCTCTCATGAGCCCAAACAAGACTCTAAAAGGATGAGTTTGCAACTACTTTACTTTTGGAGAAAATTCAAAACATTCATTATTCAATAGAGCCCAATAGCAAAAATTAGGTTTTGAATGAAGAATCACATTTCTTGGTAGAATCATGCAGGATTGAAATTTTTGATGGTTTTTTACTCCTCTCAACAGCCCAAACAAGTTTCTAAAAGGATGAGTTTGCAACTACTTTACTTTTGGAGAAAATTCAAAACATTCATTTTTCAATAGGGCCCAAAATATCAAAAACCAGCGGTTTGAATAAACACTCACATTTCTTGGTAGAATCGTGCAGGACTGAAATTTTTGATGTTTTTCTACTCCTCTCATGAGCCCAAACAAGACTCTAAAAGGATGAGTTTGCAACTACTTTACTTTTGGAGAAAAATCAAAACATTCATTATTCAATAGAGCCCAATAGCAAAAATCAGGTTTTGAATGAAGAATCACATTTCTTGGTAGAATCATGCAGGATTGAAATTTTTGATGTTTTTTTACTCCTCTCAACAGCCCAAACAAGTTTCTAAAAGGATGAGTTTGCAACTACTTTACATTTGGAGAAAATTCAAAACATTCATTATTCAATAGGGCCCAAAATATCAAAAATCAGCGTTTTGAATGAACACTCACATTTCTTGGTAGAATCGTGCAGGACTGAAATTTTTGATGTTTTTCTACTCCTCTCATGAGCCCAAACAAGACTTTAAAAGGATGACTTTGCAACTGCTTTACTTTTGGAGAAAATTCAAAACATTCATTATTCAATATAGCTCAATAGCAAAAATCAGCGTTTTGAATGAACAATCACATTTCTTGGTAGAATCATGCAGGATTGAAATTTTTGATGTTTTTTTACTCCTCTCAACAGCCCAAACAAGTTTCTAAAAGGATGAGTTTGCAACTACTTTACTTTTGGAGAAAATTCAAAGCATTCATTATTCAATAGGGCCCAAAATATCAAAAACCAGCGGTTTGAATGAACACTCACATTTCTTGGTAGAATCGTGCAGGACTGAAATTTTTGATGTTTTTCTACTCCTCTCATGAGCCCAAACAAGACTCTAAAAGGATGAGTTTGCAACTACTTTACTTTTGGAGAAAATTCAAAACATTCATTATTCAATAGAGCCCAATAGCAAAAATCAGCGTTTTGAATGAACAATCACATTTCTTGGTAGAATCATGCAGGATTGAAATTTTTGATGTTTTTTTACTCCTCTCAACAGCCCAAACAAGTTTCTAAAAGGATGAGTTTGCAACTACTTTACTTTTGGAGAAAATTCAAAACATTCATTATTCAATAGAGCCCAATAGCAAAAAGCAGTGTTTTGAATGAACAATCACATTTCTTGGTAGAATCATGCAGGATTGAAATTTTTGATCTTTTTTTACTCCACTCAACAGCCCAAACAAGTTTCTAAAAGGATGAGTTTGCAACTACTTTACTTTTGGAGAAAATTCAAAACATTCATTATTCAATAGGGCTCAAAATATCAAAAACCAGCGGTTTGAATAAACACTCACATTTCTTGGTAGAATCGTGCAGGACTGAAATTTTTGATGTTTTTCTACTCCTCTCATGAGCCCAAACAAGACTCTAAAAGGATGAGTTTGCAACTACTTTACTTTTGGAGAAAAATCAAAACATTCATTATTCAATAGAGCCCAATAGCAAAAATCAGGTTTTGAATGAAGAATCACATTTCTTGGTAGAATCATGCAGGATTGAAATTTTTGATGTTTTTTTACTCCTCTCAACAGCCCAAACAAGTTTCTAAAAGGATGAGTTTGCAACTACTTTACATTTGGAGAAAATTCAAAACATTCATTATTCAATAGGGCCCAAAATATCAAAAATCAGCGGTTTGAATGAACACTCACATTTCTTGGTAGAATCGTGCAGGACTGAAATTTTTGATGTTTTTCTACTCCTCTCATGAGCCCAAACAAGACTTTAAAAGGATGACTTTGCAACTGCTTTACTTTTGGAGAAAATTCAAAACATTCATTATTCAATATAGCCCAATAGCAAAAATCAGCATTTTGAATGAACAATTACATTTCTTGGTAGAATCATGCAGGATTGAAATTTTTGATGTTTTTTTACTCCTCTCAACAGCCCAAACAAGTTTCTAAAAGGATGAGTTTGCAACTACTTTACTTTTGGAGAAAATTCAAAGCATTCATTATTCAATAGGGCCCAAAATATCAAAAACCAGCGGTTTGAATGAACACTCACATTTCTTGGTAGAATCGTGCAGGACTGAAATTTTTGATGTTTTTCTACTCCTCTCATGAGCCCAAACAAGACTCTAAAAGGATGAGTTTGCAACTACTTTACTTTTGGAGAAAATTCAAAACATTCAATATTCAATAGAGCCCAATAGCAAAAATCAGCGGTTTGAATGAACAATCACATTTCTTGGTAGAATCATGCAGGATTGAAATTTTTGGTGGTTTTTTACTCCTCTCAACAGCCCAAACAAGTTTCTAAAAGGATGAGTTTGCAACTACTTTACTTTTGGAGAAAATTCAAAACATTCATTATTCAATAGAGCCCAATAGCAAAAATCAGGTTTTGAATGAAGAATCACATTTCTTGGTAGAATCATGCAGGATTGAAATTTTTGATGGTTTTTTACTCCTCTCAACAGCCCAAACAAGTTTCTAAAAGGATGAGTTTGCAACTACTTTACTTTTGGAGAAAATTCAAAGCATTCATTATTCAATAGGGCCCAAAATATCAAAAACCAGCGGTTTGAATGAACACTCACCTTCCTTGGTAGAATCGTGCAGGACTGAAATTTTTAATGTTTTTCTACTCCTCTCATGAGCCCAAACAAGACTCTAAAAGTATGAGTTTGCAACTACTTTACTTTTGGAGAAAATTCAAAACATTCATTATTCAATAGAGCCCAATAGCAAAAATCAGCGTTTTGAATGAAGAATCACATTTCTTGGTAGAATCATGCAGGATTGAAATTTTTGATGGTTTTTGACTCCTCTCAACAGTCCAAGCAAGATTCTAAAAGGATGAGTTTGCAACTACTTTACTTTTGGAGAAAATTCAAAACATTCATTATACAATAGGGCCCAAAATATCAATAATCAGCGGTTTGAATGAACACTCACATTTCTTGGTAGAATCATGCAGGATTGAAATTTTTGATCTTTTTTTACTCCACTCAACAGCCCAAACAAGTTTCTAAAAGGATGAGTTTGCAACTACTTTACTTTTGGAGAAAATTCAAAACATTCTTTATTCAATAAGGCCCAAAATATCAAAAACCAGCGGTTTGACTGAACACTCACATTTCTTGGTAGAATCGTGCAGGACTGAAATTTTTGATGTTTTTCTACTCCTCTCATGAGCCCAAACAAGACTCTAAAAGGATGAGTTTGCAACTACTTTACTTTTGGAGAAAATTCAAAACATTCATTATTCAATAGAGCCCAATAGCAAAAATTAGGTTTTGAATGAAGAATCACATTTCTTGGTAGAATCATGCAGGATTGAAATTTTTGATGGTTTTTTATTCCTCTCAACAGCCCAAACAAGTTTCTAAAAGGATGAGTTTGCAACTACTTTACTTTTGGAGAAAATTCAAAACATTCATTATTCAATAGGGCCCAAAATATCAAAAACCAACGGTTTGAATAAACACTCACATTTCTTGGTAGAATCGTGCAGGACTGAAATTTTTGATGTTTTTCTACTCCTCTCATGAGCCCAAACAAGACTCTAAAAGGATGAGTTTGCAACTACTTTACTTTTGGAGAAAAATCAAAACATTCATTATTCAATAGAGCCCAATAGCAAAAATCAGGTTTTGAATGAAGAATCACATTTCTTGGTAGAATCATGCAGGATTGAAATTTTTGATTTTTTTTTACTCCTCTCAACAGCCCAAACAAGTTTCTAAAAGGATGAGTTTGCAACTACTTTACATTTGGAGAAAATTCAAAACATTCATTATTCAATAGGGCCCAAAATATCAAAAATCAGCGGTTTGAATGAACACTCACATTTCTTGGTAGAATCGTGCAGGACTGAAATTTTTGATGTTTTTCTACTCCTCTCATGAGCCCAAACAAGACTTTAAAAGGATGACTTTGCAACTGCTTTACTTTTGGAGAAAATTCAAAACATTCATTATTCAATATAGCCCAATAGCAAAAATCAGCGTTTTGAATGAACAATTAAATTTCTTGGTAGAATCATGCAGGATTGAAATTTTTGATGTTTTCTTACTCCTCTCAACAGCCCAAACAAGTTTCTAAAAGGATGAGTTTGCAACTACTTTACTTTTGGAGAAAATTCAAAGCATTCATTATTCAATAGGGCCCAAAATATCAAAAACCAGCGGTTTGAATGAACACTCACATTTCTTTTTTAGAATCATGCAGGACTGAAATTTTTGATGTTTTTCTACTCCTCTCATGAGCCCAAACAAGACTCTAAAAGGATGAGTTTGCAACTACTTTACTTTTGGAGAAAATTCAAAACATTCATTATTCAATAGAGCCCAATAGCAAAAATCAGCGTTTTGAATGAACAATCACATTTCTTGGTAGAATCATGCAGGATTGAAATTTTTGATGTTTTTTTACTCCTCTCAACAGCCCAAACAATTTTCGAAAAGGATGAGTTTGCAACTACTTTACTTTTGGAGAAAATTCAAAACATTCATTATTCAATAGAGCCCAATAGCAAAAAGCAGTGTTTTGAATGAACAATCACATTTCTTGGTAGAATCATGCAGGATTGAAATTTTTGATCTTTTTTTACTCCACTCAACAGCCCAAACAAGTTTCTAAAAGGATGAGTTTGCAACTACTTTACTTTTGGAGAAAATTCAAAACATTCATTATTAAATAGGGCCCAAAATATCAAAAAACAGCGGTTAGAATGAACACTCACATTTCTTGGTAGAATCGTGCAGGACTGAAATTTTTGATGTTTTTCTACTCCGCTCATGAGCCCAAACAAGACTCTAAAAGGATGAGTTTACAACTACTTTACTTTTGGAGAAAATTCAAAACATTCATTATTCAATAGAGCCCAATAGCAAAAATCAGGTTTTGAATGAAGAATCACATTTCTTGGTAGAATCATGCAGGATTGAAATTTTTGATGGTTTTTTACTCCTCTCAACAGCCCAAACAAGTTTCTAAAAGGATGAGTTTGCAACTACTTTACTTTTGGAGAAAATTCAAAGCATTCATTATTCAATAGGGCCCAAAATATCAAAAACCAGCAGTTTGAATGAACACTCACCTTTCTTGGTAGAATCGTGCAGGACTGAATTTTTGATGTTTTTCTACTCCTCTCATGAGCCCAAACAAGACTCTAAAAGGATGAGTTTGCAACTACTTTACTTTTGGAGAAAATTCAAAACATTCATTATTCAATAGAGCCCAATAGCAAAAATTAGGTTTTGAATGAAGAATCACATTTCTTGGTAGAATCATGCAGGATTGAAATTTTTGATGGTTTTTTACTCCTCTCAACAGCCCAAACAAGTTTCTAAAAGGATGAGTTTGCAACTACTTTACTTTTGGAGAAAATTCAAAACATTCTTTATTCAACAAGGCCCAAAATATCAAAAACCAGCGGTTTGACTGAACACTCACATTTCTTGGTAGAATCGTGCAGGACAGAAATTTTTGATGTTTTTCTACTCCTCTCATGAGCCCAAACAAGACTCTAAAAGGATGAGTTTGCAACTACTTTACTTTTGGAGAAAATTCAAAACATTCATTATTCAATAGAGCCCAATAGCAAAAATCAGCGTTTTGAATGAAGAATCACATTTCTTGGTAGAATCATGCAGGATTGAAATTTTTGATGGTTTTTGACTCCTCTCAACAGTCCAAGCACGATTCTAAAAGGATGAGTTTGCAACTACTTTACTTTTGGAGAAAATTCAAAACATTCATTATACAATAGGGCCCAAAATATCAACAACCAGCGGTTTGAATGAACACTCACATTTCTTGGTAGAATCATGCAGGATTGAAATTTTTGATCTTTTTTTACTCCACTCAATAGCCCAAACAAGTTTCTAAAAGGATGAGTTTGCAACTACTTTACTTTTGGAGAAAATTCAAAACATTCTTTATTCAATAAGGCCCAAAATATCAAAAACCAGCGGTTTAACTGAACACTCACATTTCTTGGTAGAATCGTGCAAGACTGAAATTTTTGATGTTTTTCTACTCCTCTCATGAGCCCAAACAAGACTCTAAAAGGATGAGTTTGCAACTACTTTACTTTTGGAGAAAATTCAAAACATTCATTATTCAATAGAGCCCAATAGCAAAAATTAGGTTTTGAATGAAGAATCACATTTCTTGGTAGAATCATGCAGGATTGAAATTTTTGATGGTTTTTTACTCCTCTCAACAGCCCAAACAAGTTTCTAAAAGGATGAGTTTGCAACTACTTTACTTTTGGAGAAAATTCAAAACATTCCTTATTCAATAAGGCCCAAAATATCAAAAACCAGCGGTTTGACTGAACACTCACATTTCTTGGTAGAATCGTGCAGGACTGAAATTTTTGATGTTTTTCTACTCCTCTCATGAGCACAAACAAGACTCTAAAAGGATGAGTTTGCAACTACTTTACTTTTGGAGAAAATTCAAAACATTCATTATTCAATAGAGCCCAGTAGCAAAAATTAGGTTTTGAATGAAGAATCACATTTCTTGATAGAATCATGCAGGATTGAAATTTTTGATGGTTTTTTACTCCTCTCAACAGCCCAAACAAGTTTCTAAAAGGATGAGTTTGCAACTACTTTACTTTTGGAGAAAATTCAAAACATTCTTTATTCAACAAGGCCCAAAATATCAAAAACCAGCGGTTTGACTGAACACTCACATTTCTTGGTAGAATCGTGCAGGACAGAAATTTTTGATGTTTTTCTACTCCTCTCATGAGCCCAAACAAGACTCTAAAAGGATGAGTTTGCAACTACTTTACTTTTGGAGAAAATTCAAAACATTCATTATTCAATAGAGCCCAATAGCAAAAATCAGTGTTTTGAATGAAGAATCACATTTCTTGGTAGAATCATGCAGGATTTAAATTTTTGATCTTTTTTTACTCCACTCAACAGCCCAAACAAGTTTCTAAAAGGATGAGTTTGCAACTACTTTACTTTTGGAGAAAATTCAAAACATTCATTATTCAATAGGGCCCAAAATATCAAAAACCAGCGGTTTGAATGAACACTCACATATCTTGGTAGAATCGCGCAGGACTGAAATTTTTGATGTTTTTCTACTCCTCTCATGAGCCCAAACAAGACTCTAAAAGGATGAGTTTGCAACTACTTTACTTTTGGAGAAAATTCAAAACATTCATTATTCAATAGAGCCCAATAGCAAAAATCAGCATTTTGAATGAAGAATCACATTTCTTGGTAGAATCATGCAGGATTGAAATTTTTGATGGTTTTTGACTCCTCTCAACAGTCCAAGCAAGATTCTAAAAGGATGAGTTTGCAACTACTTTACTTTTGGAGAAAATTCAAAACATTCATTATACAATAGGGCCCAAAATATCAACAACCAGCGGTTTGAATGAACACTCACATTTCTTGGTAGAATCATGCAGGATTGAAATTTTTGATCTTTTTTTACTCCATTCAACAGCCCAAACAAGTTTCTAAAAGGATGAGTTTGCAACTACTTTACTTTTGGAGAAAATTCAAAACATTCTTTATTCAATAAGGCCCAAAATATCAAAAACCAGCGGTTTGACTGAACACTCACATTTCTTGGTAGAATCGTGCAGGACTGAAATTTTTGATGTTTTTCTACTCCTCTCATGAGCCCAAACAAGACTCTAAAAGGATGAGTTTGCAACTACTTTACTTTTGGAGAAAATTCAAAACATTCATTATTCAATAGAGCCCAATAGCAAAAATTAGGTTTTGAATGAAGAATCACATTTCTTGGTAGAATCATGCAGGATTGAAATTTTTGATGTTTTTTTACTCCTCTCAACAGCCCAAACAAGTTTCTAAAAGGATGAGTTTGCAACTACTTTACTTTTGGAGAAAATTCAAAACATTCTTTATTCAATAAGGCCCAAAATATCAAAAACCAGCGGTTTGACTGAACACTCAGATTTCTTGGTAGAATCGTGCAGGACTGAAATTTTTGATGTTTTTCTACTCCTCTCATGAGCCCAAACAAGACTCTAAAAGGATGAGTTTGCAACTACTTTACTTTTGGAGAAAATTCAAAACATTCATTATTCAATAGAGCCCAATAGCAAAAATTAGGTTTTGAATGAAGAATCACATTTCTTGGTAGAATCATACAGGATTGAAATTTTTGATGGTTTTTTACTCCTCTCAACAGCCCAAACAAGTTTCTAAAAGGATGAGTTTGCAACTACTTTACTTTTGGAGAAAATTCAAAACATTCTTTATTCAACAAGGCCCAAAATATCAAAAACCAGCGGTTTGACTGAACACTCACATTTCTTGGTAGAATCGTGCAGGACAGAAATTTTTGATGTTTTTCTACTCTTCTCATGAGCCCAAACAAGACTCTTAAAGGATGAGTTTGCAACTACTTTACTTTTGGAGAAAATTCAAAACATTCATTATTCAATAGAGCCCAATAGCAAAAATCAGCGTTTTGAATGAAGAATCACATTTCTTGGTAGAATCATGCAGGATTGAAATTTTTGATGGTTTTTTACTCCACTCAACAGCCCAAACAAGTTTCTAAAAGGATGAGTTTGCAACTACTTTACTTTTGGAGAAAATTCAAAACATTCTTTATTCAACAAGGCCCAAAATATCAAAAGCCAGCGGTTTGACTGAACACTCACATTTCTTGGTAGAATCGTGCAGGACAGAAATTTTTGATGTTTTTCTACTCCTCTCATGAGCCCAAACAAGACTCTAAAAGGATGAGTTTGCAACTACTTTACTTTTGGAGAAAATTCAAAACATTCATTATTCAATAGAGCCCAATAGCAAAAATCAGCGTTTTGAATGAAGAATCACATTTCTTGGTAGAATCATGCAGGATTGAAATTTTTGATGGTTTTTGACTCCTCTCAACAGTCCAAGCAAGATTCTAAAAGGATGAGTTTGCAACTACTTTACTTTTGGAGAAAATTCAAAACATTCATTATACAATAGGGCCCAAAATATCAATAATCAGCGGTTTGAATGAACACTCACATTTCTTGGTAGAATCATGCAGGATTGAAATTTTTGATCTTTTTTTACTCCACTCAACAGCCCAAACAAGTTTCTAAAAGGATGAGTTTGCAACTACTTTACTTTTGGAGAAAATTCAAAACATTCTTTATTCAATAAGGCCCAAAATATCAAAAACCAGCGGTTTGACTGAACACTCACATTTCTTGGTAGAATCGTGCAGGACTGAAATTTTTGATGTTTTTCTACTCCTCTCATGAGCCCAAACAAGACTCTAAAAGGATGAGTTTGCAACTACTTTACTTTTGGAGAAAATTCAAAACGTTCATTATTCAATAGAGCCCAATAGCAAAAATTAGGTTTTGAATGAAGAATCACATTTCTTGGTAGAATCATGCAGGATTGAAATTTTTGATGGTTTTTTACTCCTCTCAACAGCCCAAACAAGTTTCTAAAAGGATGAGTTTGCAACTACTTTACTTTTGGAGAAAATTCAAAACATTCTTTATTCAATAAGGCCCAAAATATCAAAAACCAGCGGTTTGACTGAACACTCACATTTCTTGGTAGAATCATGCAGGACTGAAATTTTTGATGTTTTTCTACTCCTCTCATGAGCCCAAACAAGACTCTAAAAGGATGAGTTTGCAACTACTTTACTTTTGGAGAAAATTTAAAACATTCATTATTCAATAGAGCCCAATAGCAAAAATTAGGTTTTGAATGAAGAATCACATTTCTTGGTAGAATCATGCAGGATTGAAATTTTTTATGGTTTTTTACTCCACTCAACAGCCCAAACAAGTTTCTAAAAGGATGAGTTTGCAACTACTTTACTTTTGGAGAAAATTCAAAACATTCTTTATTCAACAAGGCCCAAAATATCAAAAGCCAGCGGTTTGACTGAACACTCACATTTCTTGGTAGAATCGTGCAGGACAGAAATTTTTGATGTTTTTCTACTACTCTCATGAGCCCAAACAAGTCTCTAAAAGTATGAGTTTGCAACTACTTTACTTTTGGAGAAAATTCAAAACATTCATTATTCAATAGAGCCCAATAGCAAAAATCAGCGTTTTGAATGAAGAATCACATTTCTTGGTAGAATCATGCAGGATTGAAATTTTTGATGGTTTTTGACTCCTCTCAACAGTCCAAGCAAGATTCTAAAAGGATGAGTTTGCAACTACTTTACTTTTGGAGAAAATTCAAAACATTCATTATACAATAGGGCCCAAAATATCAACAACCAGCGGTTTGAATGAACACTCACATTTCTTGGTAGAATCATGCAGGATTGAAATTTTTGATGTTTTTTTACTCCTCTCAACAGCCCAAACAAGTTTCTAAAAGGATGAGTTTGCAACTACTTTACTTTTGGAGAAAATTCAAAACATTCTTTATTCAATAAGGCCCAAAATATCAAAAACCAGCGGTTTGACTGAACACTCACATTTCTTGGTAGAATCGTGCAGGACTGAAATTTTTGATGTTTTTCTACTCCTCTCATGAGCCCAAACAAGACTCTAAAAGGATGAGTTTGCAACTACTTTACTTTTGGAGAAAATTCAAAACATTCATTATTCAATAGAGCCCAATAGCAAAAATTAGGTTTTGAATGAAGAATCACATTTCTTGGTAGAATCATGCAGGATTGAAATTTTTGATGTTTTTTTACTCCTCTCAACAGTCCAAACAAGTTTCTAAAAGGATGAGTTTGCAACTACTTTACTTTTGGAGAAAATTCAAAGCATTCATTATTCAATAGGGCCCAAAATATCAAAAACCAGCGGTTTGAATGAACACTCACATTTCTTGGTAGAATCATGCAGGATTGAAATTTTTGATCTTTTTTTACTCCACTCAACAGCCCAAACAAGTTTCTAAAAGGATGAGTTTGCAACTACTTTACTTTTGGAGAAAATTCAAAACATTCATTATTCAATAGGGCCCAAAATATCAAAAACCAGCTGTTTGAATGAACACTCACATTTCTTGGTAGAATCGTGCAGGACTGAAATTTTTGATGTTTTTCTACTCCTTTCATAAGCCCAAACAAGACTCTAAAAGGATGAGTTTGCAACTACTTTACTTTTGGAGAAAATTCAAAACATTCATTATTCAATAGAGCCCAATAGCAAAAATCAGCGTTTTGAATGAACAATCACATTTCTTGGTAGAATCATGCAGGATTGAAATTTTTGATGTTTTTTTACTACACTCAACAGCCCAAACAAGTTTCTAAAAGGATGAGTTTGCAAATACTTTACTTATGGAGAAAATTCAAAACATTCACTATTCAGTAGAGCCCAATAGCAAAAAGCAGTGTTTTGAATGAACAATCACATTTCTTGGTAGAATCATGCAGGATTGAAATTTTTGATGTTTTTTTACTACTCTCAACAGCCCAAACAAGTTTCTAAAAGGATGAGTTTGCAACTACTTTACTTTTGGAGAATATTCAAAACATTCATTATTCAATAGGGCCCAAAATATCAAAAACCAGCGGTTTGAATGAACACTCACATTTCTTGGTAGAATCGTGCAGGACTGAAATTTTTTATGTTTTTCTACTCCTCTCATGAGCCCAAACAAGACTCTAAAAGGTTGAGTTTGCAACTACTTTACTTTTGGAGAAAATTCAAAACATTCATTATTCAATAGAGCCCAATAGCAAAAATCAGGTTTTGAATGAAGAATCACATTTCTTGGTAGAATCATGCAGGATTGAAATTTTTGATGGTTTTTTACTCCTCTCAACAGCCCAAACAAGTTTCTAACAGGATGAGTTTGCAACTACTTTACATTTGGAGAAAATTCAAAAACATTCATTATTCAATAGGGCCCAAAATATCAAAAACCAGCGGTTTGAATGAACACTCACATTTCTTGGTAGAATCGTGCAGGACTGAAATTTTTGATGTTTTTCTCCTCCTCTCATGAGCCCAAACAAGACTCTAAAAGGATGAGTTTGCAACTACTTTACTTTTGGAGAAAATTCAAAACGTTCATTATTCAATAGAGCCCAATAGCAAAAATTAGGTTTTGAATGAAGAATCACATTTCTTGGTAGAATCATGCAGGATTGAAATTTTTGATGGTTTTTTACTCCTCTCAACAGCCCAAACAAGTTTCTAAAAGGATGAGTTTGCAACTACTTTACTTTTGGAGAAAATTCAAAACATTCTTTATTCAATAAGGCCCAAAATATCAAAAACCAGCGGTTTGACTGAACACTCACATTTCTTGGTAGAATCATGCAGGACTGAAATTTTTGATGTTTTTCTACTCCTCTCATGAGCCCAAACAAGACTCTAAACAAGACTCTAGTTTGCAACTACTTTACTTTTGGAGAAAATTTAAAACATTCATTATTCAATAGAGCCCAATAGCAAAAATTAGGTTTTGAATGAAGAATCACATTTCTTGGTAGAATCATGCAGGATTGAAATTTTTTATGGTTTTTTACTCCACTCAACAGCCCAAACAAGTTTCTAAAAGGATGAGTTTGCAACTACTTTACTTTTGGAGAAAATTCAAAACATTCTTTATTCAACAAGGCCCAAAATATCAAAAGCCAGCGGTTTGACTGAACACTCACATTTCTTGGTAGAATCGTGCAGGACAGAAATTTTTGATGTTTTTCTACTACTCTCATGAGCCCAAACAAGTCTCTAAAAGTATGAGTTTGCAACTACTTTACTTTTGGAGAAAATTCAAAACATTCATTATTCAATAGAGCCCAATAGCAAAAATCAGCGTTTTGAATGAAGAATCACATTTCTTGGTAGAATCATGCAGGATTGAAATTTTTGATGGTTTTTGACTCCTCTCAACAGTCCAAGCAAGATTCTAAAAGGATGAGTTTGCAACTACTTTACTTTTGGAGAAAATTCAAAACATTCATTATACAATAGGGCCCAAAATATCAACAACCAGCGGTTTGAATGAACACTCACATTTCTTGGTAGAATCATGCAGGATTGAAATTTTTGATCTTTTTTTACTCCACTCAACAGCCCAAACAAGTTTCTAAAAGGATGAGTTTGCAACTACTTTACTTTTGGAGAAAATTCAAAACATTCTTTATTCAATAAGGCCCAAAATATCAAAAACCAGCGGTTTGACTGAACACTCACATTTCTTGGTAGAATCGTGCAGGACTGAAATTTTTGATGTTTTTCTACTCCTCTCATGAGCCCAAACAAGACTCTAAAAGGATGAGTTTGCAACTACTTTACTTTTGGAGAAAATTCAAAACATTCATTATTCAATAGAGCCCAATAGCAAAAATTAGGTTTTGAATGAAGAATCACATTTCTTGGTAGAATCATGCAGGATTGAAATTTTTGATGTTTTTTTACTCCTCTCAACAGCCCAAACAAGTTTCTAAAAGGATGAGTTTGCAACTACTTTACTTTTGGAGAAAATTCAAAACATTCATTTTTCAATAGGGCCCAAAATATCAAAAACCAGCGGTTTGAATAAACACTCACATTTCTTGGTAGAATCGTGCAGGACTGAAATTTTTGATGTTTTTCTACTCCTCTCATGAGCCCAAACAAGACTCTAAAAGGATGAGTTTGCAACTACTTTACTTTTGGAGAAAAATCAAAACATTCATTATTCAATAGAGCCCAATAGCAAAAATCAGGTTTTGAATGAAGAATCACATTTCTTGGTAGAATCATGCAGGATTGAAATTTTTGATGTTTTTTTACTCCTCTCAACAGCCCAAACAAGTTTCTAAAAGGATGAGTTTGCAACTACTTTACATTTGGAGAAAATTCAAAACATTCATTATTCAATAGGGCCCAAAATATCAAAAATCAGCGGTTTGAATGAACACTCACATTTCTTGGTAGAATCGTGCAGGACTGAAATTTTTGATGTTTTTCTACTCCTCTCATGAGCCCAAACAAGACTTTAAAAGGATGACTTTGCAACTGCTTTACTTTTGGAGAAAATTCAAAACATTCATTATTCAATATAGCTCAATAGCAAAAATCAGCGTTTTGAATGAACAATCACATTTCTTGGTAGAATCATGCAGGACTGAAATTTTTGATGTTTTTTTACTCCTCTCAACAGCCCAAACAAGTTTCTAAAAGGATGAGTTTGCAACTACTTTACTTTTGGAGAAAATTCAAAGCATTCATTATTCAATAGGGCCCAAAATATCAAAAACCAGCGGTTTGAATGAACACTCACATTTCTTGGTAGAATCGTGCAGGACTGAAATTTTTGATGTTTTTCTACTCCTCTCATGAGCCCAAACAAGACTCTAAAAGGATGAGTTTGCAACTACTTTACTTTTGGAGAAAATTTAAAACATTCATTATTCAATAGAGCCCAATAGCAAAAATCAGCGTTTTGAATGATAAATCACATTTCTTGGTAGAATCATGCAGGATTGAAATTTTTGATGTTTTTTACTCCTCTCAACAGCCCAAACAAGTTTCTAAAAGGATGAGTTTGCAACTACTTTACTTTTGGAGAAAATTCAAAACATTCATTATTCAATAGAGCCCAATAGCAAAAAGCAGTGTTTTGAATGAACAATCACATTTCTTGGTAGAATCATGCAGGATTGAAATTTTTGATCTTTTTTTACTCCACTCAACAGCCCAAACAAGTTTCTAAAAGGATGAGTTTGCAACTACTTTACTTTTGGAGTAAATTCAAAACATTCATTATTCAATAGGGCTCAAAATATCAAAAACCAGCGGTTTGAATAAACACTCACATTTCTTGGTAGAATCGTGCAGGACTGAAATTTTTGATGTTTTTCTACTCCTCTCATGAGCCCAAACAAAACTCTAAAAGGATGAGTTTGCAACTACTTTACTTTTGGAGAAAAATCAAAACATTCATTATTCAATAGAGCCCAATAGCAAAAATCAGGTTTTGAATGAAGAATCACATTTCTTGGTAGAATCCTGCAGGATTGAAATTTTTGATGTTTTTTTACTCCTCTCAACAGCCCAAACAAGTTTCTAAAAGGATGAGTTTGCAACTACTTTACATTTGGAGAAAATTCAAAACATTCATTATTCAATAGGGCCCAAAATATCAAAAATCAGCGGTTTGAATGAACACTCACATTTCTTGGTAGAATCGTGCAGGACTGAAATTTTTGATGTTTTTCTACTCCTCTCATGAGCCCAAACAAGACTCTAAAAGGATGAGTTTGCAACTACTTTACTTTTGGAGAAAATTCAAAACATTCATTATTCAATAGAGCCCAATAGCAAAAATCAGCGGTTTGAATGAACAATCACATTTCTTGGTAGAATCATGCAGGATTGAAATTTTTGATGGTTTTTTACTCCTCTCAACAGCCCAAACAAGTTTCTAAAAGGATGAGTTTGCAACTACTTTACTTTTGGAGAAAATTCAAAACATTCATTATTCAATAGAGCCCAATAGCAAAAATCAGGTTTTGAATGAAGAATCACATTTCTTGGTAGAATCATGCAGGATTGAAATTTTTGATGGTTTTTTACTCCTCTCAACAGCCCAAACAAGTTTCTAAAAGGATGAGTTTGCAACTACTTTACTTTTGGAGAAAATTCAAAGCATTCATTATTCAATAGGGCCCAAAATATCAAAAACCAGCGGTTTGAATGAACACTCACCTTTCTTGGTAGAATCGTGCAGGACTGAAATTTTTAATGTTTTTCTACTCCTCTCATGAGCCCAAACAAGACTCTAAAAGTATGAGTTTGCAACTACTTTACTTTTGGAGAAAATTCAAAACATTCATTATTCAATAGAGCCCAATAGCAAAAATCAGCGTTTTGAATGAAGAATCACATTTCTTGGTAGAATCATGCAGGATTGAAATTTTTGATGGTTTTTGACTCCTCTCAACTGTCCAAGCAAGATTCTAAAAGGATGAGTTTGCAACTACTTTACTTTTGGAGAAAATTCAAAACATTCATTATACAATAGGGCCCAAAATATCAACAATCAGCGGTTTGAATGAACACTCACATTTCTTGGTAGAATCATGCAGGATTGAAATTTTTGATCTTTTTTTACTCCACTCAACAGCCCAAACAAGTTTCTAAAAGGATGAGTTTGCAACTACTTTACTTTTGGAGAAAATTCAAAACATTCTTTATTCAATAAGGCCCAAAATATCAAAAACCAGCGGTTTGACTGAACACTCACATTTCTTGGTAGAATCGTGCAGGACTGAAATTTTTGATGTTTTTCTACTCCTCTCATGAGCCCAAACAAGACTCTAAAAGGATGAGTTTGCAACTACTTTACTTTTGGAGAAAATTCAAAACATTCATTATTCAATAGAGCCCAATAGCAAAAATTAGGTTTTGAATGAAGAATCACATTTCTTGGTAGAATCATGCAGGATTGAAATTTTTGATGTTTTTTTTTAGTCCTCTCAACAGCCCAAACAAGTTTCTAAAAGGATGAGTTTGCAACTACTTTACTTTTGGAGAAAATTCAAAACATTCATTATTCAATAGGGCCCAAAATATCAAAAACCAGCGGTTTGAATAAACACTCACATTTCTTGGTAGAATCGTGCAGGACTGAAATTTTTGATGTTTTTCTACTCCTCTCATGAGCCCAAACAAGACTCTAAAAGGATGAGTTTGCAACTACTTTACTTTTGGAGAAAAATCAAAACATTCATTATTCAATAGAGCCCAATAGCAAAAATCAGGTTTTGAATGAAGAATCACATTTCTTGGTAGAATCATGCAGGATTGAAATTTTTGATTTTTTTTACTCCTCTCAACAGCCCAAACAAGTTTCTAAAAGGATGAGTTTGCAACTACTTTACATTTGGAGAAAATTCAAAACATTCATTATTCAATAGGGCCCAAAATATCAAAAATCAGCGGTTTGAATGAACACTAACATTTCTTGGTAGAATCGTGCAGGACTGAAATTTTTGATGTTTTTCTACTCCTCTCATGAGCCCAAACAAGACTTTAAAAGGATGACTTTGCAACTGCTTTACTTTTGGAGAAAATTCAAAACATTCATTATTCAATATAGCCCAATAGCAAAAATCAGCGTTTTGAATGAACAATTACATTTCTTGGTAGAATCATGCAGGATTGAAATTTTTGATGTTTTTTTACTCCTCTCAACAGCCCAAACAAGTTTCTAAAAGGATGAGTTTGCAACTACTTTACTTTTGGAGAAAATTCAAAGCATTCATTATTCAATAGGGCCCAAAATATCAAAAACCAGCGGTTTGAATGAACACTCACATTTCTTTTTTAGAATCATGCAGGACTGAAATTTTTGATGTTTTTCTACTCCTCTCATGAGCCCAAACAAGACTCTAAAAGGATGAGTTTGCAACTACTTTACTTTTGGAGAAAATTCAAAACATTCATTATTCAATAGAGCCCAATAGCAAAAATCAGCGTTTTGAATGAACAATCACATTTCTTGGTAGAATCATGCAGGATTGAAATTTTTGATGTTTTTTTACTCCTCTCAACAGCCCAAACAATTTTCTAAAAGGATGAGTTTGCAACTACTTTACTTTTGGAGAAAATTCAAAACATTCATTATTCAATAGAGCCCAATAGCAAAAAGCAGTGTTTTGAATGAACAATCACATTTCTTGGTAGAATCATGCAGGATTGAAATTTTTGATCTTTTTTTACTCCACTCAACAGCCCAAACAAGTTTCTAAAAGGGTGAGTTTGCAACTACTTTACTTTTGGAGAAAATTCAAAACATTCATTATTAAATAGGGCCCAAAATATCAAAAAACAGCGGTTTGAATGAACACTCACATTTCTTGGTAGAATCGTGCAGGACTGAAATTTTTGATGTTTTTCTACTCCGCTCATGAGCCCAAACAAGACTCTAAAAGGATGAGTTTACAACTACTTTACTTTTGGAGAAAATTCAAAACATTCATTATTCAATAGAGCCCAATAGCAAAAATCAGGTTTTGAATGAAGAATCACATTTCTTGGTAGAATCATGCAGGATTGAAATTTTTGATGGTTTTTTACTCCTCTCAACAGCCCAAACAAGTTTCTAAAAGGATGAGTTTGCAACTACTTTACTTTTGGAGAAAATTCAAAGCATTCATTATTCAATAGGGCCCAAAATATCAAAAACCAGCAGTTTGAATGAACACTCACCTTTCTTGGTAGAATCGTGCAGGACTGAATTTTTGATGTTTTTCTACTCCTCTCATGAGCCCAAACAAGACTCTAAAAGGATGAGTTTGCAACTACTTTACTTTTGGAGAAAATTCAAAACATTCATTATTCAATAGAGCCCAATAGCAAAAATTAGGTTTTGAATGAAGAATCACATTTCTTGGTAGAATCATGCAGGATTGAAATTTTTGATGGTTTTTTACTCCTCTCAACAGCCCAAACAAGTTTCTAAAAGGATGAGTTTGCAACTACTTTACTTTTGGAGAAAATTCAAAACATTCTTTATTCAACAAGGCCCAAAATATCAAAAACCAGCGGTTTGACTGAACACTCACATTTCTTGGTAGAATCGTGCAGGACAGAAATTTTTGATGTTTTTCTACTCCTCTCATGAGACCAAACAAGACTCTAAAAGGATGAGTTTGCAACTACTTTACTTTTGGAGAAAATTCAAAACATTCATTATTCAATAGAGCCCAGTAGCAAAAATTAGGTTTTGAATGAAGAATCACATTTCTTGATAGAATCATGCAGGATTGAAATTTTTGATGGTTTTTTACTCCTCTCAACAGCCAAAACAAGTTTCTAAAAGGATGAGTTTGCAACTACTTTACTTTTGGAGAAAATTCAAAACATTCTTTATTCAACAAGGCCCAAAATATCAAAAACCAGCGGTTTGACTGAACACTCACATTTCTTGGTAGAATCGTGCAGGACAGAAATTTTTGATGTTTTTCTACTCCTCTCATGAGCCCAAACAAGACTCTAAAAGGATGAGTTTGCAACTACTTTACTTTTGGAGAAAATTCAAAACATTCATTATTCAATAGAGCCCAATAGCAAAAATCAGTGTTTTGAATGAAGAATCACATTTCTTGGTAGAATCATGCAGGATTTAAATTTTTGATCTTTTTTTACTCCACTCAACAGCCCAAACAAGTTTCTAAAAGGATGAGTTTGCAACTACTTTACTTTTGGAGAAAATTCAAAACATTCATTATTCAATAGGGCCCAAAATATCAAAAACCAGCGGTTTGAATGAACACTCACATATCTTGGTAGAATCGTGCAGGACTGAAATTTTTGATGTTTTTCTACTCCTCTCATGAGCCCAAACAAGACTCTAAAAGGATGAGTTTGCAACTACTTTACTTTTGGAGAAAATTCAAAACATTCATTATTCAATAGAGCCCAATAGCAAAAATCAGCATTTTGAATGAAGAATCACATTTCTTGGTAGAATCATGCAGGATTGAAATTTTTGATGGTTTTTGACTCCTCTCAACAGCCCAAACAAGTTTCTAAAAGGATGAGTTTGCAACTACTTTACATTTGGAGAAAATTCAAAACATTCATTATTCAATAGGGCCCAAAATATCAAAAATCAGCGGTTTGAATGAGCACTCACATTTCTTGGTAGAATCGTGCAGGACTGAAATTTTTGATGTTTTTCTACTCCTCTCATGAGCCCAAACAAGACTCTAAAAGGATGAGTTTGCAACTACTTTACTTTTGGAGAAAATTCAAAACATTCATTATTCAATAGAGCCCAATAGCAAAAATCAGCGGTTTGAATGAACAATCACATTTCTTGGTAGAATCATGCAGGATTGAAATTTTTGATGGTTTTTTACTCCTCTCAACAGCCCAAACAAGTTTCTAAAAGGATGAGTTTGCAACTACTTTACTTTTGGAGAAAATTCAAAACATTCATTATTCAATAGAGCCCAATAGCAAAAATCAGGTTTTGAATGAAGAATCACATTTCTTGGTAGAATCATGCAGGATTGAAATTTTTGATGGTTTTTTACTCCTCTCAACAGCCCAAACAAGTTTCTAAAAGGATGAGTTTGCAACTACTTTACTTTTGGAGAAAATTCAAAGCATTCATTATTCAATAGGGCCCAAAATATCAAAAACCAGCGGTTTGAATGAACACTCACCTTTCTTGGTAGAATCGTGCAGGACTGAAATTTTTAATGTTTTTCTACTCCTCTCATGAGCCCAAACAAGACTCTAAAAGTATGAGTTTGCAACTACTTTACTTTTGGAGAAAATTCAAAACATTCATTATTCAATAGAGCCCAATAGCAAAAATCAGCGTTTTGAATGAAGAATCACATTTCTTGGTAGAATCATGCAGGATTGAAATTTTTGATGGTTTTTGACTCCTCTCAACAGTCCAAGCAAGATTCTAAAAGGATGAGTTTGCAACTACTTTACTTTTGGAGAAAATTCAAAACATTCATTATACAATAGGGCCCAAAATATCAACAATCAGCGGTTTGAATGAACACTCACATTTCTTGGTAGAATCATGCAGGATTGAAATTTTTGATCTTTTTTTACTCCTCTCAACAGCCCAAACAAGTTTCTAAAAGGATGAGTTTGCAACTACTTTACTTTTGGAGAAAATTCAAAACATTCTTTATTCAATAAGGCCCAAAATATCAAAAACCAGCGGTTTGACTGAACACTCACATTTCTTGGTAGAATCGTGCAGGACTGAAATTTTTGATGTTTTTCTACTCCTCTCATGAGCCCAAACAAGACTCTAAAAGGATGAGTTTGCAACTACTTTACTTTTGGAGAAAATTCAAAACATTCATTATTCAATAGAGCCCAATAGCAAAAATTAGGTTTTGAATGAAGAATCACATTTCTTGGTAGAATCATGCAGGATTGAAATTTTTGATGTTTTTTTTTAGTCCTCTCAACAGCCCAAACAAGTTTCTAAAAGGATGAGTTTGCAACTACTTTACTTTTGGAGAAAATTCAAAACATTCATTATTCAATAGGGCCCAAAATATCAAAAACCAGCGGTTTGAATAAACACTCACATTTCTTGGTAGAATCGTGCAGGACTGAAATTTTTGATGTTTTTCTACTCCTCTCATGAGCCCAAACAAGACTCTAAAAGGATGAGTTTGCAACTACTTTACTTTTGGAGAAACATCAAAACATTCATTATTCAATAGAGCCCAATAGCAAAAATCAGGTTTTGAATGAAGAATCACATTTCTTGGTAGAATCATGCAGAATTGAAATTTTTGATTTTTTTTACTCCTCTCAACAGCCCAAACAAGTTTCTAAAAGGATGAGTTTGCAACTACTTTACATTTGGAGAAAATTCAAAACATTCATTATTCAATAGGGCCCAAAATATCAAAAATCAGCGGTTTGAATGAACACTCACATTTCTTGGTAGAATCGTGCAGGACTGAAATTTTTGATGTTTTTCTACTCCTCTCATGAGCCCAAACAAGACTTTAAAAGGATGACTTTGCAACTGCTTTACTTTTGGAGAAAATTCAAAACATTCATTATTCAATATAGCCCAATAGCAAAAATCAGCGTTTTGAATGAACAATTACATTTCTTGGTAGAATCATGCAGGATTGAAATTTTTGATGTTTTTTTACTCCTCTCAACAGCCCAAACAAGTTTCTAAAAGGATGAGTTTGCAACTACTTTACTTTTGGAGAAAATTCAAAGCATTCATTATTCAATAGGGCCCAAAATATCAAAAACCAGCGGTTTGAATGAACACTCACATTTCTTTTTTAGAATCATGCAGGACTGAAATTTTTGATGTTTTTCTACTCCTCTCATGAGCCCAAACAAGACTCTAAAAGGATGAGTTTGCAACTACTTTACTTTTGGAGAAAATTCAAAACATTCATTATTCAATAGAGCCCAATAGCAAAAATCAGCGTTTTGAATGAACAATCACATTTCTTGGTAGAATCATGCAGGATTGAAATTTTTGATGTTTTTTTACTCCTCTCAACAGCCCAAACAATTTTCTAAAAGGATGAGTTTGCAACTACTTTACTTTTGGAGAAAATTCAAAACATTCATTATTCAATAGAGCCCAATAGCAAAAAGCAGTGTTTTGAATGAACAATCACATTTCTTGGTAGAATCATGCAGGATTGAAATTTTTGATCTTTTTTTACTCCACTCAACAGCCCAAACAAGTTTCTAAAAGGGTGAGTTTGCAACTACTTTACTTTTGGAGAAAATTCAAAACATTCATTATTAAATAGGGCCCAAAATATCAAAAAACAGCGGTTTGAATGAACACTCACATTTCTTGGTAGAATCGTGCAGGACTGAAATTTTTGATGTTTTTCTACTCCGCTCATGAGCCCAAACAAGACTCTAAAAGGATGAGTTTACAACTACTTTACTTTTGGAGAAAATTCAAAACATTCATTATTCAATAGAGCCCAATAGCAAAAATCAGGTTTTGAATGAAGAATCACATTTCTTGGTAGAATCATGCAGGATTGAAATTTTTGATGGTTTTTTACTCCTCTCAACAGCCCAAACAAGTTTCTAAAAGGATGAGTTTGCAACTACTTTACTTTTGGAGAAAATTCAAAGCATTCATTATTCAATAGGGCCCAAAATATCAAAAACCAGCAGTTTGAATGAACACTCACCTTTCTTGGTAGAATCGTGCAGGACTGAATTTTTGATGTTTTTCTACTCCTCTCATGAGCCCAAACAAGACTCTAAAAGGATGAGTTTGCAACTACTTTACTTTTGGAGAAAATTCAAAACATTCATTATTCAATAGAGCCCAATAGCAAAAATTAGGTTTTGAATGAAGAATCACATTTCTTGGTAGAATCATGCAGGATTGAAATTTTTGATGGTTTTTTACTCCTCTCAACAGCCCAAACAAGTTTCTAAAAGGATGAGTTTGCAACTACTTTACTTTTGGAGAAAATTCAAAACATTCTTTATTCAACAAGGCCCAAAATATCAAAAACCAGCGGTTTGACTGAACACTCACATTTCTTGGTAGAATCGTGCAGGACAGAAATTTTTGATGTTTTTCTACTCCTCTCATGAGACCAAACAAGACTCTAAAAGGATGAGTTTGCAACTACTTTACTTTTGGAGAAAATTCAAAACATTCATTATTCAATAGAGCCCAGTAGCAAAAATTAGGTTTTGAATGAAGAATCACATTTCTTGATAGAATCATGCAGGATTGAAATTTTTGATGGTTTTTTACTCCTCTCAACAGCCAAAACAAGTTTCTAAAAGGATGAGTTTGCAACTACTTTACTTTTGGAGAAAATTCAAAACATTCTTTATTCAACAAGGCCCAAAATATCAAAAACCAGCGGTTTGACTGAACACTCACATTTCTTGGTAGAATCGTGCAGGACAGAAATTTTTGATGTTTTTCTACTCCTCTCATGAGCCCAAACAAGACTCTAAAAGGATGAGTTTGCAACTACTTTACTTTTGGAGAAAATTCAAAACATTCATTATTCAATAGAGCCCAATAGCAAAAATCAGTGTTTTGAATGAAGAATCACATTTCTTGGTAGAATCATGCAGGATTTAAATTTTTGATCTTTTTTTACTCCACTCAACAGCCCAAACAAGTTTCTAAAAGGATGAGTTTGCAACTACTTTACTTTTGGAGAAAATTCAAAACATTCATTATTCAATAGGGCCCAAAATATCAAAAACCAGCGGTTTGAATGAACACTCACATATCTTGGTAGAATCGTGCAGGACTGAAATTTTTGATGTTTTTCTACTCCTCTCATGAGCCCAAACAAGACTCTAAAAGGATGAGTTTGCAACTACTTTACTTTTGGAGAAAATTCAAAACATTCATTATTCAATAGAGCCCAATAGCAAAAATCAGCATTTTGAATGAAGAATCACATTTCTTGGTAGAATCATGCAGGATTGAAATTTTTGATGGTTTTTGACTCCTCTCAACAGTCCAAGCAAGATTCTAAAAGGATGAGTTTGCAACTACTTTACTTTTGGAGAAAATTCAAAACATTCATTATACAATAGGGCCCAAAATATCAACAACCAGCGGTTTGAATGAACACTCACATTTCTTGGTAGAATCGTGCAGGACTGAAATTTTTGATGTTTTTCTACTCCTCTCATGAGCCCAAACAAGACTCTAAAAGGATGAGTTTGCAACTACTTTACTTTTGGAGAAAATTCAAAACATTCATTATTCAATAGAGCCCAATAGCAAAAATCAGGTTTTGAATGAAGAATCACATTTCTTGGTAGAATCATGCAGGATTGAAATTTTTGATCTTTTTTTACTCCATTCAACAGCCCAAACAAGTTTCTAAAAGGATGAGTTTGCAACTACTTTACTTTTGGAGAAAATTCAAAACATTCTTTATTCAATAAGGCCCAAAATATCAAAAACCAGCGGTTTGACTGAACACTCACATTTCTTGGTAGAATCGTGCAGGACTGAAATTTTTGATGTTTTTCTACTCCTCTCATGAGCCCAAACAAGACTCTAAAAGGATGAGTTTGCAACTACTTTACTTTTGGAGAAAATTCAAAACATTCATTATTCAATAGAGCCCAATAGCAAAAATCAGGTTTTGAATGAAGAATCACATTTCTTGGTAGAATCATGCAGGATTGAAATTTTTGATTTTTTTTACTCCTCTCAACAGCCCAAACAAGTTTCTAAAAGGATGAGTTTGCAACTACTTTACATTTGGAGAAAATTCAAAACATTCATTATTCAATAGGGCCCAAAATATCAAAAATCAGCGGTTTGAATGAACACTAACATTTCTTGGTAGAATCGTGCAGGACTGAAATTTTTGATGTTTTTCTACTCCTCTCATGAGCCCAAACAAGACTTTAAAAGGATGACTTTGCAACTGCTTTACTTTTGGAGAAAATTCAAAACATTCATTATTCAATATAGCCCAATAGCAAAAATCAGCGTTTTGAATGAACAATTACATTTCTTGGTAGAATCATGCAGGATTGAAATTTTTGATGTTTTTTTACTCCTCTCAACAGCCCAAACAAGTTTCTAAAAGGATGAGTTTGCAACTACTTTACTTTTGGAGAAAATTCAAAGCATTCATTATTCAATAGGGCCCAAAATATCAAAAACCAGTGGTTTGAATGAACACTCACATTTCTTTTTTAGAATCATGCAGGACTGAAATTTTTGATGTTTTTCTACTCCTCTCATGAGCCCAAACAAGACTCTAAAAGGATGAGTTTGCAACTACTTTACTTTTGGAGAAAATTCAAAACATTCATTATTCAATAGAGCCCAATAGCAAAAATCAGCGTTTTGAATGAACAATCACATTTCTTGGTAGAATCATGCAGGATTGAAATTTTTGATGTTTTTTTACTCCTCTCAACAGCCCAAACAATTTTCTAAAAGGATGAGTTTGCAACTACTTTACTTTTGGAGAAAATTCAAAACATTCATTATTCAATAGAGCCCAATAGCAAAAAGCAGTGTTTTGAATGAACAATCACATTTCTTGGTAGAATCATGCAGGATTGAAATTTTTGATCTTTTTTTACTCCACTCAACAGCCCAAACAAGTTTCTAAAAGGGTGAGTTTGCAACTACTTTACTTTTGGAGAAAATTCAAAACATTCATTATTAAATAGGGCCCAAAATATCAAAAAACAGCGGTTTGAATGAACACTCACATTTCTTGGTAGAATCGTGCAGGACTGAAATTTTTGATGTTTTTCAACTCCGCTCATGAGCCCAAACAAGACTCTAAAAGGATGAGTTTACAACTACTTTACTTTTGGAGAAAATTCAAAACATTCATTATTCAATAGAGCCCAATAGCAAAAATCAGGTTTTGAATGAAGAATCACATTTCTTGGTAGAATCATGCAGGATTGAAATTTTTGATGGTTTTTTACTCCTCTCAACAGCCCAAACAAGTTTCTAAAAGGATGAGTTTGCAACTACTTTACTTTTGGAGAAAATTCAAAGCATTCATTATTCAATAGGGCCCAAAATATCAAAAACCAGCAGTTTGAATGAACACTCACCTTTCTTGGTAGAATCGTGCAGGACTGAATTTTTGATGTTTTTCTACTCCTCTCATGAGCCCAAACAAGACTCTAAAAGGATGAGTTTGCAACTACTTTACTTTTGGAGAAAATTCAAAACATTCATTATTCAATAGAGCCCAATAGCAAAAATTAGGTTTTGAATGAAGAATCACATTTCTTGGTAGAATCATGCAGGATTGAAATTTTTGATGGTTTTTTACTCCTCTCAACAGCCCAAACAAGTTTCTAAAAGGATGAGTTTGCAACTACTTTACTTTTGGAGAAAATTCAAAACATTCTTTATTCAACAAGGCCCAAAATATCAAAAACCAGCGGTTTGACTGAACACTCACATTTCTTGGTAGAATCGTGCAGGACAGAAATTTTTGATGTTTTTCTACTCCTCTCATGAGACCAAACAAGACTCTAAAAGGATGAGTTTGCAACTACTTTACTTTTGGAGAAAATTCAAAACATTCATTATTCAATAGAGCCCAGTAGCAAAAATTAGGTTTTGAATGAAGAATCACATTTCTTGATAGAATCATGCAGGATTGAAATTTTTGATGGTTTTTTACTCCTCTCAACAGCCAAAACAAGTTTCTAAAAGGATGAGTTTGCAACTACTTTACTTTTGGAGAAAATTCAAAACATTCTTTATTCAACAAGGCCCAAAATATCAAAAACCAGCGGTTTGACTGAACACTCACATTTCTTGGTAGAATCGTGCAGGACAGAAATTTTTGATGTTTTTCTACTCCTCTCATGAGCCCAAACAAGACTCTAAAAGGATGAGTTTGCAACTACTTTACTTTTGGAGAAAATTCAAAACATTCATTATTCAATAGAGCCCAATAGCAAAAATCAGTGTTTTGAATGAAGAATCACATTTCTTGGTAGAATCATGCAGGATTTAAATTTTTGATCTTTTTTTACTCCACTCAACAGCCCAAACAAGTTTCTAAAAGGATGAGTTTGCAACTACTTTACTTTTGGAGAAAATTCAAAACATTCATTATTCAATAGGGCCCAAAATATCAAAAACCAGCGGTTTGAATGAACACTCACATATCTTGGTAGAATCGTGCAGGACTGAAATTTTTGATGTTTTTCTACTCCTCTCATGAGCCCAAACAAGACTCTAAAAGGATGAGTTTGCAACTACTTTACTTTTGGAGAAAATTCAAAACATTCATTATTTAATAGAGCCCAATAGCAAAAATCAGCATTTTGAATGAAGAATCACATTTCTTGGTAGAATCATGCAGGATTGAAATTTTTGATGGTTTTTGACTCCTCTCAACAGCCCAAACAAGTTTCTAAAAGGATGAGTTTGCAACTACTTTACATTTGGAGAAAATTCAAAACATTCATTATTCAATAGGGCCCAAAATATCAAAAATCAGCGGTTTGAATGAGCACTCACATTTCTTGGTAGAATCGTGCAGGACTGAAATTTTTGATGTTTTTCTACTCCTCTCATGAGCCCAAACAAGACTCTAAAAGGATGAGTTTGCAACTACTTTACTTTTGGAGAAAATTCAAAACATTCATTATTCAATAGAGCCCAATAGCAAAAATCAGCGGTTTGAATGAACAATCACATTTCTTGGTAGAATCATGCAGGATTGAAATTTTTGATGGTTTTTTACTCCTCTCAACAGCCCAAACAAGTTTCTAAAAGGATGAGTTTGCAACTACTTTACTTTTGGAGAAAATTCAAAACATTCATTATTCAATAGAGCCCAATAGCAAAAATCAGGTTTTGAATGAAGAATCACATTTCTTGGTAGAATCATGCAGGATTGAAATTTTTGATGGTTTTTTACTCCTCTCAACAGCCCAAACAAGTTTCTAAAAGGATGAGTTTGCAACTACTTTACTTTTGGAGAAAATTCAAAGCATTCATTATTCAATAGGGCCCAAAATATCAAAAACCAGCGGTTTGAATGAACACTCACGTTTCTTGGTAGAATCGTGCAGGACTGAAATTTTTAATGTTTTTCTACTCCTCTCATGAGCCCAAACAAGACTCTAAAAGTATGAGTTTGCAACTACTTTACTTTTGGAGAAAATTCAAAACATTCATTATTCAATAGAGCCCAATAGCAAAAATCAGCGTTTTGAATGAAGAATCACATTTCTTGGTAGAATCATGCAGGATTGAAATTTTTGATGGTTTTTGACTCCTCTCAACAGTCCAAGCAAGATTCTAAAAGGATGAGTTTGCAACTACTTTACTTTTGGAGAAAATTCAAAACATTCATTATACAATAGGGCCCAAAATATCAACAATCAGCGGTTTGAATGAACACTCACATTTCTTGGTAGAATCATGCAGGATTGAAATTTTTGATCTTTTTTTACTCCACTCAACAGCCCAAACAAGTTTCTAAAAGGATGAGTTTGCAACTACTTTACTTTTGGAGAAAATTCAAAACATTCTTTATTCAATAAGGCCCAAAATATCAAAAACCAGCGGTTTGACTGAACACTCACATTTCTTGGTAGAATCGTGCAGGACTGAAATTTTTGATGTTTTTCTACTCCTCTCATGAGCCCAAACAAGACTCTAAAAGGATGAGTTTGCAACTACTTTACTTTTGGAGAAAATTCAAAACATTCATTATTCAATAGAGCCCAATAGCAAAAATTAGGTTTTGAATGAAGAATCACATTTCTTGGTAGAATCATGCAGGATTGAAATTTTTGATGTTTTTTTTTAGTCCTCTCAACAGCCCAAACAAGTTTCTAAAAGGATGAGTTTGCAACTACTTTACTTTTGGAGAAAATTCAAAACATTCATTATTCAATAGGGCCCAAAATATCAAAAACCAGCGGTTTGAATAAACACTCACATTTCTTGGTAGAATCGTGCAGGACTGAAATTTTTGATGTTTTTCTACTCCTCTCATGAGCCCAAACAAGACTCTAAAAGGATGAGTTTGCAACTACTTTACTTTTGGAGAAAAATCAAAACATTCATTATTCAATAGAGCCCAATAGCAAAAATCAGGTTTTGAATGAAGAATCACATTTCTTGGTAGAATCATGCAGGATTGAAATTTTTGATTTTTTTTACTCCTCTCAACAGCCCAAACAAGTTTCTAAAAGGATGAGTTTGCAACTACTTTACATTTGGAGAAAATTCAAAACATTCATTATTCAATAGGGCCCAAAATATCAAAAATCAGCGGTTTGAATGAACACTCACATTTCTTGGTAGAATCGTGCAGGACTGAAATTTTTGATGTTTTTCTACTCCTCTCATGAGCCCAAACAAGACTTTAAAAGGATGACTTTGCAACTGCTTTACTTTTGGAGAAAATTCAAAACATTCATTATTCAATATAGCCCAATAGCAAAAATCAGCGTTTTGAATGAACAATTACATTTCTTGGTAGAATCATGCAGGATTGAAATTTTTGATGTTTTTTTACTCCTCTCAACAGCCCAAACAAGTTTCTAAAAGGATGAGTTTGCAACTACTTTACTTTTGGAGAAAATTCAAAGCATTCATTATTCAATAGGGCCCAAAATATCAAAAACCAGCGGTTTGAATGAACACTCACATTTCTTTTTTAGAATCATGCAGGACTGAAATTTTTGATGTTTTTCTACTCCTCTCATGAGCCCAAACAAGACTCTAAAAGGATGAGTTTGCAACTACTTTACTTTTGGAGAAAATTCAAAACATTCATTATTCAATAGAGCCCAATAGCAAAAATCAGCGTTTTGAATGAACAATCACATTTCTTGGTAGAATCATGCAGGATTGAAATTTTTGATGTTTTTTTACTCCTCTCAACAGCCCAAACAATTTTCTAAAAGGATGAGTTTGCAACTACTTTACTTTTGGAGAAAATTCAAAACATTCATTATTCAATAGAGCCCAATAGCAAAAAGCAGTGTTTTGAATGAACAATCACATTTCTTGGTAGAATCATGCAGGATTGAAATTTTTGATCTTTTTTTACTCCACTCAACAGCCCAAACAAGTTTCTAAAAGGGTGAGTTTGCAACTACTTTACTTTTGGAGAAAATTCAAAACATTCATTATTAAATAGGGCCCAAAATATCAAAAAACAGCGGTTTGAATGAACACTCACATTTCTTGGTAGAATCGTGCAGGACTGAAATTTTTGATGTTTTTCTACTCCGCTCATGAGCCCAAACAAGACTCTAAAAGGATGAGTTTACAACTACTTTACTTTTGGAGAAAATTCAAAACATTCATTATTCAATAGAGCCCAATAGCAAAAATCAGGTTTTGAATGAAGAATCACATTTCTTGGTAGAATCATGCAGGATTGAAATTTTTGATGGTTTTTTACTCCTCTCAACAGCCCAAACAAGTTTCTAAAAGGATGAGTTTGCAACTACTTTACTTTTGGAGAAAATTCAAAGCATTCATTATTCAATAGGGCCCAAAATATCAAAAACCAGCAGTTTGAATGAACACTCACCTTTCTTGGTAGAATCGTGCAGGACTGAATTTTTGATGTTTTTCTACTCCTCTCATGAGCCCAAACAAGACTCTAAAAGGATGAGTTTGCAACTACTTTACTTTTGGAGAAAATTCAAAACATTCATTATTCAATAGAGCCCAATAGCAAAAATTAGGTTTTGAATGAAGAATCACATTTCTTGGTAGAATCATGCAGGATTGAAATTTTTGATGGTTTTTTACTCCTCTCAACAGCCCAAACAAGTTTCTAAAAGGATGAGTTTGCAACTACTTTACTTTTGGAGAAAATTCAAAACATTCTTTATTCAACAAGGCCCAAAATATCAAAAACCAGCGGTTTGACTGAACACTCACATTTCTTGGTAGAATCGTGCAGGACAGAAATTTTTGATGTTTTTCTACTCCTCTCATGAGACCAAACAAGACTCTAAAAGGATGAGTTTGCAACTACTTTACTTTTGGAGAAAATTCAAAACATTCATTATTCAATAGAGCCCAGTAGCAAAAATTAGGTTTTGAATGAAGAATCACATTTCTTGATAGAATCATGCAGGATTGAAATTTTTGATGGTTTTTTACTCCTCTCAACAGCCAAAACAAGTTTCTAAAAGGATGAGTTTGCAACTACTTTACTTTTGGAGAAAATTCAAAACATTCTTTATTCAACAAGGCCCAAAATATCAAAAACCAGCGGTTTGACTGAACACTCACATTTCTTGGTAGAATCGTGCAGGACAGAAATTTTTGATGTTTTTCTACTCCTCTCATGAGCCCAAACAAGACTCTAAAAGGATGAGTTTGCAACTACTTTACTTTTGGAGAAAATTCAAAACATTCATTATTCAATAGAGCCCAATAGCAAAAATCAGTGTTTTGAATGAAGAATCACATTTCTTGGTAGAATCATGCAGGATTTAAATTTTTGATCTTTTTTTACTCCACTCAACAGCCCAAACAAGTTTCTAAAAGGATGAGTTTGCAACTACTTTACTTTTGGAGAAAATTCAAAACATTCATTATTCAATAGGGCCCAAAATATCAAAAACCAGCGGTTTGAATGAACACTCACATATCTTGGTAGAATCGTGCAGGACTGAAATTTTTGATGTTTTTCTACTCCTCTCATGAGCCCAAACAAGACTCTAAAAGGATGAGTTTGCAACTACTTTACTTTTGGAGAAAATTCAAAACATTCATTATTCAATAGAGCCCAATAGCAAAAATCAGCATTTTGAATGAAGAATCACATTTCTTGGTAGAATCATGCAGGATTGAAATTTTTGATGGTTTTTGACTCCTCTCAACAGTCCAAGCAAGATTCTAAAAGGATGAGTTTGCAACTACTTTACTTTTGGAGAAAATTCAAAACATTCATTATACAATAGGGCCCAAAATATCAACAACCAGCGGTTTGAATGAACACTCACATTTCTTGGTAGAATCATGCAGGATTGAAATTTTTGATCTTTTTTTACTCCATTCAACAGCCCAAACAAGTTTCTAAAAGGATGAGTTTGCAACTACTTTACTTTTGGAGAAAATTCAAAACATTCTTTATTCAATAAGGCCCAAAATATCAAAAACCAGCGGTTTGACTGAACACTCACATTTCTTGGTAGAATCGTGCAGGACTGAAATTTTTGATGTTTTTCTACTCCTCTCATGAGCCCAAACAAGACTCTAAAAGGATGAGTTTGCAACTACTTTACTTTTGGAGAAAATTCAAAACATTCATTATTCAATAGAGCCCAATAGCAAAAATCAGGTTTTGAATGAAGAATCACATTTCTTGGTAGAATCATGCAGGATTGAAATTTTTGATGGTTTTTTACTCCTCTCAACAGCCCAAACAAGTTTCTAAAAGGATGAGTTTGCAACTACTTTACTTTTGGAGAAAATTCAAAACATTCATTATTCAATAGGGCCCAAAATATCAAAAACCAGCGGTTTGAATGAACACTCACATTTCTTGGTAGAATCGTGCAGGACTGAAATTTTTGATGTTTTTCTACTCCTCTCATAAGCCCAAACAAGACTCTAAAAGGATGAGTTTGCAAATACTTTACTTTTGGAGAAAATTCAAAACGTTCATTATTCAATAGAGCCCAATAGCAAAAATTAGGTTTTGAATGAAGAATCACATTTCTTGGTAGAATCATGCAGGATTGAAATTTTTGATGGTTTTTTACTCCTCTCAACAGCCCAAACTAGTTTCTAAAAGGATGAGTTTGCAACTACTTTACTTTTGGAGAAAATTCAAAACATTCTTTATTCAATAAGGCCCAAAATATCAAAAACCAGCGGTTTGACTGAACACTCACATTTCTTGGTAGAATCATGCAGGACTGAAATTTTTGATGTTTTTCTACTCCTCTCATGAGCCCAAACAAGACTCTAAAAGGATGAGTTTGCAACTACTTTACTTTTGGAGAAAATTCAAAACATTCATTATTCAATAGAGCCCAATAGCAAAAATTAGGTTTTGAATGAAGAATCACATTTCTTGGTAGAATCATGCAGGATTGAAATTTTTTATGGTTTTTTACTCCACTCAACAGCCCAAACAAGTTTCTAAAAGGATGAGTTTGCAACTACTTTACTTTTGGAGAAAATTCAAAACATTCTTTATTCAACAAGGCCCAAAATATCAAAAGCCAGCGGTTTGACTGAACACTCACATTTCTTGGTAGAATCGTGCAGGACAGAAATTTTTGATGTTTTTCTACTCCTCTCATGAGCCCAAACAAGACTCTAAAAGGATGAGTTTGCAACTACTTTACTTTTGGAGAAAATTCAAAACATTCATTATTCAATAGAGCCCAATAGCAAAAATCAGCGTTTTGAATGAAGAATCACATTTCTTGGTAGAATCATGCAGGATTGAAATTTTTGATGGTTTTTGACTCCTCTCAACAGTCCAAGCAAGATTCTAAAAGGATGAGTTTGCACCTACTTTACTTTTGGAGAAAATTCAAAACATTCATTATACAATAGGGCCCAAAATATCAACAACCAGCGGTTTGAATGAACACTCACATGTCTTGGTAGAATCATGCAGGATTGAAATTTTTGATCTTTTTTTACTCCACTCAACAGCCCAAACAAGTTTCTAAAAGGATGAGTTTGCAACTACTTTACTTTTGGAGAAAATTCAAAACATTCTTTATTCAATAAGGCCCAAAATATCAAAAACCAGCGGTTTGACTGAACACTCACATTTCTTGGTAGAATCGTGCAGGACTGAAATTTTTGATGTTTTTCTACTCCTCTCATGAGCCCAAACAAGACTCTAAAAGGATGAGTTTGCAACTACTTTACTTTTGGAGAAAATTCAAAACATTCATTATTCAATAGAGCCCAATAGCAAAAATTAGGTTTTGAATGAAGAATCACATTTCTTGGTAGAATCATGCAGGATTGAAATTTTTGATGGTTTTTTACTCCTCTCAACAGCCCAAACAAGTTTCTAAAAGGATGAGTTTGCAACTACTTTACATTTGGAGAAAATTCAAAACATTCATTATTCAATAGGGCCCAAAATATCAAAAACCAGCGGTTTGAATGAACACTCACATTTCTTGGTAGAATCGTGCAGGACTGAAATTTTTGATGTTTTTCTACTCCTCTCATGAGCCCAAACAAGACTCTAAAAGGATGAGTTTGCAACTACTTTACTTTTGGAGAAAATTCAAAACGTTCATTATTCAATAGAGCCCAATAGCAAAAATTAGGTTTTGAATGAAGAATCACATTTCTTGGTAGAATCATGCAGGATTGAAATTTTTGATGGTTTTTTACTCCTCTCAACAGCCCAAACAAGTTTCTAAAAGGATGAGTTTGCAACTACTTTACTTTTGGAGAAAATTCAAAACATTCTTTATTCAATAAGGCCCAAAATATCAAAAACCAGCGGTTTGACTGAACACTCACATTTCTTGGTAGAATCATGCAGGACTGAAATTTTTGATGTTTTTCTACTCCTCTCATGAGCCCAAACAAGACTCTAAAAGGATGAGTTTGCAACTACTTTACTTTTGGAGAAAATTTAAAACATTCATTATTCAATAGAGCCCAATAGCAAAAATTAGGTTTTGAATGAAGAATCACATTTCTTGGTAGAATCATGCAGGATTGAAATTTTTTATGGTTTTTTACTCCACTCAACAGCCCAAACAAGTTTCTAAAAGGATGAGTTTGCAACTACTTTACTTTTGGAGAAAATTCAAAACATTCTTTATTCAACAAGGCCCAAAATATCAAAAGCCAGCGGTTTGACTGAACACTCACATTTCTTGGTAGAATCGTGCAGGACAGAAATTTTTGATGTTTTTCTACTACTCTCATGAGCCCAAACAAGTCTCTAAAAGTATGAGTTTGCAACTACTTTACTTTTGGAGAAAATTCAAAACATTCATTATTCAATAGAGCCCAATAGCAAAAATCAGCGTTTTGAATGAAGAATCACATTTCTTGGTAGAATCATGCAGGATTGAAATTTTTGATGGTTTTTGACTCCTCTCAACAGTCCAAGCAAGATTCTAAAAGGATGAGTTTGCAACTACTTTACTTTTGGAGAAAATTCAAAACATTCATTATACAATAGGGCCCAAAATATCAACAACCAGCGGTTTGAATGAACACTCACATTTCTTGGTAGAATCATGCAGGATTGAAATTTTTGATCTTTTTTTACTCCATTCAACAGCCCAAACAAGTTTCTAAAAGGATGAGTTTGCAACTACTTTACTTTTGGAGAAAATTCAAAACATTCTTTATTCAATAAGGCCCAAAATATCAAAAACCAGCGGTTTGACTGAACACTCACATTTCTTGGTAGAATCGTGCAGGACTGAAATTTTTGATGTTTTTCTACTCCTCTCATGAGCCCAAACAAGACTCTAAAAGGATGAGTTTGCAACTACTTTACTTTTGGAGAAAATTCAAAACATTCATTATTCAATAGAGCCCAATAGCAAAAATCAGGTTTTGAATGAAGAATCACATTTCTTGGTAGAATCATGCAGGATTGAAATTTTTGATGGTTTTTTACTCCTCTCAACAGCCCAAACAAGTTTCTAAAAGGATGAGTTTGCAACTACTTTACATTTGGAGAAAATTCAAAACATTCATTATTCAATAGGGCCCAAAATATCAAAAACCAGCGGTTTGAATGAACACTCACATTTCTTGGTAGAATCGTGCAGGACTGAAATTTTTGATGTTTTTCTACTCCTCTCATAAGCCCAAACAAGACTCTAAAAGGATGAGTTTGCAAATACTTTACTTTTGGAGAAAATTCAAAACGTTCATTATTCAATAGAGCCCAATAGCAAAAATTAGGTTTTGAATGAAGAATCACATTTCTTGGTAGAATCATGCAGGATTGAAATTTTTGATGGTTTTTTACTCCTCTCAACAGCCCAAACTAGTTTCTAAAAGGATGAGTTTGCAACTACTTTACTTTTGGAGAAAATTCAAAACATTCTTTATTCAATAAGGCCCAAAATATCAAAAACCAGCGGTTTGACTGAACACTCACATTTCTTGGTAGAATCATGCAGGACTGAAATTTTTGATGTTTTTCTACTCCTCTCATGAGCCCAAACAAGACTCTAAAAGGATGAGTTTGCAACTACTTTACTTTTGGAGAAAATTCAAAACATTCATTATTCAATAGAGCCCAATAGCAAAAATTAGGTTTTGAATGAAGAATCACATTTCTTGGTAGAATCATGCAGGATTGAAATTTTTTATGGTTTTTTACTCCACTCAACAGCCCAAACAAGTTTCTAAAAGGATGAGTTTGCAACTACTTTACTTTTGGAGAAAATTCAAAACATTCTTTATTCAACAAGGCCCAAAATATCAAAAGCCAGCGGTTTGACTGAACACTCACATTTCTTGGTAGAATCGTGCAGGACAGAAATTTTTGATGTTTTTCTACTCCTCTCATGAGCCCAAACAAGACTCTAAAAGGATGAGTTTGCAACTACTTTACTTTTGGAGAAAATTCAAAACATTCATTATTCAATAGAGCCCAATAGCAAAAATCAGCGTTTTGAATGAAGAATCACATTTCTTGGTAGAATCATGCAGGATTGAAATTTTTGATGGTTTTTGACTCCTCTCAACAGTCCAAGCAAGATTCTAAAAGGATGAGTTTGCACCTACTTTACTTTTGGAGAAAATTCAAAACATTCATTATACAATAGGGCCCAAAATATCAACAACCAGCGGTTTGAATGAACACTCACATGTCTTGGTAGAATCATGCAGGATTGAAATTTTTGATCTTTTTTTACTCCACTCAACAGCCCAAACAAGTTTCTAAAAGGATGAGTTTGCAACTACTTTACTTTTGGAGAAAATTCAAAACATTCTTTATTCAATAAGGCCCAAAATATCAAAAACCAGCGGTTTGACTGAACACTCACATTTCTTGGTAGAATCGTGCAGGACTGAAATTTTTGATGTTTTTCTACTCCTCTCATGAGCCCAAACAAGACTCTAAAAGGATGAGTTTGCAACTACTTTACTTTTGGAGAAAATTCAAAACATTCATTATTCAATAGAGCCCAATAGCAAAAATTAGGTTTTGAATGAAGAATCACATTTCTTGGTAGAATCATGCAGGATTGAAATTTTTGATGGTTTTTTACTCCTCTCAACAGCCCAAACAAGTTTCTAAAAGGATGAGTTTGCAACTACTTTACATTTGGAGAAAATTCAAAACATTCATTATTCAATAGGGCCCAAAATATCAAAAACCAGCGGTTTGAATGAACACTCACATTTCTTGGTAGAATCGTGCAGGACTGAAATTTTTGATGTTTTTCTACTCCTCTCATGAGCCCAAACAAGACTCTAAAAGGATGAGTTTGCAACTACTTTACTTTTGGAGAAAATTCAAAACGTTCATTATTCAATAGAGCCCAATAGCAAAAATTAGGTTTTGAATGAAGAATCACATTTCTTGGTAGAATCATGCAGGATTGAAATTTTTGATGGTTTTTTACTCCTCTCAACAGCCCAAACAAGTTTCTAAAAGGATGAGTTTGCAACTACTTTACTTTTGGAGAAAATTCAAAACATTCTTTATTCAATAAGGCCCAAAATATCAAAAACCAGCGGTTTGACTGAACACTCACATTTCTTGGTAGAATCATGCAGGACTGAAATTTTTGATGTTTTTCTACTCCTCTCATGAGCCCAAACAAGACTCTAAAAGGATGAGTTTGCAACTACTTTACTTTTGGAGAAAATTTAAAACATTCATTATTCAATAGAGCCCAATAGCAAAAATTAGGTTTTGAATGAAGAATCACATTTCTTGGTAGAATCATGCAGGATTGAAATTTTTTATGGTTTTTTACTCCACTCAACAGCCCAAACAAGTTTCTAAAAGGATGAGTTTGCAACTACTTTACTTTTGGAGAAAATTCAAAACATTCTTTATTCAACAAGGCCCAAAATATCAAAAGCCAGCGGTTTGACTGAACACTCACATTTCTTGGTAGAATCGTGCAGGACAGAAATTTTTGATGTTTTTCTACTACTCTCATGAGCCCAAACAAGTCTCTAAAAGTATGAGTTTGCAACTACTTTACTTTTGGAGAAAATTCAAAACATTCATTATTCAATAGAGCCCAATAGCAAAAATCAGCGTTTTGAATGAAGAATCACATTTCTTGGTAGAATCATGCAGGATTGAAATTTTTGATGGTTTTTGACTCCTCTCAACAGTCCAAGCAAGATTCTAAAAGGATGAGTTTGCAACTACTTTACTTTTGGAGAAAATTCAAAACATTCATTATACAATAGGGCCCAAAATATCAACAACCAGCGGTTTGAATGAACACTCACATTTCTTGGTAGAATCATGCAGGATTGAAATTTTTGATCTTTTTTTACTCCATTCAACAGCCCAAACAAGTTTCTAAAAGGATGAGTTTGCAACTACTTTACTTTTGGAGAAAATTCAAAACATTCTTTATTCAATAAGGCCCAAAATATCAAAAACCAGCGGTTTGACTGAACACTCACATTTCTTGGTAGAATCGTGCAGGACTGAAATTTTTGATGTTTTTCTACTCCTCTCATGAGCCCAAACAAGACTCTAAAAGGATGAGTTTGCAACTACTTTACTTTTGGAGAAAATTCAAAACATTCATTATTCAATAGAGCCCAATAGCAAAAATTAGGTTTTGAATGAAGAATCACATTTCTTGGTAGAATCATGCAGGATTGAAATTTTTGATGTTTTTTTACTCCTCTCAACAGCCCAAACAAGTTTCTAAAAGGATGAGTTTGCAACTACTTTACTTTTGGAGAAAATTCAAAACATTCTTTATTCAATAAGGCCCAAAATATCAAAAACCAGCGGTTTGACTGAACACTCACATTTCTTGGTAGAATCGTGCAGGACTGAAATTTTTGATGTTATTCTTCTCCTCTCATGAGCCCAAACAAGACTCTAAAAGGATGAGTTTGCAACTACTTTACTTTTGGAGAAAATTCAAAACATTCATTATTCAATAGAGCCCAATAGCAAAAATTAGGTTTTGAATGAAGAATCACATTTCTTGGTAGAATCATACAGGATTGAAATTTTTGATGGTTTTTTACTCCTCTCAACAGCCCAAACAAGTTTCTAAAAGGATGAGTTTGCAACTACTTTACTTTTGGAGAAAATTCAAAACATTCTTTATTCAACAAGGCCCAAAATATCAAAAACCAGCGGTTTGACTGAACACTCACATTTCTTGGTAGAATCGTGCAGGACAGAAATTTTTGATGTTTTTCTACTCTTCTCATGAGCCCAAACAAGACTCTTAAAGGATGAGTTTGCAACTACTTTACTTTTGGAGAAAATTCAAAACATTCATTATTCAATAGAGCCCAATAGCAAAAATCAGCGTTTTGAATGAAGAATCACATTTCTTGGTAGAATCATGCAGGATTGAAATTTTTGATGGTTTTTTACTCCACTCAACAGCCCAAACAAGTTTCTAAAAGGATGAGTTTGCAACTACTTTACTTTTGGAGAAAATTCAAAACATTCTTTATTCAACAAGGCCCAAAATATCAAAAGCCAGCGGTTTGACTGAACACTCACATTTCTTGGTAGAATCGTGCAGGACAGAAATTTTTGATGTTTTTCTACTCCTCTCATGAGCCCAAACAAGACTCTAAAAGGATGAGTTTGCAACTACTTTACTTTTGGAGAAAATTCAAAACATTCATTATTCAATAGAGCCCAATAGCAAAAATCAGCGTTTTGAATGAAGAATCACATTTCTTGGTAGAATCATGCAGGATTGAAATTTTTGATGGTTTTTGACTCCTCTCAACAGTCCAAGCAAGATTCTAAAAGGATGAGTTTGCAACTACTTTACTTTTGGAGAAAATTCAAAACATTCATTATACAATAGGGCCCAAAATATCAACAACCAGCGGTTTGAATGAACACTCACATGTCTTGGTAGAATCATGCAGGATTGAAATTTTTGATCTTTTTTTACTCCACTCAACAGCCCAAACAAGTTTCTAAAAGGATGAGTTTGCAACTACTTTACTTTTGGAGAAAATTCAAAACATTCTTTATTCAATAAGGCCCAAAATATCAAAAACCAGCGGTTTGACTGAACACTCACATTTCTTGGTAGAATCGTGCAGGACTGAAATTTTTGATGTTTTTCTACTCCTCTCATGAGCCCAAACAAGACTCTAAAAGGATGAGTTTGCAACTACTTTACTTTTGGAGAAAATTCAAAACATTCATTATTCAATAGAGCCCAATAGCAAAAATTAGGTTTTGAATGAAGAATCACATTTCTTGGTAGAATCATGCAGGATTGAAATTTTTGATGGTTTTTTACTCCTCTCAACAGCCCAAACAAGTTTCTAAAAGGATGAGTTTGCAACTACTTTACATTTGGAGAAAATTCAAAACATTCATTATTCAATAGGGCCCAAAATATCAAAAACCAGCGGTTTGAATGAACACTCACATTTCTTGGTAGAATCGTGCAGGACTGAAATTTTTGATGTTTTTCTACTCCTCTCATGAGCCCAAACAAGACTCTAAAAGGATGAGTTTGCAACTACTTTACTTTTGGAGAAAATTCAAAACGTTCATTATTCAATAGAGCCCAATAGCAAAAATTAGGTTTTGAATGAAGAATCACATTTCTTGGTAGAATCATGCAGGATTGAAATTTTTGATGGTTTTTTACTCCTCTCAACAGCCCAAACAAGTTTCTAAAAGGATGAGTTTGCAACTACTTTACTTTTGGAGAAAATTCAAAACATTCTTTATTCAATAAGGCCCAAAATATCAAAAACCAGCGGTTTGACTGAACACTCACATTTCTTGGTAGAATCATGCAGGACTGAAATTTTTGATGTTTTTCTACTCCTCTCATGAGCCCAAACAAGACTCTAAAAGGATGAGTTTGCAACTACTTTACTTTTGGAGAAAATTTAAAACATTCATTATTCAATAGAGCCCAATAGCAAAAATTAGGTTTTGAATGAAGAATCACATTTCTTGGTAGAATCATGCAGGATTGAAATTTTTTATGGTTTTTTACTCCACTCAACAGCCCAAACAAGTTTCTAAAAGGATGAGTTTGCAACTACTTTACTTTTGGAGAAAATTCAAAACATTCTTTATTCAACAAGGCCCAAAATATCAAAAGCCAGCGGTTTGACTGAACACTCACATTTCTTGGTAGAATCGTGCAGGACAGAAATTTTTGATGTTTTTCTACTACTCTCATGAGCCCAAACAAGTCTCTAAAAGTATGAGTTTGCAACTACTTTACTTTTGGAGAAAATTCAAAACATTCATTATTCAATAGAGCCCAATAGCAAAAATCAGCGTTTTGAATGAAGAATCACATTTCTTGGTAGAATCATGCAGGATTGAAATTTTTGATGGTTTTTGACTCCTCTCAACAGTCCAAGCAAGATTCTAAAAGGATGAGTTTGCAACTACTTTACTTTTGGAGAAAATTCAAAACATTCATTATACCATAGGGCCCAAAATATCAACAACCAGCGGTTTGAATGAACACTCACATTTCTTGGTAGAATCATGCAGGATTGAAATTTTTGATGTTTTTTTACTCCTCTCAACAGCCCAAACAAGTTTCTAAAAGGATGAGTTTGCAACTACTTTACTTTTGGAGAAAATTCAAAACATTCTTTATTCAATAAGGCCCAAAATATCAAAAACCAGCGGTTTGACTGAACACTCACATTTCTTGGTAGAATCGTGCAGGACTGAAATTTTTGATGTTTTTCTACTCCTCTCATGAGCCCAAACAAGACTCTAAAAGGATGAGTTTGCAACTACTTTACTTTTGGAGAAAATTCAAAACATTCATTATTCAATAGAGCCCAATAGCAAAAATTAGGTTTTGAATGAAGAATCACATTTCTTGGTAGAATCATGCAGGATTGAAATTTTTGATGTTTTTTTACTCCTCTCAACAGTCCAAACAAGTTTCTAAAAGGATGAGTTTGCAACTACTTTACTTTTGGAGAAAATTCAAAGCATTCATTATTCAATAGGGCCCAAAATATCAAAAACCAGCGGTTTGAATGAACACTCACATTTCTTGGTAGAATCATGCAGGATTGAAATTTTTGATCTTTTTTTACTCCACTCAACAGCCCAAACAAGTTTCTAAAAGGATGAGTTTGCAACTACTTTACTTTTGGAGAAAATTCAAAACATTCATTATTCAATAGGGCCCAAAATATCAAAAACCAGCTGTTTGAATGAACACTCACATTTCTTGGTAGAATCGTGCAGGACTGAAATTTTTGATGTTTTTCTACTCCTTTCATAAGCCCAAACAAGACTCTAAAAGGATGAGTTTGCAACTACTTTACTTTTGGAGAAAATTCAAAACATTCATTATTCAATAGAGCCCAATAGCAAAAATCAGCGTTTTGAATGAACAATCACATTTCTTGGTAGAATCATGCAGGATTGAAATTTTTGATGTTTTTTTACTACACTCAACAGCCCAAACAAGTTTCTAAAAGGATGAGTTTGCAAATACTTTACTTATGGAGAAAATTCAAAACATTCATTATTCAGTAGAGCCCAATAGCAAAAAGCAGTGTTTTGAATGAACAATCACATTTCTTGGTAGAATCATGCAGGATTGAAATTTTTGATGTTTTTTTACTACTCTCAACAGCCCAAACAAGTTTCTAAAAGGATGAGTTTGCAACTACTTTACTTTTGGAGAATATTCAAAACATTCATTATTCAATAGGGCCCAAAATATCAAAAACCAGCGGTTTGAATGAACACTCACATTTCTTGGTAGAATCGTGCAGGACTGAAATTTTTGATGTTTTTCTACTCCTCTCATGAGCCCAAACAAGACTCTAAAAGGTTGAGTTTGCAACTACTTTACTTTTGGAGAAAATTCAAAACATTCATTATTCAATAGAGCCCAATAGCAAAAATCAGGTTTTGAATGAAGAATCACATTTCTTGGTAGAATCATGCAGGATTTAAATTTTTGATGGTTTTTTACTCCTCTCAACAGCCCAAACAAGTTTCTAACAGGATGAGTTTGCAACTACTTTACATTTGGAGAAAATTCAAAAACATTCATTATTCAATAGGGCCCAAAATATCAAAAACCAGCGGTTTGAATGAACACTCACATTTCTTGGTAGAATCGTGCAGGACTGAAATTTTTGATGTTTTTCTCCTCCTCTCATGAGCCCAAACAAGACTCTAAAAGGATGAGTTTGCAACTACTTTACTTTTGGAGAAAATTCAAAACGTTCATTATTCAATAGAGCCCAATAGCAAAAATTAGGTTTTGAATGAAGAATCACATTTCTTGGTAGAATCATGCAGGATTGAAATTTTTGATGGTTTTTTACTCCTCTCAACAGCCCAAACAAGTTTCTAAAAGGATGAGTTTGCAACTACTTTACTTTTGGAGAAAATTCAAAACATTCTTTATTCAATAAGGCCCAAAATATCAAAAACCAGCGGTTTGACTGAACACTCACATTTCTTGGTAGAATCATGCAGGACTGAAATTTTTGATGTTTTTCTACTCCTCTCATGAGCCCAAACAAGACTCTAAACAAGACTCTAGTTTGCAACTACTTTACTTTTGGAGAAAATTTAAAACATTCATTATTCAATAGAGCCCAATAGCAAAAATTAGGTTTTGAATGAAGAATCACATTTCTTGGTAGAATCATGCAGGATTGAAATTTTTTATGGTTTTTTACTCCACTCAACAGCCCAAACAAGTTTCTAAAAGGATGAGTTTGCAACTACTTTACTTTTGGAGAAAATTCAAAACATTCTTTATTCAACAAGGCCCAAAATATCAAAAGCCAGCGGTTTGACTGAACACTCACATTTCTTGGTAGAATCGTGCAGGACAGAAATTTTTGATGTTTTTCTACTACTCTCATGAGCCCAAACAAGTCTCTAAAAGTATGAGTTTGCAACTACTTTACTTTTGGAGAAAATTCAAAACATTCATTATTCAATAGGGCCCAATAGCAAAAATCAGCGTTTTGAATGAAGAATCACATTTCTTGGTAGAATCATGCAGGATTGAAATTTTTGATGGTTTTTGACTCCTCTCAACAGTCCAAGCAAGATTCTAAAAGGATGAGTTTGCAACTACTTTACTTTTGGAGAAAATTCAAAACATTCATTATACAATAGGGCCCAAAATATCAACAACCAGCGGTTTGAATGAACACTCACATGTCTTGGTAGAATCATGCAGGATTGAAATTTTTGATCTTTTTTTACTCCACTCAACAGCCCAAACAAGTTTCTAAAAGGATGAGTTTGCAACTACTTTACTTTTGGAGAAAATTCAAAACATTCTTTATTCAATAAGGCCCAAAATATCAAAAACCAGCGGTTTGACTGAACACTCACATTTCTTGGTAGAATCGTGCAGGACTGAAATTTTTGATGTTTTTCTACTCCTCTCATGAGCCCAAACAAGACTCTAAAAGGATGAGTTTGCAACTACTTTACTTTTGGAGAAAATTCAAAACATTCATTATTCAATAGAGCCCAATAGCAAAAATTAGATTTTGAATGAAGAATCACATTTCTTGGTAGAATCATGCAGGATTGAAATTTTTGATGGTTTTTTAATCCTCTCAACAGCCCAAACAAGTTTCTAAAAGGATGAGTTTGCAACTACTTTACATTTGGAGAAAATTCAAAACATTCATTATTCAATAGGGCCCAAAATATCAAAAACCAGCGGTTTGAATGAACACTCACATTTCTTGGTAGAATCGTGCAGGACTGAAATTTTTGATGTTTTTCTACTCCTCTCATGAGCACAAACAAGACTCTAAAAGGATGAGTTTGCAACTACTTTACTTTTGGAGAAAATTCAAAACGTTCATTATTCAATAGAGCCCAATAGCAAAAATTAGGTTTTGAATGAAGAATCACATTTCTTGGTAGAATCATGCAGGATTGAAATTTTTGATGGTTTTTTACTCCTCTCAACAGCCCAAACAAGTTTCTAAAAGGATGAGTTTGCAACTACTTTACTTTTGGAGAAAATTCAAAACATTCTTTATTCAATAAGGCCCAAAATATCAAAAACCAGCGGTTTGACTGAACACTCACATTTCTTGGTAGAATCATGCAGGACTGAAATTTTTGATGTTTTTCTACTCCTCTCATGAGCCCAAACAAGACTCTAAAAGGATGAGTTTGCAACTACTTTACTTTTGGAGAAAATTTAAAACATTCATTATTCAATAGAGCCCAATAGCAAAAATTAGGTTTTGAATGAAGAATCACATTTCTTGGTAGAATCATGCAGGATTGAAATTTTTTATGGTTTTTTACTCCACTCAACAGCCCAAACAAGTTTCTAAAAGGATGAGTTTGCAACTACTTTACTTTTGGAGAAAATTCAAAACATTCTTTATTCAACAAGGCCCAAAATATCAAAAGCCAGCGGTTTGACTGAACACTCACATTTCTTGGTAGAAACGTGCAGGACAGAAATTTTTGATGTTTTTCTACTACTCTCATGAGCCCAAACAAGTCTCTAAAAGTATGAGTTTGCAACTACTTTACTTTTGGAGAAAATTCAAAACATTCATTATTCAATAGAGCCCAATAGCAAAAATCAGCGTTTTGAATGAAGAATCACATTTCTTGGTAGAATCATGCAGGATTGAAATTTTTGATGGTTTTTGACTCCTCTCAACAGTCCAAGCAAGATTCTAAAAGGATGAGTTTGCAACTACTTTACTTTTGGAGAAAATTCAAAACATTCATTATACAATAGGGCCCAAAATATCAACAACCAGCGGTTTGAATGAACACTCACATTTCTTGGTAGAATCATGCAGGATTGAAATTTTTGATCTTTTTTTACTCCACTCAACAGCCCAAACAAGTTTCTAAAAGGATGAGTTTGCAACTACTTTACTTTTGGAGAAAATTCAAAACATTCTTTATTCAATAAGGCCCAAAATATCAAAAACCAGCGGTTTGACTGAACACTCACATTTCTTGGTAGAATCGTGCAGGACTGAAATTTTTGATGTTTTTCTACTCCTCTCATGAGCCCAAACAAGACTCTAAAAGGATGAGTTTGCAACTACTTTACTTTTGGAGAAAATTCAAAACATTCATTATTCAATAGAGCCCAATAGCAAAAATTAGGTTTTGAATGAAGAATCACATTTCTTGGTAGAATCATGCAGGATTGAAATTTTTGATGTTTTTTTACTCCTCTCAACAGCCCAAACAAGTTTCTAAAAGGATGAGTTTGCAACTACTTTACTTTTGGAGAAAATTCAAAACATTCATTTTTCAATAGGGCCCAAAATATCAAAAACCAGCGGTTTGAATAAACACTCACATTTCTTGGTAGAATCGTGCAGGACTGAAATTTTTGATGTTTTTCTACTCCTCTCATGAGCCCAAACAAGACTCTAAAAGGATGAGTTTGCAACTACTTTACTTTTGGAGAAAAATCAAAACATTCATTATTCAATAGAGCCCAATAGCAAAAATCAGGTTTTGAATGAAGAATCACATTTCTTGGTAGAATCATGCAGGATTGAAATTTTTGATGTTTTTTTACTCCTCTCAACAGCCCAAACAAGTTTCTAAAAGGATGAGTTTGCAACTACTTTACATTTGGAGAAAATTCAAAACATTCATTATTCAATAGGGCCCAAAATATCAAAAATCAGCGGTTTGAATGAACACTCACATTTCTTGGTAGAATCGTGCAGGACTGAAATTTTTGATGTTTTTCTACTCCTCTCATGAGCCCAAACAAGACTTTAAAAGGATGACTTTGCAACTGCTTTACTTTTGGAGAAAATTCAAAACATTCATTATTCAATATAGCTCAATAGCAAAAATCAGCGTTTTGAATGAACAATCACATTTCTTGGTAGAATCATGCAGGATTGAAATTTTTGATGTTTTTTTACTCCTCTCAACAGCCCAAACAAGTTTCTAAAAGGATGAGTTTGCAACTACTTTACTTTTGGAGAAAATTCAAAGCATTCATTATTCAATAGGGCCCAAAATATCAAAAACCAGCGGTTTGAATGAACACTCACATTTCTTGGTAGAATCGTGCAGGACTGAAATTTTTGATGTTTTTCTACTCCTCTCATGAGCCCAAACAAGACTCTAAAAGGATGAGTTTGCAACTACTTTACTTTTGGAGAAAATTTAAAACATTCATTATTCAATAGAGCCCAATAGCAAAAATCAGCGTTTTGAATGAACAATCACATTTCTTGGTAGAATCATGCAGGATTGAAATTTTTGATGTTTTTTACTCCTCTCAACAGCCCAAACAAGTTTCTAAAAGGATGAGTTTGCAACTACTTTACTTTTGGAGAAAATTCAAAACATTCATTATTCAATAGAGCCCAATAGCAAAAAGCAGTGTTTTGAATGAACAATCACATTTCTTGGTAGAATCATGCAGGATTGAAATTTTTGATCTTTTTTTACTCCACACAACAGCCCAAACAAGTTTCTAAAAGGATGAGTTTGCAACTACTTTACTTTTGGAGTAAATTCAAAACATTCATTATTCAATAGGGCTCAAAATATCAAAAACCAGCGGTTTGAATAAACACTCACATTTCTTGGTAGAATCGTGCAGGACTGAAATTTTTGATGTTTTTCTACTCCTCTCATGAGCCCAAACAAAACTCTAAAAGGATGAGTTTGCAACTACTTTACTTTTGGAGAAAAATCAAAACATTCATTATTCAATAGAGCCCAATAGCAAAAATCAGGTTTTGAATGAAGAATCACATTTCTTGGTAGAATCATGCAGGATTGAAATTTTTGATGTTTTTTTACTCCTCTCAACAGCCCAAACAAGTTTCTAAAAGGATGAGTTTGCAACTACTTTACATTTGGAGAAAATTCAAAACATTCATTATTCAATAGGGCCCAAAATATCAAAAATCAGCGGTTTGAATGAACACTCACATTTCTTGGTAGAATCGTGCAGGACTGAAATTTTTGATGTTTTTCTACTCCTCTCATGAGCCCAAACAAGACTTTAAAAGGATGACTTTGCAACTGCTTTACTTTTGGAGAAAATTCAAAACATTCATTATTCAATAGAGCCCAATAGCAAAAATCAGGTTTTGAATGAAGAATCACATTTCTTGGTAGAATCATGCAGGATTGAAATTTTTGATGGTTTTTTACTCCTCTCAACAGCCCAAACAAGTTTCTAAAAGGATGAGTTTGCAACTACTTTACTTTTGGAGAAAATTCAAAGCATTCATTATTCAATAGGGCCCAAAATATCAAAAACCAGCGGTTTGAATGAACACTCACCTTTCTTGGTAGAATCGTGCAGGACTGAAATTTTTAATGTTTTTCTACTCCTCTCATGAGCCCAAACAAGACTCTAAAAGTATGAGTTTGCAACTACTTTACTTTTGGAGAAAATTCAAAACATTCATTATTCAATAGAGCCCAATAGCAAAAATCAGCGTTTTGAATGAAGAATCACATTTCTTGGTAGAATCATGCAGGATTGAAATTTTTGATGGTTTTTGACTCCTCTCAACAGTCCAAGCAAGATTCTAAAAGGATGAGTTTGCAACCACTTTACTTTTGGAGAAAATTCAAAACATTCATTATACAATAGGGCCCAAAATATCAACAATCAGCGGTTTGAATGAACACTCACATTTCTTGGTAGAATCATGCAGGATTGAAATTTTTGATCTTTTTTTACTCCACTCAACAGCCCAAACAAGTTTCTAAAAGGATGAGTTTGCAACTACTTTACTTTTGGAGAAAATTCAAAACATTCTTTATTCAATAAGGCCCAAAATATCAAAAACCAGCGGTTTGACTGAACACTCACATTTCTTGGTAGAATCGTGCAGGACTGAAATTTTTGATGTTTTTCTACTCCTCTCATGAGCCCAAACAAGACTCTAAAAGGATGAGTTTGCAACTACTTTACTTTTGGAGAAAATTCAAAACATTCATTATTCAATAGAGCCCAATAGCAAAAATTAGGTTTTGAATGAAGAATCACATTTCTTGGTAGAATCATGCAGGATTGAAATTTTTGATGGTTTTTTACTCCTCTCAACAGCCCAAACAAGTTTCTAAAAGGATGAGTTTGCAACTACTTTACTTTTGGAGAAAATTCAAAACATTCATTATTCAATAGGGCCCAAAATATCAAAAACCAGCGGTTTGAATAGACACTCACATTTCTTGGTAGAATCGTGCAGGACTGAAATTTTTGATGTTTTTCTACTCCTCTCATGAGCCCAAACAAGACTCTAAAAGGATGAGTTTGCAACTACTTTACTTTTGGAGAAAAATCAAAACATTCATTATTCAATAGAGCCCAATAGCAAAAATCAGGTTTTGAATGAAGAATCACATTTCTTGGTAGAATCATGCAGGATTGAAATTTTTGATGTTTTTTTACTCCTCTCAACAGCCCAAACAAGTTTCTAAAAGGATGAGTTTGCAACTACTTTACATTTGGAGAAAATTCAAAACATTCATTATTCAATAGGGCCCAAAATATCAAAAATCAGCGGTTTGAATGAACACTCACATTTCTTGGTAGAATCGTGCAGGACTGAAATTTTTGATGTTTTTCTACTCCTCTCATGAGCCCAAACAAGACTTTAAAAGGATGACTTTGCAACTGCTTTACTTTTGGAGAAAATTCAAAACATTCATTATTCAATATAGCCCAATAGCAAAAATCAGCGTTTTGAATGAACAATTACATTTCTTGGTAGAATCATGCAGGATTGAAATTTTTGATGTTTTTTTACTCCTCTCAACAGCCCAAACAAGTTTCTAAAAGGATGAGTTTGCAACTACTTTACTTTTGGAGAAAATTCAAAGCATTCATTATTCAATAGGGCCCAAAATATCAAAAACCAGCGGTTTGAATGAACACTCACATTTCTTTTTTAGAATCATGCAGGACTGAAATTTTTGATGTTTTTCTACTCCTCTCATGAGCCCAAACAAGACTCTAAAAGGATGAGTTTGCAACTACTTTACTTTTGGAGAAAATTCAAAACATTCATTATTCAATAGAGCCCAATAGCAAAAATCAGCGTTTTGAATGAACAATCACATTTCTTGGTAGAATCATGCAGGATTGAAATTTTTGATGTTTTTTTACTCCTCTCAACAGCCCAAACAATTTTCTAAAAGGATGAGTTTGCAACTACTTTACTTTTGGAGAAAATTCAAAACATTCATTATTCAATAGAGCCCAATAGCAAAAAGCAGTGTTTTGAATGAACAATCACATTTCTTGGTAGAATCATGCAGGATTGAAATTTTTGATCTTTTTTTACTCCACTCAACAGCCCAAACAAGTTTCTAAAAGGATGAGTTTGCAACTACTTTACTTTTGGAGAAAATTCAAAACATTCATTATTAAATAGGGCCCAAAATATCAAAAAACAGCGGTTTGAATGAACACTCACATTTCTTGGTAGAATCGTGCAGGACTGAAATTTTTGATGTTTTTCTACTCCGCTCATGAGCCCAAACAAGACTCTAAAAGGATGAGTTTACAACTACTTTACTTTTGGAGAAAATTCAAAACATTCATTATTCAATAGAGCCCAATAGCAAAAATCAGGTTTTGAATGAAGAATCACATTTCTTGGTAGAATCATGCAGGATTGAAATTTTTGATGGTTTTTTACTCCTCTCAACAGCCCAAACAAGTTTCTAAAAGGATGAGTTTGCAACTACTTTACTTTTGGAGAAAATTCAAAGCATTCATTATTCAATAGGGCCCAAAATATCAAAAACCAGCAGTTTGAATGAACACTCACCTTTCTTGGTAGAATCGTGCAGGACTGAATTTTTGATGTTTTTCTACTCCTCTCATGAGCCCAAACAAGACTCTAAAAGGATGAGTTTGCAACTACTTTACTTTTGGAGAAAATTCAAAACATTCATTATTCAATAGAGCCCAATAGCAAAAATTAGGTTTTGAATGAAGAATCACATTTCTTGGTAGAATCATGCAGGATTGAAATTTTTGATGGTTTTTTACTCCTCTCAACAGCCCAAACAAGTTTCTAAAAGGATGAGTTTGCAACTACTTTACTTTTGGAGAAAATTCAAAACATTCTTTATTCAACAAGGCCCAAAATATCAAAAACCAGCGGTTTGACTGAACACTCACATTTCTTGGTAGAATCGTGCAGGACAGAAATTTTTGATGTTTTTCTACTCCTCTCATGAGCCCAAACAAGACTCTAAAAGGATGAGTTTGCAACTACTTTACTTTTGGAGAAAATTCAAAACATTCATTATTCAATAGAGCCCAATAGCAAAAATCAGCGTTTTGAATGAAGAATCACATTTCTTGGTAGAATCATGCAGGATTGAAATTTTTGATGGTTTTTGACTCCTCTCAACAGTCCAAGCACGATTCTAAAAGGATGAGTTTGCAACTACTTTACTTTTGGAGAAAAATCAAAACATTCATTATACAATAGGGCCCAAAATATCAACAACCAGCGGTTTGAATGAACACTCACATTTCTTGGTAGAATCATGCAGGATTGAAATTTTTGATCTTTTTTTACTCCACTCAACAGCCCAAACAAGTTTCTAAAAGGATGAGTTTGCAACTACTTTACTTTTGGAGAAAATTCAAAACATTCTTTATTCAATAAGGCCCAAAATATCAAAAACCAGCGGTTTAACTGAACACTCACATTTCTTGGTAGAATCGTGCAAGACTGAAATTTTTGAAGTTTTTCTACTCCTCTCATGAGCCCAAACAAGACTCTAAAAGGATGAGTTTGCAACTACTTTACTTTTGGAGAAAATTCAAAACATTCATTATTCAATAGAGCCCAGTAGCAAAAATTAGGTTTTGAATGAAGAATCACATTTCTTGATAGAATCATGCAGGATTGAAATTTTTGATGGTTTTTTACTCCTCTCAACAGCCAAAACAAGTTTCTAAAAGGATGAGTTTGCAACTACTTTACTTTTGGAGAAAATTCAAAACATTCTTTATTCAACAAGGCCCAAAATATCAAAAACCAGCGGTTTGACTGAACACTCACATTTCTTGGTAGAATCGTGCAGGACAGAAATTTTTGATGTTTTTCTACTCCTCTCATGAGCCCAAACAAGACTCTAAAAGGATGAGTTTGCAACTACTTTACTTTTGGAGAAAATTCAAAACATTCATTATTCAATAGAGCCCAATAGCAAAAATCAGTGTTTTGAATGAAGAATCACATTTCTTGGTAGAATCATGCAGGATTTAAATTTTTGATCTTTTTTTACTCCACTCAACAGCCCAAACAAGTTTCTAAAAGGATGAGTTTGCAACTACTTTACTTTTGGAGAAAATTCAAAACATTCATTATTCAATAGGGCCCAAAATATCAAAAACCAGCGGTTTGAATGAACACTCACATATCTTGGTAGAATCGTGCAGGACTGAAATTTTTGATGTTTTTCTACTCCTCTCATGAGCCCAAACAAGACTCTAAAAGGATGAGTTTGCAACTACTTTACTTTTGGAGAAAATTCAAAACATTCATTATTCAACAGAGCCCAATAGCAAAAATCAGCATTTTGAATGAAGAATCACATTTCTTGGTAGAATCATGCAGGATTGAAATTTTTGATGGTTTTTGACTCCTCTCAACAGTCCAAGCAAGATTCTAAAAGGATGAGTTTGCAACTACTTTACTTTTGGAGAAAATTCAAAACATTCATTATACAATAGGGCCCAAAATATCAACAACCAGCGGTTTGAATGAACACTCACATTTCTTGGTAGAATCATGCAGGATTGAAATTTTTGATCTTTTTTTACTCCATTCAACAGCCCAAACAAGTTTCTAAAAGGATGAGTTTGCAACTACTTTACTTTTGGAGAAAATTCAAAACATTCTTTATTCAATAAGGCCCAAAATATCAAAAACCAGCGGTTTGACTGAACACTCACATTTCTTGGTAGAATCGTGCAGGACTGAAATTTTTGATGTTTTTCTACTCCTCTCATGAGCCCAAACAAGACTCTAAAAGGATGAGTTTGCAACTACTTTACTTTTGGAGAAAATTCAAAACATTCATTATTCAATAGAGCCCAATAGCAAAAATCAGGTTTTGAATGAAGAATCACATTTCTTGGTAGAATCATGCAGGATTGAAATTTTTGATGGTTTTTTACTCCTCTCAACAGCCCAAACAAGTTTCTAAAAGGATGAGTTTGCAACTACTTTACATTTGGAGAAAATTCAAAACATTCATTATTCAATAGGGCCCAAAATATCAAAAATCAGCGGTTTGAATGAACACTCACATTTCTTGGTAGAATCGTGCAGGACTGAAATTTTTGATGTTTTTCTACTCCTCTCATGAGCCCAAACAAGACTTTAAAAGGATGACTTTGCAACTGCTTTACTTTTGGAGAAAATTCAAAACATTCATTATTCAATATAGCCCAATAGCAAAAATCAGCGTTTTGAATGAACAATTACATTTCTTGGTAGAATCATGCAGGATTGAAATTTTTGATGTTTTTTTACTCCTCTCAACAGCCCAAACAAGTTTCTAAAAGGATGAGTTTGCAACTACTTTACTTTTGGAGAAAATTCAAAGCATTCATTATTCAATAGGGCCCAAAATATCAAAAACCAGCGGTTTGAATGAACACTCACATTTCTTTTTTAGAATCATGCAGGACTGAAATTTTTGATGTTTTTCTACTCCTCTCATGAGCCCAAACAAGACTCTAAAAGGATGAGTTTGCAACTACTTTACTTTTGGAGAAAATTCAAAACATTCATTATTCAATAGAGCCCAATAGCAAAAATCAGCGTTTTGAATGAACAATCACATTTCTTGGTAGAATCATGCAGGATTGAAATTTTTGATGTTTTTTTACTCCTCTCAACAGCCCAAACAATTTTCTAAAAGGATGAGTTTGCAACTACTTTACTTTTGGAGAAAATTCAAAACATTCATTATTCAATAGAGCCCAATAGCAAAAAGCAGTGTTTTGAATGAACAATCACATTTCTTGGTAGAATCATGCAGGATTGAAATTTTTGATCTTTTTTTACTCCACTCAACAGCCCAAACAAGTTTCTAAAAGGATGAGTTTGCAACTACTTTACTTTTGGAGAAAATTCAAAACATTCATTATTAAATAGGGCCCAAAATATCAAAAAACAGCGGTTTGAATGAACACTCACATTTCTTGGTAGAATCGTGCAGGACTGAAATTTTTGATGTTTTTCTACTCCGCTCATGAGCCCAAACAAGACTCTAAAAGGATGAGTTTACAACTACTTTACTTTTGGAGAAAATTCAAAACATTCATTATTCAATAGAGCCCAATAGCAAAAATCAGGTTTTGAATGAAGAATCACATTTCTTGGTAGAATCATGCAGGATTGAAATTTTTGATGGTTTTTTACTCCTCTCAACAGCCCAAACAAGTTTCTAAAAGGATGAGTTTGCAACTACTTTACTTTTGGAGAAAATTCAAAGCATTCATTATTCAATAGGGCCCAAAATATCAAAAACCAGCAGTTTGAATGAACACTCACCTTTCTTGGTAGAATCGTGCAGGACTGAATTTTTGATGTTTTTCTACTCCTCTCATGAGCCCAAACAAGACTCTAAAAGGATGAGTTTGCAACTACTTTACTTTTGGAGAAAATTTAAAACATTCATTATTCAATAGAGCCCAATAGCAAAAATTAGGTTTTGAATGAAGAATCACATTTCTTGGTAGAATCATGCAGGATTGAAATTTTTTATGGTTTTTTACTCCACTCAACAGCCCAAACAAGTTTCTAAAAGGATGAGTTTGCAACTACTTTACTTTTGGAGAAAATTCAAAACATTCTTTATTCAACAAGGCCCAAAATATCAAAAGCCAGCGGTTTGACTGAACACTCACATTTCTTGGTAGAAACGTGCAGGACAGAAATTTTTGATGTTTTTCTACTACTCTCATGAGCCCAAACAAGTCTCTAAAAGTATGAGTTTGCAACTACTTTACTTTTGGAGAAAATTCAAAACATTCATTATTCAATAGAGCCCAATAGCAAAAATCAGCGTTTTGAATGAAGAATCACATTTCTTGGTAGAATCATGCAGGATTGAAATTTTTGATGGTTTTTGACTCCTCTCAACAGTCCAAGCAAGATTCTAAAAGGATGAGTTTGCAACTACTTTACTTTTGGAGAAAATTCAAAACATTCATTATACAATAGGGCCCAAAATATCAACAACCAGCGGTTTGAATGAACACTCACATTTCTTGGTAGAATCATGCAGGATTGAAATTTTTGATCTTTTTTTACTCCACTCAACAGCCCAAACAAGTTTCTAAAAGGATGAGTTTGCAACTACTTTACTTTTGGAGAAAATTCAAAACATTCTTTATTCAATAAGGCCCAAAATATCAAAAACCAGCGGTTTGACTGAACACTCACATTTCTTGGTAGAATCGTGCAGGACTGAAATTTTTGATGTTTTTCTACTCCTCTCATGAGCCCAAACAAGACTCTAAAAGGATGAGTTTGCAACTACTTTACTTTTGGAGAAAATTCAAAACATTCATTATTCAATAGAGCCCAATAGCAAAAATTAGGTTTTGAATGAAGAATCACATTTCTTGGTAGAATCATGCAGGATTGAAATTTTTGATGTTTTTTTACTCCTCTCAACAGCCCAAACAAGTTTCTAAAAGGATGAGTTTGCAACTACTTTACTTTTGGAGAAAATTCAAAACATTCATTTTTCAATAGGGCCCAAAATATCAAAAACCAGCGGTTTGAATAAACACTCACATTTCTTGGTAGAATCGTGCAGGACTGAAATTTTTGATGTTTTTCTACTCCTCTCATGAGCCCAAACAAGACTTTAAAAGGATGACTTTGCAACTGCTTTACTTTTGGAGAAAATTCAAAACATTCATTATTCAATATAGCTCAATAGCAAAAATCAGCGTTTTGAATGAACAATCACATTTCTTGGTAGAATCATGCAGGATTGAAATTTTTGATGTTTTTTTACTCCTCTCAACAGCCCAAACAAGTTTCTAAAAGGATGAGTTTGCAACTACTTTACTTTTGGAGAAAATTCAAAGCATTCATTATTCAATAGGGCCCAAAATATCAAAAACCAGCGGTTTGAATGAACACTCACATTTCTTGGTAGAATCGTGCAGGACTGAAATTTTTGATGTTTTTCTACTCCTCTCATGAGCCCAAACAAGACTCTAAAAGGATGAGTTTGCAACTACTTTACTTTTGGAGAAAATTTAAAACATTCATTATTCAATAGAGCCCAATAGCAAAAATCAGCGTTTTGAATGAACAATCACATTTCTTGGTAGAATCATGCAGGATTGAAATTTTTGATGTTTTTTACTCCTCTCAACAGCCCAAACAAGTTTCTAAAAGGATGAGTTTGCAACTACTTTACTTTTGGAGAAAATTCAAAACATTCATTATTCAATAGAGCCCAATAGCAAAAAGCAGTGTTTTGAATGAACAATCACATTTCTTGGTAGAATCATGCAGGATTGAAATTTTTGATCTTTTTTTACTCCACACAACAGCCCAAACAAGTTTCTAAAAGGATGAGTTTGCAACTACTTTACTTTTGGAGTAAATTCAAAACATTCATTATTCAATAGGGCTCAAAATATCAAAAACCAGCGGTTTGAATAAACACTCACATTTCTTGGTAGAATCGTGCAGGACTGAAATTTTTGATGTTTTTCTACTCCTCTCATGAGCCCAAACAAAACTCTAAAAGGATGAGTTTGCAACTACTTTACTTTTGGAGAAAAATCAAAACATTCATTATTCAATAGAGCCCAATAGCAAAAATCAGGTTTTGAATGAAGAATCACATTTCTTGGTAGAATCATGCAGGATTGAAATTTTTGATGTTTTTTTACTCCTCTCAACAGCCCAAACAAGTTTCTAAAAGGATGAGTTTGCAACTACTTTACATTTGGAGAAAATTCAAAACATTCATTATTCAATAGGGCCCAAAATATCAAAAATCAGCGGTTTGAATGAACACTCACATTTCTTGGTAGAATCGTGCAGGACTGAAATTTTTGATGTTTTTCTACTCCTCTCATGAGCCCAAACAAGACTTTAAAAGGATGACTTTGCAACTGCTTTACTTTTGGAGAAAATTCAAAACATTCATTATTCAATAGAGCCCAATAGCAAAAATCAGGTTTTGAATGAAGAATCACATTTCTTGGTAGAATCATGCAGGATTGAAATTTTTGATGGTTTTTTACTCCTCTCAACAGCCCAAACAAGTTTCTAAAAGGATGAGTTTGCAACTACTTTACTTTTGGAGAAAATTCAAAGCATTCATTATTCAATAGGGCCCAAAATATCAAAAACCAGCGGTTTGAATGAACACTCACCTTTCTTGGTAGAATCGTGCAGGACTGAAATTTTTAATGTTTTTCTACTCCTCTCATGAGCCCAAACAAGACTCTAAAAGTATGAGTTTGCAACTACTTTACTTTTGGAGAAAATTCAAAACATTCATTATTCAATAGAGCCCAATAGCAAAAATCAGCGTTTTGAATGAAGAATCACATTTCTTGGTAGAATCATGCAGGATTGAAATTTTTGATGGTTTTTGACTCCTCTCAACAGTCCAAGCAAGATTCTAAAAGGATGAGTTTGCAACCACTTTACTTTTGGAGAAAATTCAAAACATTCATTATACAATAGGGCCCAAAATATCAACAATCAGCGGTTTGAATGAACACTCACATTTCTTGGTAGAATCATGCAGGATTGAAATTTTTGATCTTTTTTTACTCCACTCAACAGCCCAAACAAGTTTCTAAAAGGATGAGTTTGCAACTACTTTACTTTTGGAGAAAATTCAAAACATTCTTTATTCAATAAGGCCCAAAATATCAAAAACCAGCGGTTTGACTGAACACTCACATTTCTTGGTAGAATCGTGCAGGACTGAAATTTTTGATGTTTTTCTACTCCTCTCATGAGCCCAAACAAGACTTTAAAAGGATGACTTTGCAACTGCTTTACTTTTGGAGAAAATTCAAAACATTCATTATTCAATAGAGCCCAATAGCAAAAATCAGGTTTTGAATGAAGAATCACATTTCTTGGTAGAATCATGCAGGATTGAAATTTTTGATGGTTTTTTACTCCTCTCAACAGCCCAAACAAGTTTCTAAAAGGATGAGTTTGCAACTACTTTACTTTTGGAGAAAATTCAAAGCATTCATTATTCAATAGGGCCCAAAATATCAAAAACCAGCGGTTTGAATGAACACTCACCTTTCTTGGTAGAATCGTGCAGGACTGAAATTTTTAATGTTTTTCTACTCCTCTCATGAGCCCAAACAAGACTCTAAAAGTATGAGTTTGCAACTACTTTACTTTTGGAGAAAATTCAAAACATTCATTATTCAATAGAGCCCAATAGCAAAAATCAGCGTTTTGAATGAAGAATCACATTTCTTGGTAGAATCATGCAGGATTGAAATTTTTGATGGTTTTTGACTCCTCTCAACAGTCCAAGCAAGATTCTAAAAGGATGAGTTTGCAACCACTTTACTTTTGGAGAAAATTCAAAACATTCATTATACAATAGGGCCCAAAATATCAACAATCAGCGGTTTGAATAGACACTCACATTTCTTGGTAGAATCGTGCAGGACTGAAATTTTTGATGTTTTTCTACTCCTCTCATGAGCCCAAACAAGACTCTAAAAGGATGAGTTTGCAACTACTTTACTTTTGGAGAAAATTCAAAACATTCATTATTCAATAGAGCCCAATAGCAAAAATTAGGTTTTGAATGAAGAATCACATTTCTTGGTAGAATCATGCAGGATTGAAATTTTTGATGGTTTTTTACTCCTCTCAACAGCCCAAACAAGTTTCTAAAAGGATGAGTTTGCAACTACTTTACTTTTGGAGAAAATTCAAAACATTCATTATTCAATAGGGCCCAAAATATCAAAAACCAGCGGTTTGAATAGACACTCACATTTCTTGGTAGAATCGTGCAGGACTGAAATTTTTGATGTTTTTCTACTCCTCTCATGAGCCCAAACAAGACTCTAAAAGGATGAGTTTGCAACTACTTTACTTTTGGAGAAAAATCAAAACATTCATTATTCAATAGAGCCCAATAGCAAAAATCAGGTTTTGAATGAAGAATCACATTTCTTGGTAGAATCATGCAGGATTGAAATTTTTGATGTTTTTTTACTCCTCTCAACAGCCCAAACAAGTTTCTAAAAGGATGAGTTTGCAACTACTTTACATTTGGAGAAAATTCAAAACATTCATTATTCAATAGGGCCCAAAATATCAAAAATCAGCGGTTTGAATGAACACTCACATTTCTTGGTAGAATCGTGCAGGACTGAAATTTTTGATGTTTTTCTACTCCTCTCATGAGCCCAAACAAGACTTTAAAAGGATGACTTTGCAACTGCTTTACTTTTGGAGAAAATTCAAAACATTCATTATTCAATATAGCCCAATAGCAAAAATCAGCGTTTTGAATGAACAATTACATTTCTTGGTAGAATCATGCAGGATTGAAATTTTTGATGTTTTTTTACTCCTCTCAACAGCCCAAACAAGTTTCTAAAAGGATGAGTTTGCAACTACTTTACTTTTGGAGAAAATTCAAAGCATTCATTATTCAATAGGGCCCAAAATATCAAAAACCAGCGGTTTGAATGAACACTCACATTTCTTTTTTAGAATCATGCAGGACTGAAATTTTTGATGTTTTTCTACTCCTCTCATGAGCCCAAACAAGACTCTAAAAGGATGAGTTTGCAACTACTTTACTTTTGGAGAAAATTCAAAACATTCATTATTCAATAGAGCCCAATAGCAAAAATCAGCGTTTTGAATGAACAATCACATTTCTTGGTAGAATCATGCAGGATTGAAATTTTTGATGTTTTTTTACTCCTCTCAACAGCCCAAACAATTTTCTAAAAGGATGAGTTTGCAACTACTTTACTTTTGGAGAAAATTCAAAACATTCATTATTCAATAGAGCCCAATAGCAAAAAGCAGTGTTTTGAATGAACAATCACATTTCTTGGTAGAATCATGCAGGATTGAAATTTTTGATCTTTTTTTACTCCACTCAACAGCCCAAACAAGTTTCTAAAAGGATGAGTTTGCAACTACTTTACTTTTGGAGAAAATTCAAAACATTCATTATTAAATAGGGCCCAAAATATCAAAAAACAGCGGTTTGAATGAACACTCACATTTCTTGGTAGAATCGTGCAGGACTGAAATTTTTGATGTTTTTCTACTCCGCTCATGAGCCCAAACAAGACTCTAAAAGGATGAGTTTACAACTACTTTACTTTTGGAGAAAATTCAAAACATTCATTATTCAATAGAGCCCAATAGCAAAAATCAGGTTTTGAATGAAGAATCACATTTCTTGGTAGAATCATGCAGGATTGAAATTTTTGATGGTTTTTTACTCCTCTCAACAGCCCAAACAAGTTTCTAAAAGGATGAGTTTGCAACTACTTTACTTTTGGAGAAAATTCAAAGCATTCATTATTCAATAGGGCCCAAAATATCAAAAACCAGCAGTTTGAATGAACACTCACCTTTCTTGGTAGAATCGTGCAGGACTGAATTTTTGATGTTTTTCTACTCCTCTCATGAGCCCAAACAAGACTCTAAAAGGATGAGTTTGCAACTACTTTACTTTTGGAGAAAATTCAAAACATTCATTATTCAATAGAGCCCAATAGCAAAAATTAGGTTTTGAATGAAGAATCACATTTCTTGGTAGAATCATGCAGGATTGAAATTTTTGATGGTTTTTTACTCCTCTCAACAGCCCAAACAAGTTTCTAAAAGGATGAGTTTGCAACTACTTTACTTTTGGAGAAAATTCAAAACATTCTTTATTCAACAAGGCCCAAAATATCAAAAACCAGCGGTTTGACTGAACACTCACATTTCTTGGTAGAATCGTGCAGGACAGAAATTTTTGATGTTTTTCTACTCCTCTCATGAGCCCAAACAAGACTCTAAAAGGATGAGTTTGCAACTACTTTACTTTTGGAGAAAATTCAAAACATTCATTATTCAATAGAGCCCAATAGCAAAAATCAGCGTTTTGAATGAAGAATCACATTTCTTGGTAGAATCATGCAGGATTGAAATTTTTGATGGTTTTTGACTCCTCTCAACAGTCCAAGCACGATTCTAAAAGGATGAGTTTGCAACTACTTTACTTTTGGAGAAAAATCAAAACATTCATTATACAATAGGGCCCAAAATATCAACAACCAGCGGTTTGAATGAACACTCACATTTCTTGGTAGAATCATGCAGGATTGAAATTTTTGATCTTTTTTTACTCCACTCAACAGCCCAAACAAGTTTCTAAAAGGATGAGTTTGCAACTACTTTACTTTTGGAGAAAATTCAAAACATTCTTTATTCAATAAGGCCCAAAATATCAAAAACCAGCGGTTTAACTGAACACTCACATTTCTTGGTAGAATCGTGCAAGACTGAAATTTTTGAAGTTTTTCTACTCCTCTCATGAGCCCAAACAAGACTCTAAAAGGATGAGTTTGCAACTACTTTACTTTTGGAGAAAATTCAAAACATTCATTATTCAATAGAGCCCAGTAGCAAAAATTAGGTTTTGAATGAAGAATCACATTTCTTGATAGAATCATGCAGGATTGAAATTTTTGATGGTTTTTTACTCCTCTCAACAGCCAAAACAAGTTTCTAAAAGGATGAGTTTGCAACTACTTTACTTTTGGAGAAAATTCAAAACATTCTTTATTCAACAAGGCCCAAAATATCAAAAACCAGCGGTTTGACTGAACACTCACATTTCTTGGTAGAATCGTGCAGGACAGAAATTTTTGATGTTTTTCTACTCCTCTCATGAGCCCAAACAAGACTCTAAAAGGATGAGTTTGCAAGTACTTTACTTTTGGAGAAAATTCAAAACATTCATTATTCAATAGAGCCCAATAGCAAAAATCAGTGTTTTGAATGAAGAATCACATTTCTTGGTAGAATCATGCAGGATTTAAATTTTTGATCTTTTTTTACTCCACTCAACAGCCCAAACAAGTTTCTAAAAGGATGAGTTTGCAACTACTTTACTTTTGGAGAAAATTCAAAACATTCATTATTCAATAGGGCCCAAAATATCAAAAACCAGCGGTTTGAATGAACACTCACATATCTTGGTAGAATCGTGCAGGACTGAAATTTTTGATGTTTTTCTACTCCTCTCATGAGCCCAAACAAGACTCTAAAAGGATGAGTTTGCAACTACTTTACTTTTGGAGAAAATTCAAAACATTCATTATTCAACAGAGCCCAATAGCAAAAATCAGCATTTTGAATGAAGAATCACATTTCTTGGTAGAATCATGCAGGATTGAAATTTTTGATGGTTTTTGACTCCTCTCAACAGTCCAAGCAAGATTCTAAAAGGATGAGTTTGCAACTACTTTACTTTTGGAGAAAATTCAAAACATTCATTATACAATAGGGCCCAAAATATCAACAACCAGCGGTTTGAATGAACACTCACATTTCTTGGTAGAATCATGCAGGATTGAAATTTTTGATCTTTTTTTACTCCATTCAACAGCCCAAACAAGTTTCTAAAAGGATGAGTTTGCAACTACTTTACTTTTGGAGAAAATTCAAAACATTCTTTATTCAATAAGGCCCAAAATATCAAAAACCAGCGGTTTGACTGAACACTCACATTTCTTGGTAGAATCGTGCAGGACTGAAATTTTTGATGTTTTTCTACTCCTCTCATGAGCCCAAACAAGACTCTAAAAGGATGAGTTTGCAACTACTTTACTTTTGGAGAAAATTCAAAACATTCATTATTCAATAGAGCCCAATAGCAAAAATCAGGTTTTGAATGAAGAATCACATTTCTTGGTAGAATCATGCAGGATTGAAATTTTTGATGGTTTTTTACTCCTCTCAACAGCCCAAACAAGTTTCTAAAAGGATGAGTTTGCAACTACTTTACATTTGGAGAAAATTCAAAACATTCATTATTCAATAGGGCCCAAAATATCAAAAATCAGCGGTTTGAATGAACACTCACATTTCTTGGTAGAATCGTGCAGGACTGAAATTTTTGATGTTTTTCTACTCCTCTCATGAGCCCAAACAAGACTTTAAAAGGATGACTTTGCAACTGCTTTACTTTTGGAGAAAATTCAAAACATTCATTATTCAATATAGCCCAATAGCAAAAATCAGCGTTTTGAATGAACAATTACATTTCTTGGTAGAATCATGCAGGATTGAAATTTTTGATGTTTTTTTACTCCTCTCAACAGCCCAAACAAGTTTCTAAAAGGATGAGTTTGCAACTACTTTACTTTTGGAGAAAATTCAAAGCATTCATTATTCAATAGGGCCCAAAATATCAAAAACCAGCGGTTTGAATGAACACTCACATTTCTTTTTTAGAATCATGCAGGACTGAAATTTTTGATGTTTTTCTACTCCTCTCATGAGCCCAAACAAGACTCTAAAAGGATGAGTTTGCAACTACTTTACTTTTGGAGAAAATTCAAAACATTCATTATTCAATAGAGCCCAATAGCAAAAATCAGCGTTTTGAATGAACAATCACATTTCTTGGTAGAATCATGCAGGATTGAAATTTTTGATGTTTTTTTACTCCTCTCAACAGCCCAAACAATTTTCTAAAAGGATGAGTTTGCAACTACTTTACTTTTGGAGAAAATTCAAAACATTCATTATTCAATAGAGCCCAATAGCAAAAAGCAGTGTTTTGAATGAACAATCACATTTCTTGGTAGAATCATGCAGGATTGAAATTTTTGATCTTTTTTTACTCCACTCAACAGCCCAAACAAGTTTCTAAAAGGATGAGTTTGCAACTACTTTACTTTTGGAGAAAATTCAAAACATTCATTATTAAATAGGGCCCAAAATATCAAAAAACAGCGGTTTGAATGAACACTCACATTTCTTGGTAGAATCGTGCAGGACTGAAATTTTTGATGTTTTTCTACTCCGCTCATGAGCCCAAACAAGACTCTAAAAGGATGAGTTTACAACTACTTTACTTTTGGAGAAAATTCAAAACATTCATTATTCAATAGAGCCCAATAGCAAAAATCAGGTTTTGAATGAAGAATCACATTTCTTGGTAGAATCATGCAGGATTGAAATTTTTGATGGTTTTTTACTCCTCTCAACAGCCCAAACAAGTTTCTAAAAGGATGAGTTTGCAACTACTTTACTTTTGGAGAAAATTCAAAGCATTCATTATTCAATAGGGCCCAAAATATCAAAAACCAGCAGTTTGAATGAACACTCACCTTTCTTGGTAGAATCGTGCAGGACTGAATTTTTGATGTTTTTCTACTCCTCTCATGAGCCCAAACAAGACTCTAAAAGGATGAGTTTGCAACTACTTTACTTTTGGAGAAAATTCAAAACATTCATTATTCAATAGAGCCCAATAGCAAAAATTAGGTTTTGAATGAAGAATCACATTTCTTGGTAGAATCATGCAGGATTGAAATTTTTGATGGTTTTTTACTCCTCTCAACAGCCCAAACAAGTTTCTAAAAGGATGAGTTTGCAACTACTTTACTTTTGGAGAAAATTCAAAACATTCTTTATTCAACAAGGCCCAAAATATCAAAAACCAGCGGTTTGACTGAACACTCACATTTCTTGGTAGAATCGTGCAGGACAGAAATTTTTGATGTTTTTCTACTCCTCTCATGAGCCCAAACAAGACTCTAAAAGGATGAGTTTGCAACTACTTTACTTTTGGAGAAAATTCAAAACATTCATTATTCAATAGAGCCCAATAGCAAAAATCAGCGTTTTGAATGAAGAATCACATTTCTTGGTAGAATCATGCAGGATTGAAATTTTTGATGGTTTTTGACTCCTCTCAACAGTCCAAGCACGATTCTAAAAGGATGAGTTTGCAACTACTTTACTTTTGGAGAAAAATCAAAACATTCATTATACAATAGGGCCCAAAATATCAACAACCAGCGGTTTGAATGAACACTCACATTTCTTGGTAGAATCATGCAGGATTGAAATTTTTGATCTTTTTTTACTCCACTCAACAGCCCAAACAAGTTTCTAAAAGGATGAGTTTGCAACTACTTTACTTTTGGAGAAAATTCAAAACATTCTTTATTCAATAAGGCCCAAAATATCAAAAACCAGCGGTTTAACTGAACACTCACATTTCTTGGTAGAATCGTGCAAGACTGAAATTTTTGAAGTTTTTCTACTCCTCTCATGAGCCCAAACAAGACTCTAAAAGGATGAGTTTGCAACTACTTTACTTTTGGAGAAAATTCAAAACATTCATTATTCAATAGAGCCCAGTAGCAAAAATTAGGTTTTGAATGAAGAATCACATTTCTTGATAGAATCATGCAGGATTGAAATTTTTGATGGTTTTTTACTCCTCTCAACAGCCAAAACAAGTTTCTAAAAGGATGAGTTTGCAACTACTTTACTTTTGGAGAAAATTCAAAACATTCTTTATTCAACAAGGCCCAAAATATCAAAAACCAGCGGTTTGACTGAACACTCACATTTCTTGGTAGAATCGTGCAGGACAGAAATTTTTGATGTTTTTCTACTCCTCTCATGAGCCCAAACAAGACTCTAAAAGGATGAGTTTGCAACTACTTTACTTTTGGAGAAAATTCAAAACATTCATTATTCAATAGAGCCCAATAGCAAAAATCAGTGTTTTGAATGAAGAATCACATTTCTTGGTAGAATCATGCAGGATTTAAATTTTTGATCTTTTTTTACTCCACTCAACAGCCCAAACAAGTTTCTAAAAGGATGAGTTTGCAACTACTTTACTTTTGGAGAAAATTCAAAACATTCATTATTCAACAAGGCCCAAAATATCAAAAACCAGCGGTTTGAATGAACACTCACATATCTTGGTAGAATCGTGCAGGACTGAAATTTTTGATGTTTTTCTACTCCTCTCATGAGCCCAAACAAGACTCTAAAAGGATGAGTTTGCAACTACTTTACTTTTGGAGAAAATTCAAAACATTCATTATTCAACAGAGCCCAATAGCAAAAATCAGCATTTTGAATGAAGAATCACATTTCTTGGTAGAATCATGCAGGATTGAAATTTTTGATGGTTTTTGACTCCTCTCAACAGTCCAAGCAAGATTCTAAAAGGATGAGTTTGCAACTACTTTACTTTTGGAGAAAATTCAAAACATTCATTATACAATAGGGCCCAAAATATCAACAACCAGCGGTTTGAATGAACACTCACATTTCTTGGTAGAATCATGCAGGATTGAAATTTTTGATCTTTTTTTACTCCATTCAACAGCCCAAACAAGTTTCTAAAAGGATGAGTTTGCAACTACTTTACTTTTGGAGAAAATTCAAAACATTCTTTATTCAATAAGGCCCAAAATATCAAAAACCAGCGGTTTGACTGAACACTCACATTTCTTGGTAGAATCGTGCAGGACTGAAATTTTTGATGTTTTTCTACTCCTCTCATGAGCCCAAACAAGACTCTAAAAGGATGAGTTTGCAACTACTTTACTTTTGGAGAAAATTCAAAACATTCATTATTCAATAGAGCCCAATAGCAAAAATCAGGTTTTGAATGAAGAATCACATTTCTTGGTAGAATCATGCAGGATTGAAATTTTTGATGGTTTTTTACTCCTCTCAACAGCCCAAACAAGTTTCTAAAAGGATGAGTTTGCAACTACTTTACATTTGGAGAAAATTCAAAACATTCATTATTCAATAGGGCCCAAAATATCAAAAACCAGCGGTTTGAATGAACACTCACATTTCTTGGTAGAATCGTGCAGGACTGAAATTTTTGATGTTTTTCTACTCCTCTCATAAGCCCAAACAAGACTCTAAAAGGATGAGTTTGCAAATACTTTACTTTTGGAGAAAATTCAAAACTTTCATTATTCAATAGAGCCCAATAGCAAAAATTAGGTTTTGAATGAAGAATCACATTTCTTGGTAGAATCATGCAGGATTGAAATTTTTGATTTTTTTTACTACACTCAACAGCCCAAACAAGTTTCTAAAAGGATGAGTTTGCAAATACTTTACTTATGGAGAAAATTCAAAACATTCATTATTCAATAGAGCCCAATAGCAAAAAGCAGTGTTTTGAATGAACAATCACATTTCTTGGTAGAATCATGCAGGATTGAAATTTTTGATGTTTTTTTACTACTCTCAACAGCCCAAACAAGTTTCTAAAAGGATGAGTTTGCAACTACTTTACTTTTGGAGAATATTCAAAACATTCATTATTCAATAGGGCCCAAAATATCAAAAACCAGCGGTTTGAATGAACACTCACATTTCTTGGTAGAATCGTGCAGGACTGAAATTTTTGATGTTTTTCTACTCCTCTCATGAGCCCAAACAAGACTCTAAAAGGTTGAGTTTGCAACTACTTTACTTTTGGAGAAAATTCAAAACATTCATTATTCAATAGAGCCCAATAGCAAAAATCAGCGTTTTGAATGAAGAATCACATTTCTTGGCAGAAACATGCAGGATTGAAATTTTTGATGGTTTTTGACTCCTCTCAACTGTCCAAGCAAGATTCTAAAAGGATGAGTTTGCAACTACTTTACTTTTGGAGAAAATTCAAAACATTCATTATTCAATAGAGCCCAATAGCAAAAATCAGGTTTTGAATGAAGAATCACATTTCTTGGTAGAATCATGCAGGATTGAAATTTTTGATGTTTTTTTACTCCTCTCAACAGCCCAAACAAGTTTCTAACAGGATGAGTTTGCAACTACTTTGCATTTGGAGAAAATTCAAAACATTCATTATTCAATAGGGCCCAAAATATCAAAAACCAGCGGTTTGAATGAACACTCACATTTCTTGGTAGAATCGTGCAGGACTGAAATTTTTGATGTTTTTCTACTCCTCTCATGAGCCCAAACAAGACTCTAAAAGGATGAGTTTGCAACTACTTTACTTTTGGAGAAAATTCAAAACGTTCATTATTCAATAGAGCCCAATAGCAAAAATTAGGTTTTGAATGAAGAATCACATTTCTTGGTAGAATCATGCAGGATTGAAATTTTTGATGGTTTTTTACTCCTCTCAACAGCCCAAACAAGTTTCTAAAAGGATGAGTTTGCAACTACTTTACTTTTGGAGAAAATTCAAAACATTCTTTATTCAATAAGGCCCAAAATATCAAAAACCAGCAGTTTGACTGAACACTCACATTTCTTGGTAGAATCATGCAGGACTGAAATTTTTGATGTTTTTCTACTCCTCTCATGAGCCCAAACAAGACTCTAAAAGGATGAGTTTGCAACTACTTTACTTTTGGAGAAAATTTAAAACATTCATTATTCAATAGAGCCCAATAGCAAAAATTAGTTTTTGAATGAAGAATCACATTTCTTGGTAGAATCATGCAGGATTGAAATTTTTTATGGTTTTTTACTCCACTCAACAGCCCAAACAAGTTTCTAAAAGGATGAGTTTGCAACTACTTTACTTTTGGAGAAAATTCAAAACATTCTTTATTCAACAAGGCCCAAAATATCAAAAGCCAGCGGTTTGACTGAACACTCACATTTCTTGGTAGAATCGTGCAGGACAGAAATTTTTGATGTTTTTCTACTACTCTCATGAGCCCAAACAAGTCTCTAAAAGGATGAGTTTGCAACTACTTTACTTTTGGAGAAAATTCAAAACATTCATTATTCAATAGAGCCCAATAGCAAAAATCAGCGTTTTGAATGAAGAATCACATTTCTTGGTAGAATCATGCAGGATTGAAATTTTTGATGGTTTTTGACTCCTCTCAACAGTCCAAGCAAGATTCTAAAAGGATGAGTTTGCAACTACTTTACTTTTGGAGAAAATTCAAAACATTCATTATACAATAGGGCCCAAAATATCAACAACCAGCGGTTTGAATGAACACTCACATGTCTTGGTAGAATCATGCAGGATTGAAATTTTTGATCTTTTTTTACTCCACTCAACAGCCCAAACAAGTTTCTAAAAGGATGAGTTTGCAACTACTTTACTTTTGGAGAAAATTCAAAACATTCTTTATTCAATAAGGCCCAAAATATCAAAAACCAGCGGTTTGACTGAACACTCACATTTCTTGGTAGAATCGTGCAGGACTGAAATTTTTGATGTTTTTCTACTCCTCTCATGAGCCCAAACAAGACTCTAAAAGGATGAGTTTGCAACTACTTTACTTTTGGAGAAAATTCAAAACATTCATTATTCAATAGAGCCCAATAGCAAAAATTAGGTTTTGAATGAAGAATCACATTTCTTGGTAGAATCATGCAGGATTGAAATTTTTGATGGTTTTTTACTCCTCTCAACAGCCCAAACAAGTTTCTAAAAGGATGAGTTTGCAACTACTTTACATTTGGAGAAAATTCAAAACATTCATTATTCAATAGGGCCCAAAATATCAAAAACCAGCGGTTTGAATGAACACTCACATTTCTTGGTAGAATCGTGCAGGACTGAAATTTTTGATGTTTTTCTACTCCTCTCATGAGCCCAAACAAGACACTAAAAGGATGAGTTTGCAACTACTTTACTTTTGGAGAAAATTCAAAACGTTCATTATTCAATAGAGCCCAATAGCAAAAATTAGGTTTTGAATGAAGAATCACATTTATTGGTAGAATCATGCAGGATTGAAATTTTTGATGGTTTTTTACTCCTCTCAACAGCCCAAACAAGTTTCTAAAAGGATGAGTTTGCAACTACTTTACTTTTGGAGAAAATTCAAAACATTCTTTATTCAATAAGGCCCAAAATATCAAAAACCAGCGGTTTGACTGAACACTCACATTTCTTGGTAGAATCATGCAGGACTGAAATTTTTGATGTTTTTCTACTCCTCTCATGAGCCCAAACAAGACTCTAAAAGGATGAGTTTGCAACTACTTTACTTTTGGAGAAAATTTAAAACATTCATTATTCAATAGAGCCCAATAGCAAAAATTAGGTTTTGAATGAAGAATCACATTTCTTGGTAGAATCATGCAGGATTGAAATTTTTTATGGTTTTTTACTCCACTCAACAGCCCAAACAAGTTTCTAAAAGGATGAGTTTGCAACTACTTTACTTTTGGAGAAAATTCAAAACATTCTTTATTCAACAAGGCCCAAAATATCAAAAGCCAGCGGTTTGACTGAACACTCACATTTCTTGGTAGAATCGTGCAGGACAGAAATTTTTGATGTTTTTCTACTACTCTCATGAGCCCAAACAAGTCTCTAAAAGTATGAGTTTGCAACTACTTTACTTTTGGAGAAAATTCAAAACATTCATTATTCAATAGAGCCCAATAGCAAAAATCAGCGTTTTGAATGAAGAATCACATTTCTTGGTAGAATCATGCAGGATTGAAATTTTTGATGGTTTTTGACTCCTCTCAACAGTCCAAGCAAGATTCTAAAAGGATGAGTTTGCAACTACTTTACTTTTGGAGAAAATTCAAAACATTCATTATACAATAGGGCCCAAAATATCAACAACCAGCGGTTTGAATGAACACTCACATTTCTTGGTAGAATCATGCAGGATTGAAATTTTTGATCTTTTTTTACTCCACTCAACAGCCCAAACAAGTTTCTAAAAGGATGAGTTTGCAACTACTTTACTTTTGGAGAAAATTCAAAACATTCTTTATTCAATAAGGCCCAAAATATCAAAAACCAGCGGTTTGACTGAACACTCACATTTCTTGGTAGAATCATGCAGGACTGAAATTTTTGATGTTTTTCTACTCCTCTCATGAGCCCAAACAAGACTCTAAAAGGATGAGTTTGCAACTACTTTACTTTTGGAGAAAATTCAAAACATTCATTATTCAATAAAGCCCAATAGCAAAAATTAGGTTTTGAATGAAGAATCACATTTCTTGGTAGAATCATGCAGGATTGAAATTTTTGATGGTTTTTTACTCCTCTCAACAGCCGAAACAAGTTTCTAAAAGGATGAGTTTGCAACTACTTTACTTTTGGAGAAAATTCAAAACATTCATTTTTCAATAGGGCCCAAAATATCAAAAACCAGCGGTTTGAATAAACACTCACATTTCTTGGTAGAATCGTGCAGGACTGAAATTTTTGATGTTTTTCTACTCCTTTCATGAGCCCAAACAAGACTCTAAAAGGATGAGTTTGCAACTACTTTACTTTTGGAGAAAAATCAAAACATTCATTATTCAATAGAGCCCAATAGCAAAAATCAGGTTTTGAATGAAGAATCACATTTCTTGGTAGAATCATGCAGGATTGAAATTTTTGATGTTTTTTTACTCCTCTCAACAGCCCAAACAAGTTTCTAAAAGGATGAGTTTGCAACTACTTTACATTTGGAGAAAATTCAAAACATTCATTATTCAATAGGGCCCAAAATATCAAAAATCAGCGGTTTGAATGAACACTCACATTTCTTGGTAGAATCGTGCAGGACTGAAATTTTTGATGTTTTTCTACTCCTCTCATGAGCCCAAACAAGACTTTAAAAGGATGACTTTGCAACTGCTTTACTTTTGGAGAAAATTCAAAACATTCATTATTCAATATTGCTCAATAGCAAAAATCAGCGTTTTGAATGAACAATCACATTTCTTGGTAGAATCATGCAGGATTGAAATTTTTGATGTTTTTTTACTCCTCTCAACAGCCCAAACAAGTTTCTAAAAGGATGAGTTTGCAACTACTTTACTTTTGGAGAAAATTCATAGCATTCATTATTCAATAGGGCCCAAAATATCAAAAACCAGCGGTTTGAATGAACACTCACATTTCTTGGTAGAATCGTGCAGGACTGAAATTTTTGATGTTTTTCTACTCCTCTCATGAGCCCAAACAAGACTCTAAAAGGATGAGTTTGCAACTACTTTACTTTTGGAGAAAATTCAAAAAAAACATTATTCAATAGAGCCCAATAGCAAAAATCAGCGTTTTGAATGAACAATCACATTTCTTGGTAGAATCATGCAGGATTGAAATTTTTGATGTTTTTTACTCCTCTCAACAGCCCAAACAAGTTTCTAAAAGGATGAGTTTGCAACTACTTTACTTTTGGAGAAAATTCAAAACATTCATTATTCAATAGAGCCCAATAGCAAAAAGCAGTGTTTTGAATGAACAATCACATTTCTTGGTAGAATCATGCAGGATTGAAATTTTTGATCTTTTTTTACTCCACTCAACAGCCCAAACAAGTTTCTAAAAGGATGAGTTTGCAACTACTTTACTTTTGGAGAAAATTCAAAACATTCATTATTCAATAGGGCTCAAAATATCAAAAACCAGCGGTTTGAATAAACACTCACATTTCTTGGTAGAATCGTGCAGGACTGAAATTTTTGATGTTTTTCTACTCCTCTCATGAGCCCAAACAAGACTCTAAAAGGATGAGTTTGCAACTACTTTACTTTTGGAGAAAAATCAAAACATTCATTATTCAATAGAGCCCAATAGTAAAAATCAGGTTTTGAATGAAGAATCACATTTCTTGGTAGAATCATGCAGGATTGAAATTTTTGATGTTTTTTTACTCCTCTCAACAGCCCAAACAAGTTTCTAAAAGGATGAGTTTGCAACTACTTTACATTTGGAGAAAATTCAAAACATTCATTATTCAATAGGGCCCAAAATATCAAAAATCAGCGGTTTGAATGAACACTCACATTTCTTGGTAGAATCGTGCAGGACTGAAATTTTTGATGTTTTTCTACTCCTCTCATGAGCCCAAACAATACTTTAAAAGGATGACTTTGCAACTGCTTTACTTTTGGAGAAAATTCAAAACATTCATTATTCAATATAGCCCAATAGCAAAAATCAGCGTTTTGAATGAACAATTACATTTCTTGGTAGAATCATGCAGGATTGAAATTTTTGATGTTTTTTTTACTCCTCTCAACAGCCCAAACAAGTTTCTAAATGGATGAGTTTGCAACTACTTTACTTTTGGAGAAAATTCAAAGCATTCATTATTCAATAGGGCCCAAAATATCAAAAACCAGCGGTTTGAATGAACACTCACATTTCTTGGTAGAATCGTGCAGGACTGAAATTTTTGATGTTTTTCTACTCCTCTCATGAGCCCAAACAAGACTCTAAAAGGATGAGTTTGCAACTACTTTACTTTTGGAGAAAATTCAAAACATTCATTATTCAATAGAGCCCAATAGCAAAAATCAGCGGTTTGAATGAACAATCACATTTCTTGGTAGAATCATGCAGGATTGAAATTTTTGATGGTTTTTTACTCCTCTCAACAGCTCAAACAAGTTTCTAAAAGGATGAGTTTGCAACTACTTTACTTTTGGAGAAAATTCAAAACATTCATTATTCAATAGAGCCCAATAGCAAAAATCAGGTTTTGAATGAAGAATCACATTTCTTGGTAGAATCATGCAGGATTGAAATTTTTGATGGTTTTTTACTCCTCTCAACAGCCCAAACAAGTTTCTAAAAGGATGAGTTTGCAACTACTTTACTTTTGGAGAAAATTCAAAGCATTCATTATTCAATAGGGCCCAAAATATCAAAAACCAGCGGTTTGAATGAACACTCACCTTTCTTGGTAGAATCGTGCAGGACTGAAATTTTTAATGTTTTTCTACTCCTCTCATGAGCCCAAACAAGACTCTAAAAGTATGAGTTTGCAACTACTTTACTTTTGGAGAAAATTCAAAACATTCATTATTCAATAGAGCCCAATAGCAAAAATTAGGTTTTGAATGAAGAATCACATTTCTTGGTAGAATCATGCAGGATTGAAATTTTTGATGGTTTTTTACTCCTCTCAACAGCCGAAACAAGTTTCTAAAAGGATGAGTTTGCAACTACTTTACTTTTGGAGAAAATTCAAAACATTCATTTTTCAATAGGGCCCAAAATATCAAAAACCAGCGGTTTGAATAAACACTCACATTTCTTGGTAGAATCGTGCAGGACTGAAATTTTTGATGTTTTTCTACTCCTTTCATGAGCCCAAACAAGACTCTAAAAGGATGAGTTTGCAACTACTTTACTTTTGGAGAAAAATCAAAACATTCATTATTCAATAGAGCCCAATAGCAAAAATCAGGTTTTGAATGAAGAATCACATTTCTTGGTAGAATCATGCAGGATTGAAATTTTTGATGTTTTTTTACTCCTCTCAACAGCCCAAACAAGTTTCTAAAAGGATGAGTTTGCAACTACTTTACATTTGGAGAAAATTCAAAACATTCATTATTCAATAGGGCCCAAAATATCAAAAATCAGCGGTTTGAATGAACACTCACATTTCTTGGTAGAATCGTGCAGGACTGAAATTTTTGATGTTTTTCTACTCCTCTCATGAGCCCAAACAAGACTTTAAAAGGATGACTTTGCAACTGCTTTACTTTTGGAGAAAATTCAAAACATTCATTATTCAATATTGCTCAATAGCAAAAATCAGCGTTTTGAATGAACAATCACATTTCTTGGTAGAATCATGCAGGATTGAAATTTTTGATGTTTTTTTACTCCTCTCAACAGCCCAAACAAGTTTCTAAAAGGATGAGTTTGCAACTACTTTACTTTTGGAGAAAATTCAAAGCATTCATTATTCAATAGGGCCCAAAATATCAAAAACCAGCGGTTTGAATGAACACTCACATTTCTTGGTAGAATCGTGCAGGACTGAAATTTTTGATGTTTTTCTACTCCTCTCATGAGCCCAAACAAGACTCTAAAAGGATGAGTTTGCAACTACTTTACTTTTGGAGAAAATTCAAAACATTCATTATTCAATAGAGCCCAATAGCAAAAATCAGCGTTTTGAATGAACAATCACATTTCTTGGTAGAATCATGCAGGATTGAAATTTTTGATGATTTTTACTCCTCTCAACAGCCCAAACAAGTTTCTAAAAGGATGAGTTTGCAACTACTTTACTTTTGGAGAAAATTCAAAACATTCATTATTCAATAGAGCCCAATAGCAAAAAGCAGTGTTTTGAATGAACAATCACATTTCTTGGTAGAATCATGCAGGATTGAAATTTTTGATCTTTTTTTACTCCACTCAACAGCCCAAACAAGTTTCTAAAAGGATGAGTTTGCAACTACTTTACTTTTGGAGAAAATTCAAAACATTCATTATTCAATAGGGCTCAAAATATCAAAAACCAGCGGTTTGAATAAACACTCACATTTCTTGGTAGAATCGTGCAGGACTGAAATTTTTGATGTTTTTCTACTCCTCTCATGAGCCCAAACAAGACTCTAAAAGGATGAGTTTGCAACTACTTTACTTTTGGAGAAAAATCAAAACATTCATTATTCAATAGAGCCCAATAGCAAAAATCAGGTTTTGAATGAAGAATCACATTTCTTGGTAGAATCATGCAGGATTGAAATTTTTGATGTTTTTTTACTCCTCTCAACAGCCCAAACAAGTTTCTAAAAGGATGAGTTTGCAACTACTTTACATTTGGAGAAAATTCAAAACATTCATTATTCAATAGGGCCCAAAATATCAAAAATCAGCGGTTTGAATGAACACTCACATTTCTTGGTAGAATCGTGCAGGACTGAAATTTTTGATGTTTTTCTACTCCTCTCATGAGCCCAAACAAGACTTTAAAAGGATGACTTTGCAACTGCTTTACTTTTGGAGAAAATTCAAAACATTCATTATTCAATATAGCCCAATAGCAAAAATCAGCGTTTTGAATGAACAATTACATTTCTTGGTAGAATCATGCAGGATTGAAATTTTTGATGTTTTTTTACTCCTCTCAACAGCCCAAACAAGTTTCTAAATGGATGAGTTTGCAACTACTTTACTTTTGGAGAAAATTCAAAGCATTCATTATTCAATAGGGCCCAAAATATCAAAAACCAGCGGTTTGAATGAACACTCACATTTCTTGGTAGAATCGTGCAGGACTGAAATTTTTGATGTTTTTCTACTCCTCTCATGAGCCCAAACAAGACTCTAAAAGGATGAGTTTGCAACTACTTTACTTTTGGAGAAAATTCAAAACATTCATTATTCAATAGAGCCCAATAGCAAAAATCAGCGGTTTGAATGAACAATCACATTTCTTGGTAGAATCATGCAGGATTGAAATTTTTGATGGTTTTTTACTCCTCTCAACAGCTCAAACAAGTTTCTAAAAGGATGAGTTTGCAACTACTTTACTTTTGGAGAAAATTCAAAACATTCATTATTCAATAGAGCCCAATAGCAAAAATCAGGTTTTGAATGAAGAATCACATTTCTTGGTAGAATCATGCAGGATTGAAATTTTTGATGGTTTTTTACTCCTCTCAACAGCCCAAACAAGTTTCTAAAAGGATGAGTTTGCAACTACTTTACTTTTGGAGAAAATTCAAAGCATTCATTATTCAATAGGGCCCAAAATATCAAAAACCAGCGGTTTGAATGAACACTCACCTTTCTTGGTAGAATCGTGCAGGACTGAAATTTTTAATGTTTTTCTACTCCTCTCATGAGCCCAAACAAGACTCTAAAAGTATGAGTTTGCAACTACTTTACTTTTGGAGAAAATTCAAAACATTCATTATTCAATAGAGCCCAATAGCAAAAATCAGCGTTTTGAATGAAGAATCACATTTCTTGGTAGAATCATGCAGGATTGAAATTTTTGATGGTTTTTGACTCCTCTCAACAGTCCAAGCAAGATTCTAAAAGGATGAGTTTGCAACTACTTTACTTTTGGAGAAAATTCAAAACATTCATTATACAATAGGGCCCAAAATATCAACAATCAGCGGTTTGAATGAACACTCACATTTCTTGGTAGAATCATGCAGGATTGAAATTTTTGATCTTTTTTTACTCCACTCAACAGCCCAAACAAGTTTCTAAAAGGATGAGTTTGCAACTACTTTACTTTTGGAGAAAATTCAAAACATTCTTTATTCAATAAGGCCCAAAATATCAAAAACCAGCGGTTTGACTGAACACTCACATTTCTTGGTAGAATCGTGCAGGACTGAAATTTTTGATGTTTTTCTACTCCTCTCATGAGCCCAAACAAGACTCTAAAAGGATGAGTTTGCAACTACTTTACTTTTGGAGAAAATTCAAAACATTCATTATTCAATAGAGCCCAATAGCAAAAATTAGGTTTTGAATGAAGAATCACATTTCTTGGTAGAATCATGCAGGATTGAAATTTTTGATGGTTTTTTACTCCTCTCAACAGCCCAAACAAGTTTCTAAAAGGATGAGTTTGCAACTACTTTACTTTTGGAGAAAATTCAAAACATTCATTATTCAATAGGGCCCAAAATATCAAAAACCAGCGGTTTGAATAAACACTCACATTTCTTGGTAGAATCGTGCAGGACTGAAATTTTTGATGTTTTTCTACTCCTCTCATGAGCCCAAACAAGACTCTAAAAGGATGAGTTTGCAACTACTTTACTTTTGGAGAAAAATCAAAACATTCATTATTCAATAGAGCCCAATAGCAAAAATCAGGTTTTGAATGAAGAATCACATTTCTTGGTAGAATCATGCAGGATTGAAATTTTTGATTTTTTTTTACTCCTCTCAACAGCCCAAACAAGTTTCTAAAAGGATGAGTTTGCAACTACTTTACATTTGGAGAAAATTCAAAACATTCATTATTCAATAGGGCCCAAAATATCAAAAATCAGCGGTTTGAATGAACACTCACATTTCTTGGTAGAATCTTGCAGGAATGAAATTTTTGATGTTTTTCTACTCCTCTCATGAGCCCAAACAAGACTTTAAAAGGATGACTTTGCAACTGCTTTACTTTTGGAGAAAATTCAAAACATTCATTATTCAATATAGCCCAATAGCAAAAATCAGCGTTTTGAATGAACAATTACATTTCTTGGTAGAATCATGCAGGATTGAAATTTTTGATGTTTTTTTACTCCTCTCAACAGCACAAACAAGTTTCTAAAAGGATGAGTTTGCAACTACTTTACTTTTGGAGAAAATTCAAATCATTCATTATTCAATAGGGCCCAAAATATCAAAAACCAGCGGTTTGAATGAACAATCACATTTCTTGGTAGAATCATGCAGGATTGAAATTTTTGATCTTTTTTTACTCCACTCAACAGCCCAAACAAGTTTCTAAAAGGATGAGTTTGCAACTACTTTACTTTTGGAGAAAATTCAAAACATTCATTATTAAATAGGGCCCAAAATATCAAAAAACAGCGGTTTGAATGAACACTCACATTTCTTGGTAGAATCGTGCAGGACTGAAATTTTTGATGTTTTTCTACTCCGCTCATGAGCCCAAACAAGACTCTTAAAGGATGAGTTTACAACTACTTTACTTTTGGAGAAAATTCAAAACATTCATTATTCAATAGAGCCCAATAGCAAAAATCAGGTTTTGAATGAAGAATCACATTTCTTGGTAGAATCATGCAGGATTGAAATTTTTGATGGTTTTTTACTCCTCTCAACAGCCCAAACAAGTTTCTAAAAGGATGAGTTTGCAACTACTTTACTTTTGGAGAAAATTCAAAGCATTCATTATTCAATAGGGCCCAAAATATCAAAAACCAGCAGTTTGAATGAACACTCACCTTTCTTGGTAGAATCGTGCAGGACTGAATTTTTGATGTTTTTCTACTCCTCTCATGAGCCCAAACAAGACTCTAAAAGGATGAGTTTGCAACTACTTTACTTTTGGAGAAAATTCAAAACATTCATTATTCAATAGAGCCCAATAGCAAAAATTAGGTTTTGAATGAAGAATCACATTTCTTGGTAGAATCATGCAGGATTGAAATTTTTGATGGTTTTTTACTCCTCTCAACAGCCCAAACAAGTTTCTAAAAGGATGAGTTTGCAACTACTTTACTTTTGGAGAAAATTCAAAACATTCTTTATTCAACAAGGCCCAAAATATCAAAAACCAGCGGTTTGACTGAACACTCACATTTCTTGGTAGAATCGTGCAGGACAGAAATTTTTGATGTTTTTCTACTCCTCTCATGAGCCCAAACAAGACTCTAAAAGGATGAGTTTGCAACTACTTTACTTTTGGAGAAAATTCAAAACATTCATTATTCAATAGAGCCCAATAGCAAAAATCAGCGTTTTGAATGAAGAATCACATTTCTTGGTAGAATCATGCAGGATTGAAATTTTTGATGGTTTTTGACTCCTCTCAACAGTCCAAGCACGATTCTAAAAGGATGAGTTTGCAACTACTTTACTTTTGGAGAAAATTCAAAACATTCATTATACAATAGGGCCCAAAATATCAACAACCAGCGGTTTGAATGAACACTCACATTTCTTGGTAGAATTATGCAGGATTGAAATTTTTGATCTTTTTTTACTCCACTCAACAGCCCAAACAAGTTTCTAAAAGGATGAGTTTGCAACTACTTTACTTTTGGAGAAAATTCAAAGCATTCATTATTCAATAGGGCCCAAAATATCAAAAACCAGCGGTTTGAATGAACACTCACCTTTCTTGGTAGAATCGTGCAGGACTGAAATTTTTAATGTTTTTCTACTCCTCTCATGAGCCCAAACAAGACTCTAAAAGTATGAGTTTGCAACTACTTTACTTTTGGAGAAAATTCAAAACATTCATTATTCAATAGAGCCCAATAGCAAAAATCAGCGTTTTGAATGAAGAATCACATTTCTTGGTAGAATCATGCAGGATTGAAATTTTTGATGGTTTTTGACTCCTCTCAACAGTCCAAGCAAGATTCTAAAAGGATGAGTTTGCAACTACTTTACTTTTGGAGAAAATTCAAAACATTCATTATACAATAGGGCCCAAAATATCAACAATCAGCGGTTTGAATGAACACTCACATTTCTTGGTAGAATCATGCAGGATTGAAATTTTTGATCTTTTTTTACTCCACTCAACAGCCCAAACAAGTTTCTAAAAGGATGAGTTTGCAACTACTTTACTTTTGGAGAAAATTCAAAACATTCTTTATTCAATAAGGCCCAAAATATCAAAAACCAGCGGTTTGACTGAACACTCACATTTCTTGGTAGAATCGTGCAGGACTGAAATTTTTGATGTTTTTCTACTCCTCTCATGAGCCCAAACAAGACTCTAAAAGGATGAGTTTGCAACTACTTTACTTTTGGAGAAAATTCAAAACATTCATTATTCAATAGAGCCCAATAGCAAAAATTAGGTTTTGAATGAAGAATCACATTTCTTGGTAGAATCATGCAGGATTGAAATTTTTGATGGTTTTTTACTCCTCTCAACAGCCCAAACAAGTTTCTAAAAGGATGAGTTTGCAACTACTTTACTTTTGGAGAAAATTCAAAACATTCATTATTCAATAGGGCCCAAAATATCAAAAACCAGCGGTTTGAATAAACACTCACATTTCTTGGTAGAATCGTGCAGGACTGAAATTTTTGATGTTTTTCTACTCCTCTCATGAGCCCAAACAAGACTCTAAAAGGATGAGTTTGCAACTACTTTACTTTTGGAGAAAAATCAAAACATTCATTATTCAATAGAGCCCAATAGCAAAAATCAGGTTTTGAATGAAGAATCACATTTCTTGGTAGAATCATGCAGGATTGAAATTTTTGATTTTTTTTTACTCCTCTCAACAGCCCAAACAAGTTTCTAAAAGGATGAGTTTGCAACTACTTTACATTTGGAGAAAATTCAAAACATTCATTATTCAATAGGGCCCAAAATATCAAAAATCAGCGGTTTGAATGAACACTCACATTTCTTGGTAGAATCTTGCAGGAATGAAATTTTTGATGTTTTTCTACTCCTCTCATGAGCCCAAACAAGACTTTAAAAGGATGACTTTGCAACTGCTTTACTTTTGGAGAAAATTCAAAACATTCATTATTCAATATAGCCCAATAGCAAAAATCAGCGTTTTGAATGAACAATTACATTTCTTGGTAGAATCATGCAGGATTGAAATTTTTGATGTTTTTTTACTCCTCTCAACAGCACAAACAAGTTTCTAAAAGGATGAGTTTGCAACTACTTTACTTTTGGAGAAAATTCAAATCATTCATTATTCAATAGGGCCCAAAATATCAAAAACCAGCGGTTTGAATGAACAATCACATTTCTTGGTAGAATCATGCAGGATTGAAATTTTTGATCTTTTTTTACTCCACTCAACAGCCCAAACAAGTTTCTAAAAGGATGAGTTTGCAACTACTTTACTTTTGGAGAAAATTCAAAACATTCATTATTAAATAGGGCCCAAAATATCAAAAAACAGCGGTTTGAATGAACACTCACATTTCTTGGTAGAATCGTGCAGGACTGAAATTTTTGATGTTTTTCTACTCCGCTCATGAGCCCAAACAAGACTCTTAAAGGATGAGTTTACAACTACTTTACTTTTGGAGAAAATTCAAAACATTCATTATTCAATAGAGCCCAATAGCAAAAATCAGGTTTTGAATGAAGAATCACATTTCTTGGTAGAATCATGCAGGATTGAAATTTTTGATGGTTTTTTACTCCTCTCAACAGCCCAAACAAGTTTCTAAAAGGATGAGTTTGCAACTACTTTACTTTTGGAGAAAATTCAAAGCATTCATTATTCAATAGGGCCCAAAATATCAAAAACCAGCAGTTTGAATGAACACTCACCTTTCTTGGTAGAATCGTGCAGGACTGAATTTTTGATGTTTTTCTACTCCTCTCATGAGCCCAAACAAGACTCTAAAAGGATGAGTTTGCAACTACTTTACTTTTGGAGAAAATTCAAAACATTCATTATTCAATAGAGCCCAATAGCAAAAATTAGGTTTTGAATGAAGAATCACATTTCTTGGTAGAATCATGCAGGATTGAAATTTTTGATGGTTTTTTACTCCTCTCAACAGCCCAAACAAGTTTCTAAAAGGATGAGTTTGCAACTACTTTACTTTTGGAGAAAATTCAAAACATTCTTTATTCAACAAGGCCCAAAATATCAAAAACCAGCGGTTTGACTGAACACTCACATTTCTTGGTAGAATCGTGCAGGACAGAAATTTTTGATGTTTTTCTACTCCTCTCATGAGCCCAAACAAGACTCTAAAAGGATGAGTTTGCAACTACTTTACTTTTGGAGAAAATTCAAAACATTCATTATTCAATAGAGCCCAATAGCAAAAATCAGCGTTTTGAATGAAGAATCACATTTCTTGGTAGAATCATGCAGGATTGAAATTTTTGATGGTTTTTGACTCCTCTCAACAGTCCAAGCACGATTCTAAAAGGATGAGTTTGCAACTACTTTACTTTTGGAGAAAATTCAAAACATTCATTATACAATAGGGCCCAAAATATCAACAACCAGCGGTTTGAATGAACACTCACATTTCTTGGTAGAATTATGCAGGATTGAAATTTTTGATCTTTTTTTACTCCACTCAACAGCCCAAACAAGTTTCTAAAAGGATGAGTTTGCAACTACTTTACTTTTGGAGAAAATTCAAAACATTCTTTATTCAATAAGGCCCAAAATATCAAAAACCAGCGGTTTAACTGAACACTCACATTTCTTGGTAGAATCGTGCAAGACTGAAATTTTTGATGTTTTTCTACTCCTCTCATGAGCCCAAACAAGACTCTAAAAGGATGAGTTTGCAACTACTTTACTTTTGGAGAAAATTCAAAACATTCATTATTCAATAGAGCCCAATAGCAAAAATTAGGTTTTGAATGAAGAATCACATTTCTTGATAGAATCATGCAGGATTGAAATTTTTGATGGTTTTTTACTCCTCTCAACAGCCCAAACAAGTTTCTAAAAGGATGAGTTTGCAACTACTTTACTTTTGGAGAAAATTCAAAACATTCCTTATTCAATAAGGCCCAAAATATCAAAAACCAGCGGTTTGACTGAACACTCACATTTCTTGGTAGAATCGTGCAGGACTGAAATTTTTGATGTTTTTCTACTCCTCTCATGAGCCCAAACAAGACTCTAAAAGGATGAGTTTGCAACTACTTTACTTTTGGAGAAAATTCAAAACATTCATTATTCAATAGAGCCCAGTAGCAAAAATTAGGTTTTGAATGAAGAATCACATTTCTTGATAGAATCATGCAGGATTGAAATTTTTGATGGTTTTTTACTCCTCTCAACAGCCCAAACAAGTTTCTAAAAGGATGAGTTTGCAACTACTTTACTTTTGGAGAAAATTCAAAACATTCTTTATTCAACAAGGCCCAAAATATCAAAAACCAGCGGTTTGACTGAACACTCACATTTCTTGGTAGAATCGTGCAGGACAGAAATTTTTGATGTTTTTCTACTCCTCTCATGAGCCCAAACAAGACTCTAAAAGGATGAGTTTGCAACTACTTTACTTTTGGAGAAAATTCAAAACATTCATTATTCAATAGAGCCCAATAGCAAAAATCAGTGTTTTGAATGAAGAATCACATTTCTTGGTAGAATCATGCAGGATTTAAATTTTTGATCTTTTTTTACTCCACTCAACAGCCCAAACAAGTTTCTAAAAGGATGAGTTTGCAACTACTTTACTTTTGGAGAAAATTCAAAACATTCATTATTCAATAGGGCCCAAAATATCAAAAACCAGCGGTTTGAATGAACACTCACATTTCTTGGTAGAATCGTGCAGGACTGAAATTTTTGATGTTTTTCTACTCCTCTCATGAGCCCAAACAAGACTCTAAAAGGATGAGTTTGCAACTACTTTACTTTTGGAGAAAATTCAAAACATTCATTATTCAATAGAGCCCAATAGCAAAAATCAGCATTTTGAATGAAGAATCACATTTCTTGGTAGAATCATGCAGGATTGAAATTTTTGATGGTTTTTGACTCCTCTCAACAGTCCAAGCAATATTCTAAAAGGATGAGTTTGCAACTACTTTACTTTTGGAGAAAATTCAAAACATTCAATATACAATAGGGCCCAAAATATCAACAACCAGCGGTTTGAATGAACACTCACATTTCTTGGTAGAATCATGCAGGATTGAAATTTTTGATCTTTTTTTACTCCATTCAACAGCCCAAACAAGTTTCTAAAAGGATGAGTTTGCAACTACTTTACTTTTGGAGAAAATTCAAAACATTCTTTATTCAATAAGGCCCAAAATATCAAAAACCAGCGGTTTGACTGAACACTCACATTTCTTGGTAGAATCGTGCAGGACTGAAATTTTTGATGTTTTTCTACTCCTCTCATGAGCCCAAACAAGACTCTAAAAGGATGAGTTTGCAACTACTTTACTTTTGGAGAAAATTCAAAACATTCATTATTCAATAGAGCCCAATAGCAAAAATTAGGTTTTGAATGAAGAATCACATTTCTTGGTAGAATCATACAGGATTGAAATTTTTGATGGTTTTTTACTCCTCTCAACAGCCCAAACAAGTTTCTAAAAGGATGAGTTTGCAACTACTTTACTTTTGGAGAAAATTCAAAACACTCTTTATTCAACAAGGCCCAAAATATCAAAAACCAGCGGTTTGACTGAACACTCACATTTCTTGGTAGAATCGTGCAGGACAGAAATTTTTGATGTTTTTCTACTCTTCTCATGAGCCCAAACAAGACTCTAAAAGGATGAGTTTGCAACTACTTTACTTTTGGAGAAAATTCAAAACATTCATTATTCAATAGAGCCCAATAGCAAAAATCAGCGTTTTGAATGAAGAATCACATTTCTTGGTAGAATCATGCAGGATTGAAATTTTTGATGGTTTTTGACTCCTCTCAACAGTCCAAGCAAGTTTCTAAAAGGATGAGTTTGCAACTACTTTACTTTTGGAGAAAATTCAAAGCATTCATTATTCAATAGGGCCCAAAATATCAAAAACCAGCGGTTTGAATGAACACTCAAATTTCTTGGTAGAATCATGCAGGATTGAAATTTTTGATCTTTTTTTACTCCACTCAACAGCCCAAACAAGTTTCTAAAAGGATGAGTTTGCAACTACTTTACTTTTGGAGAAAATTCAAAACATTCATTATTCAATAGGGCCCAAAATATCAAAAACCAGCTGTTTGAATGAACACTCACATTTCTTGGTAGAATCGTGCAGGACTGAAATTTTTGATGTTTTTCTACTCCTTTCATAAGCCCAAACAAGACTCTAAAAGGATGAGTTTGCAACTACTTTACTTTTGGATAAAATTCAAAACATTCATTATTCAATAGAGCCCAATAGCAAAAATCAGCGTTTTGAATGAACAATCACATTTCTTGGTAGAATCATGCAGGATTGAAATTTTTGATGTTTTTTTACTACTCTCAACAGCCCAAACAAGTTTCTAAAAGGATGAGTTTGCAAATACTTTACTTTTGGAGAAAATTCAAAACATTCATTATTCAATAAAGCCCAATAGCAAAAAGCAGTGTTTTGAATGAACAATCACATTTCTTGGTAGAATCATGCAGGATTGAAATTTTTGATGTTTTTTTACTACTCTCAACAGCCCAAACAAGTTTCTAAAAGGATGAGTTTGCAACTACTTTACTTTTGGAGAATATTCAAAACATTCATTATTCAATAGGGCCCAAAATATCAAAAACCAGCGGTTTGAATGAACACTCACATTTCTTGGTAGAATCGTGCAGGACTGAAATTTTTGATGTTTTTCTACTCCTCTCATGAGCCCAAACAAGACTCTAAAAGGTTGAGTTTGCAAATACTTTACTGTTGGAGAAAATTCAAAACATTCATTATTCAATAGAGCCCAATAGCAAAAATCAGCGTTTTGAATGAAGAATCACATTTCTTGGCAGAAACATGCAGGATTGAAATTTTTGATGGTTTTTGACTCCTCTCATCAGTCCAAGCAAGATTCTAAAAGGTTGAGTTTGCAACTACTTTACTTTTGGAGAAAATTCAAAACATTCATTATTCAATAGAGCCCAATAGCAAAAATCAGGTTTTGAATGAAGAATCACATTTCTTGGTAGAATCATGCAGGATTGAAATTTTTGATGGTTTTTTACTCCTCTCAACAGCCCAAACAAGTTTCTAAAAGGATGAGTTTGCAACTACTTTACATTTGGAGAAAATTCAAAACATTCATTATTCAATAGGGCCCAAAATATCAAAAACCAGCGGTTTGAATGAACACTCACATTCCTTGGTAGAATCATGCAGGACTGAAATTTTTGATGTTTTTCTACTCCTCTCATAAGCCCAAACAAGACTCTAAAAGGATGAGTTTGCAAATACTTTACTTTTGGAGAAAATTCAAAACGTTCATTATTAAATAGAGCCCAATAGCAAAAATTAGGTTTTGAATGAAGAATCACATTTCTTGGTAGAATCATGCAGGATTGAAATTTTTGATGGTTTTTTACTCCTCTCAACAGCCCAAACAAGTTTCTAAAAGGATGAGTTTGCAACTACTTTACTTTTGGAGAAAATTCAAAACATTCTTTATTCAATAAGGCCCAAAATATCAAAAACCAGCGGTTTGACTGAACACTCACATTTCTTGGTAGAATCATGCAGGACTGAAATTTTTGATGTTTTTCTACTCCTCTCATGAGCCCAAACAAGACTCTAAAAGGATGAGTTTGCAACTACTTTACTATTGGAGAAAATTCAAAACAATCATTATTCAATAGAGCCCAATAGCAAAAATTAGGTTTTGAATGAAGAATCACATTTCTTGGTAGAATCATGCAGGATTGAAATTTTTTATGGTTTTTTACTCCACTCAACAGCCCAAACAAGTTTCTAAAAGGATGAGTTTGCAACTACTTTACTTTTGGAGAAAATTCAAAACATTCTTTATTCAACAAGGCCCAAAATATCAAAAGCCAGCGGTTTGACTGAACACTCACATTTCTTGGTAGAATCGTGCAGGACAGAAATTTTTGATGTTTTTCTACTCCTCTCATGAGCCCAAACAAGACTCTAAAAGGATGAGTTTGCAACTACTTTACTTTTGGAGAAAATTCAAAACATTCATTATTCAATAGAACCCAATAGCAAAAATCAGCGTTTTGAATGAACAATCACATTTCTTGGTAGAATCATGCAGGATTGAAATTTTTGATGTTTTTTTACTACTCTCAACAGCCCAAACAAGTTTCTAAAAGGATGAGTTTGCAAATACTTTACTTTTGGAGAAAATTCAAAACATTCATTATTCAATAGAGCCCAATAGCAAAAAGCAGTGTTTTGAATGAACAATCACATTTCTTGGTAGAATCATGCAGGATTGAAATTTTTGATGTTTTTTTACTACTCTCAACAGCCCAAACAAGTTTCTAAAAGGATGAGTTTGCAACTACTTTACTTTTGGAGAATATTCAAAACATTCATTATTCAATAGGGCCCAAAATATCAAAAACCAGCGGTTTGAATGAACACTCACATTTCTTGGTAGAATCGTGCAGGACTGAAATTTTTGATGTTTTTCTACTCCTCTCATGAGCCCAAACAAGACTCTAAAAGGTTGAGTTTGCAACTACTTTACTTTTGGAGAAAATTCAAAACATTCATTATTCAATAGAGCCCAATAGCAAAAATCAGCGTTTTGAATGAAGAATCACATTTCTTGGCAGAAACATGCAGGATTGAAATTTTTGATGGTTTTTGACTCCTCTCATCAGTCCAAGCAAGATTCTAAAAGGATGAGTTTGCAACTACTTTACTTTTGGAGAAAATTAAAAACATTCATTATTCAATAGAGCCCAATAGCAAAAATCAGGTTTTGAATGAAGAATCACATTTCTTGGTAGAATCATGCAGGATTGAAATTTTTGATGGTTTTTGACTCCTCTCAACAGTCCAAGCACGATTCTAAAAGGATGAGTTTGCAACTACTTTACTTTTGGAGAAAATTCAAAACATTCATTATACAATAGGGCCCAAAATATCAACAACCAGCGGTTTGAATGAACACTCACATTTCTTGGTAGAATCATGCAGGATTGAAATTTTTGATCTTTTTTTACTCCACTCAACAGCCCAAACAAGTTTCTAAAAGGATGAGTTTGCAACTACTTTACTTTTGGAGAAAATTCAAAACATTCTTTATTCAATAAGGCCCAAAATATTAAAAACCAGCGGTTTGACTGAACACTCACATTTCTTGGTAGAATCGTGCAGGACTGAAATTTTTGATGTTTTTCTACTCCTCTCATGAGCCCAAACAAGACTCTAAAAGGATGAGTTTGCAACTACTTTACTTTTGGAGAAAATTCAAAACATTCATTATTCAATAGAGCCCAATAGCAAAAATTAGGTTTTGAATGAAGAATCACATTTCTTGGTAGAATCATGCAGGATTGAAATTTTTGATGGTTTTTTACTCCTCTCAACAGCCAAAACAAGTTTCTAAAAGGATGAGTTTGCAACTATTTTACTTTTGGAGAAAATTCAAAGCATTCATTATTCAATAGGGCCCAAAATATCAAAAACCAGCGGTTTGAATGAACACGCACCTTTCTTGGTAGAATCGTGCAGGACTGAAATTTTTGATGTTTTTCTACTCCTCTCATGAGCCCAAACAAGACTCTAAAAGGATGAGTTTGCAACTACTTTACTTTTGGAGAAAATTCAAAACATTCATTATTCAATAGAGCCCAATAGCAAAAATTAGGTTTTGAATGAAGAATCACATTTCTTGGTAGAATCATGCAGGATTGAAATTTTTGATGGTTTTTTACTCCTCTGAACAGCCCAAACAAGTTTCTAAAAGGATGAGTTTGCAACTACTTTACTTTTGGAGAAAATTCAAAACATTCTTTATTCAACAAGGCCCAAAATATCAAAAACCAGCGGTTTGACTGAACACTCACATTTCTTGGTAGAATCGTGCAGGACAGAAATTTTTGATGTTTTTCTACTCCTCTCATGAGCCCAAACAAGACTCTAAAAGGATGAGTTTGCAACTACTTTACTTTTGGAGAAAATTCAAAACATTCATTATTCAATAGAGCCCAATAGCAAAAATCAGCGTTTTGAATGAAGAATCACATTTCTTGGTAGAATCATGCAGGATTGAAATTTTTGATGATTTTTGACTCCTCTCAACAGTCCAAGCACGATTCTAAAAGGATGAGTTTGCAACTACTTTACTTTTGGAGAAAATTCAAAACATTCATTATACAATAGGGCCCAAAATATCAACAACCAGCGGTTTGAATGAACACTCACATTTCTTGGTAGAATCATGCAGGATTGAAATTTTTGATCTTTTTTTACTCCACTCAACAGCCCAAACAAGTTTCTAAAAGGATGAGTTTGCAACTACTTTACTTTTGGAGAAAATTCAAAACATTCTTTATTCAATAAGGCCCAAAATATCAAAAACCAGCGGTTTAACTGAACACTCACATTTCTTGGTAGAATCGTGCAAGACTGAAATTTTTGATGTTTTTCTACTCCTCTCATGAGCCCAAACAAGACTCTAAAAGGAATGAGTTTGCAACTACTTTACTTTTGGAGAAAATTCAAAACATTCATTATTCAATAGAGCCCAATAGCAAAAATTAGGTTTTGAATGAAGATTCACATTTCTTGGTAGAATCATGCAGGATTGAAATTTTTGATGGTTTTTTACTCCTCTCAACAGCCCAAACAAGTTTCTAAAAGGATGAGTTTGCAACTACTTTACTTTTGGAGAAAATTCAAAACATTCTTTATTCAATAAGGCCCAAAATATCAAAAACCAGCGGTTTGACTGAACACTCACATTTCTTGGTAGAATCGTGCAGGACTGAAATTTTTGATGTTTTTCTACTCCTCTCATAAGCCCAAACAAGACTCTAAAAGGATGAGTTTGCAAATACTTTACTTTTGGAGAAAATTCAAAACGTTCATTATTCAATAGAGCCCAATAGCAAAAATTAGGTTTTGAATGAAGAATCACATTTCTTGGTAGAATCATGCAGGATTGAAATTTTTGATGGTTTTTTACTCCTCTCAACAGCCCAAACAAGTTTCTAAAAGGATGAGTTTGCAACTACTTTACTTTTGGAGAAAATTCAAAACATTCTTTATTCAATAAGGCCCAAAATATCAAAAACCAGCGGTTTGACTGAACACTCACATTTCTTGGTAGAATCATGCAGGACTGAAATTTTTGATGTTTTTCTACTCCTCTCATGAGCCCAAACAAGACTCTAAAAGGATGAGTTTGCAACTACTTTACTTTTGGAGAAAATTCAAAACATTCATTATTCAATAGAGCCCAATAGCAAAAATTAGGTTTTGAATGAAGAATCACATTTCTTGGTAGAATCATGCAGGATTGAAATTTTTTATGGTTTTTTACTCCACTCAACAGCCCAAACAAGTTTCTAAAAGGATGAGTTTGCAACTACTTTACTTTTGGAGAAAATTCAAAACATTCTTTATTCAACAAGGCCCAAAATATCAAAAGCCAGCAGTTTGACTGAACACTCACATTTCTTGGTAGAATCGTGCAGGACAGAAATTTTTGATGTTTTTCTACTCCTCTCATGAGCCCAAACAAGACTCTAAAAGGATGAGTTTGCAACTACTTTACTTTTGGAGAAAATTCAAAACATTCATTATTCAATAGAACCCAATAGCAAAAATCAGCGTTTTGAATGAAGAATCACATTTCTTGGTAGAATCATGCAGGATTGAAATTTTTGATGGTTTTTGACTCCTCTCAACAGTCCAAGCAAGATTCTAAAAGGATGAGTTTGCAACTACTTTACTTTTGGAGAAAATTCAAAACATTCATTATACAATAGGGCCCAAAATATCAACAACCAGCGGTTTGAATGAACACTCACATTTCTTGGTAGAATCATGCAGGATTGAAATTTTTGATCTTTTTTTACTCCACTCAACAGCCCAAACAAGTTTCTAAAAGGATGAGTTTGCAACTACTTTACTTTTGGAGAAAATTCAAAACATTCTCTATTCAATAAGGCCCAAAATATCAAAAACCAGCGGTTTGACTGAACACTCACATTTCTTGGTAGAATCGTGCAGGACTGAAATTTTTGATGTTTTTCTACTCCTCTCATGAGCCCAAACAAGACTCTAAAAGGATGAGTTTGCAACTACTTTACTTTTGGAGAAAATTCAAAACATTCATTATTCAATAGAGCCCAATAGCAAAAATTAGGTTTTGAATGAAGAATCACATTTCTTGGTAGAATCATGCAGGATTGAAATTTTTGATGGTTTTTTACTCCTCTCAACAGCCCAAACAAGTTTCTAAAAGGATGAGTTTGCAACTACTTTACTTTTGGATAAAATTCAAAGCATTCATTATTCAATAGGGCCCAAAATATCAAAAACCAGCGGTTTGAATGAACACACACCTTTCTTGGTAGAATCGTGCAGGACTGAAATTTTTGATGTTTTTCTACTCCTCTCATGAGCCCAAACAAGACTCTAAAAGGATGAGTTTGCAACTACTTTACTTTTGGAGAAAATTCAAAACATTCATTATTCAATAGAGCCCAATAGCAAAAATTAGGTTTTGAATGAAGAATCACATTTCTTGGTAGAATCATGCAGGATTGAAATTTTTGATCTTTTTTTACTCCACTCAACAGCCCAAACAAGTTTCTAAAAGGATGAGTTTGCAACAACTTTACTTTTGGAGAAAATTCAAAACATTCATTATTCAATAGGGCCCAAAATATCAAAAACCAGCGGTTTGAATGAACACTCACATTTCTTGGTAGAATCGTGCAGGACTGAAATGTTTGATGTTTTTCTACTCCTCTCATGAACCCAAACAAGACTCTAAAAGGATGAGTTTGCAACTACTTTACTTTTGGAGAAAATTCAAAACATTCATTATTCAATAGAGCCCAATAGCAAAAATCAGCGTTTTGAATGAAGAATCACATTTCTTGGTAGAATCATGCAGGATTGAAATTTTTGATGGTTTTTGACTCCTCTCAACAGTCCAAGCAAGATTCTAAAAGGATGAGTTTGCAATTACTTTACTTTTGGAGAAAATTCAAAACATTCATTATTCAATAGAGCCCAATAGCAAAAATTAGGTTTTGAATGAAGAATCACATTTCTTGGTAGAATCATGCAGGATTGAAATTTTTGATGGTTTTTTACTCCTCTCAACAGCCCAAACAAGTTTCTAAAAGGATGAGTTTGCAACTACTTTACTTTTGGAGAAAATTCAAAACATTCTTTATTCAATAAGGCCCAAAATATCAAAAACCAGCGGTTTGACTGAACACTCACATTTCTTGGTAGAATCGTGCAGGACTGAAATTTTTGATGTTTTTCTACTCCTCTCATGAGCCCAAACAAGACTCTAAAAGGATGAGTTTGCAACTACTTTACTTTTGGAGAAAATTCAAAACATTCATTATTCAATAGAGCCCAATAGCAAAAATTAGGTTTTGAATGAAGAATCACATTTCTTGGTAGAATCATGCAGGATTGAAATTTTTGATGGTTTTTTACTCCTCTCAACAGCCCAAACAAGTTTCTAAAAGGATGAGTTTGCAACTACTTTACTTTTGGAGAAAATTCAAAACATTCTTTATTCAATAAGGCCCAAAATATCAAAAACCAGCGGTTTGACTGAACACTCACATTTCTTGGTAGAATCGTGCAGGACTGAAATTTTTGATGTTTTTCTACTCCTCTCATGAGCCCAAACAAGTCTCTAAAAGGATGAGTTTGCAACTACTTTACTTTTGGAGAAAATTCAAAACATTCATTATTCAATAGAGCCCAATAGCAAAAATTAGGTTTTGAATGAAGAATCACATTTCTTGGTAGAATCATGCAGGATTGAAATTTTTGATGGTTTTTTACTCCTCTCAACAGCCCAAACAAGTTTCTAAAAGGATGAGTTTGCAACTACTTTACTTTTGGAGAAAATTCAAAACATTCTTTATTCAACAAGGCCCAAAATATCAAAAACCAGCGGTTTGACTGAACACTCACATTTCTTGGTAGAATCATGCAGGACAGAAATTTTTGATGTTTTTCTACTCCTCTCATGAGCCCAAACAAGACTCTAAAAGGATGAGTTTGCAACTACTTTACTTTTGGAGAAAATTCAAAACATTCATTATTCAATAGAGCCCAATAGCAAAAATCAGCGTTTTGAATGAAGAATCACATTTCTTGGTAGAATCATGCAGGATTGAAATTTTTGATGGTTTTTGACTCCGCTCAACAGTCCAAGCAAGATTCTAAATGGATGAGTTTGCAACTACTTTACTTTTGGAGAAAATTCAAAACATTCATTATACAATAGGGCCCAAAATATCAACAACCAGCGGTTTGAATGAACACACACATTTCTTGGTAGAATCATGCAGGATTGAAATTTTTGATCTTTTTTTACTCCACTCAACAGCCCAAACAAGTTTCTAAAAGGATGAGTTTGCAACTACTTTACTTTTGGAGAAAATTCAAAACATTCTTTATTCAATAAGGCCCAAAATATCAAAAACTAGCGGTTGGACTGAACACTCACATTTCTTGGTAGAATCGTGCAGGACTGAAATTTTTGATGTTTTTCTACTCCTCTCATGAGCCCAAACAAGACTCTAAAAGGATGAGTTTGCAACTACTTTACTTTTGGAGAAAATTCAAAACATTCATTATTCAATAGAGCCCAATAGCAAAAATTAGGTTTTGAATGAAGAATCACATTTCTTGGTAGAATCATGCAGGATTGAAATTTTTGATGTTTTTTTACTCCTCTCAACAGCCCAAACAAGTTTCTAAAAGGATGAGTTTGCAACTACTTTACTTTTGGAGAAAATTCAAAACATTCTTTATTCAATAAGGCCCAAAATATCAAAAACCAGCGGTTTGACTGAACACTCACATTTCTTGGTAGAATCGTGCAGGACTGAAATTTTTGATGTTTTTCTACTCCTCTCATGAGCCCAAACAAGACTCTAAAAGGATGAGTTTGCAACTACTTTACTTTTGGAAAACATTCATTATTCAATAGAGCCCAATAGCAAAAATTAGGTTTTGAATGAAGAATCACATTTCTTGGTAGAATCATGCAGGATTGAAATTTTTGATGTTTTTTTACTCCTCTCAACAGTCCAAACAAGTTTCTAAAAGGATGAGTTTGCAACTACTTTACTTTTGGAGAAAATTCAAAGCATTCATTATTCAATAGGGCCCAAAATATCAAAAACCAGCGGTTTGAATGAACACTCACATTTCTTGGTAGAATCATGCAGGATTGAAATTTTTGATCTTTTTTTACTCCACTCAACAGCCCAAACAAGTTTCTAAAAGGATGAGTTTGCAACTACTTTACTTTTGGAGAAAATTCAAAACATTCATTATTCAATAGGGCCCAAAATATCAAAAACCAGCTGTTTGAATGAACACTCACATTTCTTGGTAGAATCGTGCAGGACTGAAATTTTTGATGTTTTTCTACTCCTTTCATAAGCCCAAACAAGACTCTAAAAGGATGAGTTTGCAACTACTTTACTTTTGGAGAAAATTCAAAACATTCATTATTCAATAGAGCCCAATATCAAAAATCAGCGTTTTGAATGAACAATCACATTTCTTGGTAGAATCATGCAGGATTGAAATTTTTGATGTTTTTTTACTACTCTCAACAGCCCAAACAAGTTTCTAAAAGGATGAGTTTGCAAATACTTTACTTTTGGAGAAAATTCAAAACATTCATTATTCAATAGAGCCCAATAACAAAAAGCAGTGTTTTGAATGAACAATCACATTTCTTGGTAGAATCATGCAGGATTGAAATTTTTGATGTTTTTTTACTACTCTCAACAGCCCAAACAAGTTTCTAAAAGGATGAGTTTGCAACTACTTTACTTTTGGAGAATATTCAAAACATTCATTATTCAATAGGGCCCAAAATATCAAAAACCAGCGGTTTGAATGAACACTCACATTTCTTGGTAGAATCGTGCAGGACTGAAATTTTTGATGGTTTTCTACTCCTCTCATGAGCCCAAATAAGTTTCTAAAAGGATGAGTTTGCAAATACTTTACTTTTGGAGAAAATTCAAAACATTCATTATTCAATAGAGCCCAATAGCAAAAATCAGGTTTTGAATGAAGAATCACATTTCTTGGTAGAATCATGCAGGATTGAAATTTTTGATGGTTTTTTACTCCTCTCAACAGCCCAAACAAGTTTCTAAAAGGATGAGTTTGCAACTACTTTACATTTGGAGAAAATTCAAAACATTCATTATTCAATAGGGCCCAAAATATCAAAAACCAGCGGTTTGAATGAACACTCACATTTCTTGGTAGAATCGTGCAGGACTGAAATTTTTGATGTTTTTCTACTCCTCTCATGAGCCCAAACAAGACTCTAAAAGGATGAGTTTGCAACTACTTTACTTTTGGAGAAAATTCAAAACGTTCATTATTCAATAGAGCCCAATAGCAAAAATTAGGTTTTGAATCAAGAATCACATTTTTTGGTAGAATCATGCAGGATTGAAATTTTTGATGGTTTTTTACTCCTCTCAACAGCCCAAACAAGTTTCTAAAAGGATGAGTTTGCAACTACTTTACTTTTGGAGAAAAGTCAAAACATTCATTATTCAATAGAGCCCAGTAGCAAAAATCAGGTTTTGAATGAAGAATCACATTTCTTGGTAGAATCATGCAGGATTGAAATTTTTGATGGTTTTTTACTCCTCTCAACAGCCCAAACAAGTTTCTAAAAGGATGAGTTTGCAACTACTTTACTTTTGGAGAAAATTCAAAGCATTCATTATTCAATAGGGCCCAAAATATCAAAAACCAACGGTTTGAATGAACACTCACCTTTCTTGGTAGAATCGTGCAGGACTGAAATTTTTGATGTTTTTCTACTCCTCTCATGAGCCCAAACAAGACTCTAAAAGGATGAGTTTGCAACTACTTTACTTTTGGAGAAAATTCAAAACATTCATTATTCAATAGAGCCCAATAGCAAAAATCAGCGTTTTGAATGAAGAATCACATTTCTTGGTAGAATCATGCAGGATTGAAATTTTTGATGGTTTTTGAATTCTCTCAACAGTCCAAGCAAGATTCTAAAAGGATGAGTTTGCAACTACTTTACTTTTGGAGAAAATTCAAAACATTCATTATACAATAGGGCCCAAAATATCAACAACCAGCGGTTTGAATGAACACTCACATTTCTTGGTAGAATCATGCAGGATTGAAATTTTTGATCTTTTTTTACTCCACTCAACAGCCCAAACAAGTTTCTAAAAGGATGAGTTTGCAACTACATTACTTTTGGAGAAAATTCAAAACATTCTTTATTCAATAAGGCCCAAAATATCAAAAACCAGCGGTTTGACTGAACACTCACATTTCTTGGTAGAATCGTGCAGGACTGAAATTTTTGATGTTTTTCTACTCCTCTCATGAGCCCAAACAAGACTCTAAAAGGATGAGTTTGCAACTACTTTACTTTTGGAGAAAAATCAAAACATTCATTATTCAATAGAGCCCAATAGCAAAAATCAGGTTTTGAATGAAGAATCACATTTCTTGTTAGAATCATGCAGGATTGAAATTTTTGATGTTTTTTTACTCCTCTCAACAGCCCAAACAAGTTTCTAAAAGGATGAGTTTGCAACTACTTTACATTTGGAGAAAATTCAAAACATTCATTATTCAATAGAGCCCAATAGCAAAAATCAGGTTTTGAATGAAGAATCACATTTCTTGGTAGAATCATGCAGGATTGAAATTTTTGATGGTTTTTTACTCCTCTCAACAGCCCAAACAAGTTTCTAAAAGGATGAGTTTGCAACTACTTTACTTTTAGAGAAAATTCAAAGCATTCATTATTCAATAGGGCCCAAAATATCAAAAACCAGCGGTTTGAATGAACACTCACCTTTCTTGGTAGAATCGTGCAGGACTGAAATTTTTGATGTTTTTCTACTCCTCTCATGAGCCCAAACAAGACTCTAAAAGGATGAGTTTGCAACTACTTTACTTTTGGAGAAAAATCAAAACATTCATTATTCAATAGAGCCCAATAGCAAAAATCAGGTTTTGAATGAAGAATCACATTTCTTGGTAGAATCATGCAGGATTGGAATTTTTGATGTTTTTTTACTCCTCTCAACAGCCCAAACAAGTTTCTAAAAGGATGAGTTTGCAACTACTTTACATTTGGAGAAAATTCAAATCATTCATTATTCAATAGAGCCCAAAATATGAAAAATCAGCGGTTTGAATGAACACTCACATTTCTTGGTAGAATCGTGCAGGACTGAAATTTTTGATGTTTTTCTACTCCTCTCATGAGCCCAAACAAGACTTTAAAAGGATGACTTTGCAACTGCTTTACTTTTGGAGAAAATTCAAAACATTCATTATTCAATATAGCCCAATAGCAAAAATCAGCGTTTTGAATGAACAATTACATTTCTTGGTAGAATCATGCAGGATTGAAATTTTTGATGTTTTTTTACTCCTCTCAACAGCCCAAACAAGTTTCTAAAAGGATGAGTTTGCAACTACTTTACTTTTGGAGAAAATTCAAAGCATTCATTATTCGATAGGGCCCAAAATATCAAAAACCAGCGGTTTGAATGAACACTCACATTTCTTGGTAGAATCGTGCAGGACTGAAATTTTTGATGTTTTTCTACTCCTCTCATGAGCCCAAACAAGACTCTAAAAGGATGAGTTTGCAACTACTTTACTTTTGGAGAAAATTCAAAACATTCATTATTCAATAGAGCCCAATAGCAAAAATCAGCGTTTTGAATGAACAATCACATTTCTTGGTAGAATCATGCAGGATTGAAATTTTTGATGGTTTTTTACTCCTCTCAACAGCCCAAACAAGTTTCTAAAAGGATGAGTTTGCAACTACTTTACTTTTGGAGAAAATTCAAAACATTCATTATTCAATAGAGCCCAATAGCAAAAATCAGGTTTTGAATGAAGAATCACATTTCTTGGTAGAATCATGCAGGATTGAAATTTTTGATGGTTTTTTACTCCTGTCAACAGCCCAAACAAGTTTCTAAAAGGATGAGTTTGCAACTACTTTACTTTTGGAGAAAATTCAAAGCATTCATTATTCAATAGGGCCCAAAATATCAAAAACCAGCGGTTTGAATGAACACTCACCTTTCTTGGTAGAATCGTGCAGGACTGAAATTTTTGATGTTTTTCTACTCCTCTCATGAGCCCAAACAAGACTCTAAAAGGATGAGTTTGCAACTACTTTACTTTTGGAGAAAATTCAAAACATTCATTATTCAATAGAGCCCAATAGCAAAAATTAGGTTTTGAATGAAGAATCACATTTCTTGGTAGAATCATGAAGGATTGAAATTTTTGATGGTTTTTTACTCCTCTCAACAGCCCAAACAAGTTTCTAAAAGGATGAGTTTGCAACTACTTTACTTTTGGAGAAAATTGAAAACATTCTTTATTCAACAAGGCCCAAAATATCAAAAACCAGCGGTTTGACTGAACACTCACATTTCTTGGTAGAATCGTGCAGGACAGAAGTTTTTGATGTTTTTCTACTCCTCTCATGAGCCCAAACAAGACTCTAAAAGGATGAGTTTGCAACTACTTTACTTTTGGAGAAAATTCAAAACATTCATTATTCAATAGAGCCCAATAGCAAAAATCAGCATTTTGAATGAAGAATCACATTTCTTGGTAGAATCATGCAGGATTGAAATTTTTGATGGTTTTTGACTCCTCTCAACAGTCCAAGCACGATTCTAAAAGGATGAGTTTGCAACTACTTTACTTTTGGAGAAAATTCAAAACATTCATTATACAATAGGGCCCAAAATATCAACAACCAGCGGTTTGAATGAACACTCACATTTCTTGGTAGAATCATGCAGGATTGAAATTTTTGATCTTTTTTTACTCCACTCAACAGCCCAAACAAGTTTCTAAAAGGATGAGTTTGCAACTACATTACTTTTGGAGAAAATTCAAAACATTCTTTATTCAATAAGGCCCAAAATATCAAAAACCAGCGGTTTAACTGAACACTCACATTTCTTGGTAGAATCGTGCAAGACTGAAATTTTTGATGTTTTTCTACTCCTCTCATGAGCCCAAACAAGACTCTAAAAGGATGAGTTTGCAACTACTTTACTTTTGGAGAAAATTCAAAACATTCATTATTCAATAGAGCCCAATAGCAAAAATTAGGTTTTGAATGAAGAATCACATTTCTTGGTAGAATCATGCAGGATTGAAATTTTTGATGGTTTTTTACTCCTCTCAACAGCCCAAACAAGTTTCTAAAAGGATGAGTTTGCAACTACTTTACTTTTGGAGAAAATTCAAAACATTCTTTATTCAACAAGGCCCAAAATATCAAAAATCAGCGGTTTGACTGAACACTCACATTTCTTGGTAGAATCGTGCAGGACAGAAATTTTTGATGTTTTTCTACTCCTCTCATGAGCCCAAACAAGACTCTAAAAGGATGAGTTTGCAACTACTTTACTTTTGGAGAAAATTCAAAACATTCATTATTCAATAGAGCCCAATAGCAAAAATCAGCGTTTTGAATGAAGAATCACATTTCTTGGTAGAATCATGCAGGATTGAAATTTTTGATGGTTTTTGACTCCTCTCAACAGTCCAAGCACGATTCTAAAAGGATGAGTTTGCAACTACTTTACTTTTGGAGAAAATTCAAAACATTCATTATACAATAGGGCCCAAAATATCAACAACCAGCGGTTTGAATGAACACTCACATTTCTTGGTAGAATCATGCAGGATTGAAATTTTTGATCTTTTTTTACTCCACTCAACAGCCCAAACAAGTTTCTAAAAGGATGAGTTTGCAACTACATTACTTTTGGAGAAAATTCAAAACATTCTTTATTCAATAAGGCCCAAAATATCAAAAACCAGCGGTTTAACTGAACACTCACATTTCTTGGTAGAATGGTGCAAGACTGAAATTTTTGATGTTTTTCTACTCCTCTCATGAGCCCAAACAAGACTCTAAAAGGATGAGTTTGCAACTACTTTACTTTTGGAGAAAATTCAAAACATTCATTATTCAATAGAGCCCAATAGCAAAAATTAGGTTTTGAATGAAGAATCACATTTCTTGGTAGAATCATGCAGGATTGAAATTTTTGATGGTTTTTTACTCCTCTCAACAGCCCAAACAAGTTTCTAAAAGGATGAGTTTGCAACTACTTTACTTTTGGAGAAAATTCAAAACATTCATTATTCAATAGAGCCCAATAGCAAAAATTAGGTTTTGAATGAAGAATCACATTTCTTGGTAAAATCATGCAGGATTGAAATTTTTGATGGTTTTTTACTCCTCTCAACAGACCAAACAAGTTTCTAAAAGGATGAGTTTGCAACTACTTTACTTTTGGAGAAAATTCAAAACATTCTTTATTCAATAGGGCCCAAAATATCAAAAACCAGCGGTTTGACTGAACACTCACATTTCTTGGTAGAATCGTGCAGGACTGAAATTTTTGATGTTTTTCTACTCCTCTCATGAGCCCAAACAAGACTCTAAAAGGATGAGTTTGCAACTACTTTACTTTTGGAGAAAATTCAAAACATTCATTATTCAATAGAGCCCAATAGCAAAAATCAGCATTTTGAATGAAGAATCACATTTATTGGTAGAATCATGCAGGATTGAAATTTTTGATGGTTTTTGACTCCTCTCAACAGTCCAAGCACGATTCTAAAAGGATGAGTTTGCAACTACTTTACTTTTGGAGAAAATTCAAAACATTCATTATACAATAGGGCCCAAAATATCAAAAACCAGCGGTTTAACTGAACACTCACATTTCTTGGTAGAATCGTGCAAGACTGAAATTTTTGATGTTTTTCTACTCCTCTCATGAGCCCAAACAAGACTCTAAAAGGATGAGTTTGCAACTACTTTACTTTTGGAGAAAATTCAAAACATTCATTATACAATAGGGCCCAAAATATCAAAAACCAGCGGTTTAACTGAACACTCACATTTCTTGGTAGAATCGTGCAAGACTGAAATTTTTGATGTTTTTCTACTCCTCTCATGAGCCCAAACAAGACTCTAAAAGGATGAGTTTGCAACTACTTTACTTTTGGAGAAAATTCAAAACATTCATTATTCAATAGAGCCCAATAGCAAAAATTAGGTTTTGAATGAAGAATCACATTTCTTGGTAGAATCATGCAGGATTGAAATTTTTGATGGTTTTTTACTCCTCTCAACAGCCCAAACAAGTTTCTAAAAGGATGAGTTTGCAACTACTTTACTTTTGGAGAAAATTCAAAACATTCTTTATTCAACAAGGCCCAAAATATCAAAAATCAGCGGTTTGACTGAACACTCACATTTCTTGGTAGAATCGTGCAGGACAGAAATTTTTGATGTTTTTCTACTCCTCTCATGAGCCCAAACAAGACTCTAAAAGGATGAGTTTGCAACTACTTTACTTTTGGAGAAAATTCAAAACATTCATTATTCAATAGAGCCCAATAGCAAAAATCAGCGTTTTGAATGAAGAATCACATTTCTTGGTAGAATCATGCAGGATTGAAATTTTTGATGGTTTTTGACTCCTCTCAACAGTCCAAGCACGATTCTAAAAGGATGAGTTTGCAACTACTTTACTTTTGGAGAAAATTCAAAACATTCATTATACAATAGGGCCCAAAATATCAACAACCAGCGGTTTGAATGAACACTCACATTTCTTGGTAGAATCATGCAGGATTGAAATTTTTGATCTTTTTTTACTCCACTCAACAGCCCAAACAAGTTTCTAAAAGGATGAGTTTGCAACTACTTTACTTTTGGAGAAAATTCAAAACATTCTTTATTCAATAAGGCCCAAAATATCAAAAACCAGCGGTTTAACTGAACACTCACATTTCTTGGTAGAATAGTGCAAGACTGAAATTTTTGATGTTTTTCTACTCCTCTCATGAGCCCAAACAAGACTCTAAAAGGATGAGTTTGCAACTACTTTACTTTTGGAGAAAATTCAAAACATTCATTATTCAATAGAGCCCAATAGCAAAAATTAGGTTTTGAATGAAGAATCACATTTCTTGGTAGAATCATGCAGGATTGAAATTTTTGATGGTTTTTTACTCCTCTCAACAGACCAAACAAGTTTCTAAAAGGATGAGTTTGCAACTACTTTACTTTTGGAGAAAATTCAAAACATTCTTTATTCAACAAGGCCCAAAATATCAAAAATCAGCGGTTTGACTGAACACTCACATTTCTTGGTAGAATCGTGCAGGACAGAAATTTTTGATGTTTTTCTACTCCTCTCATGAGCCCAAACAAGACTCTAAAAGGATGAGTTTGCAACTACTTTACTTTTGGAGAAAATTCAAAACATTCATTATTCAATAGAGCCCAATAGCAAAAATCAGCGTTTTGAATGAAGAATCACATTTCTTGGTAGAATCATGCAGGATTGAAATTTTTGATGGTTTTTGACTCCTCTCAACAGTCCAAGCACGATTCTAAAAGGATGAGTTTGCAACTACTTTACTTTTGGAGAAAATTCAAAACATTCATTATACAATAGGGCCCAAAATATCAACAACCAGCGGTTTGAATGAACACTCACATTTCTTGGTAGAATCATGCAGGATTGAAATTTTTGATCTTTTTTTACTCCACTCAACAGCCCAAACAAGTTTCTAAAAGGATGAGTTTGCAACTACTTTACTTTTGGAGAAAATTCAAAACATTCTTTATTCAATAAGGCCCAAAATATCAAAAACCAGCGGTTTAACTGAACACTCACATTTCTTGGTAGAATAGTGCAAGACTGAAATTTTTGATGTTTTTCTACTCCTCTCATGAGCCCAAACAAGACTCTAAAAGGATGAGTTTGCAACTACTTTACTTTTGGAGAAAATTCAAAACATTCATTATTCAATAGAGCCCAATAGCAAAAATTAGGTTTTGAATGAAGAATCACATTTCTTGGTAGAATCATGCAGGATTGAAATTTTTGATGGTTTTTTACTCCTCTCAACAGACCAAACAAGTTTCTAAAAGGATGAGTTTGCAACTACTTTACTTTTGGAGAAAATTCAAAACATTCTTTATTCAATAAGGCCCAAAATATCAAAAACCAGCGGTTTGACTGAACACTCACATTTCTTGGTAGAATCGTGCAGGACTGAAATTTTTGATGTTTTTCTACTCCTCTCATGAGCCCAAACAAGACTCTAAAAGGATGAGTTTGCAACTACTTTACTTTTGGAGAAAATTCAAAACATTCATTATTCAATAGAGCCCAGTAGCAAAAATTAGGTTTTGAATGAAGAATCACATTTCTTGATAGAATCATGCAGGATTGAAATTTTTGATGGTTTTTTACTCCTCTCAACAGCCCAAACAAGTTTCTAAAAGGATGAGTTTGCAACTACTTTACTTTTGGAGAAAATTCAAAACATTCTTTATTCAACAAGGCCCAAAATATCAAAAACCAGAGGTTTGACTGAACACTCACATTTCTTGGTAGAATCGTGCAGGACAGAAATTTTTGATGTTTTTCTACTCCTCTCATGAGCCCAAACAAGACTCTAAAAGGATGAGTTTGCAACTACTTTACTTTTGGAGAAAATTCAAAACATTCATTATTCAATTAAGCCCAATAGCAAAAATCAGTGTTTTGAATGAAGAATCACATTTCTTGGTAGAATCATGCAGGATTGAAATTTTTGATGGTTTTTGACTCCTCTCAACAGTCCAAGCAAGATTCTAAAAGGATGGGTTTGCAACTACTTTACTGTTGGAGAAAATTCAAAACATTCATTATACAATAGGGCCCAAAATATCAACAACCAGCGGTTTGAATGAACACTCACATTTCTTGGTAGAATCATGTAGGATTGAAATTTTTGATCTTTTTTTACTCCACTCAACAGACCAAACAAGTTTCTAAAAGGATGAGTTTGCAACTACTTTACTTTTGGAGAAAATTCAAAACATTCTTTATTCAATAAGGCCCAAAATATCAAAAACCAGCGGTTTGACTGAACACTCACATTTCTTGGTAGAATCGTGCAGGACTGAAATTTTTGATGTTTTTCTATTCCTCTCATGAGCCCAAACAAGACTCTAAAAGGATGAGTTTGCAACTACTTTACTTTTGGAGAAAATTCAAAACATTCATTATTCAATAGAGCCCAATAGCAAAAATTAGGTTTTGAATGAAGAATCACATTTCTTGGTAGAATCATGCAGGATTGAATTTTTTGATGGTTTTTTACTCCTCTCAACAGCCCAAACAAGTTTCTAAAAGGATGAGTTTGCAACTATTTTACTTTTGGAGAAAATTCAAAACATTCTTTATTCAATAAGGCCCAAAATATCAAAAATCAGCGGTTTGACTGAACACTCACATTTCTTGGTAGAATCGTGCAGGACAGAAATTTTTGATGTTTTTCTACTCCTCTCATGAGCCCAAACAAGACTCTAAAAGGATGAGTTTGCAACTACTTTACTTTTGGAGAAAATTCAAAACATTCATTATTCAATAGAGCCCAATAGCAAAAATCAGCGTTTTGAATGAAGAATCACATTTCTTGGTAGAATCATGCAGGATTGAAATTTTTGATGGTTTTTGACTCCTCTCAACAGTCCAAGCACGATTCTAAAAGGATGAGTTTGCAACTACTTTACTTTTGGAGAAAATTCAAAACATTCATTATACAATAGGGCCCAAAATATCAACAACCAGCGGTTTGAATGAACACTCACATTTCTTGGTAGAATCATGCAGGATTGAAATTTTTGATCTTTTTTTACTCCACTCAACAGCCCAAACAAGTTTCTAAAAGGATGAGTTTGCAACTACTTTACTTTTGGAGAAAATTCAAAACATTCTTTATTCAATAAGGCCCAAAATATCAAAAACCAGCGGTTTAACTGAACACTCACATTTCTTGGTAGAATAGTGCAAGACTGAAATTTTTGATGTTTTTCTACTCCTCTCATGAGCCCAAACAAGACTCTAAAAGGATGAGTTTGCAACTACTTTACTTTTGGAGAAAATTCAAAACATTCATTATTCAATAGAGCCCAATAGCAAAAATTAGGTTTTGAATAAAGAATCACATTTCTTGGTAGAATCATGCAGGATTGAAATTTTTGATGTTTTTTTACTCCTCTCAACAGACCAAACAAGTTTCTAAAAGGATGAGTTTGCAACTACTTTACTTTTGGAGAAAATTCAAAACATTCTTTATTCAATAAGGCCCAAAATATCAAAAACCAGCGGTTTGACTGAACACTCACATTTCTTGGTAGAATCGTGCAGGACTGAAATTTTTGATGTTTTTCTACTCCTCTCATGAGCCCAAACAAGACTCTAAAAGGATGAGTTTGCAACTACTTTACTTTTGGAGAAAATTCAAAACATTCATTATTCAATAGAGCCCAGTAGCAAAAATTAGGTTTTGAATGAAGAATCACATTTCTTGATAGAATCATGCAGGATTGAAATTTTTGATGGTTTTTTACTCCTCTCAACAGCCCAAACAAGTTTCTAAAAGGATGAGTTTGCAACTACTTTACTTTTGGAGAAAATTCAAAACATTCTTTATTCAACAAGGCCCAAAATATCAAAAACCAGAGGTTTGACTGAACACTCACATTTCTTGGTAGAATCGTGCAGGACAGAAATTTTTGATGTTTTTCTACTCCTCTCATGAGCCCAAACAAGACTCTAAAAGGATGAGTTTGCAACTACTTTACTTTTGGAGAAAATTCAAAACATTCATTATTCAATTAAGCCCAATAGCAAAAATCAGTGTTTTGAATGAAGAATCACATTTCTTGGTAGAATCATGCAGGATTGAAATTTTTGATGGTTTTTGACTCCTCTCAACAGTCCAAGCAAGATTCTAAAAGGATGGGTTTGCAACTACTTTACTGTTGGAGAAAATTCAAAACATTCATTATACAATAGGGCCCAAAATATCAACAACCAGCGGTTTGAATGAACACTCACATTTCTTGGTAGAATCATGTAGGATTGAAATTTTTGATATTTTTTTACTCCACTCAACAGACCAAACAAGTTTCTAAAAGGATGAGTTTGCAACTACTTTACTTTTGGAGAAAATTCAAAACATTCTTTATTCAATAAGGCCCAAAATATCAAAAACCAGCGGTTTGACTGAACACTCACATTTCTTGGTAGAATTGTGCAGGACTGAAATTTTTGATGTTTTTCTATTCCTCTCATGAGCCCAAACAAGACTCTAAAAGGATGAGTTTGCAACTACTTTACTTTTGGAGAAAATTCAAAACATTCATTATTCAATAGAGCCCAATAGCAAAAATTAGGTTTTGAATGAAGAATCACATTTCTTGGTAGAATCATGCAGGATTGAATTTTTTGATGGTTTTTTACTCCTCTCAACAGCCCAAACAAGTTTCTAAAAGGATGAGTTTGCAACTACTTTACTTTTGGAGAAAATTCAAAACATTCTTTATTCAATAAGGCCCAAAATATCAAAAACCAGCGGTTTGACTGAACACTCACATTTCTTGGTAGAATCGTGCAGGACTGAAATTTTTGATGTTTTTCTACTCCTCTCATGAGCCCAAACAAGACTCTAAAAGGATGAGTTTGCAACTACTTTACTTTTGGAGAAAATTCAAAACATTCATTATTCAATAGAGCCCAATAGCAAAAATTAGGTTTTGAATGAAGAATCACATTTCTTGGTAGAATCATACAGGATTGAAATTTTTGATGGTTTTTTACTCCTCTCAACAGCCCAAACAAGTTTCTAAAAGGATGAGTTTGCAACTACTTTACTTTTGGAGAAAATTCAAAACATTCTTTATTCAACAAGGCCCAAAATATCAAAAACCAGCGGTTTGACTGAACACTCACATTTCTTGGTAGAATCATGCAGGACAGAAATTTTTGATGTTTTTCTACTCCTCTCATGAGCCCAAACAAGACTCTAAAAGGATGAGTTTGCAACTACTTTACTTTTGGAGAAAATTCAAAACATTCATTATTCAATAGAGCCCAATAGCAAAAATCAGCGTTTTGAATGAAGAATCACATTTCTTGGTAGAATCATGCAGGATTGAAATTTTTGATGGTTTTTGACTCCTCTCAACAGTCCAAGCAAGATTCTAAAAGGATGAGTTTGCAACTACTTTACTTTTGGAGAAAATTCAAAACATTCATTATACAATAGGGCCCAAAATATCAACAACCAGCGGTTTGAATGAACACTCACATTTCTTGGTAGAATCATGCAGGATTTAAATTTTTGATCTTTTTTTACTCCACTCAACAGCCCAAACAAGTTTCTAAAAGGATGAGTTTGCAACTACTTTACTTTTGGAGAAAATTCAAAACATTCTTTATTCAATAAGGCCCAAAATATCAAAAACTAGCGGTTTGACTGAACACTCACATTTCTTGGTAGAATCGTGCAGAACTGAAATTTTTGATGTTTTTCTACTCCTCTCATGAGCCCAAACAAGACTCTAAAAGGATGAGTTTGCAACTACTTTACTTTTGGAGAAAATTCAAAACATTCATTATTCAATAGAGCCCAATAGCAAAAATTAGGTTTTGAATGAAGAATCACATTTCTTGGTAGAATCATGCAGGATTGAAATTTTTGATGTTTTTTTACTCCTCTCAACAGCCCAAACAAGTTTCTAAAAGGATGAGTTTGCAACTACTTTACTTTTGGAGAAAATTCAAAACATTCTTTATTCAATAAGGCCCAAAATATCAAAAACCAGCGGTTTGACTGAACACTCACATTTCTTGGTAGAATCGTGCAGGACTGAAATTTTTGATGTTTTTCTACTCCTCTCATGAGCCCAAACAAGACTCTAAAAGGATGAGTTTGCAACTACTTTACTTTTGGAGAAAATTCAAAACATTCATTATTCAATAGAGCCCAATAGCAAAAATTAGGTTTTGAATGAAGAATCACATTTCTTGGTAGAATCATGCAGGATTGAAATTTTTGATGTTTTTTTACTCCTCTCAACAGTCCAAACAAGTTTCTAAAAGGATGAGTTTGCAACTACTTTACTTTTGGAGAAAATTCAAAGCATTCATTATTCAATAGGGCCCAAAATATCAAAAACCTGCGGTTTGAATGAACACTCACATTTCTTGGTAGAATCATGCAGGATTGAAATTTTTGATCTTTTTTTACTCCACTCAACAGCCCAAACAAGTTTCTAAAAGGATGAGTTTGCAACTACTTTACTTTTGGAGAAAATTCAAAACATTCATTATTCAATAGAACCCAACAGCAAAAAGCAGCGTTTTGAATGAACAATCACATTTCTTGGTAGAATCATGCAGGATTGAAATTTTTGATGTTTTTTTCCTCCTCTCATGAGCCCAAACAAGACTCTAAAAGGATGAGTTTGCAACTACTTTACTTTTGGAGAAAATTCAAAACATTCATTATTCAATAGATCCCAATGGCAAAAATCAGGTTTTGAATGAAGAATCACATTTCTTGGTAAAATCATGCAGAATTGAAATTTTTGATGGTTTTTTACTCCTCTCAACAGCCCAAGCAAGTTTCTAAAAGGATGAGTTTGCAACTACTTTACTTTTGGAGAAAATTCAAAACATTCATTATTCAATTTGGCCCAAAATATCAAAACCAGCGGTTTGAATGAACACTCACATTTCTTGGTAGAATCGTGCAGGACTGAAATTTTTGATGTTTTTCTACTCCTCTCATGAGCCCAAACAAGACTCTAAAAGGATGAGTTTGCAACTACTTTACTTTTGGAGAAAATTCAAAACATGCATTATTCAATAGAGCCCAATAGCAAAAATCAGGTTTTGAATGAAGAATCACATTTCTTGGTAGAATCATGCAGGATTGAAATTTTTGATCTTTTTTTACTCCACTCAACAGCCCAAACAAGTTTCTAAAAGGATGAGTTTGCAACTACTTTACTTTTGGAGAAAATTCAAAACATTCATTATTCAATAGGGCCCAAAATATCAAAAACCAGCTGTTTGAATGAACACTCACATTTCTTGGTAGAATCGTGCAGGACTGAAATTTTTGATGTTTTTCTACTCCTCTCATGAGCCCAAACAAGACTCTAGAAGGATGAGTTTGCAACTACTTTACTTTTGGAGAAAATTCAAAACATTCATTATGCAATAGAGCCCAATAGCAAAAATCAGCGTTTTGAATGAACAATCACATTTCTTGGTAGAATCATGCAGGATTGAAATTCTTGATGTTTTTTTACTACTCTCAACAGCCCAAATAAGTTTCTAAAAGGATGAGTTTGCAACTACTTTACTTTTGGAGAAAATTCAAAACATTCATTATTCAATAGAGCCCAATAGCAAAAAGCAGTGTTTTGAATGAACAATCACATTTCTTGGTAGAATCATGCAGGATTGAAATTTTTGATCTTTTTTTACTCCACTCAACAGCCCAAACAAGTTTCTAAAAGGATGAGTTTGCAACTACTTTATTTTTGGAAAATATTCAAAACATTCATTATTCAATAGGGCCCAAAATATCAAAAACCAGCGGTTTGAATGAACACTCACATTTCTTGGTAGAATCGTGCAGGACTGAAATTTTTGATGATTTTCTACTCCTCTCATGAGCCCAAACAAGACTCTAAAAGGATGAGTTTGCAACTACTTTAATTTTGGAGAAAATTCAAAACATTCATTATTCAATAGAGCCCAATAGCAAAAATCAGGTTTTGAATGAAGAGTCACATTTCTTGGTATAATCATGCAGGATTGAAATTTTTGATGGTTTTTTACTCCTCTCAACAGCTTAAACAAGTTTCTAAAAGGATGAGTTTGCAACTACTTTACTTTTGGAGAAAATTCAAAACATTCATTATTCAATAGGGCCCAAAATATCAAAAACCAGCGGTTTGAATAAACACTCACATTTCTTGGTAGAATCGTGCAGGACTGAAATTTTTGATGTTTTTCTACTCCTCTCATGAGCCCAAACAAGACTCTAAAAGGATGAGTTTGCAACTACTATACTTTTGGAGAAAAATCAAAACATTCATTATTCAATAGAGGCCAATAGCAAAAATCAGGTTTTGAATGAAGAATCACATTTCTTGGTAGAATCATGCAGGATTGAAATTTTTGATGTTTTTTTACTCCTCTCAACAGCCCAAACAAGTTTCTAAAAGGATGAGTTTGCAACTACTTTACATTTGGAGAAAATTCAAAACATTCATTATTCAATAGGGCCCAAAATATCAAAAATCAGCGGTTTGAATGAACACTCACATTTCTTGGTAGAATCGTGCAGGACTGAAATTTTTGATGTTTTTCTACTCCTCTCATGAGCCCAAACAAGACTTTAAAAGGATGACTTTGCAACTGCTTTACTTTTGGAGAAAATTCAAAACATTCATTATTCAATATAGCCCAATAGCAAAAATCAGCGTTTTGAATGAACAATCACATTTCTTGGTAGAATCATGCAGGATTGAAATTTTTGATGTTTTTTTACTCCTCTCAACAGCCCAAACAAGTTTCTAAAAGGATGAGTTTGCAACTACTTTACTTTTGGAGAAAATTCAAAGCATTCATTATTCAATAGGGCCCAAAATATCAAAAACCAGCGGTTTGAATGAACACTCACATTTCTTGGTAGAATCGTGCAGGACTGAAATTTTTGATGTTTTTCTACTCCTCTCATGAGCCCAAACAAGACTCTAAAAGGATGTGTTTGCAACTACTTTACTTTTGGAGAAAATTCAAAACATTCATTATTCAATAGAGCCCAATAGCAAAAATCAGCGTTTTGAATGAACAATCACATTTCTTGGTAGAATCATGCAGGATTGAAATTTTTCATGTTTTTTTACTCCTCTCAACAGCCCAAACAAGTTTCTAAAAGGATGAGTTTGCAACTACTTTACTTTTGGAGAAAATTCAAAACATTCATTATTCAATAGAGCCCAATAGCAAAAAGCAGTGTTTTGAATGAACAATCACATTTCTTGGTAGAATCATGCAGGATTGAAATTTTTGATCTTTTTTTACTCCACTCAACAGCCCAAACAAGTTTCTAAAAGGATGAGTTTGCAACTACTTTACTTTTGGAGAAAATTCAAAACATTCATTATTCAATAGGGCCCAAAATATCAAAAACCAGCGGTTTGAATAAACACTCACATTTCTTGGTAGAATCGTGCAGGACTGAAATTTTTGATGTTTTTCTACTCCTCTCATGAGCCCAAACAAGACTCTAAAAGGATGAGTTTGCAACTACTTTACTTTTGGAGAAAAATCAAAACATTCATTATTCAATAGAGCCCAATAGCAAAAATCAGGTTTTGAATGAAGAATCACATTTCTTGGTAGAATCATGCAGGATTGAAATTTTTGATTTTTTTTTACTCCTCTCAACAGCCCAAACAAGTTTCTAAAAGGATGAGTTTGCAACTACTTTACATTTGGAGAAAATTCAAAACATTAATTATTCAATAGGGCCCAAAATATCCAAAATCAGCGGTTTGAATGAACACTCACATTTCTTGGTAGAATCGTGCAGGACTGAAATTTTTGATGTTTTTCTACTCCTCTCATGAGCCCAAACAAGACTTTAAAAGGATGACTTTGCAACTGCTTTACTTTTGGAGAAAATTCAAAACATTCATTATTCAATATAGCCCAATAGCAAAAATCAGCGTTTTGAATGAACAATTACATTTCTTGGTAGAATCATGCAGGATTGAAATTTTTGATGTTTTTTTACTCCTCTCAACAGCCCAAACAAGTTTCTAAAAGGATGAGTTTGCAACTACTTTACTTTTGGAGAAAATTCAAAGCATTCATTATTCAATAGGGCCCAAAATATCAAAAACCAGCGGTTTGAATGAACACTCACATTTCTTTTTTAGAATCATGCAGGACTGAAATTTTTGATGTTTTTCTACTCCTCTCATGAGCCCAAACAAGACTCTAAAAGGATGAGTTTGCAACTACTTTACTTTTGGAGAAAATTCAAAACATTCATTATTCAATAGAGCCCAATAGCAAAAATCAGCGTTTTGAATGAACAATCACATTTCTTGGTAGAATCATGCAGGATTGAAATTTTTGATGTTTTTTTACTCCTCTCAACAGCCCAAACAGTTTTCTAAAAGGATGAGTTTGCAACTACTTTACTTTTGGAGAAAATTAAAAACATTCATTATTCAATAGAGCCCAATAGCAAAAAGCAGTGTTTTGAATGAACAATCACATTTCTTGGTAGAATCATGCAGGATTGAAATTTTTGATCTTTTTTTACTCCACTCAACAGCCCAAACAAGTTTCTAAAAGGATGAGTTTGCAACTACTTTACTTTTGGAGAAAATTCAAAACATTCATTATTAAATAGGGCCCAAAATATCAAAAAACAGCGGTTTGAAAGAACACTCACATTTCTTGGTAGAATCGTGCAGGACTGAAATATTTGATGTTTTTCTACTCCGCTCATGAGCCCAAACAAGACACTAAAAGGATGAGTTTACAACTACTTTACTTTTGGAGAAAATTCAAAACATTCATTATTCAATAGAGCCCAATAGCAAAAATCAGGTTTTGAATGAAGAATCACATTTCTTGGTAGAATCATGCAGGATTGAAATTTTTGATGGTTTTTTACTCCTCTCAACAGCCCAAACAAGTTTCTAAAAGGATGAGTTTGCAACTACTTTACTTTTGGAGAAAATTCAAAGCATTCATTATTCAATAGGGCCCAAAATATCAAAAACCAGCGGTTTGAATGAACACTCACCTTTCTTGGTAGAATCGTGCAGGACTGAATTTTTGATGTTTTTCTACTCCTCTCATGAGCCCAAACAAGACTCTAAAAGGATGAGTTTGCAACTACTTTACTTTTGGAGAAAATTCAAAACAGTCATTATTCAATAGAGCCCAATAGCAAAAATTAGGTTTTGAATGAAGAATCACATTTCTTGGTAGAATCATGCAGGATTGAAATTTTTGATGGTTTTTTACTCCTCTCAACAGCCCAAACAAGTTTCTAAAAGGATGAGTTTGCAACTACTTTACTTTTGGAGAAAATTCAAAACATTCTTTATTCAACAAGGCCCAAAATATCAAAAACCAGCGGTTTGACTGAACACTCACATTTCTTGGTAGAATCGTGCAGGACAGAAATTTTTGATGTTTTTCTACTCCTCTCATGAGCCCAATCAAGACTCTAAAAGGATGAGTTTGCAACTACTTTACTTTTGGAGAAAATTCAAAACATTCATTATTCAATAGAGCCCAATAGCAAAAATCATCGTTTTGAATGAAGAATCACATTTCTTGGTAGAATCATGCAGGATTGAAATTTTTGATGGTTTTTGACTCCTCTCAACAGTCCAAGCACGATTCTAAAAGGATGAGTTTGCAACTACTTTACTTTTTGAGAAAATTCAAAACATTCATTATACAATAGGGCCCAAAATATCAACAACCAGCGGTTTGAATGAACACTCACATTTCTTGGTAGAATCATGCAGGATTGAAATTTTTGATCTTTTTTTACTCCACTCAACAGCCCAAACAAGTTTCTAAAAGGATGAGTTTGCAACTACTTTACTTTTGGAGAAAATTCAAAACATTCTTTATTCAATAAGGCCCAAAATATCAAAAACCAGCGGTTTGACTGAACACTCACATTTCTTGGTAGAATCGTGCAGGACTGAAATTTTTGATGTTTTTCTACTCCTCTCATGAGCCCAAACAAGACTCTAAAAGGATGAGTTTGCAACTACTTTACTTTTGGAGAAAATTCAAAACATTCATTATTCAATAGAGCCCAATAGCAAAAATTAGGTTTTGAATGAAGAATCACATTTCTTGGTAGAATCATGCAGGATTGAAATTTTTGATGGTTTTTTACTCCTCTCAACAGCCCAAACAAGTTTCTAAAAGGATGAGTTTGCAACTACTTTACTTTTGGAGAAAATTCAAAACATTCTTTATTCAATAAGGCCCAAAATATCAAAAACCAGCGGTTTGACTGAACACTCACATTTCTTGGTAGAATCGTGCAGGACTGAAATTTTTGATGTTTTTCTACTCCTCTCATGAGCCCAAACAAGACTCTAAATGGATGAGTTTGCAACTACTTTACTTTTGGAGAAAATTCAAAACATTCATTATTCAATAGAGCCCAATAGCAAAAATTAGGTTTTGAATGAAGAATCACATTTCTTGGTAGAATCATACAGGATTGAAATTTTTGATGGTTTTTTACTCCTCTCAACAGCCCAAACAAGTTTCTAAAAGGATGAGTTTGCAACTACTTTACTTTTGGAGAAAATTCAAAACATTCTTTATTCAACAAGGCCCAAAATATCAAAAACCAGCGGTTTGACTGAACACTCACATTTCTTGGTAGAATCATGCAGGACAGAAATTTTTGATGTTTTTCTACTCCTCTCATGAGCCCAAACAAGACTCTAAAAGGATGAGTTTGCAACTACTTTACTTTTGGAGAACATTCAAAACATTCATTATTCAATAGAGCCCAATAGCAAAAATCAGGTTTTGAATGAAGAATCACATTTCTTGGTAGAATCATGCAGGATTGAAATTTTTGATGGTTTTTTACTCCTCTCAACAGCCCAAACAAGTTTCTAAAAGGATGAGTTTGCAACTACTTTACTTTTGGAGAAAATTCAAAGCATTCATTATTCAATAGGGCCCAAAATATCAAAAACCAGCGGTTTGAATGAACACTCACCTTTCTTGGTAGAATCGTGCAGGACTGAATTTTTGATGTTTTTCTACTCCTCTCATGAGCCCAAACAAGACTCTAAAAGGATGAGTTTGCAACTACTTTACTTTTGGAGAAAATTCAAAACATTCATTATTCAATAGAGCCCAATAGCAAAAATTAGGTTTTGAATGAAGAATCACATTTCTTGGTAGAATCATGCAGGATTGAAATTTTTGATGGTTTTTTACTCCTCTCAACAGCCCAAACAAGTTTCTAAAAGGATGAGTTTGCAACTACTTTACTTTTGGAGAAAATTCAAAACATTCTTTATTCAACAAGGCCCAAAATATCAAAAACCAGCGGTTTGACTGAACACTCACATTTCTTGGTAGAATCGTGCAGGACAGAAATTTTTGATGTTTTTCTACTCCTCTCATGAGCCCAAACAAGACTCTACAAGGATGAGTTTGCAACTACTTTACTTTTGGAGAAAATTCAAAACATTCATTATTCAATAGAGCCCAATAGCAAAAATCATCGTTTTGAATGAAGAATCACATTTCTTGGTAGAATCATGCAGGATTGAAATTTTTGATGGTTTTTGACTCCTCTCAACAGTCCAAGCACGATTCTAAAAGGATGAGTTTGCAACTACTTTACTTTTGGAGAAAATTCAAAACATTCTTTATTCAACAAGGCCCAAAATATCAAAAACCAGCGGTTTGACTGAACACTCACATTTCTTGGTAGAATCGTGCAGGACTGAAATTTTTGATGTTTTTCTACTCCTCTCATGAGCCCAAACAAGACTCTAAAAGGATGAGTTTGCAACTACTTTACTTTTGGAGAAAATTCAAAACATTCATTATTCAATAGAGCCCAATAGCAAAAATTAGGTTTTGAATGAAGAATCACATTTCTTGGTAGAATCATGCAGGATTGAAATTTTTGATGGTTTTTTACTCCTCTCAACAGCCCAAACAAGTTTCTAAAAGGATGAGTTTGCAACTACTTTACTTTTGGAGAAAATTCAAAACATTCTTTATTCAATAAGGCCCAAAATATCAAAAACCAGCGGTTTGACTGAACACTCACATTTCTTGGTAGAATCGTGCAGGACTGAAATTTTTGATGTTTTTCTACTCCTCTCATGAGCCCAAACAAGACTCTAAATGGATGAGTTTGCAACTACTTTACTTTTGGAGAAAATTCAAAACATTCATTATTCAATAGAGCCCAATAGCAAAAATTAGGTTTTGAATGAAGAATCACATTTCTTGGTAGAATCATACAGGATTGAAATTTTTGATGGTTTTTTACTCCTCTCAACAGCCCAAACAAGTTTCTAAAAGGATGAGTTTGCAACTACTTTACTTTTGGAGAAAATTCAAAACATTCTTTATTCAACAAGGCCCAAAATATCAAAAACCAGCGGTTTGACTGAACACTCACATTTCTTGGTAGAATCATGCAGGACAGAAATTTTTGATGTTTTTCTACTCCTCTCATGAGCCCAAACAAGACTCTAAAAGGATGAGTTTGCAACTACTTTACTTTTGGAGAAAATTCAAAACATTCATTATTCAATAGAGCCCAATAGCAAAAATCAGCGTTTTGAATGAAGAATCACATTTCTTGGTAGAATCATGCAGGATTGAAATTTTTGATGGTTTTTGACTCCTCTCAACAGTCCAAGCAAGATTCTAAAAGGATGAGTTTGCAACTACTTTACTTTTGGAGAAAATTCAAAACATTCATTATACAATAGGGCCCAAAATATCAACAACCAGCGGTTTGAATGAACACTCACATTTCTTGGTAGAATCATGCAGGATTGAAATTTTTGATCTTTTTTTACTCCACTCAACAGCCCAAACAAGTTTCTAAAAGGATGAGTTTGCAACTACTTTACTTTTGGAGAAAATTCAAAACATTCTTTATTCAATAAGGCCCAAAATATCAAAAACTAGCGGTTGGACTGAACACTCACATTTCTTGGTAGAATCGTGCAGGACTGAAATTTTTGATGTTTTTCTACTCCTCTCATGAGCCCAAACAAGACTCTAAAAGGATGAGTTTGCAACTACTTTACTTTTGGAGAAAATTCAAAACATTCATTATTCAATAGAGCCCAATAGCAAAAATTAGGTTTTGAATGAAGAATCACATTTCTTGGTAGAATCATGCAGGATTGAAATTTTTGATGTTTTTTTACTCCTCTCAACAGCCCAAACAAGTTTCTAAAAGGATGAGTTTGCAACTACTTTACTTTTGGAGAAAATTCAAAACATTCTTTATTCAATAAGGCCCAAAATATCAAAAACCAGCGGTTTGACTGAACACTCACATTTCTTGGTAGAATCGTGCAGGACTGAAATTTTTGATGTTTTTCTACTCCTCTCATGAGCCCAAACAAGACTCTAAAAGGATGAGTTTGCAACTACTTTACTTTTGGAGAAAATTCAAAACATTCATTATTCAATAGAGCCCAATAGCAAAAATTAGGTTTTGAATGAAGAATCACATTTCTTGGTAGAATCATGCAGGATTGAAATTTTTGATGTTTTTTTACTCCTCTCAACAGCCCAAACAAGTTTCTAAAAGGATGAGTTTGCAACTACTTTACTTTTGGAGAAAATTCAAAGCATTCATTATTCAATAGGGCCCAAAATATCAAAAACCAGCGGTTTGAATAAACACTCACATTTCTTGGTAGAATCATGCAGGATTGAAATTTTTGATCTTTTTTTACTCCACTCAACAGCCCAAACAAGTTTCTAAAAGGATGAGTTTGCAACTACTTTACTTTTGGAGAAAATTCAAAACATTCATTATTCAATAGGGCCCAAAATATCAAAAACCAGCTGTTTGAATGAACACTCACATTTCTTGGTAGAATCGTGCAGGACTGAAATTTTTGATGTTTTTCTACTCCTTTCATAATCCCAAACAAGACTCTAAAAGGATGAGTTTGCAACTACTTTACTTTTGGAGAAAATTCAAAACATTCATTATTCAATAGAGCCCAATAGCAAAAATCAGCGTTTTGAATGAACAATCACATTTCTTGGTAGAATCATGCAGGATTGAAATTTTTGATGTTTTTTTACTACTCTCAACAGCCCAAACAAGTTTCTAAAAGGATGAGTTTGCAAATACTTTACTTTTGGAGAAAATTCAAAACATTCATTATTCAATAGAGCCCAATAACAAAAAGCAGTGTTTTGAATGAACAATCACATTTCTTGGTAGAATCATGCAGGATTGAAATTTTTGATGTTTTTTTACTACTCTCAACAGCCCAAACAAGTTTCTAAAAGGATGAGCTTGCAACTACTTTACTTTTGTAGAATATTCAAAACATTCATTATTCAATAGGGCCCAAAATATCAAAAACCAGCGGTTTGAATGAACACTCACATTTCTTGGTAGAATCGTGCAGGACTGAAATTTTTGATGTTTTTCTACTCCTCTCATGAGCCCAAACAAGTTTCTAAAAGGATGAGTTTGCAAATACTTTACTTTTGGAGAAAATTCAAAACATTCATTATTCAATAGAGCCCAATAGCAAAAATCAGGTTTTGAATGAAGAATCACATTTCTTGGTAGAATCATGCAGGATTGAAATTTTTGATGGTTTTTTACTCCTCTCAACAGCCCAAACAAGTTTCTAAAAGGATGAGTTTGCAACTACTTTACATTTGGAGAAAATTCAAAACATTCATTATTCAATAGGGCCCAAAATATCAAAAACCAGCGGTTTGAATGAACACTCACATTTCTTGGTAGAATCGTGCAGGACTGAAATTTTTGATGTTTTTCTACTCCTCTCATGAGCCCAAACAAGACTCTAAAAGGATGAGTTTGCAACTACTTTACTTTTGGAGAAAATTCAAAACGTTCATTATTCAATAGAGCCCAATAGCAAAAATTAGGTTTTGAATCAAGAATCACATTTTTTGGTAGAATCATGCAGGATTGAAATTTTTGATGGTTTTTTACTCCTCTCAACAGCCCAAACAAGTTTCTAAAAGGATGAGTTTGCAACTACTTTACTTTTGGAGAAAATTCAAAACATTCATTATTCAATAGAGCCCAATAGCAAAAATCAGGTTTTGAATGAAGAATCACATTTCTTGGTAGAATCATGCAGGATTGAAATTTTTGATGGTTTTTTACTCCTCTCAACAGCCCAAACAAGTTTCTAAAAGGATGAGTTTGCAACTACTTTACTTTTGGAGAAAATTCAAAGCATTCATTATTCAATAGGGCCCAAAATATCAAAAACCAGCGGTTTGAATGAACACTCACCTTTCTTGGTAGAATCGTGCAGGACTGAAATTTTTGATGTTTTTCTACTCCTCTCATGAGCCCAAACAAGACTCTAAAAGGATGAGTTTGCAACTACTTTACTTTTGGAGAAAATTCAAAACATTCATTATTCAATAGAGCCCAATAGCAAAAATCAGCGTTTTGAATGAAGAATCACATTTCTTGGTAGAATCATGCATGATTGAAATTTTTGATGGTTTTTGACTTCTCTCAACAGTCCAAGCAAGATTCTAAAAGGATGAGTTTGCAACTACTTTACTTTTGGAGAAAATTCAAAACATTCATTATACAATAGGGCCCAAAATATCAACAACCAGCGGTTTGAATGAACACTCACATTTCTTGGTAGAATCATGCAGGATTGAAATTTTTGATCTTTTTTTACTCCACTCAACAGCCCAAACAAGTTTCTAAAAGGATGAGTTTGCAACTACTTTACTTTTGGAGAAAATTCAAAACATTCTTTATTCAATAAGGCCCAAAATATCAAAAACCAGCGGTTTGACTGAACACTCACATTTCTTGGTAGAATCGTGCAGGACTGAAATTTTTGATGTTTTTCTACTCCTCTCATGAGCCCAAACAAGACTCTAAAAGGATGAGTTTGCAACTACTTTACTTTTGGAGAAAATTCAAAACATTCATTATTCAATAGAGCCCAATAGCAAAAATTAGGTTTTGAATGAAGAATCACATTTCTTGGTAGAATCATGCAGGATTGAAATTTTTGATGGTTTTTTACTCCTCTCAACAGCCCAAACAAGTTTCTAAAAGGATTAGTTTGCAACTACTTTACTTTTGGAGAAAATTCAAAACATTCATTATTCAATAGGGCCCAAAATATCAAAAACCAGCGGTTTGAATAAACACTCACATTTCTTGGTAGAATCGTGCAGGACTGAAATTTTTGATGTTATTCTACTCCTCTCATGAGCCCAAACAAGACTCTAAAAGGATGAGTTTGCAACTACTTTACTTTTGGAGAAAAATCAAAACATTCATTATTCAATAGAGCCCAATAGCAAAAATCAGGTTTTGAATGAAGAATCACATTTCTTGTTAGAATCATGCAGGATTGAAATTTTTGATGTTTTTTTACTCCTCTCAACAGCCCAAACAAGTTTCTAAAAGGATGAGTTTGCAACTACTTTACATTTGGAGAAAATTCAAAACATTCATTATTCAATAGGGCCCAAAATATCAAAAATCAGCGGTTTGAATGAACACTCACATTTCTTGGTATGATCGTGCAGGACTGAAATTTTTGATGTTTTTCTACTCCTCTCATGAGCCCAAACAAGATTTTAAAAGGATGACTTTGCAACTGCTTTACTTTTGGAGAAAATTCAAAACATTCATTATACAATAGGGCCCAAAATATCAACAACCAGCGGTTTGAATGAACACTCACATTTCTTGGTAGAATCATGCAGGATTGAAATTTTTGATCTTTTTTTACTCCATTCAACAGCCCAAACAAGTTTCTAAAAGGATCAGTTTGCAAATACTTTACTTTTGGAGAAAATTCAAAACATTCTTTATTCAATAAGGCCCAAAATATCAAAAACCAGCGGTTTGACTGAACACTCACATTTCTTGGTAGAATCGTGCAGGACTGAAATTTTTGATGTTTTTCTACTCCTCTCATGAGCCCAAACAAGACTCTAAAAGGATGAGTTTGCAACTACTTTACTTTTGGAGAAAATTCAAAACATTCATTATTCAATAGAGCCCAATAGCAAAAATTAGGTTTTGAATGAAGAATCACATTTCTTGGTAGAATCATACAGGATTGAAATTTTTGATGGTTTTTTACTCCTCTCAACAGCCCAAACAAGTTTCTAAAAGGATGAGTTTGCAACTACTTTACTTTTGGAGAAAATTCAAAACATTCTTTATTCAACAAGGCCCAAAATATCAAAAACCAGCGGTTTGACTGAACACTCACATTTCTTGGTAGAATCGTGCAGGACAGAAATTTTTGATGTTTTTCTACTCCTCTCATGAGCCCAAACAAGACTCTAAAAGGATGAGTTTGCAACTACTTTACTTTTGGAGAAAATTCAAAACATTCATTATTCAATAGAGCCCAATAGCAAAAATCAGCGTTTTGAATGAAGAATCACATTTCTTGGTAGAATCATGCAGGATTGAAATTTTTGATGGTTTTTGACTCCTCTCAACAGTCCAAGCAAGATTCTAAAAGGATGAGTTTGCAACTACTTTACTTTTGGAGAAAATTCAAAACATTCATTATAGAATAGGGCCCAAAATATCAACAACCAGCGGTTTGAATGAACACTCACATTTCTTGGTAGAATCATGCAGGATTGAAATTTTTGATCTTTTTTTACTCCACTCAACAGCCCAAACAAGTTTCTAAAAGGATGAGTTTGCAACTACTTTACTTTTGGAGAAAATTCAAAACATTCTTTATTCAATAAGGCCCAAAATATCAAAAACTAGCGGTTGGACTGAACACTCACATTTCTTGGTAGAATCGTGCAGGACTGAAATTTTTGATGTTTTTCTACTCCTCTCATGAGCCCAAACAAGACTCTAAAAGGATGAGTTTGCAACTACTTTACTTTTGGAGAAAATTCAAAACATTCATTATTCAATAGAGCCCAATAGCAAAAATTAGGTTTTGAATGAAGAATCACATTTCTTGGTAGAATCATGCAGGATTGAAATTTTTGATGTTTTTTTACTCCTCTCAACAGCCCAAACAAGTTTCTAAAAGGATGAGTTTGCAACTACTTTACTTTTGGAGAAAATTCAAAACATTCTTTATTCAATAAGGCCCAAAATATCAAAAACCAGCGGTTTGACTGAACACTCACATTTCTTGGTAGAATCGTGCAGGACTGAAATTTTTGATGTTTTTCTACTCCTCTCATGAGCCCAAACAAGACTCTAAAAGGATGAGTTTGCAACTACTTTACTTTTGGAGAAAATTCAAAACATTCATTATTCAATAGAGCCCAATAGCAAAAATTAGGTTTTGAATGAAGAATCACATTTCTTGGTAGAATCATGCAGGATTGAAATTTTTGATGTTTTTTTACTCCTCTCAACAGCCCAAACAAGTTTCTAAAAGGATGAGTTTGCAACTACTTTACTTTTGGAGAAAATTCAAAGCATTCATTATTCAATAGGGCCCAAAATATCAAAAACCAGCGGTTTGAATAAACACTCACATTTCTTGGTAGAATCATGCAGGATTGAAATTTTTGATCTTTTTTTACTCCACTCAACAGCCCAAACAAGTTTCTAAAAGGATGAGTTTGCAACTACTTTACTTTTGGAGAAAATTCAAAACATTCATTATTCAATAGGGCCCAAAATATCAAAAACCAGCTGTTTGAATGAACACTCACATTTCTTGGTAGAATCGTGCAGGACTGAAATTTTTGATGTTTTTCTACTCCTTTCATAATCCCAAACAAGACTCTAAAAGGATGAGTTTGCAACTACTTTACTTTTGGAGAAAATTCAAAACATTCATTATTCAATAGAGCCCAATAGCAAAAATCAGCGTTTTGAATGAACAATCACATTTCTTGGTAGAATCATGCAGGATTGAAATTTTTGATGTTTTTTTACTACTCTCAACAGCCCAAACAAGTTTCTAAAAGGATGAGTTTGCAAATACTTTACTTTTGGAGAAAATTCAAAACATTCATTATTCAATAGAGCCCAATAACAAAAAGCAGTGTTTTGAATGAACAATCACATTTCTTGGTAGAATCATGCAGGATTGAAATTTTTGATGTTTTTTTACTACTCTCAACAGCCCAAACAAGTTTCTAAAAGGATGAGCTTGCAACTACTTTACTTTTGTAGAATATTCAAAACATTCATTATTCAATAGGGCCCAAAATATCAAAAACCAGCGGTTTGAATGAACACTCACATTTCTTGGTAGAATCGTGCAGGACTGAAATTTTTGATGTTTTTCTACTCCTCTCATGAGCCCAAACAAGTTTCTAAAAGGATGAGTTTGCAAATACTTTACTTTTGGAGAAAATTCAAAACATTCATTATTCAATAGAGCCCAATAGCAAAAATCAGGTTTTGAATGAAGAATCACATTTCTTGGTAGAATCATGCAGGATTGAAATTTTTGATGGTTTTTTACTCCTCTCAACAGCCCAAACAAGTTTCTAAAAGGATGAGTTTGCAACTACTTTACATTTGGAGAAAATTCAAAACATTCATTATTCAATAGGGCCCAAAATATCAAAAACCAGCGGTTTGAATGAACACTCACATTTCTTGGTAGAATCGTGCAGGACTGAAATTTTTGATGTTTTTCTACTCCTCTCATGAGCCCAAACAAGACTCTAAAAGGATGAGTTTGCAACTACTTTACTTTTGGAGAAAATTCAAAACGTTCATTATTCAATAGAGCCCAATAGCAAAAATTAGGTTTTGAATCAAGAATCACATTTTTTGGTAGAATCATGCAGGATTGAAATTTTTGATGGTTTTTTACTCCTCTCAACAGCCCAAACAAGTTTCTAAAAGGATGAGTTTGCAACTACTTTACTTTTGGAGAAAATTCAAAACATTCATTATTCAATAGAGCCCAATAGCAAAAATCAGGTTTTGAATGAAGAATCACATTTCTTGGTAGAATCATGCAGGATTGAAATTTTTGATGGTTTTTTACTCCTCTCAACAGCCCAAACAAGTTTCTAAAAGGATGAGTTTGCAACTACTTTACTTTTGGAGAAAATTCAAAGCATTCATTATTCAATAGGGCCCAAAATATCAAAAACCAGCGGTTTGAATGAACACTCACCTTTCTTGGTAGAATCGTGCAGGACTGAAATTTTTGATGTTTTTCTACTCCTCTCATGAGCCCAAACAAGACTCTAAAAGGATGAGTTTGCAACTACTTTACTTTTGGAGAAAATTCAAAACATTCATTATTCAATAGAGCCCAATAGCAAAAATCAGCGTTTTGAATGAAGAATCACATTTCTTGGTAGAATCATGCATGATTGAAATTTTTGATGGTTTTTGACTTCTCTCAACAGTCCAAGCAAGATTCTAAAAGGATGAGTTTGCAACTACTTTACTTTTGGAGAAAATTCAAAACATTCATTATACAATAGGGCCCAAAATATCAACAACCAGCGGTTTGAATGAACACTCACATTTCTTGGTAGAATCATGCAGGATTGAAATTTTTGATCTTTTTTTACTCCACTCAACAGCCCAAACAAGTTTCTAAAAGGATGAGTTTGCAACTACTTTACTTTTGGAGAAAATTCAAAACATTCTTTATTCAATAAGGCCCAAAATATCAAAAACCAGCGGTTTGACTGAACACTCACATTTCTTGGTATAATCGTGCAGGACTGAAATTTTTGATGTTTTTCTACTCCTCTCATGAGCCCAAACAAGACTCTAAAAGGATGAGTTTGCAACTACTTTACTTTTGGAGAAAATTCAAAACATTCATTATTCAATAGAGCCCAATAGCAAAAATTAGGTTTTGAATGAAGAATCACATTTCTTGGTAGAATCATGCAGGATTGAAATTTTTGATGGTTTTTTACTCCTCTCAACAGCCCAAACAAGTTTCTAAAAGGATTAGTTTGCAACTACTTTACTTTTGGAGAAAATTCAAAACATCCATTATTCAATAGGGCCCAAAATATCAAAAACCAGCGGTTTGAATAAACACTCACATTTCTTGGTAGAATCGTGCAGGACTGAAATTTTTGATGTTATTCTACTCCTCTCATGAGCCCAAACAAGACTCTAAAAGGATGAGTTTGCAACTACTTTACTTTTGGAGAAAAATCAAAACATTCATTATTCAATAGAGCCCAATAGCAAAAATCAGGTTTTGAATGAAGAATCACATTTCTTGTTAGAATCATGCAGGATTGAAATTTTTGATGTTTTTTTACTCCTCTCAACAGCCCAAACAAGTTTCTAAAAGGATGAGTTTGCAACTACTTTACATTTGGAGAAAATTCAAAACATTCATTATTCAATAGGGCCCAAAATATCAAAAATCAGCGGTTTGAATGAACACTCACATTTCTTGGTATGATCGTGCAGGACTGAAATTTTTGATGTTTTTCTACTCCTCTCATGAGCCCAAACAAGATTTTAAAAGGATGACTTTGCAACTGCTTTACTTTTGGAGAAAATTCAAAACATTCATTATACAATAGGGCCCAAAATATCAACAACCAGCGGTTTGAATGAACACTCACATTTCTTGGTAGAATCATGCAGGATTGAAATTTTTGATCTTTTTTTACTCCATTCAACAGCCCAAACAAGTTTCTAAAAGGATGAGTTTGCAAATACTTTACTTTTGGAGAAAATTCAAAACATTCTTTATTCAATAAGGCCCAAAATATCAAAAACCAGCGGTTTGACTGAACACTCACATTTCTTGGTAGAATCGTGCAGGACTGAAATTTTTGATGTTTTTCTACTCCTCTCATGAGCCCAAACAAGACTCTAAAAGGATGAGTTTGCAACTACTTTACTTTTGGAGAAAATTCAAAACATTCATTATTCAATAGAGCCCAATAGCAAAAATTAGGTTTTGAATGAAGAATCACATTTCTTGGTAGAATCATGCAGGATTGAAATTTTTGATGGTTTTTTACTCCTCTCAACAGCCCAAACAAGTTTCTAAAAGGATGAGTTTGCAACTACTTTACTTTTGGAGAAAATTCAAAACATTCTTTATTCAATAAGGCCCAAAATATCAAAAACCAGCGGTTTGACTGAACACTCACATTTCTTGGTAGAATCGTGCAGGACTGAAATTTTTGATGTTTTTCTACTCCTCTCATGAGCCCAAACAAGACTCTAAAAGGATGAGTTTGCAACTACTTTACTTTTGGAGAAAATTCAAAACATTCATTATTCAATAGAGCCCAATAGCAAAAATCAGCGTTTTGAATGAAGAATCACATTTCTTGGTAGAATCATGCATGATTGAAATTTTTGATGGTTTTTGACTTCTCTCAACAGTCCAAGCAAGATTCTAAAAGGATGAGTTTGCAACTACTTTACTTTTGGAGAAAATTCAAAACATTCATTATACAATAGGGCCCAAAATATCAACAACCAGCGGTTTGAATGAACACTCACATTTCTTGGTAGAATCATGCAGGATTGAAATTTTTGATCTTTTTTTACTCCACTCAACAGCCCAAACAAGTTTCTAAAAGGATGAGTTTGCAACTACTTTACTTTTGGAGAAAATTCAAAACATTCTTTATTCAATAAGGCCCAAAATATCAAAAACCAGCGGTTTGACTGAACACTCACATTTCTTGGTAGAATCGTGCAGGACTGAAATTTTTGATGTTTTTCTACTCCTCTCATGAGCCCAAACAAGACTCTAAAAGGATGAGTTTGCAACTACTTTACTTTTGGAGAAAATTCAAAACATTCATTATTCAATAGAGCCCAATAGCAAAAATTAGGTTTTGAATGAAGAATCACATTTCTTGGTAGAATCATGCAGGATTGAAATTTTTGATGGTTTTTTACTCCTCTCAACAGCCCAAACAAGTTTCTAAAAGGATTAGTTTGCAACTACTTTACTTTTGGAGAAAATTCAAAACATTCATTATTCAATAGGGCCCAAAATATCAAAAACCAGCGGTTTGAATAAACACTCACATTTCTTGGTAGAATCGTGCAGGACTGAAATTTTTGATGTTATTCTACTCCTCTCATGAGCCCAAACAAGACTCTAAAAGGATGAGTTTGCAACTACTTTACTTTTGGAGAAAAATCAAAACATTCATTATTCAATAGAGCCCAATAGCAAAAATCAGGTTTTGAATGAAGAATCACATTTCTTGTTAGAATCATGCAGGATTGAAATTTTTGATGTTTTTTTACTCCTCTCAACAGCCCAAACAAGTTTCTAAAAGGATGAGTTTGCAACTACTTTACATTTGGAGAAAATTCAAAACATTCATTATTCAATAGGGCCCAAAATATCAAAAATCAGCGGTTTGAATGAACACTCACATTTCTTGGTATGATCGTGCAGGACTGAAATTTTTGATGTTTTTCTACTCCTCTCATGAGCCCAAACAAGATTTTAAAAGGATGACTTTGCAACTGCTTTACTTTTGGAGAAAATTCAAAACATTCATTATACAATAGGGCCCAAAATATCAACAACCAGCGGTTTGAATGAACACTCACATTTCTTGGTAGAATCATGCAGGATTGAAATTTTTGATCTTTTTTTACTCCATTCAACAGCCCAAACAAGTTTCTAAAAGGATGAGTTTGCAAATACTTTACTTTTGGAGAAAATTCAAAACATTCTTTATTCAATAAGGCCCAAAATATCAAAAACCAGCGGTTTGACTGAACACTCACATTTCTTGGTAGAATCGTGCAGGACTGAAATTTTTGATGTTTTTCTACTCCTCTCATGAGCCCAAACAAGACTCTAAAAGGATGAGTTTGCAACTACTTTACTTTTGGAGAAAATTCAAAACATTCATTATTCAATAGAGCCCAATAGCAAAAATTAGGTTTTGAATGAAGAATCACATTTCTTGGTAGAATCATGCAGGATTGAAATTTTTGATGGTTTTTTACTCCTCTCAACAGCCCAAACAAGTTTCTAAAAGGATGAGTTTGCAACTACTTTACTTTTGGAGAAAATTCAAAACATTCTTTATTCAATAAGGCCCAAAATATCAAAAACCAGCGGTTTGACTGAACACTCACATTTCTTGGTAGAATCGTGCAGGACTGAAATTTTTGATGTTTTTCTACTCCTCTCATGAGCCCAAACAAGACTCTAAAAGGATGAGTTTGCAACTACTTTACTTTTGGAGAAAATTCAAAACATTCATTATTCAATAGAGCCCAATAGCAAAAATCAGCGTTTTGAATGAAGAATCACATTTCTTGGTAGAATCATGCAGGATTGAAATTTTTGATGGTTTTTGACTCCTCTCAACAGTCCAAGCAAGATACTAAAAGGATGAGTTTGCAACTACTTTACTTTTGGAGAAAATTCAAAACATTCATTATAGAATAGGGCCCAAAATATCAACAACCAGCGGTTTGAATGAACACTCACATTTCTTGGTAGAATCATGCAGGATTGAAATTTTTGATCTTTTTTTACTCCACTCAACAGCCCAAACAAGTTTCTAAAAGGATGAGTTTGCAACTACTTTACTTTTGGAGAAAATTCAAAACATTCTTTATTCAATAAGGCCCAAAATATCAAAAACTAGCGGTTTGACTGAACACTCACATTTCTTGGTAGAATCGTGCAGGACTGAAATTTTTGATGTTTTTCTACTCCTCTCATGAGCCCAAACAAGACTCTAAAAGGATGAGTTTGCATCTACTTTACTTTTGGAGAAAATTCAAAACATTCATTATTCAATAGAGCCCAATAGCAAAAATTAGGTTTTGAATGAAGAATCACATTTCTTGGTAGAATCATGCAGGATTGAAATTTTTGATGTTTTTTTACTCCTCTCAACAGCCCAAACAAGTTTCTATAAGGATGAGTTTGCAACTACTTTACTTTTGGAGAAAATTCAAAACATTATTTATTCAATAAGGCCCAAAATATCAAAAACCAGCGGTTTGACTGAACACTCATATTTCTTGGTAGAATCGTGCAGGACTGAAATTTTTGATGTTTTTCTACTCCTCTCAACAGCCCAAACAAGTTTCTAAAAGGATGAGTTTGCAACTTCTTTATTTTTGGAGAAAATTCAAAGCATTCATTATTCAATAGGGCCCAAAATATCAAAAACCAACGGTTTGAATGAACACTCACATTTCTTGGTAGAATCGTGCAGGACTGAAATTTTTGATGTTTTTCTACTCCTCTCATGAGCCCAAACAAGACTTTAAAAGGATGACTTTGCAACTGCTTTACTTTTGGAGAAAATTCAAAACATTCATTATTCAATATAGCCCAATAGCAAAAATCAGCGTTTTGAATGAACAATCACATTTCTTGGTAGAATCATGCAGGATTGAAATTTTTGATGTTTTTCTACTCCTCTCAACAGCCCAAACAAGTTTCTAAAAGGATGAGTTTGCAACTACTTTACTTTTGGAGAAAATTCAAAGCATTCATTATTCAATAGGGCCCAAAATATCAAAAACCAGCGGTTTGAATGAACACTCACATTTCTTGGTAGAATCGTGCAGGACTGAAATTTTTGATGTTTTTCTACTCCTCTCATGAGCCCAAACAAGACTCTAAAAGGATGAGTTTGCAACTACTTTACTTTTGGAGAAAATTCAAAACATTCATTATTCAATAGAGCCCAATAGCAAAAATCAGCGTTTTGAATGAACAATCACATTTCTTGGTAGAATCATGCAGGATTGAAATTTTTGATCTTTTTTTACTCCACTCAACAGCCCAAACAAGTTTCTAAAAGGATGAGTTTGCAACTACTTTACTTTTGGAGAAAATTCAAAACATTCATTATTCAATAGAGCCCAATAGCAAAAATCAGCGTTTTGAATGAACACTCACATTTCTTGGTAGAATCATGCAGGATTGAAATTTTTGATCTTTTTTTACTCCACTCAACAGCCCAAACAAGTTTCTAAAAGGATGAGTTTGCAACTACTTTACTTTTGGAGAAAATTCAAAACATTCTTTATTCAATAAGGCCCAAAATATCAAAAACCAGCGGTTTGACTGAACACTCACATTTCTTGGTAGAATCGTGCAGGACTGATATTTTTGATGTTTTTCTACTCCTCTCATGAGCCCAAACAAGACTCTAAAAGGATGAGTTTGCAACTACTTTACTTTTGGAGAAAATTCAAAACATTCATTATTCAATAGAGCCCAATAGCAAAAATTAGGTTTTGAATGAAGAATCACATTTCTTGGTAGAATCATGCAGGATTGAAATTTTTGATGGTTTTTTACTCCTCTCAACAGCCCAAACAAGTTTCTAAAAGGATTAGTTTGCAACTACTTTACTTTTGGAGAAAATTCAAAACATTCATTATTCAATAGGGCCCAAAATATCAAAAACCAGCGGTTTGAATAAACACTCACATTTCTTGGTAGAATCGTGCAGGACTGAAATTTTTGATGTTATTCTACTCCTCTCATGAGCCCAAACAAGACTCTAAAAGGATGAGTTTGCAACTACTTTACTTTTGGAGAAAAATCAAAACATTCATTATTCAATAGAGCCCAATAGCAAAAATCAGGTTTTGAATGAAGAATCACATTTCTTGTTAGAATCATGCAGGATTGAAATTTTTGATGTTTTTTTACTCCTCTCAACAGCCCAAACAAGTTTCTAAAAGGATGAGTTTGCAACTACTTTACATTTGGAGAAAATTCAAAACATTCATTATTCAATAGGGCCCAAAATATCAAAAATCAGCGGTTTGAATGAACACTCACATTTCTTGGTATGATCGTGCAGGACTGAAATTTTTGATGTTTTTCTACTCCTCTCATGAGCCCAAACAAGATTTTAAAAGGATGACTTTGCAACTGCTTTACTTTTGGAGAAAATTCAAAACATTCATTATACAATAGGGCCCAAAATATCAACAACCAGCGGTTTGAATGAACACTCACATTTCTTGGTAGAATCATGCAGGATTGAAATTTTTGATCTTTTTTTACTCCATTCAACAGCCCAAACAAGTTTCTAAAAGGATGAGTTTGCAAATACTTTACTTTTGGAGAAAATTCAAAACATTCTTTATTCAATAAGGCCCAAAATATCAAAAACCAGCGGTTTGACTGAACACTCACATTTCTTGGTAGAATCGTGCAGGACTGAAATTTTTGATGTTTTTCTACTCCTCTCATGAGCCCAAACAAGACTCTAAAAGGATGAGTTTGCAACTACTTTACTTTTGGAGAAAATTCAAAACATTCATTATTCAATAGAGCCCAATAGCAAAAATTAGGTTTTGAATGAAGAATCACATTTCTTGGTAGAATCATGCAGGATTGAAATTTTTGATGGTTTTTTACTCCTCTCAACAGCCCAAACAAGTTTCTAAAAGGATGAGTTTGCAACTACTTTACTTTTGGAGAAAATTCAAAACATTCTTTATTCAATAAGGCCCAAAATATCAAAAACCAGCGGTTTGACTGAACACTCACATTTCTTGGTAGAATCGTGCAGGACTGAAATTTTTGATGTTTTTCTACTCCTCTCATGAGCCCAAACAAGACTCTAAAAGGATGAGTTTGCAACTACTTTACTTTTGGAGAAAATTCAAAACATTCATTATTCAATAGAGCCCAATAGCAAAAATTAGGTTTTGAATGAAGAATCACATTTCTTGGTAGAATCATACAGGATTGAAATTTTTGATGGTTTTTTACTCCTCTCAACAGCCCAAACAAGTTTCTAAAAGGATGAGTTTGCAACTACTTTACTTTTGGAGAAAATTCAAAACATTCTTTATTCAACAAGGCCCAAAATATCAAAAACCAGCGGTTTGACTGAACACTCACATTTCTTGGTAGAATCGTGCAGGACAGAAAATTTTGATGTTTTTCTACTCCTCTCATGAGCCCAAACAAGACTCTAAAAGGATGAGTTTGCAACTACTTTACTTTTGGAGAAAATTCAAAACATTCATTATTCAATAGAGCCCAATAGCAAAAATCAGCGTTTTGAATGAAGAATCACATTTCTTGGTAGAATCATGCAGGATTGAAATTTTTGATGGTTTTTGACTCCTCTCAACAGTCCAAGCAAGATACTAAAAGGATGAGTTTGCAACTACTTTACTTTTGGAGAAAATTCAAAACATTCATTATAGAATAGGGCCCAAAATATCAACAACCAGCGGTTTGAATGAACACTCACATTTCTTGGTAGAATCATGCAGGATTGAAATTTTTGATCTTTTTTTACTCCACTCAACAGCCCAAACAAGTTTCTAAAAGGATGAGTTTGCAACTACTTTACTTTTGGAGAAAATTCAAAACATTCTTTATTCAATAAGGCCCAAAATATCAAAAACTAGCGGTTTGACTGAACACTCACATTTCTTGGTAGAATCGTGCAGGACTGAAATTTTTGATGTTTTTCTACTCCTCTCATGAGCCCAAACAAGACTATAAAAGGATGAGTTTGCATCTACTTTACTTTTGGAGAAAATTCAAAACATTCATTATTCAATAGAGCCCAATAGCAAAAATTAGGTTTTGAATGAAGAATCACATTTCTTGGTAGAATCATGCAGGATTGAAATTTTTGATGTTTTTTTACTCCTCTCAACAGCCCAAACAAGTTTCTATAAGGATGAGTTTGCAACTACTTTACTTTTGGAGAAAATTCAAAACATTATTTATTCAATAAGGCCCAAAATATCAAAAACCAGCGGTTTGACTGAACACTCATATTTCTTGGTAGAATCGTGCAGGACTGAAATTTTTGATGTTTTTCTACTCCTCTCAACAGCCCAAACAAGTTTCTAAAAGGATGAGTTTGCAACTTCTTTATTTTTGGAGAAAATTCAAAGCATTCATTATTCAATAGGGCCCAAAATATCAAAAACCAACGGTTTGAATGAACACTCACATATCTTGGTAGAATCGTGCAGGACTGAAATTTTTGATGTTTTTCTACTCCTCTCATGAGCCCAAACAAGACTTTAAAAGGATGACTTTGCAACTGCTTTACTTTTGGAGAAAATTCAAAACATTCATTATTCAATATAGCTCAATAGCAAAAATCAGCGTTTTGAATGAACAATCACATTTCTTGGTAGAATCATGCAGGATTGAAATTTTTGATGTTTTTCTACTCCTCTCAACAGCCCAAACAAGTTTCTAAAAGGATGAGTTTGCAACTACTTTACTTTTGGAGAAAATTCAAAGCATTCATTATTCAATAGGGCCCAAAATATCAAAAACCAGCGGTTTGAATGAACACTCACATTTCTTGGTAGAATCGTGCAGGACTGAAATTTTTGATGTTTTTCTACTCCTCTCATGAGCCCAAACAAGACTCTAAAAGGATGAGTTTGCAACTACTTTACTTTTGGAGAAAATTCAAAACATTCATTATTCAATAGAGCCCAATAGCAAAAATCAGCGTTTTGAATGAACAATCACATTTCTTGGTAGAATCATGCAGGACTGAAATTTTTGATGGTTTTTTACTCCTCTCAACAGCCCAAACAAGTTTCTAAAAGAATGAGTTTGCAACTACTTTACTTTTGGAGAAAATTCAAAACATTCATTATTCAATAGAGCCCAATAGCAAAAAGCAGTGTTTTGAATGAACAATCACATTTCTTGGTAGAATCATGCAGGATTGAAATTTTTGATCTTTTTTTACTCCACTCAACAGCCCAAACAAGTTTCTAAAAGGATGAGTTTGCAACTACTTTACATTTGGAGAAAATTCAAAACATTCATTATTCAATAGGGCCCAAAATATCAAAAATCAGCGGTTTGAATGAACACTCACATTTCTTGGTAGAATCGTGCAGGACTGAAATTTTTGATGTTTTTCTACTCCTCTCATGAGCCCAAACAAGACTTCAAAAGGATGACTTTGCAACTGCTTTACTTTTGGAGAAAATTCAAAACATTCATTATTCAATATAGCCCAATAGCAAAAATCAGCGTTTTGAATGAACAATTACATTTCTTGGTAGAATCATGCAGGATTGAAATTTTTGATGTTTTTTTACTCCTCTCAACAGCCCAAACAAGTTTCTAAAAGGATGAGTTTGCAACTACTTTACTTTTGGAGAAAATTCAAAGCATTCATTATTCAATAGGGCCCAAAATATCAAAAACCAGCGGTTTGAATGAACACTCACATTTCTTGGTAGAATCGTGCAGGACTGAAATTTTTGATGTTTTTCTACTCCTCTCATGAGCCCAAACAAGACTCTAAAAGGATGAGTTTGCAACTACTTTACTTTTGGAGAAAATTCAAAACATTCATTATTCAATAGAGCCCAATAGCAAAAATCAGCGTTTTGAATGAACAATCACATTTCTTGGTAGAATCATGCAGGATTGAAATTTTTGATGGTTTTTTACTCCTGCCAACAGCCCAAACAAGTTTCTAAAAGGATGAGTTTGCAACTACTTTACTTTTGGAGAAAATTCAAAGCATTCATTATTCAATAGGGCCCAAAATATCAAAAACCAGCAGTTTGAATGAACACTCACCTTTCTTGGTAGAATCGTGCAGGACTGAAATTTTTGATGTTTTTCTACTCCTCTCATGAGCCCAAACAAGACTCTAAAAGGATGAGTTTGCAACTACTTTACTTTTGGAGAAAATTCAAAACATTCATTATTCAATAGAGCCCAATAGCAAAAATTAGGTTTTGAATGAAGAATCACATTTCTTGGCAGAATCATGCAGGATTGAAATTTTTGATGTTTTTTTACTCCTCTCAACAGCCCAAACAAGTTTCTAAAAGGATGAGTTTGCAACTACTTTACTTTTGGAGAAAATTGAAAACATTCTTTATTCAACAAGGCCCAAAATATCAAAAACCAGCGGTTTGACTGAACACTCACATTTCTTGGTAGAATCGTGCAGGACAGAAGTTTTTGATGTTTTTCTACTCCTCTCATGAGCCCAAACAAGACTCTAAAAGGATGAGTTTGCAACTACTTTACTTTTGGAGAAAATTCAAAACATTCATTATTCAATAGAGCCCAATAGCAAAAATCAGCATTTTGAATGAAGAATCACATTTCTTGGTAGAATCATGCAGGATTGAAATTTTTGATGGTTTTTGACTCCTCTCAACAGTCCAAGCACGATTCTAAAAGGATGAGTTTGCAACTACTTTACTTTTGGAGAAAATTCAAAACATTCATTATACAATAGGGCCCAAAATATCAACAACCAGCGGTTTGAATGAACACTCACATTTCTTGGTAGAATCATGCAGGATTGAAATTTTTGATCTTTTTTTACTCCACTCAACAGCCCAAACAAGTTTCTAAAAGGATGAGTTTGCAACTACATTACTTTTGGAGAAAATTCAAAACATTCTTTATTCAATAAGGCCCAAAATATCAAAAACCAGCGGTTTGACTGAACACTCACATTTCTTGGTAGAATCGTGCAAGACTGAAATTTTTGATGTTTTTCTACTCCTCTCATGAGCCCAAACAAGACTCTAAAAGGATGAGTTTGCAACTACTTTACTTTTGGAGAAAATTCAAAACATTCATTATTCAATAGAGCCCAATAGCAAAAATTAGGTTTTGAATGAAGAATCACATTTCTTGGTAGAATCATGCAGGATTGAAATTTTTGATGGTTTTTTACTCCTCTCAACAGCCCAAACAAGTTTCTAAAAGGATGAGGTGGAACTACTTTACTTTTGGAGAAAATTCAAAACATTCTTTATTCAACAAGGCCCAAAATATCAAAAATCAGCGGTTTGACTGAAAACTCACATTTCTTGGTAGAATCGTGCAGGACAGAAATTTTTGATGTTTTTCTACTCCTCTCATGAGCCCAAACAAGACTCTAAAAGGATGAGTTTGCAACTACTTTACTTTTGGAGAAAATTCAAAACATTCATTATTCAATAGAGCCCAATAGCAAAAATCAGTGTTTTGAATGAAGAATCACATTTCTTGGTAGAATCATGCAGGATTGAAATTTTTGATGGTTTTTGACTCCTCTCAACAGTCCAAGCAAGATTCTAAAAGGATGGGTTTGCAACTACTTTACTTTTGGAGAAAATTCAAAACATTCATTATACAATAGGGCCCAAAATATCAACAACCAGCGGTTTGAATGAACACTCACATTTTTTGGTAGAATCATGCAGGATTGAAATTTTTGATCTTTTTTTACTCCACTCAACAGCCCAAACAAGTTTCTAAAAGGATGAGTTTGCAACTACTTTACTTTTGGAGAAAATTCAAAACATTCTTTATTCAATAAGGCCCAAAATATCAAAAACCAGCGGTTTGACTGAACACTCACATTTCTTGGTAGAATCGTGCAGGACTGAAATTTTTGATGTTTTTCTACTCCTCTCATGAGCCCAAACAAGACTCTAAAAGGATGAGTTTGCAACTACTTTACTTTTGGAGAAAATTCAAAACATTCATTATTCAATAGAGCCCAATAGCAAAAATTAGGTTTTGAATGAAGAATCACATTTCTTGGTAGAATCATGCAGGATTGAATTTTTTGATGGTTTTTTACTCCTCTCAACAGCCCAAACAAGTTTCTAAAAGGATGAGTTTGCAACTACTTTACTTTTGGAGAAAATTCAAAACATTCTTTATTCAATAAGGCCCAAAATATCAAAAACCAGCGGTTTGACTGAACACTCACATTTCTTGGTAGAATCGTGCAGGACTGAAATTTTTGATGTTTTTCTACTCCTCTCATGAGCCCAAACAAGACTCTAAAAGGATGAGTTTGCAACTACTTTACTTTTGGAGAAAATTCAAAATATTCATTATTCAATAGAGCCCAATAGCAAAAATTAGGTTTTGAATGAAGAATCACATTTCTTGGTAGAATCATACAGGATTGAAATTTTTGATGGTTTTTTACTCCTCTCAACAGCCCAAACAAGTTTCTAAAAGGATGAGTTTGCAACTACTTTACTTTTGGAGAAAATTCAAAACATTCATTATTCAATAGGGCCCAAAATATCAAAAACCAGCAGTTTGAATGAACACTCACATTTCTTGGTATAATCGTGCAGGACTGAAATTTTTGATGTTTTTCTACTCCTCTCATGAGCCCAAACAAGACTCTAAAAGGTTGAGTTTGCAACTACTTTACTTTTGGAGAAAATTCAAATCATTCATTATTCAATAGAGCCCAATAGCAAAAATCAGCGTTTTGAATGAAGAATCACATTTCTTGGCAGAAACATGCAGGATTGAAATTTTTGATGGTTTTTGACTCCTCTCAACAGTCCAAGCAAGATTCTAAAAGGATGAGTTTGCAACTACTTTACTTTTGGAGAAAATTCAAAACATTCATTATTCAATAGAGCCCAATAGCAAAAATCAGGTTTTGAATGAAGAATCACATTTCTTGGTAGAATCATGCAGGATTGAAATTTTTGATGGTTTTTTACTCCTCTCAACAGCCCAAACAAGTTTCTAAAAGGATGAGTTTGCAACTACTTTACATTTGGAGAAAATTCAAAACATTCATTATTCAATAGGGCCCAAAATATCAAAAACCAGCGGTTTGAATGAACACTCACATTTCTTGGTAGAATCGTGCAGGACTGAAATTTTTGATGTTTTTCTACTCCTCTCATGAGCCCAAACAAGACTCTAAAAGGATGAGTTTGCAACTACTTTACTTTTGGAGAAAATTCAAAACGTTCATTATTCAATAGAGCCCAATAGCAAAAATTAGGTTTTGAATGAAGAATCACATTTCTTGGTAGAATCATGCAGGATTGAAATTTTTGATGTTTTTTTACTCCTCTCAACAGCCCAAACAAGTTTCTAAAAGGATGAGTTTGCAACTACTTTACTTTTGGAGAAAATTCAAAACATTCTTTATTCAATAAGGCCCAAAATATCAAAAACCAGCGGTTTGACTGAACACTCACATTTCTTGGTAGAATCATGCAGGACTGAAATTTTTGATGTTTTTCTACTCCTCTCATGAGCCCAAACAAGACTCTAAAAGGATGAGTTTGCAACTACTTTACTTTTGGAGAAAATTTAAAACATTCATTATTCAATAGAGCCCAATAGCAAAAATTAGGTTTTGAATGAAGAATCACATTTCTTGGTAGAATCATGCAGGATTGAAATTTTTTATGGTTTTTTACTCCACTCAACAGCCCAAACAAGTTTCTAAAAGGATGAGTTTGCAACTACTTTACTTTTGGAGAAAATTCAAAACATTCTTTATTCAACAAGGCCCAAAATATCAAAAGCCAGCGGTTTGACTGAACACTCACATTTCTTGGTAGAATCGTGCAGGACAGAAATTTTTGATGTTTTTCTACTACTCTCATGAGCCCAAACAAGTCTCTAAAAGTATGAGTTTGCAACTACTTTACTTTTGGAGAAAATTCAAAACATTCATTATTCAATAGAGCCCAATAGCAAAAATCAGCGTTTTGAATGAAGAATCACATTTCTTGGTAGAATCATGCAGGATTGAAATTTTTGATGGTTTTTGACTCCTCTCAACAGTCCAAGCAAGATTCTAAAAGGATGAGTTTGCAACTACTTTACTTTTGGAGAAAATTCAAAACATTCATTATACAATAGGGCCCAAAATATCAACAACCAGCGGTTTGAATGAACACTCACATTTCTTGGTAGAATCATGCAGGATTGAAATTTTTGATCTTTTTTTACTCCACTCAACAGCCCAAACAAGTTTCTAAAAGGATGAGTTTGCAACTACTTTACTTTTGGAGAAAATTCAAAACATTCTTTATTCAATAAGGCCCAAAATATCAAAAACCAGCGGTTTGACTGTACACTCACATTTCTTGGTAGAATCGTGCAGGACTGAAATTTTTGATGTTTTTCTACTCCTCTCATGAGCCCAAACAAGACTCTAAAAGGATGAGTTTGCAACTACTTTACATTTGGAGAAAATTCAAAACATTCATTATTCAATAGAGCCCAATAGCAAAAATTAGGTTTTGAATGAAGAATCACATTTCTTGGTAGAATCATGCAGGATTGAAATTTTTGATGGCTTTTTACTCCTCTCAACAGCCCAAACAAGTTTCTAAAAGGATGAGTTTGCAACTACTTTACTTTTGGAGAAAATTCAAAACATTCATTTTTCAATAGGGCCCAAAATATCAAAAACCAGCGGTTTGAATAAACACTCACATTTCTTGGTAGAATCGTGCAGGACTGAAATTTTTGATGTTTTTCTACTCCTCTCATGAGCCCAAACAAGACTCTAAAAGGATGAGTTTGCAACTACTTTACTTTTGGAGAAAAATCAAAACATTCATTATTCAATAGAGCCCAATAGCAAAAATCAGGTTTTGAATGAAGAATCACATTTCTTGGTAGAATCATGCAGGATTGAAATTTTTGATGTTTTTTTACTCCTCTCAACAGCCCAAACAAGTTTCTAAAAGGATAAGTTTGCAACTACTTTACATTTGGAGAAAATTCAAAACATTCATTATTCAATAGGGCCCAAAATATCAAAAATCCGCGGTTTGAATGAACACTCACATTTCTTGGTAGAATCGTGCAGGACTGAAATTTTTGATGTTTTTCTACTCCTCTCATGAGCCGAAACAAGACTTTAAAAGGATGACTTTGCAACTGCTTTACTTTTGGAGAAAATTCAAAACATTCATTATTCAATATAACTCAATAGCAAAAATCAGCGTTTTGAATGAACAATCACATTTCTTGGTAGAATCATGCAGGATTGAAATTTTTGATGTTTTTTTACTCCTCTCAACAGCCCAAACAAGTTTCTAAAAGGATGAGTTTGCAACTACTTTACTTTTGGAGAAAATTCAAAGCATTCATTATTCAATAGGGCCCAAAATATCAAAAACCAGCGGTTTGAATGAACACTCACATTTCTTGGTAGAATCGTGCAGGACTGAAATTTTTGATGTTTTTCTACTCCTCTCATGAGTCCAAACAAGACTCTAAAAGGATGAGTTTGCAACTACTTTACTTTTGGAGAAAATTCAAAACATTCATTATTCAATAGAGCCCAATAGCAAAAATCAGCGTTTTGAATGAACAATCACATTTCTTGGTAGAATCATGCAGGATTGAAATTTTTGATGTTTTTTTTACTCCTCTCAACAGCCCAAACAAGTTTCTAAAAGGATGAGTTTGCAACTACTTTACTTTTGGAGAAAATTCAAAACATTCATTATTCAATAGAGCCCAATAGCAAAAAGCAGTGTTTTGAATGAACAATCACATTTCTTGGTAGAATCATGCAGGATTGAAATTTTTGATCTTTTTTTACTCCACTCAACAGCCCAAACAAGTTTCTAAAAGGATGAGTTTGCAACTACTTTACTTTTGGAGAAAATTCAAAACATTCATTATTCAATAGGGCTCAAAATATCAAAAACCAGCGGTTTGAATAAACACTCACATTTCTTGGTAGAATCGTGCAGGACTGAAATTTTTGATGTTTTTCTACTCCTCTCATGAGCCCAAACAAGACTCTAAAAGGATGAGTTTGCAACTACTTTACTTTTGGAGAAAAATCAAAACATTCATTATTCAATAGAGCCCAATAGCAAAAATCAGGTTTTGAATGAAGAATCACATTTCTTGGTAGAATCATGCAGGATTGAAATTTTTGATGTTTTTTTACTCCTCTCAACAGCCCAAACAAGTTTCTAAAAGGATGAGTTTGCAACTACTTTACATTTGGAGAAAATTCAAAACATTCATTATTCAATAGGGCCCAAAATATCAAAAATCAGCGGTTTGAATGAACACTCACATTTCTTGGTATGATCGTGCAGGACTGAAATTTTTGATGTTTTTCTACTCCTCTCATGAGCCCAAACAAGATTTTAAAAGGATGACTTTGCAACTGCTTTACTTTTGGAGAAAATTCAAAACATTCATTATACAATAGGGCCCAAAATATCAACAACCAGCGGTTTGAATGAACACTCACATTTCTTGGTAGAATCATGCAGGATTGAAATTTTTGATCTTTTTTTACTCCATTCAACAGCCCAAACAAGTTTCTAAAAGGATGAGTTTGCAAATACTTTACTTTTGGAGAAAATTCAAAACATTCTTTATTCAATAAGGCCCAAAATATCAAAAACCAGCGGTTTGACTGAACACTCACATTTCTTGGTAGAATCGTGCAGGACTGAAATTTTTGATGTTTTTCTACTCCTCTCATGAGCCCAAACAAGACTCTAAAAGGATGAGTTTGCAACTACTTTACTTTTGGAGAAAATTCAAAACATTCATTATTCAATAGAGCCCAATAGCAAAAATTAGGTTTTGAATGAAGAATCACATTTCTTGGTAGAATCATGCAGGATTGAAATTTTTGATGGTTTTTTACTCCTCTCAACAGCCCAAACAAGTTTCTAAAAGGATGAGTTTGCAACTACTTTACTTTTGGAGAAAATTCAAAACATTCTTTATTCAATAAGGCCCAAAATATCAAAAACCAGCGGTTTGACTGAACACTCACATTTCTTGGTAGAATCGTGCAGGACTGAAATTTTTGATGTTTTTCTACTCCTCTCATGAGCCCAAACAAGACTCTAAAAGGATGAGTTTGCAACTACTTTACTTTTGGAGAAAATTCAAAACATTCATTATTCAATAGAGCCCAATAGCAAAAATTAGGTTTTGAATGAAGAATCACATTTCTTGGTAGAATCATACAGGATTGAAATTTTTGATGGTTTTTTACTCCTCTCAACAGCCCAAACAAGTTTCTAAAAGGATGAGTTTGCAACTACTTTACTTTTGGAGAAAATTCAAAACATTCTTTATTCAACAAGGCCCAAAATATCAAAAACCAGCGGTTTGACTGAACACTCACATTTCTTGGTAGAATCGTGCAGGACAGAAAATTTTGATGTTTTTCTACTCCTCTCATGAGCCCAAACAAGACTCTAAAAGGATGAGTTTGCAACTACTTTACTTTTGGAGAAAATTCAAAACATTCATTATTCAATAGAGCCCAATAGCAAAAATCAGCGTTTTGAATGAAGAATCACATTTCTTGGTAGAATCATGCAGGATTGAAATTTTTGATGGTTTTTGACTCCTCTCAACAGTCCAAGCAAGATACTAAAAGGATGAGTTTGCAACTACTTTACTTTTGGAGAAAATTCAAAACATTCATTATAGAATAGGGCCCAAAATATCAACAACCAGCGGTTTGAATGAACACTCACATTTCTTGGTAGAATCATGCAGGATTGAAATTTTTGATCTTTTTTTACTCCACTCAACAGCCCAAACAAGTTTCTAAAAGGATGAGTTTGCAACTACTTTACTTTTGGAGAAAATTCAAAACATTCTTTATTCAATAAGGCCCAAAATATCAAAAACTAGCGGTTTGACTGAACACTCACATTTCTTGGTAGAATCGTGCAGGACTGAAATTTTTGATGTTTTTCTACTCCTCTCATGAGCCCAAACAAGACTCTAAAAGGATGAGTTTGCATCTACTTTACTTTTGGAGAAAATTCAAAACATTCATTATTCAATAGAGCCCAATAGCAAAAATTAGGTTTTGAATGAAGAATCACATTTCTTGGTAGAATCATGCAGGATTGAAATTTTTGATGTTTTTTTACTCCTCTCAACAGCCCAAACAAGTTTCTATAAGGATGAGTTTGCAACTACTTTACTTTTGGAGAAAATTCAAAACATTATTTATTCAATAAGGCCCAAAATATCAAAAACCAGCGGTTTGACTGAACACTCATATTTCTTGGTAGAATCGTGCAGGACTGAAATTTTTGATGTTTTTCTACTCCTCTCAACAGCCCAAACAAGTTTCTAAAAGGATGAGTTTGCAACTTCTTTATTTTTGGAGAAAATTCAAAGCATTCATTATTCAATAGGGCCCAAAATATCAAAAACCAACGGTTTGAATGAACACTCACATATCTTGGTAGAATCGTGCAGGACTGAAATTTTTGATGTTTTTCTACTCCTCTCATGAGCCCAAACAAGACTTTAAAAGGATGACTTTGCAACTGCTTTACTTTTGGAGAAAATTCAAAACATTCATTATTCAATATAGCTCAATAGCAAAAATCAGCGTTTTGAATGAACAATCACATTTCTTGGTAGAATCATGCAGGATTGAAATTTTTGATGTTTTTCTACTCCTCTCAACAGCCCAAACAAGTTTCTAAAAGGATGAGTTTGCAACTACTTTACTTTTGGAGAAAATTCAAAGCATTCATTATTCAATAGGGCCCAAAATATCAAAAACCAGCGGTTTGAATGAACACTCACATTTCTTGGTAGAATCGTGCAGGACTGAAATTTTTGATGTTTTTCTACTCCTCTCATGAGCCCAAACAAGACTCTAAAAGGATGAGTTTGCAACTACTTTACTTTTGGAGAAAATTCAAAACATTCATTATTCAATAGAGCCCAATAGCAAAAATCAGCGTTTTGAATGAACAATCACATTTCTTGGTAGAATCATGCAGGACTGAAATTTTTGATGGTTTTTTACTCCTCTCAACAGCCCAAACAAGTTTCTAAAAGAATGAGTTTGCAACTACTTTACTTTTGGAGAAAATTCAAAACATTCATTATTCAATAGAGCCCAATAGCAAAAAGCAGTGTTTTGAATGAACAATCACATTTCTTGGTAGAATCATGCAGGATTGAAATTTTTGATCTTTTTTTACTCCACTCAACAGCCCAAACAAGTTTCTAAAAGGATGAGTTTGCAACTACTTTACATTTGGAGAAAATTCAAAACATTCATTATTCAATAGGGCCCAAAATATCAAAAATCAGCGGTTTGAATGAACACTCACATTTCTTGGTAGAATCGTGCAGGACTGAAATTTTTGATGTTTTTCTACTCCTCTCATGAGCCCAAACAAGACTTCAAAAGGATGACTTTGCAACTGCTTTACTTTTGGAGAAAATTCAAAACATTCATTATTCAATATAGCCCAATAGCAAAAATCAGCGTTTTGAATGAACAATTACATTTCTTGGTAGAATCATGCAGGATTGAAATTTTTGATGTTTTTTTACTCCTCTCAACAGCCCAAACAAGTTTCTAAAAGGATGAGTTTGCAACTACTTTACTTTTGGAGAAAATTCAAAGCATTCATTATTCAATAGGGCCCAAAATATCAAAAACCAGCGGTTTGAATGAACACTCACATTTCTTGGTAGAATCGTGCAGGACTGAAATTTTTGATGTTTTTCTACTCCTCTCATGAGCCCAAACAAGACTCTAAAAGGATGAGTTTGCAACTACTTTACTTTTGGAGAAAATTCAAAACATTCATTATTCAATAGAGCCCAATAGCAAAAATCAGCGTTTTGAATGAACAATCACATTTCTTGGTAGAATCATGCAGGATTGAAATTTTTGATGGTTTTTTACTCCTGCCAACAGCCCAAACAAGTTTCTAAAAGGATGAGTTTGCAACTACTTTACTTTTGGAGAAAATTCAAAGCATTCATTATTCAATAGGGCCCAAAATATCAAAAACCAGCAGTTTGAATGAACACTCACCTTTCTTGGTAGAATCGTGCAGGACTGAAATTTTTGATGTTTTTCTACTCCTCTCATGAGCCCAAACAAGACTCTAAAAGGATGAGTTTGCAACTACTTTACTTTTGGAGAAAATTCAAAACATTCATTATTCAATAGAGCCCAATAGCAAAAATTAGGTTTTGAATGAAGAATCACATTTCTTGGCAGAATCATGCAGGATTGAAATTTTTGATGTTTTTTTACTCCTCTCAACAGCCCAAACAAGTTTCTAAAAGGATGAGTTTGCAACTACTTTACTTTTGGAGAAAATTGAAAACATTCTTTATTCAACAAGGCCCAAAATATCAAAAACCAGCGGTTTGACTGAACACTCACATTTCTTGGTAGAATCGTGCAGGACAGAAGTTTTTGATGTTTTTCTACTCCTCTCATGAGCCCAAACAAGACTCTAAAAGGATGAGTTTGCAACTACTTTACTTTTGGAGAAAATTCAAAACATTCATTATTCAATAGAGCCCAATAGCAAAAATCAGCATTTTGAATGAAGAATCACATTTCTTGGTAGAATCATGCAGGATTGAAATTTTTGATGGTTTTTGACTCCTCTCAACAGTCCAAGCACGATTCTAAAAGGATGAGTTTGCAACTACTTTACTTTTGGAGAAAATTCAAAACATTCATTATACAATAGGGCCCAAAATATCAACAACCAGCGGTTTGAATGAACACTCACATTTCTTGGTAGAATCATGCAGGATTGAAATTTTTGATCTTTTTTTACTCCACTCAACAGCCCAAACAAGTTTCTAAAAGGATGAGTTTGCAACTACTTTACTTTTGGAGAAAATTCAAAACATTCTTTATTCAATAAGGCCCAAAATATCAAAAACCAGCGGTTTGACTGAACACTCACATTTCTTGGTAGAATCGTGCAAGACTGAAATTTTTGATGTTTTTCTACTCCTCTCATGAGCCCAAACAAGACTCTAAAAGGATGAGTTTGCAACTACTTTACTTTTGGAGAAAATTCAAAACATTCATTATTCAATAGAGCCCAATAGCAAAAATTAGGTTTTGAATGAAGAATCACATTTCTTGGTAGAATCATGCAGGATTGAAATTTTTGATGGTTTTTTACTCCTCTCAACAGCCCAAACAAGTTTCTAAAAGGATGAGGTGGAACTACTTTACTTTTGGAGAAAATTCAAAACATTCTTTATTCAACAAGGCCCAAAATATCAAAAATCAGCGGTTTGACTGAAAACTCACATTTCTTGGTAGAATCGTGCAGGACAGAAATTTTTGATGTTTTTCTACTCCTCTCATGAGCCCAAACAAGACTCTAAAAGGATGAGTTTGCAACTACTTTACTTTTGGAGAAAATTCAAAACATTCATTATTCAATAGAGCCCAATAGCAAAAATCAGTGTTTTGAATGAAGAATCACATTTCTTGGTAGAATCATGCAGGATTGAAATTTTTGATGGTTTTTGACTCCTCTCAACAGTCCAAGCAAGATTCTAAAAGGATGGGTTTGCAACTACTTTACTTTTGGAGAAAATTCAAAACATTCATTATACAATAGGGCCCAAAATATCAACAACCAGCGGTTTGAATGAACACTCACATTTTTTGGTAGAATCATGCAGGATTGAAATTTTTGATCTTTTTTTACTCCACTCAACAGCCCAAACAAGTTTCTAAAAGGATGAGTTTGCAACTACTTTACTTTTGGAGAAAATTCAAAACATTCTTTATTCAATAAGGCCCAAAATATCAAAAACCAGCGGTTTGACTGAACACTCACATTTCTTGGTAGAATCGTGCAGGACTGAAATTTTTGATGTTTTTCTACTCCTCTCATGAGCCCAAACAAGACTCTAAAAGGATGAGTTTGCAACTACTTTACTTTTGGAGAAAATTCAAAACATTCATTATTCAATAGAGCCCAATAGCAAAAATTAGGTTTTGAATGAAGAATCACATTTCTTGGTAGAATCATGCAGGATTGAATTTTTTGATGGTTTTTTACTCCTCTCAACAGCCCAAACAAGTTTCTAAAAGGATGAGTTTGCAACTACTTTACTTTTGGAGAAAATTCAAAACATTCTTTATTCAATAAGGCCCAAAATATCAAAAACCAGCGGTTTGACTGAACACTCACATTTCTTGGTAGAATCGTGCAGGACTGAAATTTTTGATGTTTTTCTACTCCTCTCATGAGCCCAAACAAGACTCTAAAAGGATGAGTTTGCAACTACTTTACTTTTGGAGAAAATTCAAAATATTCATTATTCAATAGAGCCCAATAGCAAAAATTAGGTTTTGAATGAAGAATCACATTTCTTGGTAGAATCATACAGGATTGAAATTTTTGATGGTTTTTTACTCCTCTCAACAGCCCAAACAAGTTTCTAAAAGGATGAGTTTGCAACTACTTTACTTTTGGAGAAAATTCAAAACATTCTTTATTCAACAAGGCCCAAAATATCAAAAACCAGCGGTTTGACTGAACACTCACATTTCTTGGTAGAATCATGCAGGACAGAAATTTTTGATGTTTTTCTACTCCTCTCATGACCCCAAACAAGACTCTAAAAGGATGAGTTTGCAACTACTTTACTTTTGGAGAAAATTCAAAACATTCATTATTCAATAGAGCCCAATAGCAAAAATCAGCGTTTTGAATGAAGAATCACATTTCTTGGTAGAATCATGCAGGATTGAAATTTTTGATGGTTTTTGACTCCTCTCAGCAGTCCAAGCAAGATTCTAAAAGGATGAGTTTGCAACTACTTTACTTTTGGAGAAAATTCAAAACATTCATTATACAATAGGGCCCAAAATATCAACAACCAGCGGTTTGAATGAACACTCACATTTCTTTGTAGAATCATGCAGGATTTAAATTTTTGATCTTTTTTTACTCCACTCAACAGCCCAAACAAGTTTCTAAAAGGATGAGTTTGCAACTACTTTACTTTTGAAGAAAATTCAAAACATTCTTTATTCAATAAGGCCCAAAATATCAAAAACTAGCGGTTTGACTGAACACTCACATTTCTTGGTAGAATCGTGCAGGACTGAAATTTTTGATGTTTTTCTACTCCTCTCATGAGCCCAAACAAGACTCTAAAAGGATGAGTTTGCAACTACTTTACTTTTGGAGAAAATTCAAAACATTCATTATTCAATAGAGCCCAATAGCAAAAATTAGGTTTTGAATGAAGAATCACATTTCTTGGTAGAATCATGCAGGATTGAAATTTTTGATGTTTTTTACTCCTCTCAAGAGCCCAAACAAGTTTCTAAAAGGATGAGTTTGCAACTACTTTACTTTTGGAGAAAATTCAAAACATTCATTATTCAATAGGGCCCAAAATATCAAAAACCAGCGGTTTGAATGAACACTCACATTTCTTGGTAGAATCATGCAGGATTGAAATTTTTGATCTTTTTTTACTCCACTCAACAGCCCAAACAAGTTTCTAAAAGGATGAGTTTGCAACTACTTTACTTTTGGAGAAAATTCAAAACATTCATTATTCAATAGGGCCCAAAATATCAAAAACCAGCAGTTTGAATGAACACTCACATTTCTTGGTATAATCGTGCAGGACTGAAATTTTTGATGTTTTTCTACTCCTCTCATGAGCCCAAACAAGACTCTAAAAGGTTGAGTTTGCAACTACTTTACTTTTGGAGAAAATTCAAATCATTCATTATTCAATAGAGCCCAATAGCAAAAATCAGCGTTTTGAATGAAGAATCACATTTCTTGGCAGAAACATGCAGGATTGAAATTTTTGATGGTTTTTGACTCCTCTCAACAGTCCAAGCAAGATTCTAAAAGGATGAGTTTGCAACTACTTTACTTTTGGAGAAAATTCAAAACATTCATTATTCAATAGAGCCCAATAGCAAAAATCAGGTTTTGAATGAAGAATCACATTTCTTGGTAGAATCATGCAGGATTGAAATTTTTGATGGTTTTTTACTCCTCTCAACAGCCCAAACAAGTTTCTAAAAGGATGAGTTTGCAACTACTTTACATTTGGAGAAAATTCAAAACATTCATTATTCAATAGGGCCCAAAATATCAAAAACCAGCGGTTTGAATGAACACTCACATTTCTTGGTAGAATCGTGCAGGACTGAAATTTTTGATGTTTTTCTACTCCTCTCATGAGCCCAAACAAGACTCTAAAAGGATGAGTTTGCAACTACTTTACTTTTGGAGAAAATTCAAAACGTTCATTATTCAATAGAGCCCAATAGCAAAAATTAGGTTTTGAATGAAGAATCACATTTCTTGGTAGAATCATGCAGGATTGAAATTTTTGATGTTTTTTTACTCCTCTCAACAGCCCAAACAAGTTTCTAAAAGGATGAGTTTGCAACTACTTTACTTTTGGAGAAAATTCAAAACATTCTTTATTCAATAAGGCCCAAAATATCAAAAACCAGCGGTTTGACTGAACACTCACATTTCTTGGTAGAATCATGCAGGACTGAAATTTTTGATGTTTTTCTACTCCTCTCATGAGCCCAAACAAGACTCTAAAAGGATGAGTTTGCAACTACTTTACTTTTGGAGAAAATTTAAAACATTCATTATTCAATAGAGCCCAATAGCAAAAATTAGGTTTTGAATGAAGAATCACATTTCTTGGTAGAATCATGCAGGATTGAAATTTTTTATGGTTTTTTACTCCACTCAACAGCCCAAACAAGTTTCTAAAAGGATGAGTTTGCAACTACTTTACTTTTGGAGAAAATTCAAAACATTCTTTATTCAACAAGGCCCAAAATATCAAAAGCCAGCGGTTTGACTGAACACTCACATTTCTTGGTAGAATCGTGCAGGACAGAAATTTTTGATGTTTTTCTACTACTCTCATGAGCCCAAACAAGTCTCTAAAAGTATGAGTTTGCAACTACTTTACTTTTGGAGAAAATTCAAAACATTCATTATTCAATAGAGCCCAATAGCAAAAATCAGCGTTTTGAATGAAGAATCACATTTCTTGGTAGAATCATGCAGGATTGAAATTTTTGATGGTTTTTGACTCCTCTCAACAGTCCAAGCAAGATTCTAAAAGGATGAGTTTGCAACTACTTTACTTTTGGAGAAAATTCAAAACATTCATTATACAATAGGGCCCAAAATATCAACAACCAGCGGTTTGAATGAACACTCACATTTCTTGGTAGAATCATGCAGGATTGAAATTTTTGATCTTTTTTTACTCCACTCAACAGCCCAAACAAGTTTCTAAAAGGATGAGTTTGCAACTACTTTACTTTTGGAGAAAATTCAAAACATTCTTTATTCAATAAGGCCCAAAATATCAAAAACCAGCGGTTTGACTGTACACTCACATTTCTTGGTAGAATCGTGCAGGACTGAAATTTTTGATGTTTTTCTACTCCTCTCATGAGCCCAAACAAGACTCTAAAAGGATGAGTTTGCAACTACTTTACATTTGGAGAAAATTCAAAACATTCATTATTCAATAGAGCCCAATAGCAAAAATTAGGTTTTGAATGAAGAATCACATTTCTTGGTAGAATCATGCAGGATTGAAATTTTTGATGGCTTTTTACTCCTCTCAACAGCCCAAACAAGTTTCTAAAAGGATGAGTTTGCAACTACTTTACTTTTGGAGAAAATTCAAAACATTCATTTTTCAATAGGGCCCAAAATATCAAAAACCAGCGGTTTGAATAAACACTCACATTTCTTGGTAGAATCGTGCAGGACTGAAATTTTTGATGTTTTTCTACTCCTCTCATGAGCCCAAACAAGACTCTAAAAGGATGAGTTTGCAACTACTTTACTTTTGGAGAAAAATCAAAACATTCATTATTCAATAGAGCCCAATAGCAAAAATCAGGTTTTGAATGAAGAATCACATTTCTTGGTAGAATCATGCAGGATTGAAATTTTTGATGTTTTTTTACTCCTCTCAACAGCCCAAACAAGTTTCTAAAAGGATGAGTTTGCAACTACTTTACATTTGGAGAAAATTCAAAACATTCATTATTCAATAGGGCCCAAAATATCAAAAATCCGCGGTTTGAATGAACACTCACATTTCTTGGTAGAATCGTGCAGGACTGAAATTTTTGATGTTTTTCTACTCCTCTCATGAGCCGAAACAAGACTTTAAAAGGATGACTTTGCAACTGCTTTACTTTTGGAGAAAATTCAAAACATTCATTATTCAATATAACTCAATAGCAAAAATCAGCGTTTTGAATGAACAATCACATTTCTTGGTAGAATCATGCAGGATTGAAATTTTTGATGTTTTTTTACTCCTCTCAACAGCCCAAACAAGTTTCTAAAAGGATGAGTTTGCAACTACTTTACTTTTGGAGAAAATTCAAAGCATTCATTATTCAATAGGGCCCAAAATATCAAAAACCAGCGGTTTGAATGAACACTCACATTTCTTGGTAGAATCGTGCAGGACTGAAATTTTTGATGTTTTTCTACTCCTCTCATGAGTCCAAACAAGACTCTAAAAGGATGAGTTTGCAACTACTTTACTTTTGGAGAAAATTCAAAACATTCATTATTCAATAGAGCCCAATAGCAAAAATCAGCGTTTTGAATGAACAATCACATTTCTTGGTAGAATCATGCAGGATTGAAATTTTTGATGTTTTTTTTACTCCTCTCAACAGCCCAAACAAGTTTCTAAAAGGATGAGTTTGCAACTACTTTACTTTTGGAGAAAATTCAAAACATTCATTATTCAATAGAGCCCAATAGCAAAAAGCAGTGTTTTGAATGAACAATCACATTTCTTGGTAGAATCATGCAGGATTGAAATTTTTGATCTTTTTTTACTCCACTCAACAGCCCAAACAAGTTTCTAAAAGGATGAGTTTGCAACTACTTTACTTTTGGAGAAAATTCAAAACATTCATTATTCAATAGGGCTCAAAATATCAAAAACCAGCGGTTTGAATAAACACTCACATTTCTTGGTAGAATCGTGCAGGACTGAAATTTTTGATGTTTTTCTACTCCTCTCATGAGCCCAAACAAGACTCTAAAAGGATGAGTTTGCAACTACTTTACTTTTGGAGAAAAATCAAAACATTCATTATTCAATAGAGCCCAATAGCAAAAATCAGGTTTTGAATGAAGAATCACATTTCTTGGTAGAATCATGCAGGATTGAAATTTTTGATGTTTTTTTACTCCTCTCAACAGCCCAAACAAGTTTCTAAAAGGATGAGTTTGCAACTACTTTACATTTGGAGAAAATTCAAAACATTAATTATTCAATAGGGCCCAAAATATCAAAAATCAGCGGTTTGAATGAACACTCACATTTCTTGGTAGAATCGTGCAGGACTGAAATTTTTGATGTTTTTCTACTCCTCTCATGAGCCCAAACAAGACTTTAAAAGGATGACTTTGCAACTGCTTTACTTTTGGAGAAAATTCAAAACATTCATTATTCAATATAGCCCAATAGCAAAAATCAGCGTTTTGAATGAACAATTACATTTCTTGGTAAAATCATGCAGGATTGAAATTTTTGATGTTTTTTTACTCCTCTCAACAGCCCAAACAAGTTTCTAAAAGGATGAGTTTGCAACTACTTTACTTTTGGAGAAAATTCAAAGCATTCATTATTCAATAGGGCCCAAAATATCAAAAACCAGCGGTTTGAATGAACACTCACATTTCTTGGTAGAATCGTGCAGGACTGAAATTTTTGATGTTTTTCTACTCCTCTCATGAGCCCAAACAAGACTCTAAAAGGATGAGTTTGCAACTACTTTACTTTTGGAGAAAATTCAAAACATTCATTATTCAATAGAGCCCAATAGCAAAAATCAGCGGTTTGAATGAACAATCACATTTCTTGGTAGAATCATGCAGGATTGAAATTTTTGATGGTTTTTTACTCCTCTCAACAGCCCAAACAAGTTTCTAAAAGGATGAGTTTGCAACTACTTTACTTTTGGAGAAAATTCAAAACATTCTTTATTCAACAAGGCCCAAAATATCAAAAACCAGAGGTTTGACTGAACACTCACATTTCTTGGTAGAATCGTGCAGGACAGAAATTTTTGATGTTTTTCTACTCCTCTCATGAGCCCAAACAAGACTCTAAAAGGATGAGTTTGCAACTACTTTACTTTTGGAGAAAATTCAAAACATTCATTATTCAATTAAGCTCAATAGCAAAAATCAGTGTTTTGAATGAAGAATCACATTTCTTGGTAGAATCATGCAGGATTGAAATTTTTGATGGTTTTTGACTCCTCTCAACAGTCCAAGCAAGATTCTAAAAGGATGGGTTTGCAACTACTTTACTTTTGGAGAAAATTCAAAACATTCATTATAGAATAGGGCCCAAAATATCAACAACCAGCGGTTTGAATGAACACTCACATTTCTTGGTAGAATCATGCAGGATTGAAATTTTTGATCTTTTTTTACTCCACTCAACAGCCCAAACAAGTTTCTAAAAGGATGAGTTTGCAACTACTTTACTTTTGGAGAAAATTCAAAACATTCTTTATTCAATAAGGCCCAAAATATCAAAAACCAGCGGTTTGACTGAACACTCACATTTCTTGGTAGAATCGTGCAGGACTGAAATTTTTGATGTTTTTCTACTCCTCTCATGAGCCCAAACAAGACTCTAAAAGGATGAGTTTGCAACTACTTTACTTTTGGAGAAAATTCAAAACATTCATTATTCAATAGAGCCCAATAGCAAAAATTAGGTTTTGAATGAAGAATCACATTTCTTGGTAGAATCATGCAGGATTGAATTTTTTGATGTTTTTTTACTCCTCTCAACAGCCCAAACAAGTTTCTAAAAGGATGAGTTTGCAACTACTTTACTTTTGGAGAAAATTCAAAACATTCTTTATTCAATAAGGCCCAAAATATCAAAAACTAGCGGTTTGACTGAACACTCACATTTCTTGGTAGAATCGTGCAGGACTGAAATTTTTGATGTTTTTCTACTCCTCTCATGAGCCCAAACAAGACTCTAAAAGGATGAGTTTGCAACTACTTTACTTTTGGAGAAAATTCAAAACATTCATTATTCAATAGAGCCCAATAGCAAAAATTAGGTTTTGAATGAAGAATCACATTTCTTGGTAGAATCATGCAGGATTGAAATTTTTGATGGTTTTTTACTCCTCTCAACAGCCCAAACAAGTTTCTAAAAGGATGAGTTTGCAACTACTTTACTTTTGGAGAAAATTCAAAACATTCTTTATTCAACAAGGCCCAAAATATCAAAAACCAGAGGTTTGACTGAACACTCACATTTCTTGGTAGAATCGTGCAGGACAGAAATTTTTGATGTTTTTCTACTCCTCTCATGAGCCCAAACAAGACTCTTAAAGGATGAGTTTGCAACTACTTTACTTTTGGAGAAAATTCAAAACATTCATTATTCAATTAAGCCCAATAGCAAAAATCAGTGTTTTGAATGAAGAATCACATTTCTTGGTAGAATCATGCAGGATTGAAATTTTTGATGGTTTTTGACTCCTCTCAACAGTCCAAGCAAGATTCTAAAAGGATGGGTTTGCAACTACTTTACTTTTGGAGAAAATTCAAAACATTCATTATACAATAGGGCCCAAAATATCAACAACCAGCGGTTTGAATGAACACTCACATTTCTTGGTAGAATCATGCAGGATTGAAATTTTTGATCTTTTTTTACTCCACTCAACAGCCCAAACAAGTTTCTAAAAGGATGAGTTTGCAACTACTTTACTTTTGGAGAAAATTCAAAACATTCTTTATTCAATAAGGCCCAAAATATCAAAAACCAGCGGTTTGACTGAACACTCACATTTCTTGGTAGAATCGTGCAGGACTGAAATTTTTGATGTTTTTCTACTCCTCTCATGAGCCCAAACAAGACTCTAAAAGGATGAGTTTGCAACTACTTTACTTTTGGAGAAAATTCAAAACATTCATTATTCAATAGAGCCCAATAGCAAAAATTAGGTTTTGAATGAAGAATCACATTTCTTGGTAGAATCATGCAGGATTGAATTTTTTGATGGTTTTTTACTCCTCTCAACAGCCCAAACAAGTTTCTAAAAGGATGAGTTTGCAACTACTTTACTTTTGGAGAAAATTCAAAACATTCTTTATTCAATAAGGCCCAAAATATCAAAAACCAGCGGTTTGACTGAACACTCACATTTCTTGGTAGAATCGTGCAGGACTGAAATTTTTGATGTTTTTCTACTCCTCTCATGAGCCCAAACAAGACTCTAAAAGGATGAGTTTGCAACTACTTTACTTTTGGAGAAAATTCAAAACATTCATTATTCAATAGAGCCCAATAGCAAAAATTAGGTTTTGAATGAAGAATCACATTTCTTGGTAGAATCATACAGGATTGAAATTTTTGATGGTTTTTTTACTCCTCTCAACAGCCCAAACAAGTTTCTAAAAGGATGAGTTTGCAACTAATTTACTTTTGGAGAAAATTCAAAACATTCTTTATTCAACAAGGCCCAAAATATCAAAAACCAGCGGTTTGACTGAACACTCACATTTCTTGGTAGAATCATGCAGGACAGAAATTTTTGATGTTTTTCTACTCCTCTCATGAGCCCAAACAAGACTCTAAAAGGATGAGTTTGCAACTACTTTACTTTTGGAGAAAATTCAAAACATTCATTATTCAATAGAGCCCAATAGCAAAAATCAGCGTTTTGAATGAAGAATCACATTTCTTGGTAGAATCATGCAGGATTGAAATTTTTGATGGTTTTTGACTCCTCTCAACAGTCCAAGCAAGATTCTAAAAGGATGAGTTTGCAACTACTTTACTTTTGGAGAAAATTCAAAACATTCATTATACAATAGGGCCCAAAATATCAACAACCAGCGGTTTGAATGAACACTCACATTTCTTGGTAGAATCATGCAGGATTTAAATTTTTGATCTTTTTTTACTCCACTCAACAGCCCAAACAAGTTTCTAAAAGGATGAGTTTGCAACTACTTTACTTTTGGAGAAAATTCAAAACATTCTTTATTCAATAAGGCCCAAAATATCAAAAACTAGCGGTTTGACTGAACACTCACATTTCTTGGTAGAATCGTGCAAGACTGAAATTTTTGATGTTTTTCTACTCCTCTCATGAGCCCAAACAAGACTCTAAAAGGATGAGTTTGCAACTACTTTACTTTTGGAGAAAATTCAAAACATTCATTATTCAATAGAGCCCAATAGAAAAAATTAGATTTTGAATGAAGAATCACATTTCTTGGTAGAATCATGCAGGATTGAAATTTTTGATGTTTTTTTACTCCTCTCAACAGCCCAAACAAGTTTCTAAAAGGATGAGTTTGCAACTACTTTACTTTTGGAGAAAATTCAAAACATTCTTTATTCAATAAGGCCCAAAATATCAAAAACCAGCGGTTTGACTGAACACTCACATTTCTTGGTAGAATCGTGCAGGACTGAAATTTTTGATGTTTTTCTACTCCTCTCATGAGCCCAAACAAGACTCTAAAAGGATGAGTTTGCAACTACTTTACTTTTGGAGAAAATTCAAAACATTCATTATTCAATAGAGCCCAATAGCAAAAATTAGGTTTTGAATGAAGAATCACATTTCTTGGTAGAATCATGCAGGATTGAAATTTTTGATGTTTTTTTACTCCTCTCAACAGTCCAAACAAGTTTCTAAAAGGATGAGTTTGCAACTACTTTACTTTTGGAGAAAATTCAAAGCATTCATTATTCAATAGGGCACAAAATATCAAAAACCAGCGGTTTGAATGAACACTCACATTTCTTGGTAGAATCATGCAGGATTGAAATTTTTGATCTTTTTTTACTCCACTCAACAGCCCAAACAAGTTTCTAAAAGGATGAGTTTGCAACTACTTTACTTTTGGAGAAAATTCAAAACATTCATTATTCAATAGGGCCCAAAATATCAAAAACCAGCTGTTTGAATGAACACTCACATTTCTTGGTAGAATCGTGCAGGACTGAAATTTTTGATGTTTTTCTACTCCTTTCATAAGCCCAAACAAGACTCTAAAAGGATGAGTTTGCAACTACTTTACATTTGGAGAAAATTCAAAACATTCATTATTCAATAGAGCCCAATAGCAAAAATCAGCGTTTTGAATGAACAATCACATTTCTTGGTAGAATCATGCAGGATTGAAATTTTTGATGTTTTTTTACTACACTCAACAGCCCAAACAAGTTTCTAAAAGGATGAGTTTGCAAATACTTTACTTATGGAGAAAATTCAAAACATTCATTATTCAATAGAGCCCAATAGCAAAAAGCAGTGTTTTGAATGAACAATCACATTTCTTGGTAGAATCATGCAGGATTGAAATTTTTGATGTTTTTTTACTACTCTCAACAGCCCAAACAAGTTTCTAAAAGGATGAGTTTGCAACTACTTTACTTTTGGAGAATATTCAAAACATTCATTATTCAATAGGGCCCAAAATATCAAAAACCAGCGGTTTGAATGAACACTCAAATTTCTTGGTAGAATCGTGCAGGACTGAAATTTTTGATGTTTTTCTACTCCTCTCATGAGCCCAAACAAGACTCTAAAAGGTTGAGTTTGCAACTACTTTACTTTTGGAGAAAATTCAAAACATTCATTATTCAATAGGGCCCAAAATATCAAAAACCAGCTGTTTGAATGAACACTCACATTTCTTGGTAGAATCGTGCAGGACTGAAATTTTTGATGTTTTTCTACTCCTTTCATAAGCCCAAACAAGACTCTAAAAGGATGAGTTTGCAACTACTTTACTTTTGGAGAAAATTCAAAACATTCATTATTCAATAGAGCCCAATAGCAAAAATCAGCGTTTTGAATGAACAATCACATTTCTTGGTAGAATCATGCAGGATTGAAATTTTTGATGTTTTTTTACTACACTCAACAGCCCAAACAAGTTTCTAAAAGGATGAGTTTGCAAATACTTTACTTATGGAGAAAATTCAAAACATTCATTATTCAATAGAGCCCAATAGCAAAAAGCAGTGTTTTGAATGAACAATCACATTTCTTGGTAGAATCATGCAGGATTGAAATTTTTGATGTTTTTTTACTACTCTCAACAGCCCAAACAAGTTTCTAAAAGGATGAGTTTGCAACTACTTTACTTTTGGAGAATATTCAAAACATTCATTATTCAATAGGGCCCAAAATATCAAAAACCAGCGGTTTGAATGAACACTCAAATTTCTTGGTAGAATCGTGCAGGACTGAAATTTTTGATGTTTTTCTACTCCTCTCATGAGCCCAAACAAGACTCTAAAAGGTTGAGTTTGCAACTACTTTACTTTTGGAGAAAATTCAAAACATTCATTATTCAATAGAGCCCAATAGCAAAAATCAGCGTTTTGAATGAAGAATCACATTTCTTGGCAGAAACATGCAGGATTGAAATTTTTGATGGTTTTTGACTCCTCTCAACAGTCCAAGCAAGATTCTAAAAGGATGAGTTTGCAACTACTTTACTTTTGGAGAAAATTCAAAACATTCATTATTCAATAGAGCCCAATAGCAAAAATCAGGTTTTGAATGAAGAATCACATTTCTTGGTAGAATCATGCAGGATTGAAATTTTTGATGGTTTTTTACTCCTCTCAACAGCCCAAACAAGTTTCTAACAGGATGAGTTTGCAACTACTTTACATTTGGAGAAAATTCAAAACATTCATTATTCAATAGGGCCCAAAATATCAAAAACCAGCGGTTTGAATGAACACTCATATTTCTTGGTAGAATCGTGCAGGACTGAAATTTTTGATGTTTTTCTACTCCTCTCATGAGCCCAAACAAGACTCTAAAAGGATGAGTTTGCAACTACTTTACTTTTGGAGAAAATTTAAAACATTCATTATTCAATAGAGCCCAATAGCAAAAATTAGGTTTTGAATGAAGAATCACATTTCTTGGTAGAATCATGCAGGATTGAAATTTTTTATGTTTTTTTACTCCACTCAACAGCCAAACAAGTTTCTAAAAGGATGAGTTTGCAACTACTTTACTTTTGGAGAAAATTCAAAACATTCTTTATTCAACAAGGCCCAAAATATCAAAAGCCAGCGGTTTGACTGAACACTCACATTTCTTGGTAGAATCGTGCAGGACAGAAATTTTTGATGTTTTTCTACTACTCTCATGAGCCCAAACAAGTCTCTAAAAGTATGAGTTTGCAACTACTTTACTTTTGGAGAAAATTCAAAACATTCATTATTCAATAGAGCCCAATAGCAAAAATCAGCGTTTTGAATGAAGAATCACATTTCTTGGTAGAATCATGCAGGATTGAAATTTTTGATGGTTTTTGACTCCTCTCAACAGTCCAAGCAAGATTCTAAAAGGATGAGTTTGCAACTACTTTACTTTTGGAGAAAATTCAAAACATTCATTATACAATAGGGCCCAAAGTATCAACAACCAGCGGTTTAAATGAACACTCACATGTCTTGGTAGAATCATGCAGGATTGAAATTTTTGATCTTTTTTTACTCCACTCAACAGCCCAAACAAGTTTCTAAAAGGATGAGTTTGCAACTACTTTACTTTTGGAGAAAATTCAAAACATTCTTTATTCAATAAGGCCCAAAATATCAAAAACCAGCGGTTTGACTGAACACTCACATTTCTTGGTAGAATCGTGCAGGACTGAAATTTTTGATGTTTTTCTACTCCTCTCATGAGCCCAAACAAAACTCTAAAAGGATGAGTTTGCAACTACTTTACTTTTGGAGAAAATTCAAAACATTCATTATTCAATAGAGCCCAATAGCAAAAATTAGGTTTTGAATGAAGAATCACATTTCTTGGTAGAATCATGCAGGATTGAAATTTTTGATGGTTTTTTACTCCTCTCAACAGCCCAAACAAGTTTCTAAAAGGATGAGTTTGCAACTACTTTACATTTGGAGAAAATTCAAAACATTCATTATTCAATAGGGCACAAAATATCAAAAACCAGCGGTTTGAATGAACACTCACATTTCTTGGTAGAATCGTGCAGGACTGAAATTTTTGATGTTTTTCTACTCCTCTCATGAGCCCAAACAAGACTCTAAAAGGATGAGTTTGCAACTACTTTACTTTTGGAGAAAATTCAAAACGTTCATTATTCAATAGAGCCCAATAGCAAAAATTAGGTTTTGAATGAAGAATCACATTTCTTGGTAGAATCATGCAGGATTGAAATTTTTGATGGTTTTTTACTCCTCTCAACAGCCCAAACAAGTTTCTAAAAGGATGAGTTTGCAACTACTTTACTTTTGGAGAAAATTCAAAACATTCTTTATTCAATAAGGCCCAAAATATCAAAAACCAGCGGTTTGACTGAACACTCACATTTCTTGGTAGAATCATGCAGGACTGAAATTTTTGATGTTTTTCTACTCCTCTCATGAGCCCAAACAAGACTCTAAAAGTATGAGTTTGCAACTACTTTACTTTTGGAGAAAATTCAAAACATTCATTATTCAATAGAGCCCAATAGCAAAAATCAGCGTTTTGAATGAAGAATCACATTTCTTGGTAGAATCATGCAGGATTGAAATTTTTGATGGTTTTTGACTCCTCTCAACAGTCCAAGCAAGATTCTAAAAGGATGAGTTTGCAACTACTTTACTTTTGGAGAAAATTCAAAACATTCATTATACAATAGGGCCCAAAATATCAACAACCAGCGGTTTGAATGAACACTCACATTTCTTGGTAGAATCATGCAGGATTGAAATTTTTGATCTTTTTTTACTCCACTCAACAGCCCAAACAAGTTTCTAAAAGGATGAGTTTGCAACTACTTTACTTTTGGAGAAAATTCAAAACATTCTTTATTCAATAAGGCCCAAAATATCAAAAACCAGCGGTTTGACTGAACACTCACATTTCTTGGTAGAATCGTGCAGGACTGAAATTTTTGTTGTTTTTCTACTCCTCTCATGAGCCCAAACAAGACTCTAAAAGGATGAGTTTGCAACTACTTTACTTTTGGAGAAAATTCAAAACATTCATTATTCAATAGAGCCCAATAGCAAAAATTAGGTTTTGAATGAAGAATCACATTTCTTGGTAGAATCATGCAGGATTGAAATTTTTGATGGTTTTTTACTCCTCTCAACAGCCCAAACAAGTTTCTAAAAGGATGAGTTTGCAACTACTTTACTTTTGGAGAAAATTCAAAACATTCATTTTTCAATAGGGCCCAAAATATCAAAAACCAGCAGTTTGAATAAACACTCACATTTCTTGGTAGAATCGTGCAGGACTGAAATTTTTGATGTTTTTCTACTCCTCTCATGAGCCCAAACAAGACTCTAAAAGGATGAGTTTGCAACTACTTTACTTTTGGAGAAAAATCAAAACATTCATTATTCAATAGAGCCCAATAGCAAAAATCAGGTTTTGAATGAAGAATCACATTTCTTGGTAGAATCATGCAGGATTGAAATTTTTGATGTTTTTTTACTCCTCTCAACAGCCCAAACAAGTTTCTAAAAGGATGAGTTTGCAACTACTTTACATTTGGAGAAAATTCAAAACATTCATTATTCAATAGGGCCCAAAATATCAAAAATCAGCGGTTTGAATGAACACTCACATTTCTTGGTAGAATCGTGCAGGACTGAAATTTTTGATGTTTTTCTACTCCTCTCATGAGCCCAAACAAGACTCTAAAAGGATGAGTTTGCAACTACTTTACTTTTGGAGAAAATTCAAAACATTCATTATTCAATAGAGCCCAATAGCAAAAATCAGCGTTTTGAATGAACAATCACATTTCTTGGTAGAATCATGCAGGATTGAAATTTTTGATGTTTTTTTACTCCTCTCAACAGCCCAAACAAGTTTCTAAAAGGATGAGTTTGCAACTACTTTACTTTTGGAGAAAATTCAAAACATTCATTATTCAATAGAGCCCAATAGCAAAAAGCAGTGTTTTGAATGAACAATCACATTTCTTGGTAGAATCATGCAGGATTGAAATTTTTGATCTTTTTTTACTCCACTCAGCAGCCCAAACAAGTTTCTAAAAGGATGAGTTTGCAACTACTTTACTTTTGGAGAAAATTCAAAACATTCATTATTCAATAGGGCCCAAAATATCAAAAACCAGCGGTTGGAATAAACACTCACATTTTTTGGTAGAATCGTGCAGGACTGAAATTTTTGATGTTTTTCTACTCCTTTCATGAGCCCAAACAAGACTCTAAAAGGATGAGTTTGCAACTACTTTACTTTTGGAGAAAAATCAAAACATTCATTATTCAATAGAGCCCAATAGCAAAAATCAGGTTTTGAATGAAGAATCACATTTCTTGGTAGAATCATGCAGGATTGAAATTTTTGATGTTTTTTTACTCCTCTCAACAGCCCAAACAAGTTTCTAAAAGGATGAGTTTGCAACTACTTTACATTTGGAGAAAATTCAAAACATTCATTATTCAATAGGGCCCAAAATATCAAAAATCAGCGGTTTGAATGAACACTCACATTTCTTGGTAGAATCGTGCAGGACTGAAATTTTTGATGTTTTTCTACTCCTCTCATGAGCCCAAACAAGACTTTAAAAGGATGACTTTGCAACTGCTTTACTTTTGGAGAAAATTCAAAACATTCATTATTCAATATAGCCCAATAGCAAAAATCAGCGTTTTGAATGAACAATTACATTTCTTGGTAGAATCATGCAGAATTGAAATTTTTGATGTTTTTTTACTCCTCTCAACAGCCCAAACAAGTTTCTAAAAGGATGAGTTTGCAACTACTTTACTTTTAGAGAAAATTCAAAGCATTCATTATTCAATAGGGCCCAAAATATCAAAAACCAGCGGTTTGAATGAACACTCACATTTCTTGGTAGAATCGTGCAGGACTGAAATTTTTGATGTTTTTCTACTCCTCTCATGAGCCCAAACAAGACCCTAAAAGGATGAGTTTGCAACTACTTTACTTTTGGAGAAAATTCAAAACATTCATTATTCAATAGAGCCCAATAGCAAAAATCAGCGGTTTGAATGAACAATCACATTTCTTGGTAGAATCATGCAGGATTGAAATTTTTGATGGTTTTTTACTCCTCTCAACAGCCCAAACAAGTTTCTAAAAGGATGAGTTTGCAACTACATTACTTTTGGAGAAAATTCAAAACATTCATTATTCAATAGAGCCCAATAGCAAAAATCAGGTTTTGAATGAAGAATCACATTTCTTGGTAGAATCATGCAGGATTGAAATTTTTGATGGTTTTTTACTCCTCTCAACAGCCCAAACAAGTTTCTAAAAGGATGAGTTTGCAACTACTTTACTTTTGGAGAAAATTCAAAGCATTCATTATTCAATAGGGCCCAAAATATCAAAAACCAGCGGTTTGAATGAACACTCACCTTTCTTGGTAGAATCGTGCAGGACTGAAATTTTTGATGTTTTTCTACTCCTCTCATGAGCCCAAACAAGACTCTAAAAGTATGAGTTTGCAACTACTTTACTTTTGGAGAAAATTCAAAACATTCATTATTCAATAGAGCCCAATAGCAAAAATCAGCGTTTTGAATGAAGAATCACATTTCTTGGTAGAATCATGCAGGATTGAAATTTTTGATCTTTTTTTACTCCACTCAACAGCCCAAACAAGTTTCTAAAAGGATGAGTTTGCAACTACTTTACTTTTGGAGAAAATTCAAAACATTCTTTATTCAATAAGGCCCAAAATATCAAAAACCAGCGGTTTGACTGAACACTCACATTTCTTGGTAGAATCGTGCAGGACTGAAATTTTTGATGTTTTTCTACTCCGCTCATGAGCCCAAACAAGACTCTAAAAGGATGAGTTTGCAACTACTTTACTTTTGGAGAAAATTCAAAACATTCATTATTCAATAGAGCCCAATAGCAAAAATTAGGTTTTGAATGAAGAATCACATTTCTTGGTAGAATCATGCAGGATTTAAATTTTTGATGGTTTTTTACTCCTCTCAACAGCCCAAACAAGTTTCTAAAAGGATGAGTTTGCAACTACTTTACTTTTGGAGAAAATTCAAAACATTCATTATTCAATAGGGCCCAAAATATCAAAAACCAGCGGTTTGAATAAACACTCACATTTCTTGGTAGAATCGTGCAGGACTGAAATTTTTGATGTTTTTCTACTCCTCTCATGAGCCCAAACAAGACTCTAAAAGGATGAGTTTGCAACTACTTTACTTTTGGAGAAAAATCAAAACATTCATTATTCAATAGAGCCCAATAGCAAAAATCAGGTTTTGAATGAAGAATCACATTTCTTGGTAGAATCATGCAGGATTGAAATTTTTGATGTTTTTTTACTCCTCTCAACAGCCCAAACAAGTTTCTAAAAGGATGAGTTTGCAACTACTTTACATTTGGAGAAAATTCAAAACATTCATTATTCAATAGGGCCCAAAATATCAAAAATCAGCGGTTTGAATGAACACTCACATTTCTTGGTAGAATCGTGCAGGACTGAAATTTTTGATGTTTTTCTACTCCTCTCATGAGCCCAAACAAGACTTTAAAAGGATGACTTTGCAACTGCTTTACTTTTGGAGAAAATTCAAAACATTCATTATTCAATATAGCTCAATAGCAAAAATCAGCGTTTTGAATGAACAATCACATTTCTTGGTAGAATCATGCAGGATTGAAATTTTTGATGTTTTTTTACTCCTCTCAACAGCCCAAACAAGTTTCTAAAAGGATGAGTTTGCAACTACTTTACTTTTGGAGAAAATTCAAAGCATTCATTATTCAATAGGGCCCAAAATATCAAAAACCAGCGGTTTGAATGAACACTCACATTTCTTGGTAGAATCGTGCAGGACTGAAATTTTTGATGTTTTTCTACTCCTCTCATGAGCCCAAACAAGACTCTAAAAGGATGAGTTTGCAACTACTTTACTTTTGGAGAAAATTCAAAACATTCATTATTCAATAGAGCCCAATAGCAAAAATCAGCGTTTTGAATGAACAATCACATTTCTTGGTAGAATCATGCAGGATTGAAATTTTTGATGTTTCTTTACTCCTCTCAACAGCCCAAACAAGTTTCTAAAAAGATGAGTTTGCAACTACTTTACTTTTGGAGAAAATTCAAAACATTCATTATTCAATAGAGCCCAATAGCAAAAAGCAGTGTTTTGAATGAACAATCACATTTCTTGGTAGAATCATGCAGGATTGAAATTTTTGATCTTTTTTTACTCCACTCAACAGCCCAAACAAGTTTCTAAAAGGATGAGTTTGCAACTACTTTACTTTTGGAGAAAATTCAAAACATTCATTATTCAATAGGGCCCAAAATATCAAAAACCAGCGGTTTGAATAAACACTCACATTTCTTGGTAGAATCGTGCAGGACTGAAATTTTTGATGTTTTTCTACTCCTCTCATGAGCCCAAACAAGACTCTAAAAGGATGAGTTTGCAACTACTTTACTTTTGGAGAAAAATCAAAACATTCATTATTCAATAGAGCCCAATAGCAAAAATCAGGTTTTGAATGAAGAATCACATTTCTTGGTAGAATCATGCAGGATTGAAATTTTTGATGTTTTTTTACTCCTCTCAACATCCCAAACAAGTTTCTAAAAGGATGAGTTTGCAACTACTTTACATTTGGAGAAAATTCAAAACATTCATTATTCAATAGGGCCCAAAATATCAAAAATCAGCGGTTTGAATGAACACTCACATTTCTTGGTAGAATCGTGCAGGACTGAAATTTTTGATGTTTTTCTACTCCTCTCATGAGCCCAAACAAGACTTTAAAAGGATGACTTTGCAACTGCTTTACTTTTGGAGAAAATTCAAAACATTCATTATTCAATATAGCCCAATAGCAAAAATCAGCGTTTTGAATGAACAATTACATTTCTTGGTAGAATCATGCAGGATTGAAATTTTTGATGTTTTTTTACTCCTCTCAACAGCCCAAACAAGTTTCTAAAAGGATGAGTTTGCAACTACTTTACTTTTGTAGAAAATTCAAAGCATTCATTATTCAATAGGGCCCAAAATATCAAAAACCAGCGGTTTGAATGAACACTCACATTTCTTGGTAGAATCGTGCAGGACTGAAATTTTTGATGTTTTTCTACTCCTCTCATGAGCCCAAACAAGACTCTAAAAGGATGAGTTTGCAACTACTTTACTTTTGGAGAAAATTCAAAACATTCATTATTCAATAGAGCCCAATAGCAAAAATCAGCGTTTTGAATGAACAATCACATTTCTTGGTAGAATCATGCAGGATTGAAATTTTTGATGTTTTTTTACTCCTCTCAACAGCCCAAACAAGTTTCTAAAAGGATGAGTTTGCAACTACTTTACTTTTGGAGAAAATTCAAAACATTCATTATTCAATAGAGCCCAATAGCAAAAAGCAGTGTTTTGAATGAACAATCACATTTCTTGGTAGAATCATGCAGGATTTAAATTTTTGATCTTTTTTTACTCCACTCAACAGCCCAAACAAGTTTCTAAAAGGATGAGTTTGCAACTACTTTACTTTTGGAGAAAATTCAAAACATTCATTATTCAATAGGGCTCAAAATATCAAAAACCAGCGGTTTGAATAAACACTCACATTTCTTGGTAGAATCGTGCAGGACTGAAATTTTTGATGTTTTTCTACTCCTCTCATGAGCCCAAACAAGACTCTAAAAGGATGAGTTTGCAACTACTTTACTTTTGGAGAAAAATCAAAACATTCATTATTCAATAGAGCCCAATAGCAAAAATCAGGTTTTGAATGAAGAATCAAATTTCTTGGTAGAATCATGCAGGATTGAAATTTTTGATGTTTTTTTACTCCTCTCAACAGCCCAAACAAGTTTCTAAAAGGATGAGTTTGCAACTACTTTACATTTGGAGAAAATTCAAAACATTCATTATTCAATAGGGCCCAAAATATCAAAAATCAGCGGTTTGAATGAACACTCACATTTCTTGGTAGAATCGTGCAGGACTGAAATTTTTGATGTTTTTCTACTCCTCTCATGAGCCCAAACAAGACTTTAAAAGGATGAGTTTGCAACTGCTTTACTTTTGGAGAAAATTCAAAACATTCATTATTCAATATAGCCCAATAGCAAAAATCAGCGTTTTGAATGAACAATTACATTTCTTGGTAGAATCATGCAGGATTGAAATTTTTGATGTTTTTTTACTCCTCTCAACAGCCCAAACAAGTTTCTAAAAGGATGAGTTTGCAACTACTTTACTTTTGGAGAAAATTCAAAGCATTCATTATTCAATAGGGCCCAAAATATCAAAAACCAGCGGTTTGAATGAACACTCACATTTCTTGGTAGAATCGTGCAGGACTGAAATTTTTGATGTTTTTCTACTCCTCTCATGAGCCCAAACAAGACTCTAAAAGGATGAGTTTGCAACTACTTTATTTTTGGAGAAAATTCAAAACATTCATTATTCAATAGAGCCCAATAGCAAAAATCAGCGGTTTGAATGAACAATCACATTTCTTGGTAGAATCATGCAGGATTGAAATTTTTGATGGTTTTTTACTCCTCTCAACAGCCCAAACAAGTTTCTAAAAGGATGAGTTTGCAACTACTTTACTTTTGGAGAAAATTCAAAACATTCATTATTCAATAGAGCCCAATAGCAAAAATCAGGTTTTGAATGAAGAATCACATTTCTTGGTAGAATCATGCAGGATTGAAATTTTTGATGGTTTTTTACTCCTCTCAACAGTCCAAACAAGTTTCTAAAAGGATGAGTTTGCAACTACTTTACTTTTGGAGAAAATTCAAAGCATTCATTATTCAATAGGGCCCAAAATATCAAAAACCAGCGGTTTGAATGAACACTCACCTTTCTTGGTAGAATCGTGCAGGACTGAAATTTTTGATGTTTTTCTACTCCTCTCATGAGCCCAAACAAGACTCTAAAAGTATGAGTTTGCTACTACTTTACTTTTGGAGAAAATTCAAAACATTCATTATTCAATAGAGCCCAATAGCAAAAATCAGCGTTTTGAATGAAGAATCACATTTCTTGGTAGAATCATGCAGGATTGAAATTTTTGATGGTTTTTGACTCCTCTCAACAGTCCAAGCAAGATTCTAAAAGGATGAGTTTGCAACTACTTTACTTTTGGAGAAAATTCAAAACATTCATTATACAATAGGGCCCAAAATATCAACAATCAGCGGTTTGAATGAACACTCACATTTCTTGGTAGAATCATGCAGGATTGAAATTTTTGATCTTTTTTTACTCCACTCAACAGCCCAAACAAGTTTCTAAAAGGATGAGTTTGCAACTACTTTACTTTTGGAGAAAATTCAAAACATTCATTATTCAATAGGGCCCAAACTATCAAAAACCAGCGGTTTCAATGAACACATTTCTTGGTAGAATCATGCAGGACTGAAATTTTTGATGTTTTTCTACTCCTCTCATGAGCCCAAACAAGTCTCTAAAAGCATGAGTTTGCAACTACTTTACTTTTGGAGAAAATTCAAAATATTCATTACTCAAAAGAGCCCAATAGCAAAAACCAGCGTTTTGAATGAAGAATCACATTTCTTGGTAGAATAATAATAATAATAATAATAATAATTTTTATTTATATAGCGCCAACATATTCCGCAGCACTTTACAATTAAGCGGGGACATGTACAGACAATAAATTCAATACAAGTTAAGACAATTCAAACAATAACATTAGGAGTGAGGTCCCTGCTCGCAAGCTTACAATCTACAAGGAAATGGGGGGACACAGTAGGTGAGAAATGCTTGTTAATTCAGGTCTGGCAATTATAATAGGGATTTTCATATAAAGCTGCATGATCCGGTCATCAGCCCGTGTGTTTAAGTGCAATAGACAAGTATCAAGTGCAGTTATCATGTGCATGAAGGGTGTGGAGACAGATGAATAGTAGGGTGCAGATTCAGAATAATATTTGGAAGGAGGGAACAGGGCAAAGTTAGCTTGCTGAGTTGTTGATGTGATAGGCTTCTTTGAAGAGATGGGTTTTCAAAGCGCGCTTGAATAGGTCAGGGCTAGGCATCAGTCTGATCGTCTGGGGAAGTGCATTCCAGAGAGCTGGAGCAGCACGAGAGAAGTCTTGGAGACGGAGGTGCGAGGTTCGGATTACGGGGGATGTTAGTCTTAGGTCATTTGTAGAACGGAGGGCACGTGTAGGGCAATAGACAGAGATGAGAGAGGAGATATAAGGCGGTGCAGAACAGTGGAGAGCTTTGTGGGTGAGAGAGATGAGTTTATACTGGACCCTGTAGCGAATAGGTAGCCAGTGTAATGACTGGCACAAGATGGAGGCATTGGTGAAGCGGCTGGACAGAAATATGACCCTGGCTGCCGCATTCAAGATGGATTGGAGAGGAGAAAGTTTGGTAAGAGGGAGACCGATCAGAAGAGAGTTGCAGTAGTCCAGACGAGAATGAATAAGAGCGACAGTAAGAGTCTTAGCAGTTTCAAAGGTGAGAAAAGGTCGGATTCTGGAGATGTTTTTAAGATGCAGGTGACAAGAGCGACTGAGTGATCGGATGTACGGAGTAAAGGAAAGTTCAGTGTCGAATATGACCCCAAGACAGCGGGCATGCTGCTTGGGAGTTATGGTTGAACCCTCCAGGGTTATTTCGATGTTAGGTAGAGTGAGGTTAGTAGAGGGGAGAAACACAAGAAGTTCAGTTTTAGAGAGATTTAGTTTCAGATAGAGGGAGGACATGATGCTAGAGACAGCAGACAGACAATCCTTGGTATTTTGAATTAGGGTAGGGGTGATGTCAGGGGAAGAAGTGTATAATTGGGTGTCATCAGCATAGAGATGATACTGGAACCCAAATCTGCTGATTGTTTGTCCAATAGGGGCAGTGTATAAAGAGAAGAGGAGGGGGCCTAGGACTGAGCCCTGCGGGACCCCGATAGTAAGGGGACGAGAAGAGGAAGAGGAGCCGGAAAAAGATACAGTGAAGGAGCGGTCAGAGAGGTAGGAGGAGAACCAGGAGAGGGCTGTGTCCTTGAGGCCTATAGAGCGGAGCATAGTGAGGAGGAGCTGGTGATCCACAGTGTCAAATGCGGCAGAGAGATCCAGGAGAATCAGCAGGGAGCAATGACCTTTCGATTTAGCTGTTATTAAATCATTAGAGACTTTAGTGAGGGCAGTTTCAGTAGAGTGTAAAGAGCGGAAACCAGATTGTAAGGGGTCGAGAAGAGAGTTATCCGAGAGATAGCGGATTAGACGGGAGTGGACCAGGCGTTCCAGGAGTTTAGAGATGAAGGGAAGGTTAGAGACAGGTCTGTAGTTAGCAGTGCAGTTCTGGTCCAGGGATGGCTTTTTAAGTAAAGGGGTTATGATGGCATGTTTAAATGAGGAGGGAAATATACCTGAAGAAAGAGAGAGGTTAAATATTTTAGTCAGGTGAGTGGTGACCACTGGTGAGAGAGACTGCAGGAGCTGTGAAGGAATAGGGTCACTGTTGCAGGTTGTAGGCCGAGCAGAAGCGAGGAGCTTGGAAACTTCTTCTTCTGAAACAGGCTCAAAGATGTCTAGTGAGCTTGAGGTGCGGCAGGGAAGGGGATCCAGGCACTGAGGAGATAGGGCAGAGATATCCTGATGGATGTGGTTGATTTTTTCTAGGAAATAAGTGGCCAGATCCTCACCGCTGAGGTTGGTGATGGGGGCCTGTACTTTAGGTTTCAGGAGGGAGTTTAAGGTTTCAAAAAGTCGTCTTGGGTTGTTGGATAGTGAGGTGATGAGGGTGGTGAAGTAGGATTGTTTGGCCAGATGAAGGGCAGAGTTATAGGTTTTGAGCATGAACTTATAGTGGATGAAGTCTTCTGCTAAGAGAGATTTTCTCCACTGCCGTTCTGCACACCTCGAGCAGCGCTGAAGAGAGCGTGTTTGCGTTGTGTGCCAGGGCTGCCTTTGTCTGTGTCGGGTCTTTCTGCGTATAGAAGGTGCTGCTTCATCTAGGGCATTCTTCAGTGTATTATTGAAGTGTGACAATGCTATGTCTGGACAGGAGAGGGTGGAGATGGGGGCTAAAGATGTGTGGAGATTGTCCCTAAGCTGTTGGGTATTAATGGTACGTGTATTCCGATAAGTGTGGTAAGTGGGGGTGTCCCGGGTGAGGAGACAATTCTTGACAGAGAAGGAAAGAAGGTTGTGGTCCGAGAGCGGGAGAGGTGAATTAGTAAAGTCGTGCAGCGAGCCGGGACGGGAGAAAACCAGGTCCAGAGTATTCCCGTCCTCATGTGTAGGAGAATTAGTAAACTGTGAGAGGCCGAATGAAGAAGTTAGAGAAAGAAGATGAGAGGCAGACTGGGAGAGCGGATCATTGATGGGGATGTTAAAGTCTCCCATGATGAGGGTGGGGATGTCACAGGATAGAAAGTGAGTAAGCCAGGTGGTGAAGTGGTCTAGAAACTGGCGGGAGGAGCCTGGAGGGCGATAAACGACCGCCACTCGTAAGGAGAAGGGCTTAAAGAGTCTGACGGCGAGGACTTCAAAGGAAGGAAATGTAAGTGAGGGAACCGGGGGGATGACCTGGAAAGCACATTGTGATGAAAGGAGCAAACCAACACCTCCACCCTGTCTGTTCTCAGGTCTGGGGGTATGTGAAAATTTCAGCCCACCAAACGAGAGAGCGGCAGCAGCGGTGGTGTCTGAATGCTGGATCCAGGTTTCTGTAATAGCCAGAAGGTTAAGGGAATTAGAGAGAAAAAGATCGTGAATGTAAGTCAGTTTGTTACACACAGACCGTGCATTCCAGAGAGCACATTGGAAAGTGAGAGGAGAAGGAATGCACTGAATGTTAATAAGATTAGCAGGGTTTCTATATGCAGCTGGAGGAGAGTAATGTATGCTGGTGGAGGGAGGCCCAGGGTTGGGGGAGATGTCACCTGCAACTATTAAAAGGAGAAAAAACAGAAAAAGCAGGTGGTGGGATGATTTGTATGAACGTTTTGAGTGCTGCATGGAGGTTTTGGATGGTTTGGTGTGGGTAAGAAATGTCAATAGAGCCTCAGAGTTAAACATCGGAGAGGGGAAAAGGGAGGGGTGGATATGCAGAGAGTGCACAGAATGTGTAAAAGGGCAGGCGAGTTGTTAAAAAGCAGAAGTGAAGACAAATAAGCAGCAGGTTAATATGATCAATGCATACGTAGTACGACTGACCAAGAAGCTAGCGTGCATGAAAAACTTATGCACCTTACCTGTTTCCTGCCCTGTCCAACTGCATTGTCTAACTGCAAAACACTTTATCCTGTTGCACTTAATCTGTTGCACGCGTAAGCCCGCACGCGTGCTATCCCAGCCAGAGCTAAATATATATGAAATGAAATGTCTGCTAGCTTCAGCCACCAAAAGGCCACAATCAGTAATTAACCAATTAGCACAAGGCCAGAGCAGGCATTACTATGCAGGGTAAATAACTAACGCTGGACAAGGCCATCAAACAGAGAAAGGGAAAAAAAAAAAAAAACACAACACCTTTCTACACTTCAAAGCAGAAACCAAATAGATAAAAAATAAAGACCCACCACAGGAGTGATGGAATGAAATACCATAAAAATATCTGGCACTATATGATGCAGTTCACACTTGTCAGACAGCATACATGGATGATGGAATGAAATACCATAAAAATATATGGCACTATATGATGCAGTTCACACTTGTCAGACAGCATACATGGATGATGGAATGAAATACCATAAAAATATATGGCACTATATGATGCAGTTCACACTTGTCAGACAGCATACATGGATGATGGAATGAAATACCACAGGAGTGATGGAATGAAATACCATAAAAATATCTGGCACTATATGATGCAGTTCACACTTGTCAGACAGCATACATGGATGATGGAATGAAATACCATAAAAATATCTGGCACTATATGATGCAGTTCACACTTGTCAGACAGCATACATGGATGATGGAATGAAATACCTGTGTGAAGAAGAGAAGAGAGGAACATCAGCTTCAATGCATTGTCTAACTGCAAAACACTTTATCCTGTTGCACTTAATCTGTTGCACGCGTAAGCCCGCATGCGTGCTATCCCAGCCAGAGCTAAATATCATGCAGAATCATGCAGGATTGAAATTTTTGATGGTTTTTTACTCCTCTCAACAGCCCAAACAAGTTTCTAAAAGGATGAGTTTGCAACTACTTTACTTTTGGAGAAAATTCAAAACATTCATTATTCAATAGGGCCCAAACTATCAAAAACCAGCGGTTTCAATGAACACACATTTCTTGGTAGAATCATGCAGGACTGAAATTTTTGATGTTTTTCTACTCCTCTCATGAGCCCAAACAAGTCTCTAAAAGCATGAGTTTGCAACTACTTTACTTTTGGAGAAAATTCAAAACATTCATTATTCATTAGAGCCCAATAGCAAAAATCAGGTTTTGAATGAAGAATCACATTTCTTGGTAGAATCATGCAGGATTGAAATTTTTGATGTTTTTTTACTCCTCTCAACAGCCCAAACAAGTTTCTAAAAGGATGAGTTTGCAACTACTTTACTTTTGGAGAAAATTCAAAACATTCATTATTCAATAGGGCCCAAACTATCAAAAACCAGCGGTTTCAATGAACACACATTTCTTGGTAGAATCATGCAGGACTGAAATTTTTGATGTTTTTCTACTCCTCTCATGAGCCCAAACAAGTCTCTAAAAGCATGAGTTTGCAACTACTTTACTTTTGGAGAAAATTCAAAACATTCATTATTCAATAGAGCCCAATAGCAAAAATCAGGTTTTGAATGAAGAATCACATTTCTTGGTAAAATCATGCAGGATTGAAATTTTTGATGGTTTTTTACTCCTCTCAACAGCCCAAACAAGTTTCTAAAAGGATGAGTTTGCAACTACTTTACTTTTGGAGAAAATTCAAAATATTCATTATTCAATAGGGCCCAAACTATCAAAAACCAGCGGTTTCAATGAACACACATTTCTTGGTAGAATCATGCAGGACTGAAATTTTTGATGTTTTTCTACTCCTCTCATGAGCCCAAACAAGTCTCTAAAAGCATGAGTTTGCAACTACTTTACTTTTGGAGAAAATTCAAAACATTCACTATTCAATAGCGCCCAATAGCAAAAATCAGGTTTTGAATGAAGAATCACATTTCTTGGTAAAATCATGCAGGATTGAAATTTTTGATGGTTTTTTACTCCTCTCAACAGCCCAAACAAGTTTCTAAAAGGATGAGTTTGCAACTACTTTACTTTTGGAGAAAATTCAAAACATTCATTATTCAATAGGGCCCAAACTATCAAAAAACAGCGGTTTCAATGAACACATTTCTTGGTAGAATCATGCAGGACTGAAATTTTTGATGTTTTTCTACTCCTCTCATGAGCCCAAACAAGTCTCTAAAAGCATGAGTTTGCAACTACTTTACTTTTGGAGAAAATTCAAAACATTCATTACTCAAAAGAGCCCAATAGCAAAAACCAGCGTTTTGAATGAAGAATCACATTTCTTGGTAGAATCATGCAGGATTGAAATTTTTGATGGTTTTTTACTCCTCTCAACAGCCCAAACAAGTTTCTAAAAGGATGAGTTTGCAACTACTTTACTTTTGGAGAAAATTCAAAACATTCATTATTCAATAGGGCCCAAACTATCAAAAACCAGCGGTTTCAATGAACACACATTTCTTGGTAGAATCATGCAGGACTGAAATTTTTGATGTTTTTCTACTCCTCTCATGAGCCCAAACAAGTCTCTAAAAGCATGAGTTTGCAACTACTTTACTTTTGGAGAAAATTCAAAACATTCATTATTCAATAGAGCCCAATAGCAAAAATCAGGTTTTGAATGAAGAATCACATTTCTTGGTAGAATCATGCAGGATTGAAATTTTTGATGTTTTTTTACTCCTCTCAACAGCCCAAACAAGTTTCTAAAAGGATGAGTTTGCAACTACTTTACTTTTGGAGAAAATTCAAAACATTCATTATTCAATAGGGCCCAAACTATCAAAAACCAGCGGTTTCAATGAACACACATTTCTTGGTAGAATCATGCAGGACTGAAATTTTTGATGTTTTTCTACTCCTCTCATGAGCCCAAACAAGTCTCTAAAAGCATGAGTTTGCAACTACTTTACTTTTGGAGAAAATTCAAAACATTCATTATTCAATAGAGCCCAATAGCAAAAATCAGGTTTTGAATGAAGAATCACATTTCTTGGTAAAATCATGCAGGATTGAAATTTTTGATGGTTTTTTACTCCTCTCAACAGCCCAAACAAGTTTCTAAAAGGATGAGTTTGCAACTACTTTACTTTTGGAGAAAATTCAAAACATTCATTATTCAATAGGGCCCAAACTATCAAAAACCAGCGGTTTCAATGAACACACATTTCTTGGTAGAATCATGCAGGACTGAAATTTTTGATGTTTTTCTACTCCTCTCATGAGCCCAAACAAGTCTCTAAAAGCATGAGTTTGCAACTACTTTACTTTTGGAGAAAATTCAAAACATTCATTATTCAATAGAGCCCAATAGCAAAAATCAGGTTTTGAATGAAGAATCACATTTCTTGGTAGAATCATGCAGGATTGAAATTTTTGATGGTTTTTTACTCCTCTCAACAGCCCAAACAAGTTTCTAAAAGGATGAGTTTGCAACTACTTTACTTTTGGAGAAAATTCAAAACATTCATTATTCAATAGGGCCCAAACTATCAAAAACCAGCGGTTTGAATGAACACACATTTCTTGGTAGAATCATGCAGGACTGAAATTTTTGATGTTTTTCTACTCCTCTCATGAGCCCAAACAAGTCTCTAAAAGCATGAGTTTGCAACTACTTTACTTTTGGAGAAAATTCAAAACATTCATTACTCAAAAGAGCCCAATAGCAAAAACCATCGTTTTGAATGAAGAATCACATTTCTTGGTAGAATCATGCAGGATTGAAATTTTTGATGGTTTTTTACTCCTCTCAACAGCCCAAACAAGTTTCTAAAAGGATGAGTTTGCAACTACTTTACTTTTGGAGAAAATTCAAAACATTCATTATTCAATAGGGCCCAAACTATCAAAAACCAGCGGTTTCAATGAACACACATTTCTTGGTAGAATCATGCAGGACTGAAATTTTTGATGTTTTTCTACTCCTCTCATGAGCCCAAACAAGTCTCTAAAAGCATGAGTTTGCAACTACTTTACTTTTGGAGAAAATTCAAAACATTCATTATTCAATAGAGCCCAATAGCAAAAATCAGGTTTTGAATGAAGAATCACATTTCTTGGTAAAATCATGCAGGATTGAAATTTTTGATGGTTTTTTACTCCTCTCAACAGCCCAAACAAGTTTCTAAAAGGATGAGTTTGCAACTACTTTACTTTTGGAGAAAATTCAAAACATTCATTATTCAATAGGGCCCAAAATATCAAAAACCAGCGGTTTCAATGAACACACATTTCTTGGTAGAATCATGCAGGACTGAAATTTTTGATGTTTTTCTACTCCTCTCATGAGCCCAAACAAGTCTCTAAAAGCATGAGTTTGCAACTACTTTACTTTTGGAGAAAATTCAAAACATTCATTATTCAATAGAGCCCAATAGCAAAAATCAGGTTTTGAATGAAGAATCACATTTCTTGGTAGAATCATGCAGGATTGAAATTTTTGATGGTTTTTTACTCCTCTCAACAGCCCAAACAAGTTTCTAAAAGGATGAGTTTGCAACTACTTTACTTTTGGAGAAAATTCAAAACATTCATTATTCAATACGTCCCAAAATATCAAAAACCAGCGGTTTGAATGAACACACATTTCTTGGTAGAATCGTGCAGGACTGAAATTTTTGATGTTTTTCTACTCCTCTCATGAGCCCAAACAAGTCTCTAAAAGGATGAGTTTGCAACTACTTTACTTTTGGAGAAAATTCAAAACATTCATTATTCAATAGAGCCCAATAGCAAAAACCAGCGTTTTGAATGAAGAATCACATTTCTTGGTAGAATCATGCAGGATTGAAATTTTTGATGGTTTTTTACTCCTCTCAACAGCCCAAACAAGTTTCTAAAAGGATGAGTTTGCAACTACTTTACTTTTGGAGAAAATTCAAAACATTCATTATTCAATAGAGCCCAAACTATCAAAAACCAGCGGTTTCAATGAACACATTTCTTGGTAGAATCATGCAGGACTGAAATTTTTGATGTTTTTCTACTCCTCTCATGAGCCCAAACAAGTCTCTAAAAGCATGAGTTTGCAACTACTTTACTTTTGGAGAAAATTCAAAACATTCATTATTCAATAGAGCCCAATAGCAAAAATCAGGTTTTGAATGAAGAATCACATTTCTTGGTAGAATCATGCAGGATTGAAATTTTTGATGGTTTTTTACTCCTCTCAACAGCCCAAACAAGTTTCTAAAAGGATGAGTTTGCAACTACTTTACTTTTGGAGAAAATTCAAAACATTCATTATTCAATAGGGCCCAAACTATCAAAAACCAGCGGTTTCAATGAACACACATTTCTTGGTAGAATCATGCAGGACTGAAATTTTTGATGTTTTTCTACTCCTCTCATGAGCCCAAACAAGTCTCTAAAAGCATGAGTTTGCAACTACTTTACTTTTGGAGAAAATTCAAAACATTCATTATTCAATAGAGCCCAATAGCAAAAATCAGGTTTTGAATGAAGAATCACATTTCTTGGTAAAATCATGCAGGATTGAAATTTTTGATGGTTTTTTACTCCTCTCAACAGCCCAAACAAGTTTCTAAAAGGATGAGTTTGCAACTACTTTACTTTTGGAGAAAATTCAAAACATTCATTATTCAATAGGGCCCAAACTATCAAAAACCAGCGGTTTCAATGAACACACATTTCTTGGTAGAATCATGCAGGACTGAAATTTTTGATGTTTTTCTACTCCTCTCATGAGCCCAAACAAGTCTCTAAAAGCATGAGTTTGCAACTACTTTACTTTTGGAGAAAATTCAAAACATTCATTATTCAATAGAGCCCAATAGCAAAAACCAGCGTTTTGAATGAAGAATCACATTTCTTGGTAGAATCATGCAGGATTGAAATTTTTGATGGTTTTTTACTCCTCTCAACAGCCCAAACAAGTTTCTAAAAGGATGAGTTTGCAACTACTTTACTTTTGGAGAAAATTCAAAACATTCATTATTCAATAGGGCCCAAACTATCAAAAACCAGCGGTTTCAATGAACACACATTTCTTGGTAGAATCATGCAGGACTGAAATTTTTGATGTTTTTCTACTCCTCTCATGAGCCCAAACAAGTCTCTAAAAGCATGAGTTTGCAACTACTTTACTTTTGGAGAAAATTCAAAACATTCATTATTCAATAGAGCCCAATAGCAAAAATCAGGTTTTGAATGAAGAATCACATTTCTTGGTAGAATCATGCAGGATTGAAATTTTTGATGGTTTTTTACTCCTCTCAACAGCCCAAACAAGTTTCTAAAAGGATGAGTTTGCAACTACTTTACTTTTGGAGAAAATTCAAAGCATTCATTATTCAATAGGGCCCAAACTATCAAAAACCAGCGGTTTGAATGAACACACATTTCTTGGTAGAATCATGCAGGACTGAAATTTTTGATGTTTTTCTACTCCTCTCATGAGCCCAAACAAGTCTCTAAAAGCATGAGTTTGCAACTACTTTACTTTTGGAGAAAATTCAAAACATTCATTACTCAAAAGAGCCCAATAGCAAAAACCAGCGTTTTGAATGAAGAATCACATTTCTTGGTAGAATCATGCAGGATTGAAATTTTTGATGGTTTTTTACTCCTCTCAACAGCCCAAACCAGTTTCTAAAAGGATGAGTTTGCAACTACTTTACTTTTGGAGAAAATTCAAAACATTCATTATTCAATAGGGCCCAAACTATCAAAAACCAGCGGTTTCAATGAACACACATTTCTTGGTAGAATCATGCAGGACTGAAATTTTTGATGTTTTTCTACTCCTCTCATGAGCCCAAACAAGTCTCTAAAAGCATGAGTTTGCAACTACTTTACTTTTGGAGAAAATTCAAAACATTCATTATTCAATAGAGCCCAATAGCAAAAATCAGGTTTTGAATGAAGAATCACATTTCTTGGTAGAATCATGCAGGATTGAAATTTTTGATGGTTTTTTACTCCTCTCAACAGCCCAAACAAGTTTCTAAAAGGATGAGTTTGCAACTACTTTACTTTTGGAGAAAATTCAAAACATTCATTATTCAATAGGGCCCAAACTATCAAAAACCAGCGGTTTCAATGAACACACATTTCTTGGTAGAATCATGCAGGACTGAAATTTTTGATGTTTTTCTACTCCTCTCATGAGCCCAAACAAGTCTCTAAAAGCATGAGTTTGCAACTACTTTACTTTTGGAGAAAATTCAAAACATTCATTATTCAATAGAGCCCAATAGCAAAAATCAGGTTTTGAATGAAGAATCACATTTCTTGGTAAAATCATGCAGGATTGAAATTTTTGATGGTTTTTTACTCCTCTCAACAGCCCAAACAAGTTTCTAAAAGGATGAGTTTGCAACTACTTTACTTTTGGAGAAAATTCAAAACATTCATTATTCAATAGGGCCCAAACTATCAAAAACCAGCGGTTTCAATGAACACACATTTCTTGGTAGAATCATGCAGGACTGAAATTTTTGATGTTTTTCTACTCCTCTCATGAGCCCAAACAAGTCTCTAAAAGCATGAGTTTGCAACTACTTTACTTTTGGAGAAAATTCAAAACATTCACTATTCAATAGAGCCCAATAGCAAAAATCAGGTTTTGAATGAAGAATCACATTTATTGGTAAAATCATGCAGGATTGAAATTTTTGATGGTTTTTTACTCCTCTAAACAGCCCAAACAAGTTTCTAAAAGGATGAGTTTGCAACTACTTTACTTTTGGAGAAAATTCAAAACATTCATTATTCAATAGGGCCCAAACTATCAAAAACCAGCGGTTTCAATGAACACACATTTCTTGGTAGAATCATGCAGGACTGAAATTTTTGATGTTTTTCTACTCCTCTCATGAGCCCAAACAAGTCTCTAAAAGCATGAGTTTGCAACTACTTTACTTTTGGAGAAAATTCAAAACATTCATTATTCAATAGAGCCCAGTAGCAAAAACCAGCGTTTTGAATGAAGAATCACATTTCTTGGTAGAATCATGCAGGATTGAAATTTTTGATGGTTTTTTACTCCTCTCAACAGCCCAAACAAGTTTCTAAAAGGATGAGTTTGCAACTACTTTACTTTTGGAGAAAATTCAAAACATTCATTATTCAATAGGGCCCAAACTATCAAAAACCAGCGGTTTCAATGAACACACATTTCTTGGTAGAATCATGCAGGACTGAAATTTTTGATGTTTTTCTACTCCTCTCATGAGCCCAAACAAGTCTCTAAAAGCATGAGTTTGCAACTACTTTACTTTTGGAGAAAATTCAAAACATTCATTATTCAATAGAGCCCAATAGCAAAAATCAGGTTTTGAATGAAGAATCACATTTCTTGGTAGAATCATGCAGGATTGAAATTTTTGATGGTTTTTTTACTCCTCTCAACAGCCCAAACAAGTTTCTAAAAGGATGAGTTTGCAACTACTTTACTTTTGGAGAAAATTCAAAACATTCATTATTCAATAGGGCCCAAAATATCAAAAACCAGCGGTTTGAATGAACACACATTTCTTGGTAGAATCGTGCAGGACTGAAATTTTTGATGTTTTTCTACTCCTCTCATGAGCCCAAACAAGTCTCTAAAAGGATGAGTTTGCAACTACTTTACTTTTGGAGAAAATTCAAAACATTCATTATTCAATAGAGCCCAATAGCAAAAACCAGCGTTTTGAATGAAGAATCACATTTCTTGGTAGAATCATGCAGGAATGAAATTTTTGATGGTTTTTTACTCCTCTCAACAGCCCAAACAAGTTTCTAAAAGGATGAGTTTGCAACTACTTTACTTTTGGAGAAAATTCAAAACATTCATTATTCAATAGGGCCCAAACTATCAAAAACCAGCGGTTTCAATGAACACACATTTCTTGGTAGAATCATGCAGGACTGAAATTTTTGATGTTTTTCTACTCCTCTCATGAGCCCAAACAAGTCTCTAAAAGCATGAGTTTGCAACTACTTTACTTTTGGAGAAAATTCAAAACATTCATTATTCAATAGAGCCCAATAGCAAAAATCAGGTTTTGAATGAAGAATCACATTTCTTGGTAGAATCATGCAGGATTGAAATTTTTGATGGTTTTTTACTCCTCTCAACAGCCCAAACAAGTTTCTAAAAGGATGAGTTTGCAACTACTTTACTTTTGGAGAAAATTCAAAACATTCATTATTCAATAGGGCCCAAACTATCAAAAACCAGCGGTTTGAATGAACACACATTTCTTGGTAGAATCATGCAGGACTGAAATTTTTGATGTTTTTCTACTCCTCTCATGAGCCCAAACAAGTCTCTAAAAGCATGAGTTTGCAACTACTTTACTTTTGGAGAAAATTCAAAACATTCATTACTCAAAAGAGCCCAATAGCAAAAACCAGCGTTTTGAATGAAGAATCACATTTCTTGGTAGAATCATGCAGGATTGAAATTTTTGATGGTTTTTTACTCCTCTCAACAGCCCAAACAAGTTTCTAAAAGGATGAGTTTGCAACTACTTTACTTTTGGAGAAAATTCAAAACATTCATTATTCAATAGGGCCCAAACTATCAAAAACCAGCGGTTTCAATGAACACACATTTCTTGGTAGAATCATGCAGGACTGAAATTTTTGATGTTTTTCTACTCCTCTCATGAGCCCAAACAAGTCTCTAAAAGCATGAGTTTGCAACTACTTTACTTTTGGAGAAAATTCAAAACATTCATTATTCAATAGAGCCCAATAGCAAAAATCAGGTTTTGAATGAAGAATCACATTTCTTGGTAAAATCATGCAGGATTGAAATTTTTGATGGTTTTCTACTCCTCTCAACAGCCCAAACAAGTTTCTAAAAGGATGAGTTTGCAACTACTTTACTTTTGGAGAAAATTCAAAACATTCATTATTCAATAGGGCCCAAACTATCAAAAACCAGCGGTTTGAATGAACACACATTTCTTGGTAGAATCATGCAGGACTGAAATTTTTGATGTTTTTCTACTCCTCTCATGAGCCCAAACAAGTCTCTAAAAGCATGAGTTTGCAACTACTTTACTTTTGGAGAAAATTCAAAACATTCATTACTCAAAAGAGCCCAATAGCAAAAACCAGCGTTTTGAATGAAGAATCACATTTCTTGGTAGAATCATGCAGGATTGAAATTTTTGATGGTTTTTTACTCCTCTCAACAGCCCAAACAAGTTTCTAAAAGGATGAGTTTGCAACTACTTTACTTTTGGAGAAAATTCAAAACATTCATTATTCAATAGGGCCCAAACTATCAAAAACCAGCGGTTTCAATGAACACACATTTCTTGGTAGAATCATGCAGGACTGAAATTTTTGATGTTTTTCTACTCCTCTCATGAGCCCAAACAAGTCTCTAAAAGCATGAGTTTGCAGCTACTTTACTTTTGGAGAAAATTCAAAACATTCACTATTCAATAGAGCCCAATAGCAAAAATCAGGTTTTGAATGAAGAATCACATTTATTGGTAAAATCATGCAGGATTGAAATTTTTGATGGTTTTTTACTCCTCTCAACAGCCCAAACAAGTTTCTAAAAGGATGAGTTTGCAACTACTTTACTTTTGGAGAAAATTCAAAACATTCATTATTCAATAGGGCCCAAACTATCAAAAACCAGCGGTTTCAATGAACACACATTTCTTGGTAGAATCATGCAGGACTGAAATTTTTGATGTTTTTCTACTCCTCTCATGAGCCCAAACAAGTCTCTAAAAGCATGAGTTTGCAACTACTTTACTTTTGGAGAAAATTCAAAACATTCATTATTCAATAGGGCCCAAACTATCAAAAACCAGCGGTTTCAATGAACACACATTTCTTGGTAGAATCATGCAGGACTGAAATTTTTGATGTTTTTCTACTCCTCTCATGAGCCCAAACAAGTCTCTAAAAGCATGAGTTTGCAACTACTTTACTTTTGGAGAAAATTCAAAACATTCATTATTCAATAGAGCCCAATAGCAAAAATCAGGTTTTGAATGATGAATCACATTTCTTGGTAGAATCATGCAGGATTGAAATTTTTGATGGTTTTTTACTCCTCTCAACAGCCCAAACAAGTTTCTAAAAGGATGAGTTTGCAACTACTTTACTTTTGGAGAAAATTCAAAACATTCATTATTCAATAGGGCCCAAACTATCAAAAACCAGCGGTTTGAATGAACACACATTTCTTGGTAGAATCATGCAGGACTGAAATTTTTGATGTTTTTCTACTCCTCTCATGAGCCCAAACAAGTCTCTAAAAGCATGAGTTTGCAACTACTTTACTTTTGGAGAAAATTCAAAACATTCATTATTCAATAGAGCCCAGTAGCAAAAACCAGCGTTTTGAATGAAGAATCACATTTCTTGGTAGAATCATGCAGGATTGAAATTTTTGATGGTTTTTTACTCCTCTCAACAGCCCAAACAAGTTTCTAAAAGGATGAGTTTGCAACTACTTTACTTTTGGAGAAAATTCAAAACATTCATTATTCAATAGGGCCCAAACTATCAAAAACCAGCGGTTTCAATGAACACACATTTCTTGGTAGAATCATGCAGGACTGAAATTTTTGATGTTTTTCTACTCCTCTCATGAGCCCAAACAAGTCTCTAAAAGCATGAGTTTGCAACTACTTTACTTTTGGAGAAAATTCAAAACATTCATTATTCAATAGAGCCCAATAGCAAAAATCAGGTTTTGAATGAAGAATCACATTTCTTGGTAAAATCATGCAGGATTGAAATTTTTGATGGTTTTTTACTCCTCTCAACAGCCCAAACAAGTTTCTAAAAGGATGAGTTTGCAACTACTTTACTTTTGGAGAAAATTCAAAACATTCATTATTCAATAGGGCCCAAACTATCAAAAACCAGCGGTTTGAATGAACACACATTTCTTGGTAGAATCATGCAGGACTGAAATTTTTGATGTTTTTCTACTCCTCTCATGAGCCCAAACAAGTCTCTAAAAGCATGAGTTTGCAACTACTTTACTTTTGGAGAAAATTCAAAACATTCATTACTCAAAAGAGCCCAATAGCAAAAACCAGCGTTTTGAATGAAGAATCACATTTCTTGGTAGAATCATGCAGGATTGAAATTTTTGATGGTTTTTTACTCCTCTCAACAGCCCAAACAAGTTTCTAAAAGGATGAGTTTGCAACTACTTTACTTTTGGAGAAAATTCAAAACATTCATTATTCAATAGGGCCCAAACTATCAAAAACCAGCGGTTTCAATGAACACACATTTCTTGGTAGAATCATGCAGGACTGAAATTTTTGATGTTTTTCTACTCCTCTCATGAGCCCAAACAAGTCTCTAAAAGCATGAGTTTGCAACTACTTTACTTTTGGAGAAAATTCAAACCATTCACTATTCAATAGAGCCCAATAGCAAAAATCAGGTTTTGAATGAAGAATCACATTTATTGGTAAAATCATGCAGGATTGAAATTTTTGATGGTTTTTTACTCCTCTCAACAGCCCAAACAAGTTTCTAAAAGGATGAGTTTGCAACTACTTTACTTTTGGAGAAAATTCAAAACATTCATTATTCAATAGGGCCCAAACTATCAAAAACCAGCGGTTTCAATGAACACACATTTCTTGGTAGAATCATGCAGGACTGAAATTTTTGATGTTTTTCTACTCCTCTCATGAGCCCAAACAAGTCTCTAAAAGCATGAGTTTGCAACTACTTTACTTTTGGAGAAAATTCAAAACATTCAGTATTCAATAGGGCCCAAACTATCAAAAACCAGCGGTTTCAATGAACACACATTTCTTGGTAGAATCATGCAGGACTGAAATTTTTGATGTTTTTCTACTCCTCTCATGAGCCCAAACAAGTCTCTAAAAGCATGAGTTTGCAACTACTTTACTTTTGGAGAAAATTCAAAACATTCATTATTCAATAGAGCCCAATAGCAAAAATCAGGTTTTGAATGAAGAATCACATTTCTTGGTAGAATCATGCAGGATTGAAATTTTTGAAGGTTTTTTACTCCTCTCAACAGCCCAAACAAGTTTCTAAAAGGATGAGTTTGCAACTACTTTACTTTTGGAGAAAATTCAAAACATTCATTATTCAATAGGGCCCAAACTATCAAAAACCAGCGGTTTGAATGAACACACATTTCTTGGTAGAATCATGCAGGACTGAAATTTTTGATGTTTTTCTACTCCTCTCATGAGCCCAAACAAGTCTCTAAAAGCATGAGTTTGCAACTACTTTACTTTTGGAGAAAATTCAAAACATTCATTACTCAAAAGAGCCCAATAGCAAAAACCATCGTTTTGAATGAAGAATCACATTTCTTGGTAGAATCATGCAGGATTGAAATTTTTGATGGTTTTTTACTCCTCTCAACAGCCCAAACCAGTTTCTAAAAGGATGAGTTTGCAACTACTTTACTTTTGGAGAAAATTCAAAACATTCATTATTCAATAGGGCCCAAACTATCAAAAACCAGCGGTTTCAATGAACACACATTTCTTGGTAGAATCATGCAGGACTGAAATTTTTGATGTTTTTCTACTCCTCTCATGAGCCCAAACAAGTCTCTAAAAGCATGAGTTTGCAACTACTTTACTTTTGGAGAAAATTAAAAACATTCATTATTCAATAGAGCCCAATAGCAAAAATCAGGTTTTGAATGAAGAATCACATTTCTTGGTAAATTCATGCAGGATTGAAATTTTTGATGGTTTTTTACTCCTCTCAACAGCCCAAACAAGTTTCTAAAAGGATGAGTTTGCAACTACTTTACTTTTGGAGAAAATTCAAAACATTCATTATTCAATAGGGCCCAAACTATCAAAAACCAGCGGTTTGAATGAACACACATTTCTTGGTAGAATCATGCAGGACTGAAATTTTTGATGTTTTTCTACTCCTCTCATGAGCCCAAACAAGTCTCTAAAAGCATGAGTTTGCAACTACTTTACTTTTGGAGAAAATTCAAAACATTCATTACTCAAAAGAGCCCAATAGCAAAAACCAGCGTTTTGAATGAAGAATCACATTTCTTGGTAGAATCATGCAGGATTGAAATTTTTGATGGTTTTTTACTCCTCTCAACAGCCCAAACAAGTTTCTAAAAGGATGAGTTTGCAACTACTTTACTTTTGGAGAAAATTCAAAACATTCATTATTCAATAGGGCCCAAACTATCAAAAACCAGCGGTTTCAATGAACACACATTTCTTGGTAGAATCATGCAGGACTGAAATTTTTGATGTTTTTCTACTCCTCTCATGAGCCCAAACAAGTCTCTAAAAGCATGAGTTTGCAACTACTTTACTTTTGGAGAAAATTCAAAACATTCATTATTCAATAGAGCCCAATAGCAAAAATCAGGTTTTGAATGAAGAATCACATTTCTTGGTAGAATCATGCAGGATTGAAATTTTTGATGGTTTTTTACTCCTCTCAACAGCCCAAACAAGTTTCTAAAAGGATGAGTTTGCAACTACTTTACTTTTGGAGAAAATTCAAAACATTCATTATTCAATAGGGCCCAAACTATCAAAAACCAGCGGTTTCAATGAACACACATTTCTTGGTAGAATCATGCAGGACTGAAATTTTTGATGTTTTTCTACTCCTCTCATGAGCCCAAACAAGTCTCTAAAAGCATGAGTTTGCAACTACTTTACTTTTGGAGAAAATTCAAAACATTCATTATTCAATAGAGCCCAATAGCAAAAATCAGGTTTTGAATGAAGAATCACATTTCTTGGTAAAATCATGCAGGATTGAAATTTTTGATGGTTTTTTACTCCTCTCAACAGCCCAAACAAGTTTCTAAAAGGATGAGTTTGCAACTACTTTACTTTTGGAGAAAATTCAAAATATTCATTATTCAATAGGGCCCAAACTATCAAAAACCAGCGGTTTCAATGAACACACATTTCTTGGTAGAATCATGCAGGACTGAAATTTTTGATGTTTTTCTACTCCTCTCATGAGCCCAAACAAGTCTCTAAAAGCATGAGTTTGCAACTACTTTACTTTTGGAGAAAATTCAAAACATTCACTATTCAATAGAGCCCAATAGCAAAAATCAGGTTTTGAATGAAGAATCACATTTCTTGGTAAAATCATGCAGGATTGAAATTTTTGATGGCTTTTTACTCCTCTCAACAGCCCAAACAAGTTTCTAAAAGGATGAGTTTGCAACTACTTTACTTTTGGAGAAAATTCAAAACATTCATTATTCAATAGGGCCCAAACTATCAAAAACCAGCGGTTTCAATGAACACATTTCTTGGTAGAATCATGCAGGACTGAAATTTTTGATGTTTTTCTACTCCTCTCATGAGCCCAAACAAGTCTCTAAAAGCATGAGTTTGCAACTACTTTACTTTTGTAGAAAATTCAAAACATTCATTATTCAATAGAGCCCAATAGCAAAAATCAGGTTTTGAATGAAGAATCACATTTCTTGGTAGAATCATGCAGGATTGAAATTTTTGATGTTTTTTTACTCCTCTCAACAGCCCAAACAAGTTTCTAAAAGGATGAGTTTGCAACTACTTTACTTTTGGAGAAAATTCAAAACATTCATTATTCAATAGGGCCCAAACTATCAAAAACCAGCGGTTTCAATGAACACACATTTCTTGGTAGAATCATGCAGGACTAGAAATTTTTGATGTTTTTCTACTCCTCTCATGAGCCCAAACAAGTCTCTAAAAGCATGAGTTTGCAACTACTTTACTTTTGGAGAAAATTCAAAACATTCATTATTCAATAGAGCCCAATAGCAAAAATCAGGTTTTGAATGAAGAATCACATTACTTGGTAGAATCATGCAGGATTGAAATTTTTGATGGTTTTTTACTCCTCTCAACAGCCCAAACAAGTTTCTAAAAGGATGAGTTTGCAACTACTTTACTTTTGGAGAAAATTCAAAACATTCATTATTCAATAGGGCCCAAACTATCAAAAACCAGCGGTTTGAATGAACACACATTTCTTGGTAGAATCATGCAGGACTGAAATTTTTGATGTTTTTCTACTCCTCTCATGAGCCCAAACAAGTCTCTAAAAGCATGAGTTTGCAACTACTTTACTTTTGGAGAAAATTCAAAACATTCATTACTCAAAAGAGCCCAATAGCAAAAACCAGCGTTTTGAATGAAGAATCACATTTCTTGGTAGAATCATGCAGGATTGAAATTTTTGATGGTTTTTTACTCCTCTCAACAGCCCAAAACAGTTTCTAAAAGGATGAGTTTGCAACTACTTTACTTTTGGAGAAAATTCAAAACATTCATTATTCAATAGGGCCCAAACTATCAAAAACCAGCGGTTTCAATGAACACACATTTCTTGGTAGAATCATGCAGGACTGAAATTTTTGATGTTTTTCTACTCCTCTCATGAGCCCAAACAAGTCTCTAAAAGCATGAGTTTGCAACTACTTTACTTTTGGAGAAAATTCAAAACATTCATTATTCAATAGAGCCCAATAGCAAAAATCAGGTTTTGAATGAAGAATCACATTTCTTGGTAAAATCATGCAGGATTGAAATTTTTGATGGTTTTTTACTCCTCTCAACAGCCCAAACAAGTTTCTAAAAGGATGAGTTTGCAACTACTTTACTTTTGGAGAAAATTCAAAACATTCATTATTCAATAGGGCCCAAACTATCAAAAACCAGCGGTTTCAATGAACACACATTTCTTGGTAGAATCATGCAGGACTGAAATTTTTGATGTTTTTCTACTCCTCTCATGAGCCCAAACAAGTCTCTAAAAGCATGAGTTTGCAACTACTTTACTTTTGGAGAAAATTCAAAACATTCATTACTCAAAAGAGCCCAATAGCAAAAACCAGCGTTTTGAATGAAGAATCACATTTCTTGGTAGAATCATGCAGGATTGAAATTTTTGATGGTTTTTTACTCCTCTCAACAGCCCAAACAAGTTTCTAAAAGGATGAGTTTGCAACTACTTTACTTTTGGAGAAAATTCAAAACATTCATTATTCAATAGGGCCCAAACTATCAAAAACCAGCGGTTTCAATGAACACACATTTCTTGGTAGAATCATGCAGGACTGAAATTTTTGATGTTTTTCTACTCCTCTCATGAGCCCAAACAAGTCTCTAAAAGCATGAGTTTGCAACTACTTTACTTTTGGAGAAAATTCAAAACATTCATTATTCAATATAGACCAATAGCAAAAATCAGGTTTTGAATGATGAATCACATTTCTTGGTAGAATCATGCAGGATTGAAATTTTTGATGTTTTTTTACTCCTCTCAACAGCCCAAACAAGTTTCTAAAAGGATGAGTTTGCAACTACTTTACTTTTGGAGAAAATTCAAAACATTCATTATTCAATAGGGCCCAAACTATCAAAAACCAGCGGTTTCAATGAACACACATTTCTTGGTAGAATCATGCAGGACTGAAATTTTTGATGTTTTTCTACTCCTCTCATGAGCCCAAACAAGTCTCTAAAAGCATGAGTTTGCAACTACTTTACTTTTGGAGAAAATTCAAAACATTCACTATTCAATAGAGCCCAATAGCAAAAATCAGGTTTTGAATGAAGAATCACATTTCTTGGTAAAATCATGCAGGATTGAAATTTTTGATGGCTTTTTACTCCTCTCAACAGCCCAAACAAGTTTCTAAAAGGATGAGTTTGCAACTACTTTACTTTTGGAGAAAATTCAAAACATTCATTATTCAATAGGGCCCAAACTATCAAAAACCAGCGGTTTCAATGAACACATTTCTTGGTAGAATCATGCAGGACTGAAATTTTTGATGTTTTTCTACTCCTCTCATGAGCCCAAACAAGTCTCTAAAAGCATGAGTTTGCAACTACTTTACTTTTGGAGA